>NC_072799.1:72454989-73068318 GCF_028583425.1 Eublepharis macularius
CCTGTGCTGCCAGGGAGGAGATGGGTGCTGAGCATGCAACAGTTCTACAGCACCCAACAGTTCAACAGCACCCAATAGGCTGGGACCACCTGGTAGAGCACCAGCACATATTCAGTGGCATGGGCCCATAACCACAGCCACCAAAAGCACCGGGGCAGCCTTGTGCTGGAGACACAGCAGGGAGCTTGTCAATTTTTCTGTCTTTCATCACTCTATCTTTTTATCTATATCTGTGCAACTTTCTTTCTTTCTTTCTCTCTCTCTTTCTATTAGTTAAGGCCACTTTTCCCATCTGAAATGCTGAACTTATTTTAGAGGTTTTTGGAATTTGAGTGAAATAACCTTCAGGGCAAGTTTCAAAGAGTGACTATTTATGCAGTCTCTCTGGAAGAAATATTTGTTGTGTATTTTTTCTTTTCAGGATGGAAACATTGAACTGAAAAGAACTCAGACTGTGGTAATGTTAATTTAGCAAGCTGTACATATTTTAAAAATATTTTATAGTTTTAAAAAATAACTTAGTAAGATCAGTATATGATTTGCAGTTAGAATTCTTCGGGTGTTAATTAAAATATTTCCTAAACCTTGCAGAAGAAGGCGAAGTTTCCCCTCTCTCCACCAAATAAAACCTAAAGGAACAAATCAATAATAGGATTCAAGGATTTTTCTCTTTAAAAAATGTTCTCACTCTGCTATATTTTAAAAGAAAAATAAATTTTGCTTGCTGTTAGAAATGGATACATTGGCAACAATAGGATTTTCTGAATATCCTGAACTTCAGTGGTGCTTTAAATAGGGGCTGGACGTGTGTGGGAGAAAAAGATGACAATTTCAGAAATGAGATAAGGAAGCTATAGCTCTCTTCCCTGAAAAATAATTGTCGAGAACCTGTACAAACCTGTTTCTTGCATCTAACGAATCCTCTCAAAAGATAACAAGTCTGCGTTTGTCAGTGGAACCTTGCAACAATTACTGGCTCCTTCGTTGTCTGCAGTGCGTTAACAAAAGACAACAAACTCCTGTTTGAAAACTATCCTATTCAGCAGTTTTTGAAAGTAAACTTCATTTTTAAAAAAGTACACCTTGACTTCAAGGTGAATTTTAAACAGATTGTGAACAGTCCTTTAGCTTTCTGCCCATTGTTTCTTCTGCTCTTTCCAAAGGAGCATAAATGCTTAAAGGGTTAGCTCAACAAAGTTTCAGGGATAGATGGAGCTTCACCTGTTATCAGACTTTTTTGTTTTTATTAATTACAGTAATTCCAAAACTGGGGTGTTTAGTAATTGTTGTAATTAAAATGAAATGTAAAAATAAAATCATCATATAAACAGACTATAATGGAAAAAAACCTTAATTTTCTTTAATTTTGTTCTGTCTCTCTCATTAGTCTCTCCTTCCCTTTCTTTCTCACTCTCTCACCTCTCACAGGTTTCACTTCTACAAGGCAGACAAACTGTTCTGAATAAGGGCACAGAGAGGGAGGAGAGAGAGGCTCTGGATATTAGGATTTCGTAATCTATGAGGTATTCCAATTCTGAAGGACATGAGGTAAGACTATACCTTCTCTCTTCTACCTATGCTTGCTTTGCTCTGCCAAATTCACCCTTGATGCCTGTGTTTCTCTGATTTCCCACTACTCTTCAATCATTATCCCTGGTACAAGCAAATCCACCTCAAGGTTCCCCTGCTTCTCCCTGACTGTTGAGATGCCTCCCTGCCTGTTTCTCCTTGCCTGTCAAGATGCCTAGTCTTCCTTGTGCTGTCAAATGCCTCATGCTACTGTTCTTCAGGCTAAGTGGATGGGAGTACTGCAGTCCTATTGAGCTTTGCCCAATTTGGATGGGAAACCATGAAGGTAGACCTGAGATGGGATGTGTTTATATTCCATTAAACCAATGAGGAATAATAATGAAACAAAATTATGAAAAGACACAGCAATAATGAAATTAATAAAACCAAAAGAAAACTGTACAAAAAACCCCACAACAGACAATTTCAGAATTAATAACAAAAACAAAAGAAACACAAGAGGTTACCACACACGTCTGTCATTGAAGATTTCAATTTGTTTTTGCTTTTTGCAGTAAAGAAAACTAAATCTTAAATTCTGAATATTAGAGAGAGAAAGAGGGAGAGAAAGGTGGTGGGGTCAAGCCTACCTGAAAACTAGACTGTCTGATACGAAAAACCTTTTAATATCAGCTGTGATGACGCAGGAAGTGGTAACTAACAGTGCCATCCTAAGCATAGTTACATCCTTTTCATATCATTTACTAAAACAGAGTTAGAACTGTCCATCTGTGGTTAGGACTGTGCTTTAAGCTCTAAAAATGCATTTTGTGTATGGTCTTTTATGATAATTTCTAGGAATGATAATGAAATTTTCTGCCATGGCAGATCTTTCTGAATCTGATCATCCAGTCATCAGCACACCACATCAAAATATATCAAACTAGAGATGGGCACAAACTGAAATATGAGCCCAAGTTCATCACAAAGCGGGCTTGTTTGTGGTTCGCGAACTGGCAGTTAGAGGCCATTTCTGATGAACCACACAAACTTTTAAGCTGGTTCATTGTTTTTTTGGTTCATCACTGCAGATAGCCTGGTGCCAATCAATCAGTTTCCTAAGCAACAGGGTGGGGGATGGGCTTTTTGCAGATCTTCTGCTGCCCCGGAAGTGGTGTTTTGACAAACCAAATGAACCAGTTTGTGAACCTGGGCAAGTTCGTGAAAGTTTATGGTTTGTGGTACGTGAAACATGATGGACCATGAACCATGTGGTTTGGAATTTTTCTGGTTTGTGCCCATCTCTATATTAAACCAATTTGTTGCATTTAGCTCCTTTTTCTGCCACTAACTAAATGAATTAGTCACATATTGATATACCAGGCTTTGTGCCTTTCCATACAATGCTTTATAATAACACAGAAGCTGGTAGGTTTGTAATTCAGGGAGCACCAGCCAATATCAGAGGCCATTGTTGAGTTCAAGCAACCTCTAACCACCCCCTTCTCCACACACACATATACAACTAAGCCTGCAGTGTTCATTCATCTAAACATATGTGAAATGTCATATTGAATAATACAATCAAATATGAATGCAAAATTTTATTTTTAGGCAAAATGCTACAAACCAACCAAAAGAGAGGAGCAGAAAGGCACAAAAATCCAATGCCTATGTACAGAAAATCAAAGCTATGATGGTAATGAGGCTGAAATTATCCTGAAACATAACCAAGGGTGTTTCCTCATTCCCAATTTCTTCACATTTTCTAAAAAAAAACCAGAATGAAATTCTGGCTTGAATTTAAGTCTGAGTAAAACCATTTATTTTCTACACACTTTTTAGTTCACTCTGCACACCACACACATAGGACATTATCATAATAGGTGTGGCACTTGGTTGTACAAATGAAGTAGTGACAAGAATATGTATAGCTTAATAGTTAGCTAATGTTGTTTGGTTGATGGTCTGCCAAAGCTGCCTTTTGCCTAGAGTTTAATAGTGCTTATTTGCCAAAATCAGTTCTAAGACAAATGTCTTACCTCATTTTTCTGACTATGTAGGTCAAAAAGTGTTGTTAGGAATTCAGGGTGGGAAAGATTATCTGTTGTTATTTCATGGTGATGTTGCCCAGACTGAGAAAAGGAAGCAGATCTTGAACTTTATCAGGTATGATGCTAGTTTTGCCCTCTGGTGTCACTGGGTCCTGGAATACAACCTGGAGTGTTGACGTTTATTTTCCTCTGATAAGGCAGATCTACTTCCTTTCTCCATAGGGAGAAGAGATACTAGTAGGCAACCTTCCATTGTGCCTAGATGCAGGCATCTGCTAAAAGCTCCCTCTTCCTAGTTATTAACAGCCATCAGTGAAGACAGAGAAAGAAGATGCACCAGCCAGACAACTTTCCCTCATGCCTAGCTATTTGACCCTGTCTGGCCACCTCCAGACAACAGCCCTCCAAAGTCCTAAAAGCAGCCACTTGGAGATAATAGGATATGAAAATTTGTAGAAAGGAATTGTTTAGAAAGTGCAGTGAAATACTCTCGAAGAAGTTGTTGTTTGCTTTTCTTCCAAGAGAAGACAGCACACTCAAAGCAGTTCTGAGTTGACCTTTCTAAACAAAATTTGCATTCAAATGGGTTTAGCATAGGGCTATCAAGCCATTTGGTAATGAAGACAGATGGCATCCTGTCCTATGATCTCTAGGGGTGTGCATTCCAAAATTCATGTACTGAAAATATACATGAAAATTGTTTCTGATTGTTACTATTTTTTTTCTGGAATGGTAACACAAATCCAGGATTCTTAGGCATTATCAAAAGCACTCCCTGAAAAATCTGTGTTGTTTTTCATATTCAGGTGTTTAAAATCATCATCATCATCATTCTGAAAATAAAATAAAACAAAAGACAGAGTACCATATCTCCCACTTAAACTGCTAGAAAGTTAAGACCTTACTAAATTATAAGCCATTAATTAATGGTTATTTCTGTTGCCACTTTCTTGACTCCTCTGTGTCCAAAGGCAAGGTGTGGCAGCAGTGAGGATGAGATGTAGGGTTGCCAGGGGTCCCGGGTGCCAAGCAAGGGTGCAGGAGGCTGGTGGGCAAGGGACATTGGGGTACTCTGCAAAACCAAATTATTCAAAAAGGCTTTTTACTCAGATAGAGGGCTGTATTGTAGGGAGAGTTAGAGGCCATAGACTTCACCACTATGTTGCCTTACATACTACATACTATGTTGCTTTAAATATATGCTCCTATGAGCTACCTGTGCTTCATGTTGTCTAAAGTCAGCCCTTATGTTCTGTTTCAGCATTTCTTCAGCTCTGTATCGGATTCTTGCTAATGCTATGTCTTTGTAAACTTTTATTTGTCTACCCTCTGGCACTGTTTATGCTATAAACTTTATGGAAATGTACTTGATATTGACTGTACTAATCTCACACTGCGTAATCTGCCTTGAGTCAGTGAGAAAGGTGGACTATGAAAGCATGCGTGCTTTTGTGCTCCCCCATCATAACAGAGAAATCTCAGCATGCACTGAAATGGAACTGAATGAAAACTACCCCTTTGGAGGCAGTTTTCTCTCAGTTCGTCTTCAGTGTGCGCACACTCTGACTTCTTCCTTTGTGTAGTGGAAATACCGGAAGATCATTGTAAACACGAGGAGATAGGTGGTGAGCCACACAGCCCTTCTCCATGTAAATAGCAGCCTCAGGGTAGCAAGGAGTTAATCTCCACACAGCATACAGCACTGTAAATAGCAAGCACCTGGTGGTGATAAGGTGTGGCTACATAAAAGGGGGAAAACTTCAGAGAGGGAGGAGAGAGCAAGGAGGGAGAGAGTGTGCGCTCGTGTGTGCGCTCGTGTGTGCGCTCGTGTGTGCGCTCGTGTGTGCGCTCGTGTGTGCGCTCGTGTGTGCGCTCGTGTGCGCGCTCGTGTGCGCGCTCGTGTGTGTGTGCGCGCTGGCATCTTCAGGAGAGAAACTCCAGCTGCTGAGTAACCAGCTGAAGAACTGACTTCGTTGCCTAGAAGACCAAGTTTACTGGGTGGGTGGAGGATTGCTGTTATTGCTGGATAAAGCTGCTTCCTTTTGTTAAATACTATTGCTTGTTGGAATCTATCTAAACCATGGGCAATACACTTTATTATGTTGAAAAATAAGCACAGAGGGCGGAAAGTCACTGTGAGCTCCTCTACTGTGCTCAAATTCTGTTCTCTAACACAACCCCAAATCCTAAATAAAAGCCAAAATAAAAACCCTGTCAAAACTTATCCACAACCACCAAAATCCCCATCTGAGAGAAAATCTCTCTCTTTTCTATTCTTAGGGCCTCCCCGCACAAGACAAAATATACTCGAATTACATGAGTAATTGGAGTGTATTTTGTAATTCAAGTGTATTTGAGTGTAATTCAAGTGTATTTTGTCTCGTGGTTTGACCCTTAATCTGATGCTGGCTCACCCCACCCCCCTCACCAACCAGTAGACCAGGAAGTCTGACTTGTTGGCAATCACTTGGATTTGCATAAGGCCTAAATAACAAGGATTGGTTCAAATCCCTGGAGGATAGGTGGGGATTTGAGGATAATTGCCACATAAGGACAGATGATCAAAAAGGCAGCTTATTGAAGAGGGGAATCAGTAAGGTTCAGAGGACTTTCACCAGTAGCAACTCAGCAAAGCCAACTGCCTGTTGGCCCTAGATGCTCCACAGTCCTAGCAGACATAGACAATCGAATGGTGAGCATCATTTAGTCTGGCTCTGAACGATGATAATTATTTAGTATAATTTGTTGTACATTTCAGGATTACATCTACAACATTTTCCTTTGATGTGTTCCTTGATCTTGTTTCAGATTCAAGAACCAGGCTGGTTGGAAGGTCTCAGTCACCTGTTGAAATACTGTTAAGTATAAGATATTGTCAATTGAATCTTTTCACACTATAGCAGTGGTTGGAGTTAGAAGGAGTTCTTCTATGAAATATTTAAGAAACATCCTAGTTTAATCCAAGTGGCATGTGGAGGAATTATATTAATTCCTAAAACGATTTTAACATCAAAGGTAGTACTGGAGTAAAGGATTGTCATTAACTACAGAATTATGAAAAATGTCTGGATGTCGCACTTAAAACACATTTCAGCAGAATGAAATAATTTAAAACCCAATGTGTGATCCGGAATTGCATGTCAATTACCACGTAGTCTCTGACATTAAAAATGCAGGCTACTGGAGGTTTCAATTATATGAAATATCTTAGTGTTAGCAATACTTCACTCTCTTTTTTTTAAAGGAGGAAGACTTGGTTCTTTTAAAAAATCAAATGTAACATGAAAAGAAGGTATTAGATATATCTCCAATCAATGGGCTTAGACTGGAGTAACTCTGCTTTGGATTTTACTGTAAGTACTTTTGTGTTCGATTGTCTAGGTCCCTTTAAGAGGGAAGAAAAGATCCCACATAAAGTTCTTGCATGTGATGAGGTGCAATATCTAACTAAGGCTGATGCTCCATGTTCACCTCCAAACGTTTCCTCATCCTCACCATTCACCACTCAGTTGCAGCTCACTAGCGTGTCTCCCCCCAAAACAAACAGCCTCCAAACACACTTCTTTGTCTTTTCCAGTGATTTTTTGGTGTGTATGTGAACTTCACATTAACCTTCAGGGTAGCAGGGCATGACGATAATCATTTCTGGAAGGCAACAGTGACAGATGATGGAATCAACAGGAAAGTGTACCATGACTTCTCCTCTCCCCTTATTCTGTTCATAAATGTTGGGAGTGAGGTAGACAGTATGAATCTGCTAAAGAATGTTGTGGGCTCCCTTGGTTGGATGGGAGATGGAGAAGGATGAACATTTCATTGGAGCACAGGAGAGAAATAGCCCAGAAATACTATGATTATAAAGTATTTCTGGGCTTTAGTTACACTGGCACCGGCCACCATCACTTTTCCTTGCAATGACCGTGCTCTGTGATCATCCAAGTGCACTGAAGGAGGAGGAGACCAGTTGCTTAGCTTCCTCGCCCCCCCCCCATTTTTTTCCTGGAGACCTACAGCACTCCCTGCTGGTTTCATGGCAATTTTCAACTAATTTGCATAAATAATCCTTTGAGCTAGTCCTGGAGACACACCAACGCAAACAGGCAGGTTTATGGCCCTGTATAGAGAAAAAAGATAGTTGCGGCACTGTAGGTAATGGTTCTGTGAGAGGCCACCGTTATTGTTGGGGGTGGGGAGGACAGTTTGAATCTGCTAAAGGATGTTGTGGGCTCCTTTGGTTAACTGTGAGTGAATGAGGGAGAATCACTTGGAGCCGACAAATGATGAAGCAACAGAGCTCTTCCCTGTGCAAGGATCTAATTGAAAGGGGAAAATGCAGCTGGCTGCCTGGGAAATTTGAACAGAAAAACAAGGTACCTGCCTGCCTTCGATGTTACTGCTCTAGAACTGTGATGATTGGCTGGCATAGCTCTGTGCTCTTTGATCTAATTGGAAGGGAGAAATACAGCTAGTTACCTGGGAAATCAGAAGAGAAATATAAGGTGAGTCTTGCCTTCCATTCCCACCTAAGGCTGTGGTGATTGGTTGGCATAGCTCTGTGCTGATTTCTCTGATCAGAAGGAATGAATGCAGCAGGTTAGCCAGAAAAAAAAACCACAGAAAAAACGCTGCCTTCCATCTGTCCTTCCTAGAGCTTTGGTGATTGGCTAGGACAGCTCTGCGCTGTGTTACATGTCGGAATACATGTCGTCTGTTGTCTGAAAAAAATTAGGAAAAAACCTGCAATAACTGGGAAGCACCTGCATGCTGCTGTGATGAAGTTGCACTCAAAAGCACTCAAAATCAAAACAATTACTGAAAGCAGAGGGAGGCGTTTCTGTGATTACCAAGCATCAACGACCAGCATTTCTGTCCAGAGATTCACAAGAAAGGCCTGAAAACAGTTGCTTTTGTAGTTTTTATGGCTCAGGATTTTTGTTACACATGCCCCTAGTTGTTACCATCTTAAGAAGATTTGTTGCCTTCTAAGACCATTAACTTCAATGGGTGTAACTGGGCCGTTTCCAGATGGCTTACCTGCACCCGGAACGTCGCGCCACGTTACGGGGAAAATGCGAAATATTGCATTTTCTCGCGCGAGTTTTGCGCGACGTTGTGCAAAACTCACGCAAGAAAATGCGATATTTCGCGTTTTCCCCCAACGTGGCACGACGTTCTGGGTGCAGGTAAGCCATCTGGAAACGGCCCTGTTTAGGGTCTGCTCTCTTGTTTGACATTCTTTGCTTTAATGCAAAAAAGATGGGATGCTCAAATGCTCACTGTATCCAAGTTGTGGGCAGTTGCTCTAGTGGTTTTACAAAATGGCTTGGGTGCATTTACGGAGATCAGGTTTATCAATAGTTATTAGACTGCAAAATGGAAGAAAGCTTCTCATTTCTGAATGTCTGACAAACAGTGAATATCAAAGTAAACACTGATGGGTAGACTTCTCCTGGGTCAGTTTAGAAAGGGCCTAACAATAATGAATTTGCCCTCTCCGAGATTTCTTGAATCTCCTACATTTTCCAAAGCATCTCATTAATTCTTTTTCCCAACTTGCCTTCCCACCCCCAACCTTCGTTAACTTTCCAGTAGTAGCAATTATCTAATGGAATGGCCTTTCTGAATAGAATACTGCTTTTTTTAAAGGAGACTCTCTTTAAGGCTATTGACCAGAGCTTTTGAGGGTTCCTAGAGGTAAAGATGTCTGATTTTAGTAGGACAGTTAAATGGTGTTGTAGACCACTCTGAGTCCATTTTTGAAAAGTCATATAGAAGTTTTAAAATTAAATAATACATCTGTTCAAGGCATGAGCACATCACAGCTTGAGAGATGTCACTGGTAGAGGCAGTTCCTATCTCTTAGTAGGAAGCCTACCTCATACACTACAGGTGTTTCAGTTGTCCCCATCTGTGATGTGAACAGCCCAGTATAAGCTAAAACCTTTGATCTGAAAAGTGTTTCTCACCCCTCCCCCACAATCACTCATTATTTGCTTAGGAAGGAAGTCAAATAAAATATTTTTAAACAAGCATGCCAGCTGTAGGGTCAAGGTGTCACTGAAAAGATCTGTGAAAACGTATATCCTCACTCTTATATATCCCCTGCTGTGGGTCAGCAAGCAAAAGACAAGATCCGTGTCTGGCACATATGTAAATCTGACATTTCCAGTTCCGTTTTTGCTGCAATAAGACTCTCCATCTGTGAGGCATTTTATTTTCATTTTATTATCTTAGTGCTTTGTTTTTGTTTAAGTTTTGTTCTCTGTCTAGTTTAGCCTTGACTTAGTTTTTAGTCTTTATCTCTCTCGCCCTTGTTTGTTTACAGACTCAGTGCTGAAAGTTACAGACTTGGTGATGAAATTTCCTTTCCCTCCCTTGTTTGGAGTTGGTTGGAGTGGCATGAATGTTGAGTAGATACATCCTCTGCCATAATCCATCAAGCCACTGTACATTCGAGATAGGTATGAGCACAGCTTGTTTGATGTGCTCATGCACTCCTCTTCCCATGCAGAGCACAACTGGAAGATTGTTGGGTTGATAAGTTTTCAAGTAATTGCAAACTGTCCTTGTGTCCACCTGCCTGGGCAAACTGGAATTTATTTCATGTGTACAAAACAAGATCTTGAACATTAGTTTAATATATATTTAGAATCCAGATTTGTTGGGGAAAAAACAAATGGCAGAATGTGACCTGTGACCTCTTTGCCCAGAACCCCATCTTACCTACAGAAACCTTGGATGCCTTGCTTCTCCCCCTACCACAGGGTTAAATAGGCACCTGTTCGGGCAAAGAGTGCTGAACAAGCCACCTATTTTGTTAGCACAACTGCCATAATATGTACACAGGAAAGCTGAATTTTAATTCCATTGGAGAAAGTATTCCCATCCTACTCTTCTTCATATCCAACCGCAACTCTGTTGTGCAATAATGTGAAGGACACAGACCTTGACTACGCATCTGCTTACCTACTGAGTTAAACCACAAGGGTAACCGCTTTGCTGAAAACCATTATCTGAACAGATGCAGGTGCAGGCTTTGAAGATCCAGTGGGAGAAGAACAGTCCCGCTAAAGAGACCTTTATCATGCCGAGTCTTAGGTTTGAATCAGCAGTATGTTAAATCATCATCCCTATCATTTGAATTTTGTGTCTGGGGTATTATTCAAGGCTGAATCTCAAAAAGCCAAGACAAATTCTGATAGCAGTCACACTGGTATGACTGCTCATTTATTCTACCATTTTACACAGATAGAGATCACATCCTATTCAGATCCAGACTTTTGACAATTGAAAGTCTGAAGTCAGCAAAGCACTTCAGTGTGCACCAGGCTAAGCGTGGAGTCAAACACTGTACTGAACCTGGGTCCAAATGGCATCTTTTTCAAAGAAGATCGTAGCAATTATTTTCTGACATGTCTTACACAAAAGTATCTGTTACTGGCAAAGAGTTTGAGAGGCTTTACTTGCACGGCACCTTACGAAAAAATGCACTTTATGTTTAGAGCAGGGATTGCATGCATATGATTTTATTAGGCAGTAGATCTTCCTTCAAAATACAGTGCCGTATTCAAATAAAAATACTGTTAACATGAAGGTCTCATAAGCAGTTCAAGTTTTCAATTTGACACTATGAAAGTTATACACTTTCAAATCCTATCTTTTCATTGTGCAAGATTTAAGTACATTCTTAATCCTATGGTTGAACAAAGTGACTTTAAAATTCTTAATATTGGCTAGATTTTGTCGGAAGACCATTTCAAACTCTTACTTTTTCATCCAGTGCATTATTATTTTAAAGTGTCTCTGCTATAGCTCTCAGAAAAATAAATGCCCCTCACTACAGGAGCCAGTGAGTTGGAAGATATGTATCAGAATCTAACAGTGCAATCCTAAAAACATTTTCCTGGGAGGAAGCCCAGTTGAAAAGACAATGAGATTCTGAATGGACATGGTTAGGATTGCTTTCTAAGTCATCCTGTATTGAGGACTTTCAGTATGTAAAGGATCCCCAACAAGCACTGGTCCAAGATGGCTTCTCCTATAATTTAATATAGATTCATCAAGAAGTCTTCTTTTTAGGATAGGTAGGAATAGATACTAAGAATATTGTCAACGTTGAAACAAAATAGGATTTTAATGAGATTAAAAAAACAGGCTTTCTGTAAGATCTTCCTAACTTACAATGCTCAACTGAATTATGAGTCAAGATCAATTGCCTTGAAATCCTTACTCTGTTCGTAATTAAAGAGGAGGTTTGAGTGTCTGGGCACCCACGCACCCTGTATTCATTAGACTAGTCAGTGATCCCTAATGGAGCCTTCCGATGGGTTTCCTTGTGCCCATTCGCTTCCTCCCCAAACCCTCATCCCCCCAAACACAAAGCAGGAGGACTCCCCCCCCCCAACTCTGATTTTACAGCAGGAGGATGCTTTGCTGGCAATATTTTTAGATTGTCCGCAATACCCCATGGCAGCCATAGTCTGATTGGCCATGGCTGTCCACAGTGCCCATTTTGGGGTGGCACTCATTTCCTGTTCTCAAAATTCTAAATGTGCCCACTGTGTACCCCTGGATTAGATGCTAAGAATCAGAATGATTCAGTCTAATGAATCAGAAGGTGATTGCTTTAACCCCTTTCTCTTGATGAAACTATTCTTGATCACTGAAATTGACTAAAATGTTGGAGGAAAGATTTTGGTGAAAATAGAAGTTACCTTGGTGTTGCCTTACCTCACATTACAACCCCCCAAATATCAGCATGAGAATGAGCATGCACAGAGAAGGCAGTCATTTTAGAACTCCCAAAGCACAGCTTGCTTTCACCCCAACCTTTTGCTCATGATGCTTGCTACTGATGGTCAAGTTAACATTCAGTCTCAGGGGGATTTGACCATCAGTAGAGAGAAGAACTAGGATATTCTTAATTTCTCAACCTAACCCACCTGGCAGAGTGGAAGCTGAAATGCCACTCTGAGCTTCATGAAGCATGGGCTATCAATGTTAAGAATAAAGACTTCAAACAGTCAGAATTTAGCACTTTTGGTATAGTGGTTAAGAGTGGCAGGATTTTAATCTGGAGAACTGGGTTTGATTCCCCACTCCTCCGCTTGAAGCCAGCTGGGTGACCTTGGGTCAGTTACAGCTTCTTGGAGCTCTCTCAGCCCCACCCACTTCACAGGGGTGATTGTTGGGGGAATAATAATAACATACTTTGTAAACTGCTCTGAGTGGGTGTAACGTTGTTCTTGTTGTTGTTAGAATCTGGGAGATCCAGGTTCAACTCCCCACTCTACCATAGAAGCTCACTGAGTGACCTTGTGCGACACACTCTTTGCCTAACCCACCTCACTGGGTTGTTGGGAGGATTAAATGTAGGAGAGGAGAAGGATGTAAGTCATTTTTTGGTCCCCATTGGGAAGAAACATGGGATATAACAACAACAGCAGCAGCAACAACATTCAATTTATATACTGCCCCTCAGGACAACTTTATGCCTACTCAGAGTGATTTACAAAGTGTGTTGTTATTATCCCCACCCACAGACCCCTGTGAAGCGGGTGGGGCTGAGAGAGCTCTGGAAGAGGTGTGACTGACCCAAGGTCACCCAGCTGGCTATAAGTGGAGGAGTGGGGGATGAAACTTGATTCTCCAGATTAGAGTCCTGCCACTCTTAACCACTACATCAAATTGGCTCTCTGAAGTAAATAAAATGTAAGCATTTTCCACTCCATCTGAATCATGTTGAAGATGGAATCTGATATCTACAACAGTAGGAATCCCTCTCTGACTCCATTTGATGGGTCTTTGGAATATCACATAACTTGCCTTTAAAATGTCTGCACAAAGAACTTGTTCATTTCACCTCTTATAGAGATCCTGCACTGCTCCTTTATACAATCTTGCAGATGCTCAGTGGAACAGTAATCACTGATAAGTTAGTAATAAACCAAGGCCAGACAATAGTTGGGACAATCTGATTTAGCGATCCAAACTAAAGCCCAGATTGTGGAATTAAAAAAAAAATGCTAACTAACATGACAAATTAATCTCAGCTGTAAAAAGCAAAAGTGACAACTCAGCTCTTTTGCATAATGAGCTAAAAAAGAAGTCACAGCTAGCTAAATATGAGAATATGTCTGGTAGACAAAATGCCTTTAAAGCATGCAACATACAGACGCATGCACTCACAAAACAAAATTACACTGTGTAAACATAATTTAAAGAATAGATGACTCTTTAAGGGAAAGCAGTCTAGAGGAAAGTATTTTTAAACCAAGATATTTCCTCAAACACACAGAGGAGTGGAACATTTCTAGCTGAAGATTGATGATCTGACAATCATGTTTTATACAAAAGATTATTTCTGACCGGCCAATGGACGGTGCTGGTAGATACAGATATTCCATGCATTGCCATTCCCTCAGGAGTCACGATTAGAGATGGGCACAAACTGGAAAAAACCCGAACCATGCAGTTCATGGTTCGTCAAATTTCACAAACCATGGACCATGAACTTTCACGAACCTGCCCCTGGTTTGTGAACTGGTTCATTTGCTTCATGAAAGCGTCACATCCAGGTCAGAAAACCATCACTTCCAAGCCAGCAGAAGGTCACTTCTGGGCCAGCAGAAGGTCTGCAGGAAGTCCATCCCCTGTTGCCTAGGAAACTGATTGATTGGCACCAGGCTGTCTGCAGTCATGAACCAAAAAAAGGAACCAAACGAACCAGCCTAAGGTTCGTGGCGGTTCGTCAGAAATGGGATCTGCCGAACCGTGGTTCACGAACCACGAACCGACCTGGTTCGTGCTTAATTTTGGTTCATATTTCAGTTTGTGCCCATCTCTACTTACGATCCCTGGAAAGACAATGCCTGGATATACTTGAACTGTGTGTTTAAAAAGCCACACAGGTTGGAAAGCTGCAGTGAGGAGAGATCACATAAAAAAAATTTGTTCTTCATGTATCACAAGTGGAATCCCTGAAGGGAAGAGGAAGAGGGAGGTTTTTATGTTCTATAGTCGCAATTGGGCTGGCTAGATATAACTCCAAACCTCAAGTTTGCTTCTTCCTAGGAATAATAAGGCTGTGCTTTGAAACTTCCTCCTTTCTACTTCCACCTGTCCCATTTAAGTTTGGATAAGACATAAATTAATTTTAAAAATCTGGAAACCTCTAAGAGATTTCTTGGAAGACCTGAATTACTTTCCTGGAATTTCAACAAGTAAACCTTCTCTTTGCTTGCGTGGACCTAGCGAGTTCACTAATATTTAAATATTTCCAAGATACTTTTTAAATGATTAGTTCATTCTCCCTAGAGATATAGTGTTACATGAGACTGAGGCATACATTGGATGGCATCTTTAACATTTCGGTGTGGTTTATCTCGAAGTTAATCGGAGTGGGGGGCAGGGAGGAGAAGCTTTCCTAAATCGTGCAGTAAAGCAGTAGGGAGGTTCTTCCTATCAGTCAAATCTCAGGTAAAAAAAGAAACACATTCCTTTGGAACTTGTCTTTCATTTTCACATCCATGTGTTCAAAGACATTCAAACATCCCTGAGCACTGACCTGAATAAAAAGAAGAAAGAGGCTAATAGAGTGCTCACCTACAGCATTGTTTCCTCTCGTTATTAAATGGGTATGACCCAGTCTTTGATCTTCCTACAGATGGTACAGCCAGGGTGCTTGGAAGAGGGGAAGAGAGAGAGATCTACATTATGCCAAGGAGGAGGAAAGACATAAGAGAGTGTGCAGAACGAGGGAAACACATATGCACAACTGTATGCCGCATGATAAGTAGAAGTGAAAAGGATAAACAAACAGGGATGGGGAGCCATATCCCTTTGTTAAATACATACTGAAGCACATCCTTTATGTGGTATGGATAGACACCAAAGTCAAGGTGATAGGAAAGTACAAGTATCATTTTGATCCATTGAGGTGGTAAACAGAATGATTAAATAAACACAGGTGGAGGGTGTATCTGTTACCAATTCTTTTACATGTCAACATAATTCATATATTTCAAGGACACATCTTCTTATTCCTGAGTGGTTGTCAAACAATGAGCTTTCCCTATAGTTGCATAACAATGAGACCTTTCTGATCAAAAGGAGTTTCTTTTTGAAAAAAGAAAAAAAAGAGAACTGTTTTACTATGTAAGCCAAGGCTCTTTTGGGAATGAAACACTCCTTACGGCTTTTGGTTGAATAGACCAAAGAGGTGACATTATTCATTACAATGTAGTTATTACCTTGAATTCTTGTCCCTTTTTTGTGTTACTGATTGAAACTTGCATGCAAAGGGAAGAACAATCATGCCCGTGTACTTCAAAATAATAGGTGAAAATAAGCATATGATTCAAGGAGATATAACTGTAGGTTCTTTTCCTGTGATACAAGCCTGGTCGTGTCATAGGTTGCACCTTGCAGAACAAATCTGTACTTCGGAATGTTGAACATTGGCTTTGTCCTTCCTCTTGAGAGTCAGACAGGCTACTTGCATTTTGAATTTTTTTTTCCAAATAGTACAGACATATCTATGCCTATGTTCCCTTATCCTTGGCCTTATAAAACAAACAAATAAAACTATGCAAAATTAAGTTGTAAAAATACTCTGGATTTGGATGGAGGAAATAGAACATTCTCACCCATGCTCTGCCATCCAGAAAATCTGTGAAATTGGGAGGGGTTTAATTTGTGCATGTGTGTGCAGTTAAATCGCAGCTGAAAACCCCATTGAGTTTTCAAGGCAAGAGACATTCAGAGGTGCTTTGCCATTGCCTGTCTCTGTGAAGCAACTCTGACCCTGAGTGGATTCCCCGATCTGAAGAGATTAGGCTACCTGGATCACCCAGGTCAGGGCTCTGGTTTAAATAAAGATGGTTAAAGTTCATATGTTCCGTAGCAAAGTGGCCTCCACTACTCTTTCAGTGTTATTGATTGTTTATAGATACTTTGGGTTCAATGATAATTGTTAAGACAGGTATATTATGTAGAATCAATATTGTATTGTTCTTGCCAATAAAGTACATCCCCTTTTACTACAAATACAATAGTCTATTTGTCCCAAAGAATAAAACAAAGCTTATTTTATTATTCCAGAGGGGTAGGTATTATGGTCAAAGAAACACCTCCTTAAAGATTAACAGGTTTACAGTACAATCCTAAACACAGTTACACTCTTCAATGTCCATTAAAATAAATGGGCTTAGAAGGGTATAACTGTTTAGATTTTCACTCTTATTGAGGATTAGGGGCAAGTTCATCAGAGACCTAAAATATTATCCTCAGCAGCAGGTGTATCCACATATGATTAGAAAGGAAATTAAAGATAAACCATGGAGTTAAAAGTTCATGAAGTCCAAGAGATACTAGCCCTGTTCATAAGTTTAATTATCTGTCTGTCTGTCTGTCAGCTGCCTTTCTCACTGAGACTCAAGGTGAATTACATAGTCCATTACATTACATAGTATGATATTAGTACAGTCAATATCCAGGACATTTCACTGAACAATGCCATAAATGCAAGTTTACAAAGACATAACATTAGCAAAAATCCAATACAGAGTTGAAGAAATGTTGAAACAGAGCATAAGCAATTCTAAGACTGACATTAGACAATGTATAACTACCCAGTAAGGTCATGCTTAAAGAAACAGGTAGTACATAGGAGCACGTACGTAAAACAACATACAGTACATATGGCAACATAGTAGTGAAATCTAAGATCCCTAACTCATTAGTGAAGCATCTCCTTACAATACAGCCCTCCTATCTGAGTAAAAAGCCCTTTCAAGTAATTCAGTTTTGCATCATTTGCTGAAAGCCAGGAGAGTGGGGGGGGGTGTCTCTTCTGACCTCCTCAGGCAGGCCATTCCATGGGACAGGGGCCACCACAGAGAATATTCCTATACAAGCAGCTGTTGATTTCATCCATGTGTAGGGTGGCACTTGCAGGGAATACACATACAATCCATGTACGGCTTGGGAGAAGGCTTGGGAATCAGAGAGGAAGAGTTATGCTAGAAACAAATGGGGGGAGCTGGCAGGGACCACAAGCTAGATCTGGAGAGGGGCTTTGGGAGAAATGAAGGGAAGCTCCATTGCAGAAACCAAGAGCCATATCAAAGCAATGGGAAGGAAAAAATGTGAGGAACATGTGTCATAGTGAGAAGAGGAGAGAGATATTAAGAAAGATGGAGAAATTAGATCACAGTTATGAGTCTTGAAGAGTACATGTTGTCTCCTTAGTGGTGTAGGTATACTTAGTTAGAAAAAGTGACCTACTTGTGTGGTTAAATCCCAGTCTTTATATACCTAATTTCCTATCTTTAGGTGCATCATATGATAGTTTGGCATTACTCAAGACTCTGCGGGCTCATAGCGTTCCTTGGATCTTTCCTCATACAGGTTGCAGTAGCAATCTAAGTGCAGAAATAAAGGTACAAGTGAGGGTGTTTATGGTGCGATAACACAGCTGTTGTCATTTGTGTCAACTCCCAAGCCTCAACATTGGCTCGAGTTATACTCTTGCCTTGGAATTTTATTCTGTGCTGCTTGAGTGATGATACACTTTTCTTTGTGCAGCATGTACCTAACACAGATAACATCTTTGCATCTCTCTCTTATTTCAAGGACAAGCAGACTTAAGTCCTGCCCCCTGGATGCCTGTTGAGCTCTGGAGTCTTAGTCCATGAATTTGGTTGCTGAACCAGGGCTTGTCTTTTCATTTTAACTATAGACATGTTACATGATATAGATGAAATTTTGTAGTTTGGTGCATTTATAGATACTGGGGAAAGTGGGTATACAATACAAAGGTATATTGTTGGGGAGTTAACAGATCAGTATGAGTTATGGGCATATTAGGCACAGAACTAATTCTTATCTGGAGTTGTGGAAAAGAGCAAGAGTCCAGTAGCACCTATGAGACTAACAAAATTAGTGAGCCACAGCTCATGAATGCTCATACCCTGCCACTAATTTTGTTAGGTGCTGCTGGACTCTTGCTCTTTTCTACTGCTACAGATAGACTAACATGGATACCCATATTTATCTGGAGTTCTGCAACTGTTTTAAAGGCTTTTTCATTTACAAATTGGAACTGCTAAAACTGAGGATACTGAAATGCTAGCTTTTTTTTTTTGCTGAGCAGTTCAGCTGCTCATGAGCAGCTCAAGCCTGTTCATCAAGTTACTTTTCATATATTCAAACAATACAGTGCAGTGCAATTGATAGTATTCAAGCATGCATGTCCTCATACAGCCAATGGGAGTTGTACTTTCCCTCTCCTTCTGCAGACCTGTCATTGCTGTTTGCTGTTGGGTAGCCAAAGATATAAATAATTTGTGAGCAAATCAAGTCAAGTCAGCCAGTGGTTATAAATGGTGAGATGAATCCAAACATTCTCTAAGTAGTCTTCCTACTTGGAGGAAGGCACCCTAGATTGGAGGAAGGCTTCAAACTTGAGCCAAATGTGGAATATAAACATTTTATTGGTGCAATCCTAAACAGAATTACTCTGTTCTAAGCCCATAAGACTGGAGTAACTCTGTTTAGGATTATGTCACCCTTTTCCAGGTTACAATGGCACTGTTAATCTTTCAGTCAATCTAACAACTTTGCTCAGTGGAATGATAGGGTAGGAGAAAGATCCACCCCACTATGTTTTAAAAGAAAAAGTCTGTCTTTGGTGTTCATCTAAGTCTGCAAGTCGAACCACACAATACAAATTACATGAGACCGAGTGAGTGTCAGGAGTCCTGTCTTACCCCAAATGCCCGTGTCCAGCATTCTACCAATGAGCATGTGTCCTGGTCCAGGGACGCATTCAAAATTTTCTGCTCCAGTGTAACCGCGACGGCACATGTACGTGGTCATGATCAGTAAGTCAGCAATGCATAGCATCCTTATTTCCTATATCTTCTGCTTCCTATCTGTGCAAAGTGGAGATGCATGATGGGATATCTTGGAGGTATGCAGAGAAAACCCATGCCACCGCGAATACGGGTTCAATGGAGGTCCCACAGTCCTGGCGCGTGTACTTGAAAACAACATTGGAACACATGTAAGTAAGTTTTCATGTCATTCACGTGTAATTCGTATCGTGTGGTTCGGCTCTGTGTTTCTGATGTTATTTGAGAGCATTTTCATACAGCCTTGACAGAGCTATAATTTCCCTCCTCTGGCATCATTCAATTGCTTAACACAACTATCCATGACTCTGGGGTAGAATTGATTTCCCTTGCTGCGAAAGTGCAAAAGTGGATGCAAGGCTGAAGAATATGAAACTCTACCTGCACAACTGCTGTGGAGCCACAAAGCTGCTTGGCAATTGTTCGAGCCAGATGATGATTAGGTGAGGAAACCCAAGGCTTGACTCCTGAGTGACTGCAACTCTCCAACATGGTATTCTTACTGATTATGTTCACTATGGAGTTCATGGCATCCCAGGCTGGAATTGTGATGGCTAGGGGAAGTTTGGGATGAGTGTGGGGAGGAGCTCAGAGAGAACTTTTAAACCGTCATCACATTATTTCTCCCTGGAAATAATTAGATTGCTTTTGCCCCTTTTGGAGAAAATGTATTTATTATTTATTATTTGTTTGCTTTGATTTCCATTCTGCCCTTCCCGCACCAGCAGGCTCTGGGCAGATTACATTCCATAAAAGCATTTCAATAAAACGTACATATTAACAATTTAAAACAACAGTAATATATATAAATATTTTAAAAATACAAAAGAGCAGCACAGAAATAATCAGTTCAATTCTGTCATCCAACCGTTCACTTAAAAATTGCTTGGAAAATTAGACTGTGGATGCTTTCTAGAAGGGAAGACCCGTTCTCCTCTATTCAGCCGGTGGAGGCCCAGCTCAGCCCCACCAAACGCCTGGTGGAACAGCTCTGTCTTACAGGTCTGATGGAAAGATAACAAAATACATACCTATCCTTACTTCTCCTCCTCCAGTGGGTGTAAATCACTTTGAAGGTGATGAATTTCGAGAGGAAAATAGCACTATGGTTCAAAAGTATCTTCTTCTGCCCCACCATTCTCCTCTTAGTAGCCATGGTCTGAACAGCTACAATTTATAAAAGGAAAAACACCTGTTTTAAAATGACAGTGGAACTCTCTGTGATGTGTAGTCCCACCTTTATACAACATTTTACCATGGTCTTAATGCCAGTTTATGGGCCCTTTGCAGGCTGTGGTAAAAGGATATAGAATCTTAAATCTTTTTGATATTTTTTTTATTGGAATTAAAATTGAAATTGTTTACTTTACCATTAGCCCAAACTGTTGCACTGGACACTCAATGCTACTCATTTTACTGAAAAGTGATTTCAGGCTCATACATATGAATCCTTGCTCACATATTCCCAAGACTATATCTGATCTGCCAGATGCCATTGAAATATAATGAGGGATTGTTGAAATAGCTGCCAATTTTTATTTTATCGAGATTTTCAATAGGAAGAGAACCAACATTTCTGTTGGATGTGCAAAATGTGGACAAAGTAGCACATTTTCGCCTTGTTCAATCTGAGATCATTAAACTGAAGCGTACATATAATTGCCACTGCCTAGGTTACCCTATTGTATACTAAAGAATACTCTCTATTTTATAGAAAAATAATAATCCATAAATTGGGCTGAACCTTCACCTTCTTTGCTAAATGATGAATTACAGATGATTTTGGCCAAGATAAAGTACATCAACTATAAGGGGGAAAAAACAGCAGGGAGGAAAGAAAAGAAACAAGTGCTTGAGGATTATCCTCTCCTCATTCAGCTAAAAATAACAGATCAGCTACACACTAATGTCATTTTTATGACTGATTCTGAACAATTAAGAGGTGGGCTTTTGGGGGGATCATTTCCAGGGAACAAAGTCCATTGAATCTGGCTATCTCTTGGCAATTTCAATGCTCTTTCCTTCTTGAACCACAGCTTCAACATTTTGAAGCATGTCAAAACTGGTTAAGAAAAACTTTCATTCTGACTCCGAGGAGATGAAAAATTCTCATAAACAGGCACCAAACAAATCATTTGAACAAACGAAATGATACTTTTCATCTTGAGCTTAATGTGTCTTTATTTTCTTAGTTATAGGCACCAACATAGTTTTCATATGCAAAAGACAGACCATTCTAGAACACTCCTAGCAACAGAAGGGAGACAGATATTCATTAGATGGATATCCCCTTCCTTTGCAACTGATTCATCTGTTAGGAAACTACATTTGGTATAGACTGTACCAAATAGCTGTTGGAGCTGTTTCCCTAACAGTGGACCATCTTCTGTCCAGAGAAGATGTCCCATACCAGAGGACAGCATCACTCTTAGAAAGAAGGTCAATGAGATCCAAACCATTGGTTAGAGTCCCATCTGTCAGTTGGAACTGTTCTGTGCCGCTTCCACTGTCTTTCGTTCTGTCTCCAGGACCAATTCAAAGTTCTGGCAATGATCTTTGAAATCTTATTTATTCAATTGTTGTTACTTTGATTGCATTTCTACCTCAACCTGCACCTACAAAATACAGTGTTACACTAGGAACAGTATGATGCAACATGGCTGGCCCATGTGCCTTGTTCTAATGTAACTGCCAGCAGTGAGATGGGGAGAATATGATGGTTTTCATTGTATGCTGTGTCAAATTATTATTCAATTCAGTCCTTCATCTCATTATTGCAAGAAATAAATACAGCCATGAACAGCTAAGAAATCTAATATCAAAAAGGTGATTACCCCCAGCTACATATTCATAGACATGTTTCCTGAGTACCTGAAATCCGTGAGCTGTGTTATATATACACTTCCTATAAAAGTCAGCATTGGCAAAGTACAGAAATATTCAGTTGGAACAGTCAGAATTTTCCTAAACTTTTCTTTTGCCACACAATGCAGACATCTGGAGACATCACACTCTCCTTTACCAGATTTTGCTACAGTGTTCATCCTGGTCACAGTGATGATGCATTCTCTAATGTGCCATGTTCTTTTTCTCTTTTTTAATGCAGCAGATGCCCCGATCTTATACTTATTAAATTTTAGCCACCCTGCGGCATGGACATTGAGGATGTTTTGAGATGTGGGGTACAACGTGAGCTGCCTTGAATGCTTTTAGTGCAGTATCTTAGTGCGGTATTATATGATTGGTACCAATGCTTTGTTATATGGATTTATATGCTGTGAATCCACTCTGAGCCTGCTTGCAGGGAAAGGGGAACTATACGTTAAATAAATAAATAAATTATCTTACTCTTATTCTGAACTTGATGCATCTTCCAGTGTCATTGTGTGGTCAAAGCCTATTGGCCCTGTGATATTACCCTGAAGCCACATCTGAGTGAGAATATGAAGTTACTGTCTTTCCTAACCCTAGCATGTTAAAAAAAAAAGATGGAAAATGGTACCCAGCTGCAACTGCTAGAGTGCTTGCCATGGCTGGTGAATGGAGAAAAACCTTCAATGATATTCATGTTCTCCAATCTCTGAAGTCATCCCCCAACTTTGTAGCCTGATGAAAGCAAGGGGACAATTTTAGCTAAGCCATGTTTCTTAACATACTTGTTAACAGGGCTTTTTTTTCAGTGGGAACGTGGTGGAACAGAGTTCCGCCACCTCTTGAAAATGGTCACATGCCCCGTGGCCCTGCCCCCTGATCTCCAGACAGAGGGGAGTTTAGATTGCCCTCTGCGCCGCTGAGTGGCGCGGAGGGCAATCTAAACTCCCCTCTGTCTGGAGACCAGGGGGCGGGGCCACGGGGCATGTGACCATTTTCACTGAGGGCAATTTAAACTTTAACCCCCCCCCTTGTTCCAGCTGACCCAAAGTGATGTCATTCTGTGGTCTTGAGTTCCACCACTGAGTTCCACCACCTCTTTTCCCAGAAAAAAACCCTGCTTGTTAAGCCTAGTTTATGTATACCCCTCTTATTCAGGTCTGTCTACCTTCCCAGAATGTATATTGCAAAAGGATAAGGTAATATGTTTCTGTCCTTTCCATCTACCAAGATGATCCTTCCTGCCAGCTATCGGCCAATGGACAGAGGTGAATAGAACATCTGGTGGCAGAGGTGACCAGTTCTAGGACTTGATGTATGAAATATCTTTCCTTGAACCATTTAAATCTGATTTCTAAGCAGCTTTAATAGTTCTGATCATTGTTGAGAAAGAATGTTTCCCTATTCATTTTCCATGACCTTTTAGTAGCATTGGATGCTGAAGACCTTATTTATTTAGAAACAAATTCAGTTGATCCTCACCAATTATGCCGGTTGCTAGTGAGCCAGTTTAAAGCACTGGGTGGCTTTATTATGATAGTAAAGTGGACTTAATTGATACAAATGCAGCTGTTAACTAATCAAAACCTGATCTCAAAATACCCCCCTTGCTTAAATTGTTATTATAAAACAATCTGTACTGAAAAAAATAATAAAAATCTTTAGATCTGGCTGTTGTTCTCGCATTTGGCTTAAACTTCAGAGATGTCACAAAGAGCAGAAGAAGGGGAAGAGAACAGACTGGGAAACATCCCTGTTAGTTACCTGTCACTGATTATACAGATTGTGCCACCCAAGAGGAATGCATTGATATGTCTGTCTTTCCAAACTATTTAGTTTAAAGCAATTACATTTCTGGTTCACTGGCTAGGGGAGGATTTTGATTCTATAGAAGAGAGTCAAAAGTGCTTTTTCCATCACAGGACACACACAGTCCTTCAGTTCCACATCAAGGCCACTCATTTTTTAGAGGCTGTAATTTTTTAAAACATTCTGCTTCATCTCAGGATGACTGGAGCTGAAAATGGTCTCACTACTTTTGCATTGCTTGCCAAGGAAGAAATTCCCTGGAGAATTGTTAACTTGGGGGAAGGGGCCAGCTGATTCTGATCGTATTGAACTGTTTAGTTTCTGATTATTCAAGATATTTATTGTGGCCAGGCTTGCTGTACAGTCTCAGAGACACAGAAATGAATTTATGGAGGCTTTTGAATCTGACTGTCAAATTGATGATTTGTATTAGGCTTTATTATTCCGTTGGTTTAATTAGCACTCAGTGATAGTTTGATACTTATGTGTATATTTTTGATTGACCGATAAGCTAAGTGAATATGACTATCAGAACCTGTTTGCTAGATGTTTTGATTGCTGGAGTAATTAATACAAATAGTATGAATGAATACAAATGCTGCTAAGTCCAGGGGCAAATGTTTGACCTGTAAACCTCCATATACAGCTAGAATTAGAGATTGGGGAATAGAACCTGATGTTCTTCTGGTTTTCTCCTCTGCAATTGGGGAGGGATGACAGGCCGTTATATGGCTTTTGTAACCATTGTGAGTTCTGAACATTAAAAATACTTATGTCTCCTCTAGGATGCTGGGCAGCATCAGCAGCCCCAGGGAGACAGGCACACAGAGAATTAGAGCAAAACCAGATGAGACATGAGAAATCCATGGTGAGCAGGGTTTTCTCGGTGCCTTTAATTTTTCTTTAAAAGAGCCAGATGGATGTTCATTTGGATTAGAGCTAAGAGTTGAAGACAGTTTAACTTTTCCCAGGGGTCATTTCGTAGAAAAAGAGCTGGAGGAACTCATTAGCATAACTCATTAGCATATGCCACACCCCTTGACCTTGCCAGAAGTGTGTCATTAGCATAACTGATTTGCATATGGCATCACCTATCCTGGCTGTTTTGGACCCAATCCTGGCCATTCAGGGCTGAAATTGGGCCCAAAAATGGCAAAAAAGGGCTGAAAATGGGCCCAAAATGGTCAGGATTGGGCTGCTGCTGAACAGGAGAGTGATCCACCACCCGTCAGAGGCCCAATCCGAGCCGTTTCAGCCCCAATCCAGGCCAAAACAGGCCTAAATGGCTGAGAGTCAGGTGGGTGGGGCCACCTGACATATGACCTGTTTGGGGAACTGCTGGAACTGTGTTCCTGCCCATTCCCCCTCAAAATGAGCCCTGACTTTCCCCCCAATTGCATTTTCCATATAGAAAGAGACTTCCCCAATCTACTATTTGGCCTAATGGGGAAAAATATTTTTTGTTGGTTTGTTAAATTAAGGGTCAGATTTGGCATGGGGGAATACATGTATAATTTTTCAAGCATCTTCCGGTACATGTTTAAAGCACAGAGTGCATTACAGAGTACATTACAATATTGTAATGTGCAGGTGAAGGGAACTAAATCATGCATCCCTAGGATCATAGTTTGCTATGCTTCCTTCTGTAATTTCCTGCCATGCACGCTTGCTTCTAATTTTGACCTTAAAGCATGATAGGAGAACAAGGAAAGGCATATGGGGCAGGGTTTGGATGCCATTTCCTGTGTGCCTCACTCTTGTTTTAAAATAGACCCAATCCCAATATGCTTTAGATGTTGGAGAATTATCCTGATTGAAAAGAGTCCCCATGTCAATGAAGGAGCAGTGGAGCTGAGTGCTGAGTCTGCCAGCTGCTCACTCAGCCCTGCAGGATTGGTATATTCCTTGATGTGATCGTACTAAGGAACGTATTGAGATCCTTTTTCTATGGTGTTTTACAATGCACAGGAACTCAGGCACAGCAGTAAAATAATGCACACAAAGTAACCTGATGCAGTTCTAAATATGATAAGGTCAAGAGTGTATGTATGCAGTGGTATGTGGGGGCGGGGGTGTACAAATGAACTGAAAGAGTTGAAAGCTGTGGCAAACTGGGCATGCTTCAGTTTCAGAATTAATCCTGAAAATTCTTATCGTTAAAACAGGAATTAAGGATGACTGAAACTAAGAATGCTTCTGAATCTCCTCTCCGTGGGAATTCTCCCAGCAACATGCCATTCTGGTCTGAATTGTCCACGTTGATGAATGGAACCATATGTGCATTCTTCTGTTATATAATTATATAATTATGGAAGTGTAGATGTAACATATTCCAAATAAATATAAATTTATTATCCAAATAATAAACCATGTGCACATCCTTACAAAATGAAGTCACAAAAATTCATACCGCATCACCAGAAGGATGTAGCAAAACTGAAACAAATAAGAAGCAGAATGAATGCCTTTTTCCAGGTAAAATGTGGCACAGAGCAAGCATCCAGGACCAAAAGAAGCTCCATCTTACGTGCCAGTGATTTCCTTATTTCTTAAAAAAGAGTATTACTTCCGTTTTATAGGTAAGACGCTGATAATGTGAGAATGTGAAGATAAGTCAGCTCAACATATCAGAAAATGCTTACACTAAAAAAACCCCCAACTTTTTGATGAACTTTTCTTTACTGAGGAAAGTTCATCAAAAATACACTCTTTTTGAACTTCTTTGAGCACAAAAAAGTTTTTCGTACATTTAAAAGAAGAAAGAGAAATAGATACAAAAGGGAATTTTGTCTCGCTTTTGTTGGGATAAGAGGTACTTTTCATTTATTTAAAAGAACTATGTTTCCTCTTTACCGTACTAAAAGAGCGACTGAAGAACAGACATCTCTGTAAATGATCCCTGAGGTTCCTTTATCTCATGTTGTTGCATCCTTAAAAAGTATTTTGGAAATACTTTTCAGTTGTGGTTTGTTACTGTCTTTTCTTGGTGATTATGGTAATTATTTTCAAATCAGAGCCTATCCTTAAGAGAATGTGAATAAAAAAATTCCATGATCGAGAACAAGAATTTTAAAATGCATTTCCATTTTTAATAATTGGCATTTTCTTTTTGACTCAGATTTTCTACAGCTCATTTGGCTTCTAAAGAAATGGCTCACACGGTGTTTCTCCCTGATTCTTGAACACTTTGTCAACATTTTAACGCTCATGTGACAGAGTTTATTTTGTTGAAACTAAAACAAAAATATGATTCTCTACCAGGGCAGGCAAAAAGAGGGAAAGGTCCATCCATCAGGAAGTAAAATTAAGCTGAAGAAGGAGGAACTGCCTTTGGGATACTAACTATAGAAATGGGCTGGTGGGAACAATTCCATGGTGGAATGGAATAGACTTTGTGGTCTCATTTTTCATTCCCATTTTCTGTGAATGAATAACAGTGTAGAGCTTTATAGGAAGGCTCTCAAACATATTTATCAGCAATTACCAATAGATAAAATATATTTGTGGTCAGCATACCACAAGTATTGGAAGCCAACAACATAAAAGGAAATATCAGCCAACTGACACAAGGTTCCTTAACAGAAGCAAACTGATCTCCATACCAGAAGCTACTGTTTGCATCTACTCTGCCCTCCCCTCTCCACCTATATATCTGACCAGTTTCTTCTTGCCCTCCATTCATCTGACGAAGAGAACTGTGATTCTCGAAAGCTTATGCTACAATAAAGTTGGTTAGTCTTAAAGGTGCTACTGGACTCTTTTTGATTTTTCTTTTAACAGAAAGTCACAAGCTGACTTCGCTCAAGTTATTTTATGTACTAGAAAGAATCCCTGTCACCACAGCTACTACTAATGTAGTATAAATACTTAAGGATGTGGAAAAAAATTGTTCATTGGGCTTTGAGAATAACAACAACACCGCAGTTTAAAAGATAATCTTCACAATGCACTATGGCAGTGATATAAATAACAAGTTTCTTTCTCATTTTAAGATAAATAATCCTCTTCAGTTCAAGTTATATGTCCCTTGTGGGTAGACTTATCTATTTTCATGCTCATGGAATTGTACAAAGTG
This sequence comes from Eublepharis macularius, assembly GCF_028583425.1. Taxonomy (NCBI): domain Eukaryota; kingdom Metazoa; phylum Chordata; class Lepidosauria; order Squamata; family Eublepharidae; genus Eublepharis; species Eublepharis macularius. The sequence goes on from NC_072799.1 coordinate 72,483,222, forward strand.
ACAATAACGCTGATGGTAGTATGCAAATCATAAATAAATATAGTTCAAATTCTCTGTATAGTTATAAGTAACCTACCAGGCTGGCATTACATATGTGTGATTATCTGGCTAACCACTGGATGTCACTGATGATCCACTTTCATTCCAGCCCTTTCAGGTCTTCTCAATTTGGCAAATGGAAATCTCACATGACCTTGTGAGAGGAGGGCATTTCAACTGAACACTACTGGAGCTGTTCTTTCTTTCACTCCTTCAAAATAGCTAGAAGCCTAATCCTCAAACTTCTGTCCCAGAACATTTCTTATGGCCCCACCCTAACAAGGAAGGTAGAAGATCAAAGCCTAAGGCATCCCCACAGAGACTGGAACTTGATATGAAGGTGGCACCAACACCTTAAAATATCACTGACATCTGAATTGAGGGTAATGCATTATGTGGAACTGAAGACCTGCACTCAAAACCATTTCAATGTGTCTTGAATAAATAAAAACCCTTATTTCCCAATTGTTTCAGCTTATGGTGAGCTGACAGAGTGTATGTGTGCATGGATGGTTAGATTTGGGCTTTCAACTGAAAACACTGATTTTCAGTTGAAATGATCATAAGAAGAGGTCTTATGATCACAACAGTGTGGACATATTAGTCAACCAATTTCAGCTGTAATGGCATGGCTACCCATAGGAATCAAAATCACTCATTCTGCATATCTGATCTCTGTGGTCTATAGAGCTGCTGAAACTTCATCTCATGCCCATCTCCAACCTTCCTTGATAGTAGGTCATTGGACAATTGAGAACAGGTTGCATGGAGTACAGTGCTGTGGGGGGGGCAGAGAATTGCCATCTGTGTTATCATACCTTTTCCAGGGGCTGTAGAAGTAGAAGGTTGAAAGGAAGGAAATGTTTTGTGCCAAGGCAATCTAAGAGCCAAGCTACAAATGACACCTTACACAGGTTGGACACTTGTCAGCTTCCCTCAAGTTTTGATGGGAAATGTAGGCATCCTGGTTTTACAGCGTGGCTCTCCATTTCAGCTGCAAGAGAGTCGAATGACATGAGGATCCCCTCATTTAGCATAACTTAAATATAAAAATATTCTCAGTGAAGCCATTGCTTTGTTTTGATGGGAAATGTAGGCATCCTGGTCTCGCAGCTTCGCTCTCTGACTGCTGTCCAATGGACTTTTCAACTGTCACTTGTCCAACATTCCGCCAAGCTGCCTACATTTCCCATCAAAACTTGAGGGAAGCTGACAAGTATCCAACCTGTGCCTTTTGTCACTTGTGGTTCCGCTCTAACAGTGGAGGACAATTTTGAAAAGAAAGAACAGGTAGAAAAGATTTTAATCTCCCTTCCCCAGTAGCACTGATCAACATTACCCACTGTACTTGCTTTAAAGTTAAAAAATCAAAATGTTGGAAGACCCAGTTGTGAATCTTGCTCATTACCTGTAATTTGCCCCACAATATGTTTAACATCAGGTTAGTGATGTACGTTGGAGTTCCTTCTGTTCTGACTTGGGATATTTTCCCCTATAGGCAGAACAATTCGTAAATGTTGTGCACTACGCAATAAGCTCCCAGCCCACACCCAAGTAAAATGTTTGTTGCTCCTTTCCTTTGGAACATTTAAATAGATTGAAGAAACTTTAGAAGTTAACAACAAAAAGGTCTCACTCCAGAATCAAGAGCTGCTGAGCCTGGTGAAGAAGAAAACTCAATGGGTAAATGTGGCCCTGCCCACTCTTGGTGTGTATGAATGACCATTGTGGGTGGGGACATTCACACTCAGTTCTATAGCTTTTATAAGTTCCAAGAAGGCTCTGTATGAGTACTTGAAATCCTATATGTGTAATACACAGAGACCTTAAAAAAGAATGACCAGAAATTCAAAAATCAAAATTTATACTGGAACCTTCAAACTCTTGATTATGATAGTTGATTACTGGCTTCTGGACTGCCTCAAAATTATGTTTTACAGAAGGTATCTGTGTGTAGGTGTATAGGTGTGTGTGTGTTCTTTTGACTATTTTTACCAGTTCCTAAACTTTTCTGAATCATATTCTTTCTTTGATCGTATTTGTTTTGCTGCCAGTGTTTTATAGATATTGTGATTGTTGCAGCTATATGGCTGAGGTACTTGTACACTTTTATATAGAATATTTTTAACATAATGCAGAAGATGTAACTCATAAATTGGCTTGTATGTAGCCACTCTCCTCAGCAAAATTTGAAGCCTTCCTTACTTTGGTGGGCAAGTCCAGAAGCTCCTTAAAGACCAACAAAATCTCCAGGGTATACACTTTCAAGAGTTAAAGCTCCCTTCATCAGATATATGGTATCTTCCTCTACTCATGCTGCTAGTTATCCAAGCTACAGTTGCTAGACAATAACAACAACAACAACATTTGATCTGTACACTGCCCTTCAGGACAACTTAACATCCACCTGGAATGGTTTACAAAGTGTGTTATTATTATCCTCAAAACAATCACCCTGTGAGGTGGGTGGGGCTGAGAGAGCTTAAAGAAGCTGTGATTGATCCAAGGTCACCCAGCTAGCTTCAAGTAGAGGAGTGGGGAATCAAACCTGGTTCTCCAGATTAGAGTCCTGCAGCTCTTAACCAGTACACCAAACTGGCATAGTTGTGACAACAGAGCTGTCAGCTACCCAACACTGCTACCCAACTGAAACAAATTTTGGTGAGTAAGCAGGAGGGCCATTTTTCTTAAGCCTCCACCTCAAAGGGAGGTTCAAATGTAGACACGTTTTATATAAACACACACGTTATTCACACACACATACACATTTGAGAAATTTCACCACCTATTTTCATGCATCATCTTTTAATCTCTAAATTATGGTAGGATACAAGCCATTGATTCTGTCATATTCACAGACCTACTTAGATCCTGTTTTTATATCATAAATACAGGAGCTCAAAGCAGCACATGTAATTCTACTCTCCTTGTTTTATCCTCTCTACAATCTGGTGAAGTAGTTTAGGTGAAGAGACAAATACAGTCCAAGGTAATCCAATGAGCACCATAGCTAAGTGGAGATTTGAGTATCCCCAGTTCCAAGTCCAACCACTACACTACACTGTCTCTCCTTGAATGCCAGTGGTATAGATCTGGCCAAAACCTTTCCATACTGGGCATTTTCTTTCATTAACGGAGTGCTTGCTCTTTCCATTAAACAGTAACAGCAACAGCAGAAGTCTTACAACTGTTATTGTATGCCTCCAAGTTTAGTCAAGGTACGGTGATCCCTGCCCTTGAAATATTCCAAGGGAAAATTATTTCCCAACTCTTATGCAAAGCTGGGGCATGAGAGGGTGTGAATGGAATTCTACTTTTCTCAAAATCTTTTTTTAAATGAGGCTTTATGTCCTGGCATTGAACATTAAATAAACAGTGCTTATTGTTGCCATTGTTACTTTTATTGTTCTGTTATGTTTATTTTATGTTGGAGTCTGCCTTTTGAGAGGTGAAACATACATGCTTTAATACATAAAAATAGCCTCATACTTTAACAGCAGAATTATATCTTCTAGAGTGATGAGAATTCATTTGTCTGAAGTTTTGGCAAATTGACAATTGCATACTCTCCCCAAAATGTATTGTACAACAGGCCAGCTGCCTCACTTAACAACTGGTAGCATAAATGTGGCCATATGCTACAGGAATTGGGACTGGAGCCACTAACTTAATGACCATGGATAGTCAATTCACTAAAATGCTAGTAAGAATCCAAATGAGAGAATTCAGCATTCAACAAGATGTGGCTCAGATACAAGTATCAGCATTTTCCCAGTACTACCATTTCTAAAAAGGACATGTGGATTAGAAAGTTCTTTGCATGATCATACCTTCTGTATCTTAAACAGGACTTTCAAAGCCTTTAGATACCAGAATATGATCTTTCATGACTCCATTCACTCCAAAATTATATATAGTCACAGAAAGTTAAAAATGTTCTTTACCATATTCATGCATGATAGATACACTCCCCAACTCTGTTGTCACAACTTTTGTCTGGTGACTGAGAGCCTCTCTACACAAAAACAACGTACACAGGGATGCTCAAATGAAAGATCTTACACTTGTTCTTCCATTGTGGATACACATATAATGCTCGGGAGATAGAGTACACTTGAATGTAGTCCACACAGAAAGTGTACACTTGAAAATCCCTGTGTAAGATGTCTTATGCAGAAAGACTCTGAGGCTTGGATATGAAGCAGCATGAGTAGAGTTGCACTAGAGGAAGGAAACTTTCCCAGCTCCTCCCCTCCACTGCAAATTGTGAGCCCCCTGAAATTGTATTCCTGTGAGTTGGTGGATCCTCAATAACAGTGTAGGGACCAGTGGGGGTCCATAGTGTAAGGGAGAATTGGCAGAATCATTCCCCCCTCCTCCACCAAAAGAAATGACTTTCCTTCAGTGGAATGTCAACTTGGGATCCTAAAGTTTTCAGCTGTGGAACTTATTCATATCTCCCTGATATTCTTTCTTTATATTTTGAATATTTATATTCTTGTATGGACTTTCCCTCTACTTACACTCTCTCTCCTTTGATAATGAACTTTGATTGAACCACTTAATGTATTTGGGTGTGGTTCTGTCAAAGTTACTCACTTTACAACCATTAATTTCAATGGGAGAGAGATAACCACATGTTTAAAACTATTTTCCTTTGGAAATCAATGGGACAAAGGGCTTTAACTTTGGCTGGATTATTTTCTCTCTAAACATGAAGCCAATTTTCATTGGGACTTTTACTAGATCATTCACTTTGTGGTGGGAATAGATTGAGTCTTTGAAATACTCACAATTAGGCTCTAATTAAAGGATTACTTTAGTTTGCCTCCAGCATCCTACGCTCAATGAAACAAACAAAAAAAATGATGTAGTATTACCAGCTGTGCATTATTTACTTAGATAAGCATCTTGGGGGCTATTGGAAACTGGTCAAATAAAACCTTGTGTGAATACAGTATAATCACCCTCATGTAAGAATATAGATATAAATATCACCAAATCCAGGATCTCGTCACTGACAGGGACCAATTCTTGATGTACAGAGAAAGGACAGCTTTCCTTCAATGTCAATCAAAAGACACAACAACAAAATACAAATATCTAGGCCATCTACATCATAAGGCACTTCTATGCATTGGGGTTAAACTTTTCCTGAATGGTCTCTGAAGATTTGCTGCTTTCTCAATATTGTTTAATGAAAAGTGTGTCATTTTAATAGATATCCCTATCAGTCTTCCCAGTTGTTACTTTGCCTAACTCTTTTTTTCCCCAAACAGAACAGGAATAAGTACCTCTGCAAGTGAATTCTATAAGATTACACAAGGTGTGAAGAAACAAATGGTTGTTTCTTTTGACTAGTTAGTAGGAAAAAAACCCCATCAGCTCTTTTGAGATATTGACTGGTTATTTGATAATTAGATGTGATGAGGAGAGAGTTACAGCCAATGGATTTCCTTTCTTGGTTTTGGAGGGAATACAGATAGGTAAGAGCAGGTGGGATAGTACCTGTAAATTGTGTCTGAAGAAGGGAGCTCTGGTTCTCAAAAGCTTACTCCTTGAAAATCTTGTTGGTCTCTAAGGAGCTACTGGACTCCAATTCTGCTGTACCTGTGAATCTGACATCTAAAGAAGATTTTCCATCTTTGCATGACCCCCTCCCCCCCAAAAAAAAAGCAGTTTGGTAGCTGGAAATGTTTCTTTCATTTTAGGGACAGTTTTAAAATCTCTTTTATGTCTATAAAATACAGATGCATTGGAGCAGTAGCATTTGTTATCATCTATACACACATGATTAATACATCAGCCTCTTGAAGAGTTACGTGACTTCTCGACCATATGAAAAAATGAGTCTAAAAACTCGGTAGTACTTTAATAGTAAGATGATAGTGCCTTAAACAGGTAGAAAGAGAAAGTGAAACTCAACCTTTCCCCCTAGAACAGCTTCAATCAGCACTAGAACAACAAATTGCACTCTTTTATCTTAGAACCCCTCTCTAAAACCTTCAGCTCATTCTTCCTCTGAGAGTCCAGCTACCATCCCATCACAGCACACTTCATTCACCCATCCAGCTTCCTTTCCTTCTTGCTTTAGAGCCTTGAATATTTAACCCAGTAAATGTACATGAAAAACTCCACCTTACTTAACAGAAATAAAAAACAGAAACTATTTACATAGCAAAACATTACTTTGCTCAACTGAGAAATCAGCTTGTCCAGGAGGAGACTGCACTCCCATTGAAGAAGTAGGTTTGCTCCCTTCAAAAGAGGAAACAAAAAGAATAAACCACCATGATAACTGACTATAATGGGAGAGTAACAACAATGTAACTTACAATAACAATATAACAAAGTTATAATTAAAAAATTACAAAAATCTCCCCATTAGGAGCTGCTGCAAAACTCCACCACAGCCCTAAAGGCCATTATCTAGCTTTTGTCAAAAGTAGTTCTAATTAGAGATGGGCACGAACTGGGAAAATTCTGAACTGTATGGTTCGTGGTACATCACGTTTCACGAAACACGAAACATGAACTTCCACAAACATCTCTTTGGGGTCAGCAGAAGGTCTGCAGAGACTCCATCCCTCTTGTTGCCTAGGAAACTGATTGATCAGCATCAGGCTGTCTGCAGTGATGAACTGAAATACAAACCAAATGAACTGGGCTAAAATTCATCACAGTTCATGAGAAATGAACTCCCATGAACTGCATGAACCGGCCTAGTTTTGTGATGAACTTTGGTTCGTATTTCAGTTTGTGCCCACCTCTAGTTCTAATTTACAATAGTTAGGTCTCTTTTAAAAAGAATGTTATTGAAGCAAAGAAATTGAAGTAAAGTAAGTGCATTATACAAAAGTTATAAAGATCCTAAATTAGACAATAAATTGAAAGTTATACAATCTTATACAAGCAAAAAACATACAATGTAGGTATAATAGCCTTGGAAGTAGAACAAGCAATACATTCAAGTTTCCTTAAACCTAACTACGTAACATTTCTCCTTCCCTCTCCTTCCCTCCCTCCCTCTAAACATCTGTGTTAATTAGTTTTGCCTAAGTAATCGAATATTTAGAAGGTCTTAACAACTGCATCATTCTACAGTTCAAGAGCTTGTTATTTTATTTTATTTTATATTTCAATTTATATACCGCCCATCCCCAGGGGCTCTGGGCGGTGAACAGTTTAAAATCAATAAAAACAAGAAAACAACAATACTAAAATCAATATACAAAACAATAATGAAATAAATTAACCAAGTGCAATGGTGGGGAGAACCCACCCCCACCCCGAAGGTGGGAGGCCGACATGGTACCGCCCCCTTCAACCACCATTCTATACACTGTTTTGTTTAGTAGAGAATGACATTCATACCATGTCTATGTTCTAAAATCTATGAAACCTCAAAACAAACAATATATGAAAAAAATACAATGGAACTAGTATGCGCATGTAAAAGTTTCTCTAACTCTTTGTGGAATTGTATGTGCAAAGGGACTCTGAATACAACATTTCTGATTTCAGTATAACAATGATATATGTGCATGAATAGCCCAGTCAGGTAAGCTGCTAGCTCTGCTATTACTAAGTAGAACAGGAATTGGATTTAGGTCTCTCCAAAACACTGTGTCTTATGTGACAACAGAATATATACATAGACCTAGTTGCTTCTATGGCTATCCAGTTGTATTTGTGACAGTAGTTCTCAAATTGAAATCCTATGAAACATGAGAAATTTGATGGAGAAGAATGGTAGATGGGAGGCTCAATTCTCAGCCAAATAATGCTCTGACCCCCTGTTCTGTGTATATACTCCAACCTATTGGGAAAACGTTAAAAATTTGGCATGTTTATCTTTTAAACATATTTTGTATTATAGACTACAATAATTTTTCAGGCTTTGTTTCTTCTTTGCAGATTGATATTATTCAGCGAAGACAAATGTTCACGGCCATACTTTTCCAGCTTGAAACAGGATTTCACCAGGATGTGAAAGATTGCAAGAACTCCCCTTCCTACTCTCCTATTTTGTCATTTTACTGCCTTTTTATGGTTCTGGTGGCCATTTCTGGACACCATTTTCATGGGGTTTTTTAGCCAAGAGTTACCAAGCTGTTTCTAGGAATGTAGTACCATCATAAAGCTAAAACTGAGTGAGGGCAATGCCTCCTATTTCCATTTGGTTTTAGCTTCATGAAAATGCCATATTTTTATTGTTCATTTGCTATATTTATATAACCATCTTTTCTACAAAATTTAAAATAATAAAGATACAAAATAAAGGCTACCAAATAAGAACAGCATCCTAAACCCACAAAACTTTAACCCCATATAAATCAGCAAAAGACAACAACAAAAATAAGGCATAAAAACAAACAACCCACCAATAAAAATGTAAAAATCCAATAAAACCTAGTAATAGAAAATAAAATAAAGCAAGAAAAAGCTCAATCATGCAAGCCATCATATTGAGTTTTCTACCTTTCAAAAGCTCTAAAAATTAAGACTTCATCATCTTCTGGAATGGCATTACAATCTCAAGGAGGTGGGAGTTTCTCACTTCCTCCTAGTCATTAGTTTCCTAGGGAAACATCCCTAATTTTTAACCCCTCACCAGCCATTTGGTACTGGTGAACCTCTGAGCTTGTGCAAAGTACTAGCAAAGGCTCAGCAGTAGGTCTGTGGTTGAGGACACCATTGAGACAGCTTGTACTTAACCAAAGAAAGGTCTTTATTGGATTACAGTAGAATATAAAATACAGAAAGCATATAATATATATAGGAGGTATATCACACTAGGTTGCAGCTATTGAAAAAGGAAAGGAACAAATCTAATGTTGAACTTATACTGAATATTTACAGTATCCTTTCAGGACGAGTGTGCACCTCTTGGAGAGGTAGGGAATAGAGGCAAGCCTCCTCTAGAGCCCTCCTTTCTCCACAAACCATAAACACAAAAGGCTGCAGCCCTTTTTAAATACCTCCCTCAGGAGGGGATGCCCCCTCCTTCCAGGGCACTAAAACCAGTCTTCCATGGCCAGGGTCTAGCTAAACCACATTTCTCTAGGACACCATGGAGTTGGTTTTATGGTGGCACTCAAAGGCTAGAAAAACATACATTTACCTATCCCAGGATGTTGGCTATAACAACACACCCGAAGGACAGGTGTTTGTATTGAGATGTCATTTTATTGTTTTTATCATTTGTAATTTATTTATGATTGTAACCCACCCTGAGCTTTCTTGCAGGGAGGGCGGGCTAAAAATCTAATCAATCAATCGATTCCTTTGAGCAAATGGTGTTTTGCCTTGCTATTTTTATTGTATTCTCCTTCCTTAAAAGGTGATATCCACTTTCCCAGTGCTTGCTCAGACGTAAATTCATAGCCAACTTGAAGGAGTTATAAAGCTTGGGAGCCATAGTTGAAAATCTGTAAAAAGCATCTGTGGCACTTCCACTACCTTTTTTCAAGGAGTAGGGAATAGAGATGGGCATGAACCGAAATATGAACCAAAATGAAGCACGAACCAGGCTGGTTCATGGTTCGTGAACCAGTGGTTCATCAGATCCCATTTCTGACGAACTGCCACAAACTTTAGGCTGGTTTGTTTGGATTGTTTTTTGGTTTGTCACTGCAGACAGCCTGGTGCCAATCAATCAGTTTCCTAGGCAACAGGGGATGGTCTTCCTGCAGACCTCCTGCTGACCTGGAAGTGAATTTCTGCTGACCCGGAAGTGATGATTTTCTAACCTGGATGTGACGTTTTCATGAATCAAACGAACCAGTTCAAGAACCAGGGGCAGGTTCGTGAAAGTTCGTGGCTCGTAAAATTTGATGAAACATGAACCATGTGGTTTGGTTTTTTCCCAGTTCATGGCCATCTCTAATAGGGAAGAATCCATGAAAACCCCAGGTTCCTTGAAAGGGAGTGCAATCTATCCAGAACATGATTTGACGTTTAACCAACAGTACTTCCATCTTGTGAGGAGTAAGCCTCAATTTATTCTAGCCTCCAGACAAATAATTAGGGTCACCACAGAGTTCTTGGATTTAGATGGAAAGAAATGATAGAATTATGTGCCATCAGCATTCATTTGCAGTACAGTCCACATTTCTGGATAGCATCTTAACATCAGTTTCATGTACACAAGATACATATTTCACCCCCACCCCCCATAGGCCAGGGTCTAAGAGTTTGAAGAGTAGTCTCCCAGTACCATTTTCTGTGAGCTATATGGCAGGTGGGGTGGGAGCCACTGTAAAATAGTATCCCCAAACTCTTCTGGGTTTAGCAGCTTGGAATGATTCCATGGTCATTGTTATCTAAAGCCACAGTGAATCCCAAGGACACCAATAAGGACACAGTCCCCCCTACCAGGTGCCTGTTGAGGGTCATTTTGGAGGGTAGAAGTTTCTATCAAATAGCTAGGCCAGAAATCATATTGGAAAAGGCCTAGATAATATGTTTCATCTAGAAAACATATTTCTTGACTCCTCCATCTAAACTGACACAAAGCAGCGATTGCTCACATCTTGGGCTCCACAGTCAGCTTCTTTAATACTTGTATAATGACAGCTTCCTTTACGAATTTTGTAAAGGACTCTTCTTGCAAATAGATACCAATTATCTGTCCTAACTTTCAAAATCAGATTTAAATCACCACGGGGGTAAGAATCAAGAATACTATTTAGAATTCTGTCTATGACCTCTGGCTGAACAAACTGAAATGTATCCATAGAAACTAGTGGAAGCTTCACTAAACCTCCCCCACAACTGTATTTAATGCTGTGATTGCATTTTATCAAGTTTTTGACAAATTTGTGATTATTATTTTCATTTATATCCCGCTTTTCTCCTCCATGGGGACCCAAAGCTGCTTAATAGCATCTTTCTTCACTCCTCTACCTTATCTTCATGCAAATTTAAACTGAGGGACAGTGCTGGGGCCAATGTCATTTGGCAAGCTTTCACTGCAGAGTGGGAGGCTGAACCTCATTGACCAGGTTTTGTCTGCATCTCTAACTACTACATTACACCAGCTCTCTTGAGCACAGTGAACTGTTGACAGCTCAGATCCTGTTGGGGCCTTGTGAAAGATGGGGATTTGTAATTATGTATAAATAGTGTAGTGCAGGGGTCATTTCATAGAAAAAGAGCTGGAGGAACTCATTAGCATAACTCATTACCATTTGCCAAGCCCCTTGGCACCACCAGAAGTGTGTCATTAGCATAATTGATTTGCATATGCCACATCCCCTGACATCACCTATCCTGGATGTTTTGGACCCAATCCTGGCCATTCAGGGCCAAAATTGGACTCAAAATGGGGGCCCTAAATGACTGAAGGTGGCCATTCTGGGCCCATTTGGGCCTGGTTTGGGGCTGAAATGGCTCAGATCGGGTCAGTGCTGGGCAGGGGAGGGTTCCCCCACCGGGCACCAATCCAATCTAGGCTGTTTCAGCCCCAATCCAGGCCGAAATGGGCCCAAAATGGCTGAAAGTCAGGTGGGCGGGGCCACCTGACATGTGACCTCTTTGGAGAACTGTCAGAACTGCATTCCTGCGTGTTCCCCCTCAAAATGAGCTCTGGTGTAGCATGTTATGTAGCTTGTCGGATATGTCCCTGTCCCCTTTTGGGCACCAATCCAATCTAGGCTGTTTCAGCCCCAATCCAGGCCGAAATGGGCCCAAAATGGCTGAAAGTCAGGTGGGCGGGGCCACCTGACATGTGACCTCTTTGGAGAACTGTCAGAACTGCATTCCTGCATGTTCCCCCTCAAAATGAACTCTGGTGTAGCATGTTATGTAGCTTGTTGGATATGTCCCTGTCCCCTTTTCTTACAGACTAAATTGAGTGGCTTCTAAAGGGCGATATACTGGTATACATGAAGAAATCTGCAATTATTTAAGGATTCTACAGGTTATCAAGCGTTTACTGGAGTTAGAGTTCTCATTCCCTCCTATTTTGGTTTGTTTTTGGAAAACACCTTGTCCACCTAATAACCAGACATAAGTTAAAAGGTTGGCACTCTTTACAAATAAAGTTTAAAATGTTAAAAGATTCCAGCTTTTTTTGCAAAACAATTTACAACTGTATCACACCGCTTATGCTTGGCATAGCCAGTAGGAAAATTATATAGTTAAAATGTATGAGTTCAATGGCAGAGAGCAACTATCAGCCAGTCTTACGGACTTGTATTGAAACCCTAAAATGGCTAGCTCTCCTGCTTCACTCTTTAAGAATCCTAAGAGATGTGTATCACCTGATGAGCTTTTAACAGGCACCTAGTTTGACCCTTTAGTTTTCCCACATAGAAAGATTGAATTTTAAGCATGAGCCTGTCCAAGCAACCTCACTTCATCAGCCTCAGAAGCTAACTCTAAGACCGTGGATTTCCTAAACCAACATTTCTCTTTGTCCAAAGTTCCATGAGTCCCAATTGGCTGTTGCTTATCCACTCCAACCTGACATAAAAGGGATTGGTCGTGTCTAGAAAGTGGCCTATCCCTCACAGGGCCAGAATGTAAAAAGCACAGTTTTATGACTCTATGAATTAAATGGTGGCAGAGAAGTAATTTCTTTGTTGCTATGACCTCTATGTGATAAGCTTGAAGATGAGGTCTAGCCATGCGCTGTCAACTTCAGCACAAGTCTTCTTCCACCATCATTCTAGCTCCCTGCCATTTAATCAAACAAGGTCTTCAGAGAACTAAAGAAATGCCTGTAATCATTCTCGAGGAAGAAAACATTTTGGTCCAGCTGTGTAACATCCTCAGTCACGCCTTCATTCTAGATAAAGTAGGGTAGAATGAGTGATTTGGATATGTAAAGAAGATAGAAGCCAAAATAGGCACCAAGCAGTGGTAGACATGATTACAGAAACCAGTAAGTAGGGCAAATATTTTGGTCCTTTTTTGGAGTCCTCCTGGAAAACATTCATATTGGGAGAAAAATCCAATTTAGTCTATGTTTTGATGAGAATATCGATAAGTTTGTCAGATATCAGTGAATATTCCTCTCTGCATGTAAACTTTGTAGCACTCAATAGATATACACATTTCAACTGGTGTCATTATTGTGATTTGTATAGCAAGATTTCGATTTTGTGCTTTTAACATTTAAGACTCTGTCTTCTCTGATTAACTGAAATTTGACTGCACTTTTTAGATGCCGCTGTGATTCAGAGTCTCTGTACATGAGACATTTTTCACAGGGATGTTCAAGTGTAGGGAGATGTAATGTTAGCCGGGAAGCGTAGTTTAAAAAGACAGAGCCCATGGAGATAGCTATGCAGAGGGTTTGTTAATTTCATCTTCACCTCCCTGAAAACTCTGCCAATTTCACCTCCCTGAAGATGAAGAGCAATTTCCATGGGCTCTGCCTTTTTAAATTATGCTTCCTGGCTAACATTTTGTCTCCCTATACTTGAGCATCCCCATATATGTCTCATGTAGAGAGACTCTCAAGTAGAGGTGGGCACGATCCAAAAAAAATACCGATCAAACTGATCATGGATTGGCACCGATGATGATCCCAAATTAACGATCCACACCGATCATCTCCCGTTTCCAATCTGTGGATCGTGATCGTGGAGGCAAAAGTGGAGGGGCGCCCCGCTGTTCCCAGTGATACAGTAATGGTGGCTGATGCCGGCGGCATCTGTGTTTGTGCTTAGCTGTCAGTGTTTCGCCATCAGAGCTGCCTATCAGGGTTTGCAGGGATGAGATTGGAGTGCCCATGGCTACAGAACACCCCCTTCCCCCTCCCTCCCTTGGGTGTCTTCTCCCAGCTGGTGACTGCTTTGCTTCTCCGTGGTTGGAAGGAAGCCCTGCTGATCAAGGCAAGCTGGGCTTCCATTTGGGTTTCCAGGGCGACAGAAGGAGGGCAAACAGAGCTCAGGCATTCCCCTGGCTCCGTTGTCAGGGCAATAGATTGCTGGTGCCTGAGTGTCTGGCTTCCCGATCCGAGCACGATTGCCCCAATCCAGCCCCGATCCAGCCCCCCTCCTGACCGCTGGATCGTTGGCCGTGCCCAAGCACAATCCGCTGTGCCCCGATCGTGCGATTGCTATTATCGTGGGTTTTTTTCAATCGTAATGCGGATCGTGCCCATCTCTACTCTCAAGTAATGACAAATGTCTGATTCCACTGATTGCTGCCTTTATTGTCACTTGTTCCAATATCCAGCTATATACAAGTGAAGCGGAGCTTTATGCTTTAAATCGGTATCTTTCATCTTGTGAATCTTTCTACATCTCCAGTCTAGGACTGGGTTAATCTTCTCTGTGCATTTTTACCTGTTGACAATATTTATGTTTCATGTTCCTTGCTGTGGCATTTATTTTGTTCTCCACTGCATTGAAATGAAATGTTACTTAAGCATGCTTTGTTTTCTCATTTTCAAACAACAGGATCCCTTGCAAGGATATAATTGGAAGGGAGAAATGACGTTGCCTGGGAAATCAGGAGAATCAAATTAAAACAAGACAGTTGCTGCTGACGATATTCAGTAAGCACTCGAATATGAGAAATGACACAGCTTTTTAGGGGTGGGGTCATTCTTATAATGCCTAAGGATCCCAGATTTCTGTTACCATTCCAGAGAATCATGACAATGACCTTAAACCAACTTTTTGTGTGTATTTTTGGCTTGGGAATTTCAGAATGTACACTCCTAGTAGCCTCACTGCTAAGTGCACAATGCAACTGAGCATTGTTACAAGTTAAATTCCAGAGAAAAGAACAAGAGTCCATTAGCACCTATAAGTAACAAAATTTGTGGTAGAGTATGAGCTTTCGTGAGTCACAGCTCACTTCTTCAGAGAAAAGATATTATTCTCATAACATCCGTTCACATTACAAGACCTTGTGTGTGTGTGTGTGTGTTATGTGCCATCAAGTTGCCTCCAACCTATGGTAACCCTATGAAGGAAAAACCTCTAAACCATCCTATCATTAACAGACTTGCTTAGATCCTGCAAACTGGAGGACATGGCTTCTTTTATTGAGTCAAGCCATCTCATTTTAGGTCTTTCTCTTTTCCTACAGCCTTCCACTTTTCCTAGCATTATTGACTTTCCCAGAGAATCTTGTCTTCTTGATAGCCTTAGTTTTGTCACTTTAGCTTTTAGGGAAGATTCAGGCTTGATTTGATCTAGTACCCACTTATTTGTCTTTTTGGCTGTCCATGGTATCCACAAAACTCTCATCCAGCAGCACTTTTCAAATGAATCAATTTTCTTCTTGTCAGCTTTCTTCACTGTTCAACCTATCCATACAAAGTAATGGATCTTGGTTCCCAGAAAGACATCTTTATCTTTAAGGCTCTTATCTAGCTCCCTCACAGCTGCCCTTCCAAGTCTCAATCTTTTGATTTCTTCATTGTAGTTTCCCTTTTGGTTGATGATTGAGCCAAGGAATAGAAAATCTTGAACAATTTCAATTTCCTCATTGTCAACTTTAAAATTGTGTAATTCCTCAGTAGTCATTACTGGACATGGGCACGAACCGCATTACAAACTTCAAAAACCCACGAAATTGGCGATCACGCGATCACGATCTGGCAGATCATGATTCTCCTTGGCCAATGAACCAGTGTTCAGAAGAAGCCTGGTTTGATGTGTTTGGCCGCGGTTCGGGAAGGCAGACAGTCAGGTGCCAGCAATCAATTCCCCTGGGAATGGAGCTGGGAGAATGCCTGAACTCTGCGCTCCTTCTGTCGCCCTGGAAACCTGAATGGAAGCCCAGCTTACCTTGATCGGCAGGTCTTCCTTCCAATCATGGAGCTGCAAAGCGGTTACAAGTTGAGAGAAGACACCCAGGGGAGGGAGGGGGAAGGGGGTGTTCTGTAGCCATGGGCACTCCAATCTCATCCCTGCAAACCCTGATAGGCAGCTCTGATGGTCAACCACAGACCTCCTGCGTTGTTCAATGGGACCTCAGCTTATAAAAAGCACTGGGCTCCCAGACTGCGTCTTACTTTCAGCAAGCAGTGGAGTGTGACAGAGCTGTTGCTTGCTACTTGCTAGCCTTTGGGGAGAGAGACACAGAGAGTTTAATTGAGCTTGGTTTTTTGGGATAGGGATCTATCTCTTCTGGTAAGATCCCTATTGCAATCCTGACCAAACTTGGGTCCTGACTGGAGGAGAGTCTGCTACACACTCCCTGTGAATATGGGCTCTCTAGGTGCAACGGGATCGTTCTGGTGCTCATGAACCGTGAACCACGAACCATTTCGGCAATGGAAAATGTTCGTTGTGGTTCACGACTTCAGGATCGTCATCGGCACCGAACCACAAACTACTGATTCATTAATTTTTTTTGTTTCGTGCCCATGTCTAGCCATTACTTTTGTCTTCTTGATGTTCAGCTGTAATCCTGTTTTGGCGCTTTCTCCTTTAATCTTCATCAGTAGTTGTTTCAAGTCTTCACTATTTTCTGCCAGTAATGTAGTGTCATCTGCTTATCTCAAATTGCTAATGTTCTTTCCACTAATTTTCATTCCACCTTCTTCCAGAGCTAATCCAGCTTTCCTTATGATATACTCTGCATAGAGGTTGAACTGGTAGGGAGATAATATGCATCGTTGTCTGATACCCTTGCCAACTGGAAACCATTCTGTTTCCCCATATTCTGTCCTGACAGTAGCCTCTTGTCCAGAGTACAGGTTATGCATCAAAACAATACAGAATATTACTGCCAAAAATAAAATAAAAACATCCAAGAGATCTTAAAACACTATGCTGATAACCTAACATTATAAAATCAGTGCAATATCAAACTGAGCTCTTTAAAAACACAGGTAATGAACCTGGGACTACCAGCTGGCACGCCCAGTGTAAAACAGTAATATTTTCTGGCAATGCAATTCATGTGCTATGCAAGGATATCAATATCTAACAAAATGTCACTGCATCAAGTGAAATGGGATGCCAAAAGGGATTCCAGCAGGTTATTGGAAACCACATATAAATGTGTAATTCAACCAGGGAGCTGAAAAATACAGCTCTGCAGGCCACACTTAGCCAACCTTTGTTCTAAGCAATTGTTGATCCATAAAAGGACTTGCCCTTTTATGCCAAGACTGTTTAGCTCTTTAAGGAACCTTTATTGGGGATCTTGTCAGAGGCTTTTTGAAAGTCTGAATGCACAATATTGACATAATCACCCTTATCCACATTAGTTTATTGACTCCTTCAAGGGAGTCCTATAGATTTGTGAGGCTGCCACAGTCATAGAATTGTATATCTGCTTCTATAAACTGTGTGTGTTTTGCAGAACCTGAAGTAAAAGGCCATAAAGTTAGCTGAATAACATCCTTGAAAAACTTAATTCCTGTGTTTAAGTACACATCAACAGCAGTGGACACCTCACCCTGTAATATTCTTGAAAATTGTGCCTCATTCCAGACCTGGAGCTGCCATTTTTATGCCCCTTAAATCTCTGGCCTTTTGGCCAGGCCTAGCAACAAAGAGGTATTATCCCTGGAGCTGTTTTGTGAGGAGAACCTTGTTTACCAGGAACTTGACTGTGGCTGCCAAGTAGTTTCACAGCAGCCCTGTATTTATATTAATTTCTCCTGAACACGAGTCAAGGCAAAATGCTCAGGGTTTGTATTGGCTTTAAGACCCAATACATAGTGCTTTTGATAGCAGGCTACCAATAAAATTATAACAGCAAAGCATCACAGGCTGTGTAAAATAGTAAAGAAAGGAGTGTTGTCATGGAGAAACATTTATAGCACAATCCCAACCTGAGTTACACCCTGCTAAGTCCTTTGAAGTCAATGGGCTTAGAAGAATATAACTCTGTTTAGGATTGCACTGTTAGTCACTGAAACTGTGTGCTGCATTTGTCATGTTCAGTCAGAGAGTTAATATCAAGACTTATCTTACATTTTCAGACACCAAGAATTATCCTCACCTTTTGTAATCGTGACAGAATAACAACACAATAAATCATTTTTTACTGGAGCCCTCTCTCCATTAAATCATGAGAATAATAATTAAACTGTGCAGCAATGGAGTGGCTGATACCATTTCCTACAGAAATCATTCTCTGGTTTTAAGGAGAGGAGGGTGGATTGAAGGTGAGCAATACAAAGACAGATGGAAAAGATGTCTGAGAGACTGCTCCTTAGTTCGAAGCTGTAAAGTAGTTATGAGGTTAGTAAGAGCCCCCCCCCATGGGGGGCAAGGGAATATTTGAACAACATTCCCAGTCAATAACCAGGGAAAGGTAAGAATCTTTGCTTCAGTTTGAATCAGTAGGTAGCAACAGCATTGACAGAAGCTTATTCTTAAACTTCATGGGTGTCGACATGAGTCAAATAGTGCATGTCTAACAAGAGGAACTTGCCTTCTCTTTAGCTGTTGTTTTCACATTCATTAACTAAGTTTCTTACACCTCAGAACAGCTTTCTGCCAGAGAGGTGTTCAGCTAACAGGAAGGGACCACAGCCAATTTTACTCTAATTGGCACCCCAACAAGCAAACTCACTAGACAGGCCAAAACCTACTTGAGCGCTGAAACTGAACTCCCATTCTGGGTCATCAGTGAGCCAACGGTGAGGGCAAGAAGGGAAAGTACACACTGATCCAGACTATGTTTACCTTTTCTTCAGAACTGTCCATCATACACTAATGAGTACATTTCCTTTCAGGTAATCACATGGGTAAATGGAATAGATGGAGCGGCTTCTCTCCTCTTGTCCTCACTGTCATCTAACCAACTTGATAGCTGAACATATAATATTCATGCCTTTATTGCTAAGTCAGGCACAATGGGTGGAGGAAGTTCCTTTAGAGAGCCACAATGAACACGGTTAGTCAATCTAAACTTACCGCAACGGCAATCCAAACAGCTGGTAAAGTTTGTAAAGAAGCTCTTTTTTTGGATCAAATGTTAGCCTTTCAAAAATCTTCTATTTTTATAGCTTTATCTTAAGGACATTTTGCCGCCTAGGGCTGAGGGCGGAGCAAGGAGGAGGCACGGCAACAAACTCAGACCCACACATTGGCTGGAATAAAAATTGGCCACAACTTTATTGAGAACAGCAAGGAGTATTGGTGCCGCATGTGGATCAGATTCCCAAATAGCATTGGTTGACCTGCCTGCCAGCCGATGAACCTCACCCCCGCAGACCCAGGCTAAGGAGTGACATTAAGGGGGAGATCACCTGGGTGTACATCCCTGAGTGATTCCCCTGCCACCTGGAAGTGAGTATGCCCTGGTACCCCCCAAGCTGGGCATGCAGCTCCATAACTTACTCCCAAGATTCCTTATGAGAATCTCCTTACCGGGGAGCCTGGGTGCATAGGCCCTGACCCCCCCAAAAGGGAACTGATCCAATTACAACTGCTACAAGAGCCACCAATGGCTCCCCACCAACACTCCTATTGCTCCAACCACCCCAGCAGGCTGTCTTGGAAGCCCTGCAGCCAAATGTCCTGCCCACAGCTGGAAAAGTGAACCCCATCAGAGCGTAAAAGGGGATCCAAGTGAAATGAAATGTCTGAGTGCATAATCAGGAGGCCCCCAATCCCAGAGATGTACTGTCCCATAGCACAAGCAAGTCTTTGCCTGATTCTGTTGACTTTCCTTGGGCATCAAGCCCCTTGCCAGATGCATCTTTGAAGCAAGTCCGACCACAGAAAGGAGGTCTGTGGAAAGAGTCCCTGAAGGTCGTCCAGATCGGCACACATGGAGCACTTTAAGTCCAGATCTTCACACTTGTCTAGATCACTTTCCTCAAGCTGAATAACTATTGCATCCGGAGGGCCTCACTGATGGGCCTGGTGGAGCAGCGTTGATACCAGGGCTTCCCAAAGCATACTGTGCATGCCCAGCCAGTAGATTTGAAGGTGACCTTCTAGACCTAGGTATCTGCCCCAACCAGTTGACTCACCATACTTCCTGGCCCAGTATATGATTCTGTGGCCACATACCCAGATGGTCTTCCTTGGCCCTGGAAGAAGTCAAATAGACACCACACCATTAGTAAGAAACCCCGCTGGCAGTGGCCAATAGCCTGGATAATCGAGGCGGGAAGACCTAGTCCAGAGGCCACAGTAGGAGCCCCAATACAGGAGTGCATGCCGAACTCCATGGGGGGAGCCCAGCCACTTGCAGGCAGGCCCGCCAGAGAGCAGAGAACTGATAGCGGGTGAGGAGGGAGTGATCCCTTTTCAGGAGGAAAGGGCCCTGGTGGTGTGGATCGATGTTCAGGTAAGCCCCCACTGCTCAGACCGGGCACAGGAAACAATTTCATATGGCATGAAGGATAATGGTGAGCCCCTACCCCCACTGGTCCATCTTAGAGCGGCATACTCTGATGGAGACCCTGTGGGGGCCCCAGGTGACATCCCTGGCACCCAGGGCTCACCCAGATGGGTTTGCATGGGAGACTGCCACTAATTCACTCACCTGGAAGGCCCCCAAAAGGCCAGGGTGAAGGCTGTGTGAAACAGCTGAGCTTCAAAGGCAGACCAGCAGAGGTTGAGGATGACCCACAAAATGCAGCGCAAAATGGCAAGGGTGATGGGGCACCTCTGGAAGGGGTGGGGCCAGCAAGGCCCATCCCTTCACAGCCTGTTGAGCAGTTAAGCAGTTACATGGGTCAGGGTAGCCTAGTGCTTTGCAGAAAAAGGAGGTGTCCACTAGGTGTCTGCGCATGGTCCGGGGGGCAAGTCCCAGCTCTCACAAGTGGCCCAGGTAACAGCACACCATGGTCTGGGAGGCAGGTCAGGACGTCCGTCCTGCTGAACCCTTTGAGAAGGCTAGTAAATGTGTGGCAGCTGTTGAGTAGGCCCGAAGCATAGACGGTGCCACCGAGCTCAATACTCCCTGCATTATGGACCCCCGCCAGCCAGCCAAAGTTCCTCTGGAAATGAGTTGGGGGTGCGACGAGCCTCTGGTGCCAGGGCAAAGAACCTCTCCATCTGGAATCAAGACAAGGCACCAATCATCCCTGGATGACTGGTGAGGTGCCAGCCCCTTTCAGGGTAGGCAGCCTGGACCACACCCATATATACTGTGAACCCCTCCAACCAGTTGGCAAACGTGCGATCAACCACTTCCTTGCCTCCTTCTTCCATTTTGAGGGAGCAGCACACCTCCTATCCTCCGCCTCTGGCCTAAGCAAGGAAAGGATGTCTACATAGTATCCATTTGGAATTCATTCACGAACCTTTTGAGCCAGGTGGATCCCAGGGGGATCTTCATCATCTGAGAAGGATGAAATGATCTGGGGGGCTCCTTGGAGCCCCAGACCTCCCAGGGGTTGCCCTCCCCTCCAGGGCCCTTGGCCCGCCTATGCTGTGCCCAGGCCGGGAGACCAGGAACCCTGGGTGCCAATTCTCAATAGTCCTCCCCTGGGGCCCCATTGTCCGATGAAGAGGACTCACCTGAGGTCCAGTAGCTATCTGACTCTTCAAGATGCTGACAGCAGTTTCCCTTCCTGCAAAAAGTCCTCCTCCTCTTGGTGGGCCTCTGGTGCTCCTTGATGCTGGATTCCTCTGAAGTGGAAGAAGGGGTCTCCTGCTGCCTTGCAGTTGCTGTCCCTCTCTTTGTTTTGTTGTTTCCTTTTCATTGAGGGACCTCGACAGGCTCCAAGGCAGGCAGGGCTGCCCCAGGCTCAGAGTTCCCCAAGTGTTCAACCTAGGCAGTGAGGAGCTCCAGTGCCCGGCTGATACTCTGCAATGAACTAGAGTTACAATTCACAGAAGAGCGACCCCTGGCTGCCCTGTCCGGCTCCCGTGCCTTCTGCCCCTTTTCCTGAATAGAAGCCTCTGTCGGAGAGGCTGCTGGTCTATGGCCCAGTTTTGCCTTGCCCCTCTGCTGGATCCCTGGCCTGGGGTCCCCGCCAGCCCCCTCCCCAACCCCTTGGAGGTGGGCCAGGGAAGAGAGGGCCTGCTGCCTGCCCCCATGAGGGCCTTGGCCTCCTGGCTGCATTGGCCTCGCTCCCATGGGAGTACCACAGAGGTTTGTTTTTAATTTTTTTAATATTGCGACGATTTTAATTGTAAGCTGCCTTGAGTAGGACTCTTAAGAGACAAATCTGAAATATCCTAAATAAATAAATAGGTTTTTCATCAAGCAGTATAATTGTTCCTGAGCAGTTTGACCCTGTTCAGCAGGTTATTTTCTTTGCATCCAAACATAATTGACTCTCACACAGCCTGATGGAAGTCCATGTTCCTCCCAACAGATCTGTCATTGCTTCATGCTTCTCAGCAGCCAATCAGTTAAATAAACAATAAGCAAGCCAGTCATGTAGCCAACCATTATAAATAACCACTGTGTTTTAAAATTTAAGCATTTGTTCATCTAAGTCTATGTTATTAACATCATTTTGCACAACTTTATGGAAGTTGTAGTTTTCCTCCTATTGCTTAATTAAGGAACCTGGCTACCAATGACCTAAGAGAATGCTGATTTAACCCACTGCACAGATGTAAAAGCAGAGGCAAGGCAGAAGGACTGGAAGATTATATTTAAAACAACAACAATACCTTTCAGTTAGGGTTGAGTGAATTTTTCCTGTGCCATTCCTTTACTGTTCCTTATGACCTTTCTGTTTCACTTTACTGCATTTTCAGCAGTTGCTTTATGGCAGCTTTGCAGCAGTTTGTTATCCAGGTATAGGTTTCATTTCTAGAATGAATTGCCCTTTTCTTACAAACAGATGTATGAGAGTGCGTGCAGGATGTATGCACATTTACTGTAACATGTAAACAAGGCTACTGAGTCAGACTATTGGTGTATCACGGTCAGTCTTGTGAACTCTAACTGGCAGTGCCTCTCCAGAGTCTCCAGTAGAGGTCTTTCACATCACCCAATACTTGATCTTTTGGAGAAACCAGGGACAGATCCCTGACCAGTGAGCCATTGTCCTTTCCCTCCGCTGCATATTCCAGCTTCCTCTTCCACAGACTACTATCCCTAGGAAAACTGAATTTTTCACATAGGTTTAATGTTATCGGTTATTTTCTCTGGAATCAGAGTCACAAACGTATTCTCTGGAGTAGTCCAAAATCCCACGTTCAAGACTGCTAAACTGCTGTTACCTACAAATTTCATGAAGAAATATAACTCTTCATCTTTTTCATAATGTACAATATGTCACCCCAGAGTCAGTTTCTTCCAGTTTTAGTTTTAAGGAATTTGTGTTTGTCTTGGATATTCAGGTAGTACTAATTAAGCTAACAAATTCCTTCCTTGCAATCTAATCCATTCAGCTCTTCTTAGGAGAGCAATATTTCCAAAGCACATTTCCTTTTTCCAAAGGCTTAATGCTTACAATAGTCTCTGTCCCTTTCCTCTATTAACCTCTCCTCTTGACCTCTATTTCTTTTCCAGACTTTGACAGCGCTCTCCATTTTCTCTTCTTCCTGGCTATCCTCCAGTTCTGAAAAAGAAATCCTGTAGAAGAATCGCTTCCTAGGAAATCTTTACTCTTACTTATTACAAACCTCTGTCCTATTTTCCATTTCGTAACCTTTGTCACATGAATACCCTAGCAACATCTACTGAATCCATTCAGCAATATTTTAATAAATCAAGAAGGGACTGACCAGCTTAAGATCATTAAAGCACGCTGGGGGTTGGCAAGTACCCTTCTGACACATCTCAGTCATAGGCCGTTTCCAGACGGCCCCCCGCCTCGCGAAACGTCGCGCGTCGTTGCGCGTCGTTGCGCAGAAAACGCGAAATATCGCGTTTTCTCGCGCGAGTTTTGCGCGACGTCGCGCAAAACTCGCGCGAGAAAACGCGATATTTCGCGTTTTCTGCGCAACGACGCGCGACGACGCGCGACGTTTCGCGAGGCGGGGGGCCGTCTGGAAACGGCCATAAAAACAGAGGCATTAAAAACAAGGTCTGACTTGCACATTAATATGTTGAGGAACAGGGTGAAGTTTGTTATTAAATTTTTATTGGAATTAGAAATATTTTGTCATTTATAACAATCAGATTACTTTAATATTCCAGTTCTAACCCCCTCCCTTCCCCCCCCCCGTTTGTTGACTTCCAACAGTTTTCCAACCCTTTATCTATTCTTCCCCTACTCATTTCAACTTATTTTGTCAATTAAACATATACTTTCACACTCTTCTAAGCTAGTCTATTATAACACAGTACTAAATCAATTTCCCTTCACTTATCAACTAACTAATACATTCCTGGCATGTTATTCAATAGTAATAATACTGGTAATATTCTCAATATCCTGTACTCTAACTTATTCATTCTAATGTCATCAATATGGGACAAACAATTTATCCCTCCCTATGCATAACTTGAGTACTCATAAGTGATGAATACATTTATAAGTCAACCAATTTAACTTATACTCTATATGTTACTCTTTACTTCCTCTTATATCTCTTATATCTCTTATCTTTATAACATAAAGTCAATCAATTTGACTCATATTCTACACATTTCTAAATATACCTATAAACACAATATACGTTCGACAAAAGTCAATCAATTTGACCCATGTTCTGCACATTTCTGAATGTCGCTATAACCAAAAATACCTTCAGCATAAGTCAATCAATTTAACCTATATTCTATATGCTACTTCTCATTCCCCCCCTTCTTGTATTCATGAATTTTAATTCTGTTAATTCTCAATTACACCCCTATCTGCCAGCAACATAATTAATTAATTAATTTCTATTCTTATATATCACATAATAACTATTACTTAATACTGTATAGAATAATCAAATAGAATAATTGTTTAGTAATTCTTCTTTAACTCTCCTCCCCCCGGTATAGTCACTTCTCTCTTCTTTTGTTTTTCTTCAATAATTTTCAAACTGCCACAATTCTCCTCCCACCTCCCATTTTTTCACCAAATATTGTTTCAGCTTCTCCCAATCTGTGTTAAACTGTCCTGGATCAAGGTCTCTTAGTTTTCTTGTCAGTTTATCCATCTCCGCCATGTACAGCAATTTGTGAATCCAGTCCTCGATAGTTGGCACTTCTTGTACTTTCCACTTTTGCGCATACAAAAGTCTAGCCGCTGCTGTCATGTAAAAAAGCGATGTCCTATGTTGTGCTGGAATATCTTCCATTCCCAAGTTCAGTAGCAGGAGTTCTGGGTTCTTATTAACTTGAAACTGTAAAATCTCACTTATTACTCTTATTATTTCCCCCCAGTACTGCCTGACTACCTCACAAGTCCACCACATATGGTACAAAGATCCTTCATGCTTTTTACATTTCCAGCATTTATTAGACGTGTTCACATTCCCTAGCGCAATTTTCTTTGGTGTCAGGTACCAACGATAGATCATTTTATAGACATTCTCTTTAATGTTAGTGCATGTCGTAATCTTCAAAGTATTTTTCCACAAATATTCCCACACCTCCATTGTTATTTCTTTATTAAAAATTTATAGCCCACTTCACCGTTTGCACCTTAACTACCTCTTCTTCAGTATACCATTTTAACAACACTTTATAGACCTTTGAAATTTCCTTTTTGTCTTCTTGTAAAATTACTTCCTCCAAGTCCGAGTTCTCCATTCTTATCCCTCCCTTGGCACAATCCGATTTATAAAGGTCTCTGAGCTGTCTATATTGAAACCAGTCATAGTTTGGTGACAACTCTTCTTGCGTCTTTATTCTTAATTTAGAAAATTCTATTTGTGTTATCTCCTTATACGTTAAACACTGTTGTTCATTATCAACAGTTCTCGGATCTATCGCTTCATAAGGAACCACCCAGGAGGGAATTCCTTCTTGTGGGTAATCTCTGTACTTTTCCCATATTGTGAAGAGGCTTCTCCGAATGTAATGGTGTAAAAACATAGAATCCGCTTTTACTTTATCATACCATAAGTATGCATGCCATCCAAATATTTTTTGTATCCCTCTAAGGCCAGCAATTTGCGATTTTTAAGCATCATCCAGTCCTTCAGCCAAACCAAGCAGATTGCCTCATAATAAAGAGCAGAACCACAAGTGACAAAAGGCACAGATTGGACACTTGTCAGCTTCCCTCAAGTTTTGATGGGAAATGTAGGCGTCTTGGTCTCGCAGCTTCGCTCTGACTGCTGTCCAATGGACTCTTCAACTGTCACTTGTCCAACATTCCGCCAAGCTGCCTACATTTCCCATCAAAACTTGAGGGAAGCTGACAAGTGTCCAATCTGTGCCTTTTGTCACTTGTGGTTCCGCTCACAGTCTTAGGTTGGGCAGTTGCATTCCGCCTCTCTCTTTCGCGTCCTGTAACACTTTCATTTTCACTCGAGGCTTTTTGCCTGCCCAAACAAAGTCCGATATCTTTCTCTGCCATTTCTCAAACTGCTTGGAATCCCGAATAACTGGTATTGTCTGTAACAAAAACATCACTCTTGGCAGCACATTCATCTTGACTGCTGCAATTCTTCCCAACCATGACAAATTCAATCTATTCCATTTAATCAAGTCTCGCTCTATTTGAGTCCACAATTTCTCATAATTGTTCTTGAATAGATCTATATTCTTTGCAGTGGAACAGGGTGAAGTTTGCATTTGGTTGAATTGACCCTTAGAATTCCCACAGTAGGCTTACTCATTTCTAAATCAGAGCCAAGCTACAAGTAACACCTTACACAGGTTGGACACTTGTCAGCTTCCCTCAAGTTTTGATGGGAAATGTAGGCGTCCTGGTTTTACAGCTTGGCTCTCCATTACAGCTGCAAGACCAGGATGCCTACATTTCCCATCAAAACCTGAGGGAAGCTGACAAGTGTCCAACCTGGGTCAGGCGTCACTTGTAACTTGGCTCTCAGGCTTCGCTGGCTGGTGAAATATAATGCTAGAGAGCATGGGATTATTTCTGTCATTTAAGTGAAAGGGAAAAAAATAAACCTTAATACTATACAGTGGCACTAATTTGAAGCATTGTCCACTGTCCAAGTATGGATGCGAGTATGCATTTGATAAAAAAGGGCTTTAGTTAAAAACAAAACAGTAAAATGGAAAAGGAAAATCAGTTGAGAGAGTAAGTTTAGAGGAAGGGAACTGGAATGGAAAGAAGATTGATCTAGGCTTGTCTTGCCTGTGACTGGTGAAGTTGATTGGTGGAACTTCAAAAATTATAAGACTGAGGAGAATCAGAGTCAGTTAAAAGTTAATTAAAGGCAGCTGGGCAAATGGACAGTTAAAGAGAATACACTGAGGGAGACACTGTTGAGAAAATAGGTCTTGGAAAAGCTTCATTAACAGAACAAATAAAGTGCATGTGATGGAAACAAATGTAACAGAAATGGAAAGTTGACCATATCTGAAGAGGCTGTATACAGAAAGAGTAGTTAGACATAGTGGTTAAGTAGTTGGGAAGTTAATCAGTTGCTGGATTGATTCTCACTACCACCATGAGTTTAGCAGGTGGCCCAGCTGTATTGTGGGGATAATAATAATGCTAACTTTGTTCACAGTCTGAATGAGGCATTAAACTGTCCAGAAGAGCGTCATATAACTACAGTTGTTGTTGCTGTTATTATTTATGTCATTTAGAGTCTGCCTTTAATAATAATAATAATAATAATAATAATAATAATAATAATAATAATAATAATAATAATAATAATAATAGATTTATATACCACCCTTCAGGACAACTTAATACCCACTCAGAGCGGTTTACAAAGTATGTCATTATTATCCCCACAACAAAACTCCCTGTGAAGTGGGTGGTGCTGAGAGAGCTCCAAGAGAGCTGTGACTGACCCGAGGTCACCCAGCTGGCTTCAAGTGGAGGAGTGGGGAATCAAACCCGGCTCTCCAGATTAGAGTCCCGTGCTCTTAACCACTACACCAGACTGGCTCTCTTTCTCATTGAGACTCAAGCGGATTACACGGTTACTATTATTACTTACAGCTCAATCCTAAAGAGTGCCTTAGTGGAGGCATGCAAACACCTGTGTAATTTCTGCAGGGCTAGTCTTCTCCCTAAGGACTTTCCACAGGGAGATATGCAAACAGGCAAACCCAGCCAGGCACAGGCAGCAGAGCAAGCTTTCCAGTCTCCACATAAAACTCTGGCAGCATCCACCAATCACACAGCAGCTGCCGTTGATACTTCCATGAGTGGCTGCTACAGACTCAGCCCATCTCTGGCTGCAAATGCAACAGCTGCCTCTCAGTGCCACTCCCCCCTCCTCAGAAAGCCAGAAGTCAGGTTAGAAAAGACTATACGACTGTGGCTCCCCAACAGAGGCACTTGGCTCAAGAGGCCCCTTCCTCAGCCACAGGGTGCCCACCCAATGGCTTGTGAGGGCCAGACTGGCAACAGAAGCACCACCCACTCATGAACACTCCTCCCCAAGCCACACACTCCTCCTCCTGGATAAGTAAGAACAGAAAGGCAAAAGGGCCAAAAGATCTAGACCAGGCTTGAGCCCGCAGTCCCTGACACTCAGAATCAGAATCAGGGCTAGGAGAGGAGGTTCCCAAAAGACATGCCAGCAGGGATTAGACACCCTACTGCAGCTCTGATGTCACCACCAGCCACATAGGAGAGGCCACAGAATATCACACAGATCAGCAAGGCTCAGTGGAAAGGCACTGGGATTGCACAGCTGGGGCTCCTGATTCAAATACCACATGGACAGAAGGGAGAGGCAGGCTAAAGCCTCCCCCCCATAAATGGCAAAAAGGGGAGCAAGATGGCCTAGCCAATGGGGTGCCCCAGAGATCCATAATTTTGGCCAAGGCGTGGTTCCACAATGCTCCTCTGCTGAACTTATGGCAGTAGTACCCTAGTATATCTCGGATCCCACCCAAGTACTGACAATCTGCATGGCTTATCAGATGCCAGCAGTGCTGTGGGAGAGTGTGGGGCACCCCTTTTGCAGAGCAGCCACATGCTGTCTTGGACATCCCTCCAAGGCTCAGCCAGCACCTTGCAGTGTGTGTGAGGGAGACAAGGGGAGGAAGCTAAGTGTGAGCTCAGCCTCCAGGGTGCCTCGGGTCCACCACTCTCTTATGAAGCAAAACTAAAGAGAGGTCCACTGACACCTGGAAACCCTACTGGAGCCACCCCAGCATTACCACCCCTGATCCCACCTTCTGGGATGTGTGAAGGGATAGCCATACAGAGAAGTGGCAGGTGTGGGGAACTGGGGCAGTAATGGGCATGGAGTTCGTGTCATCTGCATACAAGCAAGCAGACAGGGCAAGAGGTGTGGAACAACCCTGACTTTATTAAACTGCAAATTATGGAGGGGATCCCAGGACCCAGGTTGCCCACTTGTGGAGGCAGACTGAGCCATCCCTAGCACCACAGATCCCCGGGTTGAACTGCTGCCAGAGCAAGGCTGCTCTAGGAGCCAGGCTGAAATGCAGCCTGACAAGAGTGAAGGGTACTCAGGTCTTGGATTGTCACCTGCATGAAGGAAAAAAGAGACACATGCTGCATTGGCAAGGGGCACAGATGGGGGCCCATGCTGGGGGAGGAGTCGGGAGACCCCACCAAGGCAGATGCTGGTGCCAACCGAGTGACCCTTACCCCTCCAGTGAGGGAGTGCTCCGTGCATGGCAAAGATGAGTTTGATGCTGCTGCGGTAGACTGGTTAATATACTGCAATTGCCCTCCTTAGTGTTTTGAGAAATTTCAGAACAATGAAGGAATAGCATGGAGAAAATATAATGTCAAGGCAAAAGGAGGAATGCTTGACATAAAGTAAGGAAAACAAAGAAGCTGTGTGAATGACTAAAATGTGACAAATGTTCACAAAGTAGGACAGTTAAATATATGGCAGTTTTCAAACGCACCCGTAAGCCTCCAGAAAATCGCGCAAAACTCATGGCACGAAGTGTCTTCCTTCCGCAATTTCCTGGCATGATCCCCTTTAATGGCACAATGACATCAGAAATCGCGCCATTAAATGGGATCGTGCCGGGAAATCGCGCTAGGAAGACGCTTCGTGCCATGAGTTTCGCACAATCTTCTGGAGGCTTTGGGCATGTGAAAATGGCTTATATAAACTGTTTATACTGTTAGAGTAACTAGATATAATACTGGGAGATCTGCGCATTTTTATAAGAACGCGTGTACTCTGCCTTTGATTTAAAAAATGGAGATGGCTTGCATATTAAAATCTATATGACATTTTAAATAGATTATTATTGCCATTAAAAACTTCGAGATCAAAGATATAACTAATATGGATCTTGTTTAAATGGAGATAGGAACTGCAGTATGGGGAAGTGCTGCAGTTTTGCTCCTAAAACCAACCTCCTCACACTGTGAGTAGCCCTTGAAGCAGAAAAAAGAGAAAGTGGTGGTCCTGGTCTTTCCCCTCCTTCCGGAGCTTTTTTTCACTGGGTGGGGTATGGGAGAGGGGGATTAGTTTTGATTGAGGGAATCACACAAAAAGAAAAGAATCAAGCCTTTTCTCCCTCTTCCTCCAGCAGCCCCAGCCTTAATTGGAGCCTTCCCTGGCAGCAATTTGCCTTTAAAAACTGCAAATCCATTCATGAATCCTTCAAGGATCTTGCTGCATTTGTCAATATTGTTCAATATTGTCTTGTATTTACAGATAGACTTGTGAATTCTTGTTCCCCGCCCCCCCACCCCGTGTCATTAATGTGATGCAGAATGCTGCAGCTCGTTTACTCAGGAGCTAGATCATTCGCATTCTGCAGTCACTCCATTGGCTTCCCATCAGTTACCGGGGGTCAATTCAAGGTCACGACTTTCCCATTCAAAGCTCTTCACAGCCTTGGCCCTTCATATCTGTGCAATCGCCTCTCCCCGTGTTCCACCGCAGCAGCCTTGGTCATCTTGCTAGGGTCTTCTGCAGATATCACCTTGCAGTTGGGGAAAATCAACAGCTGCCTGCAAGTGTGCGTTCTCTGTGGTAGCCCCCACCTTCTGAAATGGCCTGCCTAAGAAGGTCAGGAAAGCTCCCACTTTCCTGGCTTTCCACAAACTATGCAAAACTGAATTATTCAAGATGGCTGTCCACCCAGATTATAGGGCTGTGTCATAAGAAGTAGCTCAGAGAGATGCATTGGTGAGGATAGGGACTATACACTACTCTGCTTGGTACTGTCTGCTGGTGTAGACATGTGCCTGCTAGGGAATTTCCACATTGCTAAACATGCCATGTAAATTAGTTGAGCTTTGTTTCAGAAAGATTTAATCTCTGTGCTCGGCTTTATGCTTATTTTTCAAATTTTCTGCTGTCGTATCCTTTTGTATCTCTTTCATTGAATATCCTAACCGTTGTTCATCATTGTATTGTAGTGAATGTCCTAGCTGTTGATTATATTGTATTTTCCATTGCAGTGTGTAATCGGCCTTGGATCTCAGTGAGAAAGACAGACTATAAATATATAACAATAACAAAAACTGTCTTTTTTCACTATTATGAAAAAGTGAAGTTATCACTATTATACTATGCCTATCTCTAGTGAACAACCGTGAGACATTCTAGTGTTTAGTTAGAGACTGATAAAACAGTTACCACTTGGCACAGCTATCAATGGATGGTAATAAATGCATAAACTCTGATAACATCACCAAGGAATAGCAAAGGTTGATATGAAAGTATTAGTCCACTAATTAATTGATGTATTAATTGAAATTAATCAAATGATAAAAGAGAATGTGTTAATTGCATATCAACAGGAGAACAATAATTACATTGTTCTACTCTGAAAGGAACCAGGGATACATTCCTGTCCTAAGGGAGGTGTTAATGGTGTTGGCATTGTAATTTGTAATGAACAAATTTTGTATATCTCATGATGCCTCCACTGTTAACTGAGTTTGATGCCATCTCCTTTAGAATATGAATGTTTGGAAGTGGAATATTTTTGTAGA
Organism: Eublepharis macularius; assembly: GCF_028583425.1. Lineage (NCBI taxonomy): Eukaryota > Metazoa > Chordata > Lepidosauria > Squamata > Eublepharidae > Eublepharis > Eublepharis macularius. The sequence goes on from NC_072799.1 coordinate 72,515,092, forward strand.
AGGCTGCCTAATTTACAATGCTCCATTTTTTAAAGTACGTCCATGAACTCCCCCTCTTGGATACACACTTTAATGTGGTGAGGGGGTTGAGTGTGTCAGTGAAGCTGAGAGCAAGAGACTAAACTCCTAGCAGAGTCACTCAAAGCAAAATGATCAAAGTTGAGACACCAGACTGAGGGCCAAGCTAGAAGTGATGAATTACACTTGAATGGCAAGTGAACAGACTGTATTCCTCCTTGTTCACTTGCGCGCCACTCGCACTCCACTCGAGCGGAGTGCAAGTGGAGCGCAAGTGAACAGGGAGTAATACGTGTGAGGGCCAAGCTACACATGACGAATGACACTTGAACGGCAAGTGGATTGAGTGGAGGGCAAGTGAACAGGGAGAAATACACTTGCCATTCAAGTGTCATTCGTCATGTGTAGCTTGGCCCTGAGTCTGTTCACTTGCCATTCAAGTGTAATTCGTCACTTCTAGCTTGGCCCAAAGATGCATCCACCCCCTTCAGGAATCAACAGCCACAACAGAATTGACCATTTTCAGCCCCGGCTGAGCCCTCAGGCCCTGAGCTGTGTTGCAGTACTTCCAATAGCCCAGCTGGAAGAGAACATGGCCAGGCCAGAAGATGCATTGAGATGCTGTTGGCAGGGTGAGGCCTAGCTGGGAGGTGGGAGATTTAAAGGGGGAGCCAGAAGCATTGTGGAGGGTGACAACAGTGAGCAGTGGAGTCAAGACTGAGGCATGGGCAAGGGGGAGAGCGTTGAGAGGAAGAGGCCAGTGGACATCAGTGGGATCCAGGGATACCAGGTAGTCAGGAGGAGGCTGACTCCCTCAGGAGGCAGAAACAGTGCAGCAGGCCTGGGACCCTGGGGAAGGCATCAATCAATCACCAGTTCAAAGGGAGACTGCAACCAAGATATAAAAAGAAGCTTGAAACTTGGAAGAGCAGCCATGAAGACATAAGGGTAAGGAAGTCCCTCTGGGGACCAAGATCAAGATTATCAACACTACAGTATTCCCGATTACTATGTATGGATGTGAAAGTTGGACAGTGAAGAAAGCTGACAGGAATAAAACTGATTCATTTAAAATGTAATGCTGGATTCGAGTTTTACAGATACTTACAGCTAAAAAGACTTAAGTGGATCAAATCGAGCCTGAATTCTCTCTAGAAGCCAAAAAAGAAAAAACCGAGACTATTGTACTTTGATCACATCATGAGAAGACAAGACTCTCTGGAAAAGTCAATCATGCTGGGAAAAATTGCAGTAGGAAAAGAAGACCCAACGTGGGATGGCTTGAGACAGTAAAGGAAGCCGCACCCTCCAGTTCGTAAGATCTGAGCAAGTCTGTTAATGTTAGGACCTTTTGGAGGTCTTTCATTCATAGGGCCGCCTTACGTCAGAAGTGCCTTGACAGCATAACACACATAGATAATTTTAAAAAGAAAATGTGCTATTAAAATGGTATGTGCTATTGTTGGTATTCGTTTGAAAAGTATATTGAATGGTGGTTATTTGAACAGCTGTTAAATCATGGGTTCGATCCACCTCTGAAAAAGAGAAGACCACCCAAAAGATTATGTTGGGGATAATAGGACCTGCATGAACAAAAGCCATGTGGCATGGTGGCTGTAGCAAGGAGAGGAATTAAGGGAGATGGAGAGAAATGTCTGGCTGGATCCTTTCCATAAGATAAATAAATATGAGTGTAGCGGCATCTTACAGGTGTTTTTTAAGACTTTTTAAAGACTTCCATCGTAAGTGTTCATGGAGTAGAATCTGCTGCTTCAGATGCAATATAATTACTATGCATTGGACTCAATTGGCTCTAGTCCATGAAAACTTATTCAAGACTAGAAAAAAATGCTAGCATGTAAGATGCCACTAGTCTAGGCTACCGTTTGTTTTTGCTTCTACAGACAAACATGGTTAATAGATGGCTTTTATCAGATTTTACTTGCACTGGCTAGGCAATTGCACATTTTCGACATGTACAGTCCTATTTTTAATTCCTGCATCTCTACTTATCAGTGTAGAAGGATGTGAAATGATCTCTGCTAGGACTTGCTGTGGGTCAAGGGAGACATTACTTTGCTAGTCTGACCAACAGGGCCTCACAGCTCAAGACAGCTCATGCTAATACATCTCCAGTGGCAAGAGCTGCGGGGAATGCTAGAAAAGCATTTATATTTTGTTTCAGAATAAACACCTCTCACCTGGTATCACATTAATTATATTCCTTTCATATGTCACTGTTTTAATCTTAGGCAAGCCTGAGTAAAGCTCAATGAATAAAAAATGTCAGGATGTATGAATTTTGTTGACAAGAGGATGTCTCAGGTAGCAGCCTGGGAATTTATTTTTGCTGCAAACTGAATTTACTTACCTGCACATCCTTGATCGCCAGTGATTTTTTGCTTATTGGAATCCACATAATTAAACTGGCCCTGGATGCTGCCCAGTTTGCCTGGGGGGGGGGGGAATGTTTGGCTACAGTTATATTTCCTCCAACTGCCTCTATTTACAAAGGAAGGTCCCTGTTTTGTGTTCTCAGTCTTAATCATGTCCCTAGTAAATCACTGCCCCTGTTTTCTTTGAAAAATGCCTTACTAAAATGTTGTTAGTAGGAATTAATTTAATTGTCTTACTCGAAGAGTAAAGTCCCTCCCCAATCTCTCTGTTTCTAAAGCGAGGAATCCTAAGCAGGTCTACTCAGAAGTAAGTCCCATGTTATTCAATGGGGCTAACTCTTAGGAAAGTATCCTTATGATTGTGGTCTAAGTGGAGTAGTAGATACAATGGCAGTGCAATCCTAAGCAATGGGCTTAGACTGGGGTAACTCTGTTGAGGATTGCATTGTTAGTATAGTAAAGTGCATACACTGCCATGCTTGACAAAGCTCATTATGTAACAGTTGTTCATCTGAGTCTTCTGTGCAGGCACACATTGGGACTGTGCTTGCGCAGGCCGGCTGCTCAGAATGGGATTCTGTAGCTTTAAGGATTCTGAGGGGGCAACCCCTCCCTCTTTGGGTCCCAGGCTGGCTCAGTTTCCCACCAAAATGGTCATGTGATCTAGGGGAGTTGCCTCCTTTCCCTCAGTTCTCCTGTTCCACCAGAAACCCCCAGCAGAGAGAGATCACAGCAGATCAGGAGGGAGGGATATGTGCCTGCACAGAAGACAACTTGATGAACAACAGTTACAGGTAAGTGCAACCCTGTTTTCATCTGCAGTCTTCAGTGCAATCCCACATTGGGAGACTAGCAAGCTACTCACCATGATGGTGATGTGATGCTTTCATGCGAAGAGAGATTACAGTACAGCTTGCCCAACTGCAGCTTCTTTTCTAGCATGGACATCAACTGCATAATGCTTGATGAAGGTGTTGGCTGAAGACCAACTTGCTGCAGAAGAAATGTCTGACAATGGGGCATCTCGTAGGAATGCAGTGGAAGCAGCTTGAGCACTTGTGGAGTGAGCACAGACATTAAATGGACAAGGGACATCAGAGGAAGCATAAGCATTTTTAATGGCAGTGACAACTAGGGGTGTGCAATTTGGGATTCTCAGGAAAAAAAAACCGTATCAGCCTGAATCAGAAAGATTCGGGATTTCTGAATCGGGCCCAGCATTGCTGGTCCGATTCAGAAATATGGAATCAAAGTTTTCCAAAGTGATTCGGATCACTTTGGAAAGCTTCCGGTTGGAACAGGGCACTTTCAGATCCCACAACTGGCTTCAGCTGATGGCCGGAGGAGAGGGCTCCCATCAGCTGAAGCAAGTGGTGTGGTAAACTTATTGCCCCAGTGCTTATTTCACCGTATGGGAGGGGAAGGAGGGAATTTCCTCCTCCTGCTCACCAGATGGGAGGAGGGAACCCCCTTGTCCCCCTCCCATCAGGTGAAATAAGGGGCAGGGCAGGAAGTTTGTCAGAGTGCTCCGAATCTTTATGGAGCATACTGAAGTTGAAAATTCTGAAGTGAGAAACCCAATTCTTTTGTTGTTGTTGTTGCACACCCCTAGTAACAACCCCTTGAGAAATGGTCTGAAAAGCGGCAGGTTTGCCCTTTTTAGGACCAGAGTAACAAACAAAGAATGCAACAACTTTCCTAAAAGACTTTGTTCTGTCCAAACAAAAGAAGATCGCTCTTCTCACACCCAGCATGTGTAGAGTTTCTTCTTGTGGTGAAGATGGGTTAGGAAAACACACTAGTAAGACAATGTGTTGGGACCCACGAAATCTGGACAAAACTTTAGCCAGGAATTGAACACATACTTGCATCACTACCTTTTGAGGGTAAAGTTTCATAAAAGGGGCTTTTATACATAAGGCCCTCAGATCACTCACCCTCCTAGCGATGTAACAGCTAGCAGGAATGCCATTTTAGCAGACACCAATGCTAGAGAACAAGTTGTCATGGACTCAAATGATTTTAACATTAGCCATGCTAAGACCACGGAGAGGGACCATTGCGGCACAATAGGAACTCTAGGTGAATACAAATTATACAAGAACAACTTGGACAAGTAATGAGAAAAAAATGTTTTGCCATCTATTCTAGTAGGAAAAGCTGAAATAGCAGCTAAATGAACCTTAATAGAAGAAGAGGTCAATCTGAGATTTGCAGACACACCAAATAATCAAATATATTAGCTTCAGAGCAAGTGCCTGGGGAAATGTCATTTGTGCATGCCCAGTACACAAATTTACCCCACTTCAATGCATAGGATTGTCTAGTAGAGGGCCTCTGAGCATTAAGGAGGATGTGTGCTACTTCCCTAGAAAATTGTAGTCCTAATGCTGAAGCAACCATGCTGTAAGTTGTAATCTGCTCAGGTTGTGAGGCAGTGTTTGACTGAATTGGAGGAAATTTAGATTTGGAAATAAGTGTATGTAGTTGCCCCAGCAATTCATTTTAGAGTGTGAAACCATGGCTGTCGAGGCCAAAATGGGACTATGAGGATGCAGTTTTTTCTGCTTGTAGTTTGCAGATAACCATGTGAAATAATGTCAGAGGAGGGTATGCATAAAAGAGGCTTCCCAGTCAAGGTATCTGAAAGGCATCTCCTATTGAATCCTCTTCTGCTCCCCCTCTTGAGCAGAACAGATGCGCTTTGGTGTTGCATTGCAAAGAGATCTATGCTTGGGAAACCGCACTGGATGATGATTTGATGGATATACTTATCTGTAATGGCCCATTAGTGATGAAAGATGCCCAACCTGCTGAGCCAGTCAGCCTTTGAATGGTTGGAACCAGCAATATGCAGGGCATGTAAAGAGGTATCGTGAGCAATGGCTCATTCATAAATATGAACAAAGGGCTTTTGAAGCCATGCCCTCTTGTTTATTTACCTAATAGGCAGCAGTAGTGTTGTCTGTCAACAGCTGCACCTGTTTGTGAGAGAACATATCTGACAAGGAGTTAAAAGCACAGTGTATTGCAAGTAACTCTAAAATATTGATATGCCACGATTTCTCCTGTAAAGACTATAGACCATTAACAGCAACATCACAGAATGAGCCCCCATCGCTCTAGAGAAGTGTCAGTAGTGAGGGTAAAATTATAATGTTGAATACTAAAAATGACTCCCTTTGCAAGGTTGGAAGAATCTAACCACCATATAAGGGACCAAAACACACTCCTGGGAACAGAAAATTTAGTGTGAGGGCTGTGAGGGACAGGATCAAAATGTCTCAAAAACCACAACTGTAGTATTCTCATCTTAAGATGGACAAAAGGAACCACAGCTGTTGTGGAAGTCATAAGGCATAGTAAAGTTTGGATAGAATGTGCCAAATGGAATCTATTAACAAAGACATTCTTGACAAAAGCCTGAAGTCTCTAGACTCTACCTACTGGTAGAAAGCCTCTATTAAGAGCAGAATCCAACTCTGCCCCAAAGAACTGTATAGTCTGGGCAGGAGCCAGTTTAGACTTTTTGGTGTTGACCCAAACCATTACAAGTGGATAGGATAAGGGTGAGATGCTCACTCAGGATTCCTGGAGATGAATCAGTAATGAGCCAGTCATCCAGATAAGGATGTACAGAGCACTGTAACTGCCTAAGGTGAGCAATCACTGCTGCCGTACATTTATTAAAAACACATGGTGCTGTAGCCAAACCAAAAGGCAAGGCAGTGTATTGAAAAACATCCCCACCATAAACAAACCTTAGATATCTCCTGTGGTCAGGATGCACATAGAAATGGAAACCAGCATCCTGGACTGCAAACCATGAACCATGAACCCTCAGGTATCATAGCCTCTGGTGTCTTGCCCTGCCGAGGCTCAGTTAATTCAGTTTTAAGCAGTGAGGGCAGCAGGGTAAAAGCTCTGGAAGGGGAAACAATTTGAACTCTATCTATTGGTAGAAAACCTCTGATAGAAAGCCAGAGGCGGTGGAGAAAGCCAGAGGCATTGGAGGGCTGTGAGAGAATCCGTCCCCTCTGGAGTGATCTCCACTGGCTTTCTCTTTCAAAATTACGCTTCCCAGCTAACATTGCATCTCCCGACACTTGACGGACATGCGCCCTGGCATCTTGTGTAGAGAGACTCATGGTGACACCCATTGGCCTCTGAAGGACATGATGATTGCCAGTGGTGTTGTCCCCTTTCAACTGAATCTGGTTCTGTGTGAGACTAGTCTTTTTGTATATCTAGTAAGGGTCCATAGATTTGGTCCACACAAGGGCCGATTCTGCACGGCTTACCTGAAGCCGGAATGTTGCAGAACATGCTGGAAAAAACATGGAAGATCGCGTTTTCTCGTGCAAGAAAATGCAAGCTTCCATGTTTTTTCCACCATGTTCTGCAACATTCCGGCTTCAGATAAGCCATGCGTAATCGGCCAAGGTTACTAAAGTGATTCATTGAAGCCTGTTTGTAAATACTTCTGAATTGACTGGCAGGTATAGAGAGGAATGGTTCAGATCTAAGACCTAATAAGACAGCAAAGTTTAATGGTTTTCAGTCCACATCTTATTAAAAGTCTTGTTTGTAACTGTTCTCCTCCTTCTTTCAAGAAGATAAGTGTTCATACTAAAGGAGGCAGTGGCATTATGAAAGGATCTGAGTCACAGACATGATGTGATTAACTGTTTGTCCTGCTTAGAGGATATAACTTCATCGTGCAGTGATTTTCACTCTTAGAAAAATGATTACTTATGCACTCTGAATTTGGGTAAGGGAAACGGAGGTATGTTTTTGACTTTTTTTGGCCATCTAAATTTCTCATGTCTTTTAAAAGGTGTTTTTTTAAAAGGTTAAATGTCTTTTAAAGGTTAAATGGATGCTCTTTGAAAACCATTCTTTTTGTGTTTAAGGTCTCAGGTCTTTGTATTCGTCTAGGACAGAATGAAAAGAAAATAGTTTTTGAAAAGGCAACACATCAAATTCATTGAGTGTGTATTTGTTTATGTAAAACACTATTTCAGTGCAAAGCAAGACCTGGGGCCAAACAAAAAGTTCACATTTTAAATATTTGGATCTGGGCTCTCTGGACTCAACTCAGGTTCCCCACAGCCAGCCAACAGCAGTGGATAATGGCTATTAAAAATAAGGCAGAATTCATTTAGGCTCATAACACAGCCACTGGGAGAGGAACAGTTCTTGCTTCTCCAAGCCATTTTCTTGGCCTATACAGCATGGGGAGAGGAGTTATTGCCCCATTTTTACTACTCCACATGGAGTATTCTGTGCATACAGAGCAGAAAAACCAGGGGAAATTTTGATAATAGCCCTATATGCGCCAAATGGAGCAAAAGACCATTTTTTTCAAGGATTTATTGAACAAATTAGATCAGGATGCATTTGATCAGATGATATTGGCTGGAGATTTTAATGGTGTGGTGGACTTACAATTAGACAAAAAATCAAAAGCAATTATTGAAAAATCAGGGAAATTACCAAAAACTTTTTTTGAATTAGTTCAACAAGAACATTTAGAAGATGTAGGGAGAAAAGAAAACCCGGAAAATGCAGAATTTACTTACTACTCTGCAAGGCATTTATCATTTTCACGTATTGATATGATTTGGGCGACAAAGGAATTGACTTTAATGACTAAAAAAGTGGAAATTTTACCAAGGGTGAGTGCAGACCATAATCCAATGTTATGGAAATGGACAATGGGTCGAAAAAAAATTTAGATGGAGAATAAATGAGGACTTATTACAAAATCCAGAAAATCTGAAGTATTTGAAAGAAGAAACCAAACAATTCTTTTTAGCAAATAACAATAATGAAGTCTCAATACAGATGGTATGGGATACTTATAAGGCTGTAACAAGAGGAAACGTAACTCTATTAAACAGCACAGACAAGAAAAGAAAACAGGAGAAATGGCAAGAAATACAACAAAAATACATGAAAAAGAACAACAATTAAGGAAAAGACCAGGGAAAAAATCCGTTAAACAAGAAGATTGCCGCCGAGCGATGATGGGCGTAACTGCTAAAGAGCAGTAGTGTTGTTAACTAACAGTGCAAGCCTATGCAGTTACTTCTGTCTAAGCTTTGGCATAGATAGGAATAATTCTACATAGGACTGCACAGTAATTGTAATAATACTTGGAGGGGAGGTTCACTCAAGAATAAAAGCCACACAGTACCTTTTACAAAGACCTATCAAAATAATGCAAAACAGCCTGAATGCTTTTGAGTTCTCCAGAATTCTCCGTCAGGCTGAATGTTTAAAAAGAAGGCGGGGGGAGATGTTTCAAGGCCACAGTGTTCAAGTCTTTTGTCTGCATTTTGTGCAGAATGTGGGGTACAATTGAATAGACAGTTATGCCTGGTAGAGCTAGTGTAGGTGCCCATCTTCCCACTAAGGCCAGGGATCTTCCTCCCCCAGCTCCGATTGCATACTGGGTGGCAGAAGGAAACACCTGGGGAAATGGTGTGTGTGTGTGATCAGCATTCTTGCCACAATGACATCACTTCTGGTGCTACCTACAAGTAATATAATCAACCATAGAGTTTAGGGCAAATGCCAGAACGTCACCCCAGAGCAATGATGTCACTTTGGGGTTGTACCAGAATGGATGTCAATGGATGTCTCCCCCTCAAATGTGAGTTCATTCCTTCCTCATTTCCCCCGGATCCCAGCTCATGCCTCATACTTACACCATGGGCCTTCTGAAGAGGAGAGAGAGGACAATAACAACCTCTAATTGAAAACAACAAAAAACCTCTCTCAAACACAGGAAGCTGGAAGGCACAATGTACCACTGTTATATTAACAAGTCAAGTCAATTCAAGCAAGCCTTTATTGGCATATATTGTATTAACAATACTGAGGACTAATTGTAAATAATGTGCTAATCAACTGCCGGTCAATGCGGTTCCTGGGAGTAAGCCCCACTGAAGTGATCTGAGCAGGATTCTGATTAGGCCTGTTTAAAACTGCGCTCACCAGAGACCAAAATTGGGTATTATTATTTACGGAGGTGGTGCTCTGGTTGCCACTTCATAACTAGTCCCTTTAGCTGTCCCATGATCTGCAAGTAATTATCAAGTGGTGTTATTTAATTTCATGCTATGAAAAGCTTCAGCTGCCTATGTCCACTCAATAAACCTCTCTTAAAAGGATAGGACACTTCCCCCCTTTCCAGCTCGCAACCTTAGGTGGTGGTGATGAGAACAAACAATCTTTTATCATCTCTTTTTCCTCCAGTAGAAGAATTCAGTTGTTCATGTAAAGGATTCTGAGTAGAAAAGCAATGAATAATTTTTTAAAAAATAAATGAATGAATGAAATAAATCTCTCTACCGGGACTTAAAATGTCTTATTTTCACCTTTGACAAATTATGATTTTGTTTTATCTCCTCTCCTTTTTAACTTCAGGCTTTGAAAAAACGAAAGACTTACAACAGAGACAAGGACAATTATTTTAATAGACATGGGATTGTTTGATTTGATTTTTTAAAAAACTTCTTTCCCTTTAGATCTTAATGTGTAACCACAGTATTTTTTTTAAAAAAAAGATTAAACTGAAACTCCCACCTAAGCATTACTTCTTTCCCTTGCTCTGGGATTTCATGGGATTGTGTGTTGGGCTTTGGGGAGGGGGGGTGTTTTCTGAAGTTTTCTTTTTTAAAAAAAATTAAATTAACACAAATACTATTTGGTGCCTTGTTTTCAAAAGCTTCTCTAAATTTTCCCCAGGTTTTGTCTGCTTCCTTTATCTTTTGAGCAAAGTGACATAAAGAAAAAAAGATCAAGAAAATGATAGACGGTCTGCAGAAAAATAGGTTAACAAGGGAACTGAGCATGTTAAATCTAAAAGTCTGAAGGGAAGAATGATAACTGCCTGCAAATATACAGAAAGATGGAAGAAAGTATTCTCATTAGTCAACCAGACAGAACATGAAATTATATTCTTATGCTACTGCAAGGAAAATGTAGGTTAAACATCATGAAAATTTTTAACCAAATGATAGTAGTTGGGCATTGAAATGAGCAGGTGAGAGATATTATGGAACCACAACTGTGATAAATCTTCAAGGTGAACCATCTATTAAGGATTGGTCTCAGACAAAACAAATTAAATGAAAATCATGATACAAGGGCCACAGATTGGATGACCTTTCCAGCTTGTGTAATTTTCCTATTTCCAAGTAAAGATTCATGTACGTCAAGGCCAGTTGTGTCTGCTGTAATGGGAACGGAGAGGAAAATCCAGGGAGAGGTTCATGATAAGTCATTCTGTTTGAGACAAGAACAAAGTCATAGTTGTGCCTTATAGTATGGATGCTAATACCCTCATTCTGAATGTGTAACTTTGTGCTGTGTGGTGTTAGATGTCCCTAAGCTTATTGAGGTCAAAGACATTATGTATACATTGGTTAAGGTTTGCTGCCCTAGGATGCCAAGAACAGCTATTAATATCAGTACATATATACTAGCTCTTGCCATTTTGTTGGGCCAGATTAATTAGGGGACATTAGACTTTTTTATTTATTCACTCTAAATAATAGAATGCAGATCTCCAGAGGACTGTACCATCATGTTATTCACAACTTGCATTGGATGGCAAAGTCCATGCTGCGGACTTATGACTAGAGATGAGGATGAATCAGGAAAATTCCGAACCATGTGGTTCATGGTTCATCACATTTCACAAACCACAAACCATGAACTTTCATGTCTTTGTCCTGGTTCATGAACTGGTTCATTCGGTTTATGAAAACGTCACTTCCCGGTCAGCAGAAGGTCTGCAGAAAGCCCATCTCCCCGTTGCCTGACGAACTGAAGTATGAACCAAACAAACCAGGCTAAAATTCATCATGGTTCATTAGAAATGAGCTCCCACGAACGGCCGGGTCGCAAACTACAAACTGGCCCGATTTGTGATGAACTTCGGTTCATATTTCGGTTCATGCCCACCTCTACTTATGACCTATCAAAGTTCCTTATTTGTTTCCTTAGCAGAGTTACAACCTTCTAAGCCCATTGACTTGAAAGTAGTTTAATGGGAATCTGACACGCAGATCAATATTTGAGCTGTTTCTGATGAACCCACAAACTTGTCTGTGACCAGGTGTTAAGAAGCCACTTGCTGCATGGAGATTTGGCCGTTGTGCTTTACACTGTCACATGGCCATATTTATTTTTCCTAACAGAGGCTCTTCTGGTTTACTAGATACTTGTACAGGAGGCAAGAGTGGCTATCTTTCAGTACCTTTTCACTTCATGCCAGCTTTAAAAAAAAATGGTTACAATATTTTAAAATATAATATTATTTAATTGCTTTACAGTGGTGTAAATATCTGGAAGATGCTAGTTTACAATTAGAGCACATGGTAGTGATGTATGTAGTATGTGTTATGTTAAGCACATGACTTCTGTTGGAATACCAGTAGCTAAAGATCAGTATCCCAAATGAGATCCCATGAGACCATCACAAAAATACAGATCATCTAACCTACATCTCTTCACTAGCTGCATTATAAGGAACTGCCACTGCAGACCTAAACAGACTTACAGCCTTCTAAGCAGGGCTTTATTTCAGGGGGAACGCGGGGGAATGGAGTTCCGGAACCTCTTGAAAAAGGTCACATGGAGGGCAATCTAAACTCCCCTCTGTCTGGAGATCAGGGGGCGGGGCCACCAGCCATGTGACCATTTTCTCTGAGGGCAACCCACTGAGTTCCACCACCTCTTTTCCCAGAAAAAAAGCCCTGCTTCTAAGCCTATTGACTTCAATGGACTTTGAGGAGTATTAATTCTGCTTAGGACCGCACTTGTCAAGAGTATAATGGGAATATGGCATGCAGAACAATAGATGCATAATTGATTTGTCTAAAAGGAAACATATAAATGGCATAAATCCTTAAATGAGGAAGTTTTAAAAAAAATGTTTCCACATTCTTCCTTGTAAAGACAACGTAGAATAGAGCTAATGCATCATCCACAAACAGTTTTTTTAATTTATTCTTGACAAAGGGCCATTGACTGCATCTGTCAATACAAAATAAGCTAATCATTAAAAAAAAAATAGGGAGACTGATGACTAATTCATGTTTGCAAGTGATTAGTGAATGTTCTGGCCACCCTCTGGGAATGGGGGAGGGAGGGTGGATGCAGTAAGTAGCATCTTTTTGTTCAAACAGGTTTCTCCATAGTAGTCTCAGTTAGATAAGCCAGCTATCTAACTGCAAAATAAATAGGGCAAGGCCTCGCGTGGCCCGTCACATTTCTTCATTTATTGCTGGCAACATACAGCAAATGCAAGGGTACAAGCATGTTGTTAAATTACTGTAGGCTATGATAACTTTCCAGTCATTCAGGTCCCAAGCCATCTTTAATTTCAACCCTTATCAAATCTTCTGGAATAGTTTGCCAATTTAAATGAATTCAGCTGAACCTTCCCTTGTGCTTGAACATTCCTGACAATACTATTGTTAAGTAAAATTCTCTGAATTGCTCTCAGTCTAGTTTGTCTCTGAAATCCAACTGTTTCTAAATCTCTTTTTGAAAATGGAAGTTTGTTTCTAATCCATTCTGTTTTGGTCACAGAGAAATTCAAAGACAGGTGGGACAGGAAAGGAGGTTCTGCAAAATCTCACTTGGCAGATGCTCAGAGTCAGACAGTGTCTTCCCAAACCTTCCTATCGTCCTGCTAGAGCACGGTCCGGTGGTATGTAACATGAAACGGCTGCAAGGACTGAAGTTTAAAAAGGGTGCCTTGATTTTCTGGGGTCCACAACGATTGATAAGGAGGGCTGACAATCTGCCAGAAGAAATGGGGGTGGGGGGCAGGGACAGACTTGCTGGTGTTGTGCTGATGGAAATGAAACCCTGCCCTCAAGTCATAGTTGACTTATGACTTCCTGTTTGGGATCCATGGAGGTCTAACACAGCTCTGGGAGCAGAGCTGACCAGGCTGCTGTTTTTAGTGACCGGCGGGGGCAAACAAGCCCGCGGTCCCCTGTTCTCAGGTGGAGAACAGGCTTTGAACGCTCAAGTACCTCAGGGCATGTTGATCTCGGGCGAGGGGGGGGTTCTGAGCAATGGACTCTCCCCCGTCCCTTGAGGTCCCACCCTAAGACAGGTCGGCCTATATCTCTGCGGCAGTTCTGGGGCCAGTGACGGCTGGCATAAGATCTACATGCCCAAGCATCAACAGGAGGAAAGAAGGTGAAAGAGAACCTGAGTTTGAAGCAGTGATTACAACCCAGAAAGACGTTTGAAAAAGTAAAGATCACTATCTCTTGAAACGGGACGAATTACTTAAAGTAAAGAAGCATTAAAGGGGACTTTTAAACTGCAACAGTTTGATTAAAAGTAGAGGAAGACTCGGCAAGAAACAGATCAGTAAAAGGACTAAGCTAAAAGAAGTAATTAGAGAAATCGGAGGATTGTTGTTCATACCTGTGGTTGTGAGGAGATAATAGACTGTGAGAAAGCTTCTACCATCACGAGAGCTGCTGTGAGGAGACGGGAAACAGGAAGTACGTAATTGTGATAGAGCTGCTGGAGAGAGACGGCCCTAAGGCAGACAGGAAGAGGGCAATCGCCATCTTTGAAGAGGGAAGGGCACGGGCTTCAGCAGAAGAGGAAGTATGCCATATTGGATTACAAAAATATAGAAAAACCATAGAGAAAAGACGCCCGGCATTTTGGATTTTATAAGTGCTTTTTTTTTCCTTTTGAAACCGGGACATTTGAATTAAATTAAATTAAAGGGACACTTAGCCAAGCGCCACGGAGTTAAGGAAATGAGCAGACTCGTGGGAGCGAGGCAAGTCAAGCCCCACGATGTCGAAAAAAGAGTGGCAGACGGCTATGGAAAATTTAGACAAAAGATTTTCGGAAATGTTAAAGGTCCAGCAGGAGCTGGTGAAAGAGGTCAAAGAGGTTAAAGAGACAGTTAAAAGTGAATTGGCAGAAATGAAAAAGGGAATGGAAGCAACACAGCAAAAAGTCAACGTAGTAGAGAAGGCGATGGAGAATCTCTCAGACATGCAACAGACAGATATGAGGACGATGAGGGGCAGAATGGCTATTGCGGAGAGCAAGTATATGGAAAAGCAGCTAAGGTTTCGCGGTTTGCCGGAGATGGAGGGAAAGACAGCTCAAGAGCAAGTTGCTGAAGTGTTAGCTGGATACCTGGGGAAGGAAGAAGAAGAAATCGTGGCTATCCTAGATGTGGTGTATCGTATAAACTCAAGACTTGCGACCCAGAGGAAGTTACCAAGAGACGTGATTGTGCAATTTACAACCAGAAATATGAAAGAAATGATTGTGAGCAAGCAATTCCAAGACCCATTGGAGGTTGATGGCAAGACGGTGATTATTATGAAGGAGTTACCCAGATCGGTGTTGCTTGATCGGAAAAAATATAAAGCCTTAGTCCAAATTTTGAAGGACATGAAAATAAGGTATAGATGGGAATTACCGGAAGGACTGGCATTTGAGTTTGGAGGAGTGAAAAAGCGCATCAGATCTGAATTTGAAATGGAAAAGTTTATGAGGGACAATGAAAAGGACTTACCAGCAACAAGGCTATGAATATGGAATGTAAGGTTATATCTTGGAATGTAAATGGACTTAATTCACCCAATAAGAGAAAAAGTACTTTTCACTGGCTATTAAAACAGAAATGTGATATTGTTTGTTTACAAGAGACTCATATTAGAAAACAGGATGTAAAATATCTAAAACTGAGCAAATTGGGCACTCATTTTGCAGCAGCCACAAAAAAGAAAAAAAGGGGAGTGGTCTTGTATATTAGAGAGGAGCTGCAGCCAAAGTTAGTGTTTAAGGACCCAGAAGCCAGATTTTTAGCGGTGGAATGTACATGGAATTTAAAGAAAGTGCTGGTGATTGGAATCTATGCACCTAATGGAGCAAAAGAAAGCTTCTTTGAGGATTTGAGGAAGCAATTAGATGAACTTTCTTACGACCAGATAATTCTTGCAGGAGACTTCAATGGAGTTACAAATTTGGAGCAGGACAAGAAATCAGCAACTGCACAAAAGAAAAGAGGACTACTACCAAAAACTTTTTTTGCATTAATGCAGCAGGAAACTTTGGAAGATGTATGGAGAATACAGAATCCCAAGGGCAGACAATTCACATTTTTCTCCGCAAGACACTCTACTTTATCACGAATCGACATGATCTGGGCCTCAAAGGACTTAGTGTTATGGACTAAAGAGGTGGAAATAATGCCTATGGTAGGCTCAGATCACAATCCAATTATGTGGAAGTTTGGGAAAAGAACTAAGAGGAAAGGATGGAGAATAAATGAGGACTTGTTGCAAGAGGGAGAAAACTTGGAGATGTTGAGAAGGGAAACTAAGTTCTTCATACAATACAACATGGATCGAGAAGTACCAACCAACAAGGTATGGGATACCTATAAGGCGGTAATTAGAGGCATACTAATGGACTTAAACGGAAGAGCCAGGAAAAAACAAGAGGAGAAGAGACAGGAGATTACAGAGAAAATAAAAGCCAAAGAAATACTACTAAAGAAAAGACCAGGGAAGAAGAAAGTCTACCAAGACATTAAAATTTTACAAGAACAGTTGACAGCAATGAATAATAAAGAACTGGAATGGAATCTGAAGAGAATGAATCAAAAGTCGTTTGAAGGAGCAAATAAATCTGGGAAATATTTGGCATGGCAATTGAAGAAGAGAAAGGAGAAGAAGACAAATAAAATATGTGAGGATAATAAAGTATATTTGGAACAGACTGCTATTAGTAGAGCCTTCTACAAATTTTACGCTAAATTGTATAATAAAAAAGAGGTGAATAAAGATTCAATAGTGACATATCTGGGGAAAATGAGGCTCCCAGTGATCTTGGAAGATTGGAGAAATAAATTGAATAGTGAAGTGACAGAGGAAGAGATAAGGAAGGCAATACAGTCAACAAATCTGGGTAAGGCGCCAGGGCCTGATGGACTCACAGCTAAATTTTATAAGGTAATGGTCAATGAACTGGTGTCATCCCTAAAAGAAGTGATCAATGGTGTTATGAGAGACCAAAGAATTCCAGATACTTGGAGTGAAGCTAATATATCATTGATCCCTAAAGAAGGATAGGACTTGACTAATGTCAAAAATTACAGACCTATTTCCTTACTTAACAATGACTATAAGATCTTTGCGAAGATCTTAGCGGAAAGAGTAAAGGGATGGCTATCCGAAGTTATTGGGGAAGAACAAGCTGGTTTTTTACCGAATAGACAAATCATAGACAATTTAAGGACAGTTATAAATGCTATTGAATATTATGATAGGCGTTGTGATAAGGAGGTTGGGTTCTTCTTTGTGGACGCTGAAAAAGCATTTGACAATTTGAACTGGGATTTTATGTTCGCCACTATGGAACAGCTACAGTTGGGAGAAAGATTTATCAGAGCAGTAAAAGAAATCTACAGAGACCAGAGTGCAGCAATTGTGGTGAATGAAGAGGTAACTAAGAAATTGACTATAGGCAAAGATACAAGACAAGGTTGCCCGTTGTCTCCACTGTTGTTTATAATGGTTTTGGAAATTTTGATGATACAGATCCGAGAAGATAATGGAATCCGTGGAATAAAAATAAAAGACTTTTCCTATAAGGTCAGAGCATTTGCAGACGATATAATGTTAATTGTGGAAGATCCAATTGAAAACATGCCAAGGGTAATAGAAAAAAATCACAGAATTTGGAGATTTGGCAGGTTTTTTTGTAAACAAAAAGAAGTCAAAGATACTGTGTAAAAATATGACTAAACAAAAACAACAGCAACTTATGGAAATAACAGACTGTGAAGTAACAAATAAGGTGAAATACTTGGGAATTGAACTGACTGCAAAGAATATAGATCTATTCAAGAATAATTATGAGAAATTGTGGACTCAAATAGAGCGAGACTTGATTAAATGGAATAGATTGAATTTGTCATGGTTGGGAAGAATTGCAGCAGTCAAGATGAATGTGCTGCCAAGAGTGATGTTTTTGTTACAGACAATACCAGTTATTCGGGATTCCAAGCACTTTGAGAAATGGCAGAGAAAGATATCGGACTTTGTTTGGGTAGGCAAAAAGCCTCGAGTGAAAATGAAAGTGTTACAGGACGCGAAAGAGAGAGGCGGAATGCAACTGCAACTAAGACTTTACTATGAGGCAATCTGCTTGGTTTGGCTGAAGGACTGGATGATGCTTAAAAATCGCAAATTGCTGGCCTTAGAGGGATACAAAAAAATATTTGGATGGCATGCATACTTATGGTATGATAAAGTAAAAGCGGATTCTATGTTTTTACACCATTACATTCGGAGAAGCCTCTTCACAATATGGAAAAAGTACAGAGATTACCTACAAGAAGGAATTCCCTCCTGGGTGGTTCCTTATGAAGCGATAGATCCGAGAACTGTTGATAATGAACAACAGTGTTTAACGTATAAGGAGATAACACGAATAGAATTTTCTAAATTAAGAATAAAGACGCAAGAAGAGTTGTCTCCAAACTATGACTGGTTTCAATATAGACAGCTCAGAGACCTTTATAAATCGGATTGTGCCAAGGGAGGGATAAGAATGGAGAACTCGGACTTGGAGGAAGTAATTTTACAAGAAGACAAAAAGGAAATTTCAAAGGTCTATAAAGTGTTGTTAAAATGGTATACTGAAGAAGAGGTAGTTAAGGTGCAAACGGTGAAGTGGGCTATAAATTTTAATAAAGAAATAACAATGGAGGCGTGGGAATACTTGTGGAAAAATACTTTGAAGATTACGACATGCACTAACATTAAAGAGAATGTCTATAAAATGATCTATCGTTGGTACCTGACACCAAAGAAAATTGCGCTAGGGAATGTGAACACGTCTAATAAATGCTGGAAATGTAAAAAGCATGAAGGATCTTTGTACCATATGTGGTGGACTTGTGAGGTAGTCAGGCAGTACTGGGGGGAAATAATAAGAGTAATAAGTGAGATTTTACAGTTTCAAGTTAATAAAAACCCAGAACTCCTGCTACTGAACTTGGGAATGGAAGATATTCCAGCACAACATAGGACATTGCTTTTTTACATGACAGCAGCGGCTAGACTTTTGTATGCGCAAAAGTGGAAAGTACAAGAAGTGCCAACTATCGAGGACTGGATTCACAAATTGCTGTACATGGCGGAGATGGATAAACTGACAAGAAAACTAAGAGACCTTGATCCAGGACAGTTTAACACAGATTGGGAGAAGCTGAAACAATATTTGGTGAAAAAATGGGAGGTGGGAGGAGAATTGTGGCAGTTTGAAAATTATTGAAGAAAAACAAAAGAAGAGAGAAGTGACTATACCGGGGGGAGGAGAGTTAAAGAAGAATTACTAAGCAATTATTCTATTTGATTATTCTATACAGTATTAAGTAATAGTTATTATGTGATATATAAGAATAGAAATTAATTAATTAATTATGTTGCTGGCAGATAGGGGTGTAATTGAGAATTAACAGAATTAAAATTCATGAATACAAGAAGGGGGGGAATGAGAAGTAGCATATAGAATATAGGTTAAATTGATTGACTTATGCTGAAGGTATTTTTGGTTATAGTGGTATTTAGAAATGTGCAGAACATGGGTCAAATTGATTGACTTTATGTTATAAAGATAAGAGATATAAGAGGAAGTAAAGAGTAACATATAGAGTATAAGTTAAATTGGTTGACTTATAAATGTATTCATCACTTATGAGTACTCAAGTTATGTATAGGGAGGGATAAATTGTCTGTCCCATATTGATGACATTAGAATGAATAAGTTAGAGTACAGGATATTGAGAATATTACCAGTATTATTACTATTGAATAACATGCCAGGAATGTATTAGTTAGTTGATAAGTGAAGGGAAACTGACTTAGCACTGTGTTATAATAGACTAGCTTAGAAGAGTGTGAAAGTATATGTTTAATTGACAAAATAAGTTGAAATGAGTAGGGGAAGAATAGACAAAGGGTTGGAAAACTGTTGGAAGTCAACAAATGGGGGGGGGGGGAAGGGAGGGGGTTAGAACTGGAATATTAAAGTAATTTGATTGTTATAAATGACAAAATATTTCTAATTCCAATAAAAATTTAAAAAAAAAAGTCATAGTTGACTTATGGCGTCTCCTGGTGGGGTTTTCATGGCAAAAGACTAACAAAGGTGGTTTGTCATTGCCTGCCAGTGCAACCCTAGTCTTGTTGGCGGTATCCCATCCAATTACTAACCAAGGCCAACCCTGCTTAGCTTCTGAAATCTGATGAGATCAGGCTCACTTGGGCTATCCAGCTCAGATTATACAACATCATTTCCAGCACAAAACCAGAAGGGACTAATTGCTTTGGGGTGATGCTCTAGGAGTTGCTAAAAGCTTTATGGTTAAACAACCCCAACACAATGCCAGGAAGCCCCCTCCATTCCTCCCCACCACTGGCTTGTAAATTGGCAATGGGAAAAGTTAATCACTTGCTTAACTCTCCTATTGAAATCGATGGAGCTTAAATTAAAAAAAACAAACACACCTTCATGTGGGTTGTGTCCATGCTCCTTAAAAATACATTTCCAGTTTTCCTGCTGCCACAATAGAGCTCAGGAAAAGACGCAAAGCTGAAACACCTTCCCCAGAGCTCCCCCCTGAATTAGTAGTTTTCCATTGCTATTTTACAACCCCTTTTGGAAACACTAAAAGTTACGCCTATCAGTATGTGATGAGAAGTTATGAGCTTGATTTGTTTTAAATAAGACATGGTTAGCTAACATAGTGACGAGGAACCTCTGGCATTCTCTCTGTATAAATCTGTCTTTTCCTGCATAGCCTATGGGTAATTTCTCTCCTCTTTGCCTTTGGCTTCTTTTGCTTGTCTGCAACAGTTAGTTGGAGGGGTCTCAATCAAGAGCCTTTTTTGGCAGAGGGTAAAATCACAAAGAGGGGGGTAGCTGTTCCTCTGCAGACCCCCCATCCAGCTTCGCTAAAAAGCAAGTCAAAACCAGTGTATATAAACGGGCAATTTTCTGAAATTGTGTGGGTAAGCATATGAAAGTGTGTGACTGTATTTGTGTTTTTATATCAGTATGTGTAATGAGGAAGGCAGGGGAAAAAGACTCACAATATCTCTAGGTTATGTGTTTCTCTATGGGGCTGATTGGGGCTGATTGGCCTTGTAACTTATTTATTTACTTTATATTATATACTTAATTTATACCCCACCTGTTACCTCTGTGGGGACTCAAAACAGCTCACATTGTTCACAGTTTGGTGTAGTGGTTAAGAGCGCGGGACTCTAATCTGGAGGTTTGATTCCCCACTCCTCCACTTGAAGCCAGTTGGGTGACCTTGGGCTAGTCACAGTTCTCTGAAGCTCTCTCAGCCCCACCCACCTAACAGGGTGTTTTATTGTGGGGATAATAATGACATACTTTGTAAACCGCTCTGAGTAGGCATTAAGTTGTCCTGAAGGGCGGTATATAAATCAAATATCATCATCATCATCATCATCATCATCATTTTCCTCCTTTTGTATTCACAACAACCCTGTGAGCTGGATTAGGCTGAGAGTGTGCGACTGGTTCAGGATCACCCAGCAAGCTTCCATGGCAGAGCCGGGATTCCAACCTGGTCCAACACCCTAACACCACAGTGGTTCTCATCTTGCAGACCAAATAGATATAGATTTGTGTAGGCATTAAGAAGAGGGAAGGTGTTGGGCCAAGGAACAGCAGGCTCAGCCAGAACTCTCTATCAAGGCTCTCATGCCTTCTGATGAGTGTTCAGAATGAGCATGTCTTCTCCCATGTGGGTGGCATTGTCAGTCCTCATCATACTTGCCTGATCCTCTATTCCTCAAGGTCAACTTGCTGCTCTTCAATTTCCCAACTCTGGACTTTGAGAGTGAGTGAAGTGAGTATGCCCTTGTGTAAGCATAATCTATGTTGGGGAGATGGCGAAAAACATTTTTCACAAAATAAGCAGAAGCAAAATCACTGAAACATCAAAAATGTTGCTAGTGTGCATGCTTTTGTGTTGCTGTTGTGTGGTAGGGAACAGAAGCACTGGTAACCAAGGGCAGCTTCTGTAGCTCTATCTCTAGGCTTCTCTGAGCCAGTGACAGTGTAAGCTGCTGATTGCAGAGAGAGGAGAACTTGGGCCATGCAAAATCACCCCTCCTTTTTGCCTTCTGAGGCCTTCCTTTGGAAAGGATCTTATTTACCGTGTTCTTGCTTCCCATTGCCACGTCTGGTTGGCTGTGCTTGTGCAAGGGTGGTGGTTCTGCTGAGTTAGTTAATGCAAGTACTTGGTTCTGTTCTGTTCTCACATCAGCCCTGGGTTCTGTATTAGTTCTAAGAGTGACACTGGTTCTGTTGGGCTTGCAACAGTGCCCCTTGGTTCACTTTGGTGTGCTGGGATTCTCTGGTTTGATATTGGTTCTGCTGAGACTCTCTAGTTTGGTGTTAGTTCTGTTGGGCTTTGTTGATTCCACTTGCATTTTTATTGGCTTTTGGCCAGTGATTGCCCCAGTGTGTTTGGAGGCTGGTTAAGGTTTCTTTGCCCTGGAAAGACTTGCAATATTTTTCCCTCATAGGGAATAACAAAGAGTGGATGAGGGCAGCTTGTTCAGGGGCTCATAGAATTGGACCTTTGGGCTCAATTTTCTGGAAATTACAGGGAGTTTGTTGTGGAGAGAAAGGACTAGGATCCTTACAATTTTGGTGGCAGTTGCACCAAAAAACCCTGCCTCCGTCCCCTGGATATGTTTTCCCATAGGGAATAATGGAGCTAAATATATTCTATATGCCTGGATCTAAATAATATTGATTTTTTTTTGTGCACACCCTTAATATGAGCATCAGTGCACTTGCCACAGTCTCTGGCACTGTACTTTTTTTGGTCCAGTTGTGGGTATACGGTGATACTATTATGTGCAGTGAGAAGCTACAGGTAAGTCAGGGCTAGGCGAGAAGTGTCATCTTCCCTGGTTTTATACCTGTGTGTGCTGACACCATTTTTATTTGTTTTGTAGTTTTTTAACACAGAGCTACATAGCCCTCCCTCCAGAACAGGTATGCATGGGGGGGGCAGCCCCAGATGTGCATGCTTGCAAGGAGTCACAGCCTCACTGCCTCACCCTAGTGTGACAGATGGGAGGGGGGAGTGAGGGACTGCCCCTCAGCCCTACATGTGCTTCCCTCCCTCCAGATTCTCTGGTCCCTTTAGCTGGAGGTGCCAGGAATTCAACCTGGGGCCTGGACACTTGATCACTGGGCCACAATCCTTCCCCAGGACTATAGCTATACACTGTACAATGTATTCCATTGAAGTGAGGAGATCAGGAAGCAAAACAAGAGAAATCTGATTATAGTTATCTATCCATGCAAATCTTGCAAAGGTCCAGGTCTAGGCACCAAATAATCTAAAGGAAAGATTGGTGCTCAAATGGCAAATCCTTTTATGGCTATTGGCATACTCAGTGCTTTTTTCTGGGGGTATGCAGGGGTACGCATACCTCTAAACATTTTGTGAGTCTAATGGGAGAAAGTAAAAATTTTAAAATGTTGGAATTCCCACTAAACCAAGTCCAAACGTATTATTATGGATATTTATATGATTTGTTAAGTTTTATGTAGCATATGTTGGCAACAAAGATGGTTAGTTATATTTAAACTCACTAGGAGCGCTGTTCGTCTTACAAAATATGGAACGTCTTTGAGCATCGAACACGCCACCGAGATCGCTGGCATAATCGGTGATCGTTAGGGTACAGACAAATACAAACAAGTCTTCTCTAAGCCACTTAGAGCTCTGGTAGTTGGAATCTAGCACGGTAACTGGTCAGTCTTGTTGCTACCCCCAATGGCAGTGACCGATTTGTATATTTGTGTACGTTTTGCGCAAAGAGTGCAAAGAGTTTGTCTATACTGAAACTCTTTGGTTGTACGCACGTGTCACTATAGAGGCCCTCCTTTGAGTTTGTTTAAGCCTTCATGTAAATTCATGGTTTTTGGAAGGACGACATCTGGCGACGAACACCAAAAGCAAGCAGAGGAATCGGGAAGATGTTAGTGAACACAACCTCATGCCAATCTGGAAGTTATTGTGAGCTGTGTAATATGAGGTAATGCATGTTCTTGGTAATTTTGTCCATTGACTGCATTTATTTTTTCCGATTTGAACTATAAAATGGTGATTTTCTTGAGTCAAACTGAGAGTACCCCTAAACATTTTTTTAGAAAAAAAGCACTGGGTATACTAATTAATCATTTACAGATCTTGATGAATTATCTGATGAACCAACGTGAAGCAAGACACAGGTTCTCTTGAGAATCTCTGCTGACTCTCTTGTCTTTGTTGAGATAATGGGTCAAAATCTGTTTACCAGTCCATGCCAAGACAAAAGGAAAATAGGGGAGGGCAGAAACAAGACACAGCCGGAGCTTGTTGGCAACAGTATTGCGCACCTTTTTTCAAACTTGGAGGCAACATGCAGCTATAGCTGTCCTTCATGCCTTCATAAGGGACTAGCACGTTGTGAACAATTATCAGTATCTACCTGTTGTTAATGGACAAGCAATAGCATAATGGATATTCAGCTGAAATAATGCAATAAACATTTTATCTGCTTAATTATCTGAACACACCCTTAGAATGCACATAAACACATAACCTCTGCAAACAATATTGGCGTAGAATAGTGCACCTTTTCTTTGATTAGCGACAAAGGGGAAACATGCCTTGTTTAGTGTCTTTTTATATTCATTTATATTTCTGTTAGTAGTTTTGATTCTCTTCTTTTCGCTGTGAGGTTTATTGGGGGGAAAGGAGATTTTGTGATCTCTGCTGATTACCCTCCACCATGTTGTTCTGGGAAATTCCCTGTCTTCAAACAGCAACATTTGGAGGAAAGTTACAGGCTACAGTGGTGGTGGTGATGGTGAGGAATAATTCTCCACTGATAGAAATCCATTCCATCTTTATTTTTTATGTTATTTTCTCTCCCTTTCCATCAAGGAAAATTACCTGTAGACTCAAGCTGTTATATGTAATTTATATGACTTGTACTTATGTACATCATTTGTACATACTACTATATAAAAGGCTAATCCCATTCCAGAGAACTCACTTCCTATCCTGGTGCACCTCCAGAGGCTGCTGCCATGGATGGAAGCCCAGAAGAGATAGCCTGTCCCTCCAACAGCACACCGTGGAGGGAAGCCCAGGCCAGGATCAGGTGTGGAGCAGGCAGCAATGCCTGCCCCCCACCTTCACACAGCGGGAATCAGGAGTGGAGCAGG
The DNA here is from genome assembly GCF_028583425.1 of Eublepharis macularius. Classification (NCBI taxonomy): domain Eukaryota; kingdom Metazoa; phylum Chordata; class Lepidosauria; order Squamata; family Eublepharidae; genus Eublepharis; species Eublepharis macularius. The sequence continues at coordinate 72,539,862 of NC_072799.1, forward strand.
TGGCAATGCCTGTCCCCTGCCTTCACCCAGCTGGGATCAGGAGCAGAGCAGGTGGCAATGCCCTTCCAGCCAGGATCAGGCACAGAGCAGGTGGCAATGCCTGCCCCCTCTTCAACCCATTGGGCTCAGACATGGAGCAGACAGTAATGCCCACCCACCCTTCACCCAGACGGAATCAGGCACAGAGCAGGAGACAATACCTTTCCCCCTCTTTATGTGGCCAGGATCAGAAGTGGAGCAGGTGGCAATGCCCAACCATCCCTTCACCTGGCCGGAAACAGGCACGTAGCAGGTGGCAATCCTGAAGCAAGACAAATCATAGTGCCACCTCCTCACCTGTTGTTAATGGACAAGTAATAGCATAATGGATATTCAGCTGAAATAATGCAATAAACATTTTATCTGCATTAAACATTTCACCCCACCCCCGTGCATTATTTGGACTTTAAATATCGCCTATATGCAATACTGCATTTACATCCATGCCTATGTCATTTAGAGTAGATGTTGCTTGGATTGTATATGTTGATCTTTATCCTGTTCTGGGTCACCATTGATTAGTAAAGATGGGTTCTGTATAAGCACTGCATATTTTCAGGCTGTACTATACATGAACTAGTCTGTAGAACACATAGTATCTCACCAAATTTCCACTGTCCGTTATGGTTTTGTATCACAATGAACTGGCTTTTTTTGCAAGGGATTTTAGTCAATTCCTCTGCAATATTTCTGGTTTCAAAATCCAAAGAAGAAATTATTTTTACACTGGCTTCTTCGCTGTTCATGTGCCTGCATCTATTATATGACTGTTTCTTCTATGTGCAGAAAAGGGCAAGTTGACCAAACTGTTCCTTACCTACACCATAGAGAAAGCAACCATATCCTTGAATGCATTCACTTTGGTTTCTGATACCTGACAGCTATATCTACAATTAAAGTAAACAGGCATGGGAATAGACAAAAAAAAGGCCTTCAGCTTCAGCCTTGACAAAAGAGAAGAACTCAGTATTCTGCTCTGAGATCTGCAGGCAAATATTCCCAACAAAATAGCTGAAGCTTTGGTTCTAACAAATGTTCCTCCAAAATGAAGCATTAATGTATGTATGGATTAAACCTGGTTTTCTTGAATAGTTGGTCTACACCATCCAATTCTTCTTCCAACTACTAAGTGCAGGCAGTAACTAAAACAGCCTACAGGTTATCAGCATTCTGGTTAACTCTAACCTGAATACAGTCTTGGCTAGTGATACAACTGCTTTGTTAATTCTAGTTTGCACATGGAGCCAACCCCCCCCCCCCCTCCCATGATGTGATTTTCATGGGTAATATAGGGCAAACGCTTCCTGGAGCAAGATGACGTCTTCACCCAAAAAACAATAACTTAATGGGTTTCTCCAGAGGTGGACAATGGAGTTGGGAGAGGCTTAATGGGTCTTCCTGAAGTGGACTATAGGATCATCAAGTGGACTTGATGATCCTTTGAGTACCGGATGGGAAAAGCCACCAGGTTTGCTGAATAGCGTTAGGTGGTGCTTAATCAGAGTGAAGAGTGAGATTAGACAGGAGCTTTCTGGGAGCCTCATTATCCTAAATTATTCATCTCTCCAGGGCAAGGAGGGGGTGTTTAGACAGCCTGCCACTCTGATTCTCTTTTTGAAATGTTCTTCCAGGCTCTTGCCCTGCTGGCATCCACTTTGCTTTTTTTAGGCCAGGCAGTGTCTTGCCCTTATGCTATATGAGGAGGGGTGTTTATGATTTTATATTGATAAACTGTCCCTCAGTGGAAGGAGGGGTGTGACTGCTAACAACAATAAGTCCCCCGAACAGAATGAAAGAGAAGGTCATAAAATGATCCCAATCATGACAGAAACAGGCCTTGCCCAAGTTAGGGCAGTGAGGTAAGGGACTTTCCATCTGGGCAACCACCACCAGCTAGTCTTCCAACAAGCACCTCAGTATAACTCCTACACAATAACCAAACCACTCAGTCACTCCTCTCACCCACTTGCAAGTTCAGTCTCTTTTAACATGCTTGCCCCCTCTCTGCGTGCATCCCCTACTCCTCCAGGTGCTTTTGCTAAACAGTCACCACAGTCCAACATCAGTTCTGCTTTCTCCAGCATGAGATGGTGTTTCTCCCTCAAGTCTTCCATTATCCAAGCACCAGTTCAGGTTATCCAGTGGTGTCCTCAGCTACACCTGAACTAGAGGGTTAGCAGAATGGCATCCTTCTCTTCCAGTCTGGGACTTTTAAAAATGGAGAGTGGGGAAGGAAGAACAGAAATTTCTCATTTCCCCATGATGTTTCTTTGGTGAAAATGTTTTGCTGCATTAATCCCATGAGGAAGATCATCAGGGAAGGAAATAAAGGAGATAGTTGATAAAGGAACAACTACCTTTCCATTTGAGTTAGCAGGCACTCTTGACAACTCTTCATGTATTTTCTCTCTCATATGCTGTATGTAATCTGCTCAAGGAAACAATCGGTTACAGCATGGCTAGTTGGTAAACCATGTTGGTATTCTTCAACTCAGTTGTCTCATGGCAAAATAAGAAGTTATACTTCCGTATTTATACTTTCGTATATTAATCAAGTTCTTAATCCTTCTGCTTTGGTGCTTTCTTGGCATTTCCATTATCAACAGAGGAGTTTGCATCAGGAAAATCCAATTATTTGAGCCAGGAGGCTTACTAAATCCATTTTAAAATCCTTTCTCTTACAATTTACGTAATCTGCTGGACTAAACTCCTAAACATACATTTATTTTTGTCATTTAATTGTGAAGCTAATTAGCTTGAAGAAATCCTGGATTACAAAGAGCAGAACCTTACCTTTTTGCAAAATGTTGAATATATCAGAGTGCTATGAAAAGCCAATGTACCTGAGCTGTAAACATATTTTGCAGAAACCTAGGACCCTTCAGCACCACAGTTTATAACCAAATCCCTTTCTCTCAACCTTAAATCCTAAAAACACAGTTGGTTTTATCTCTATCCTCTACAAATATATTCTGTATGTGTGAGACAATAAATTACAAGCATTAATGCCGCTATCCAAAGTGTACAGAACTTGTGTAGTAGCCAAGACATTTGATTTCTGATTAGCACAACTGGTATGTGAGAAGGCAATTTGCTACTGATGCTCAGGTTTCAGCTTTCTGAATGCCATAAAATAGAAGATAAGGCGCAACACATTTTGGGACTCATTTTCTGATTCATTTTAATTTTAAAATATTTTTTCCTCTTTATCATAGCTATTATACCTTTCAGTTTTTTAAGTCTTCTATTTGTTTCCACTGGAAACATTCATCTGCCTGTATCTTTCCCTTCCCCATTTAATACAGACAATATTCTCAGGGATTGTTCCCCCTCTTGCCACCTAAAGGATCCTTCTAACTTCCAAATTTTTGGAGAAAATATTCCATAATGAAATTTCTTGCTTGCAGGAGACTTAGCATAGCTCCATTCATATAATGAGGTTAGGAATGGCTTCAAATTTCATATCTCTGCTGTTTTGGCCTAAAAGCCCCCATTTCACTTTCATTTCTTCCTTGTGCAAATCAAACTAGTGATTCATAAAATATACACATGGTTTACATCAGGGGTGGGGGACCTTTTTTCCACCGAGGGCCAAGTTTATTTTCTGTCCCATGCGGGGAGGGCCCTTTCTCCTGCGCATGTGATGTCACTCCCAAGGTGGGCAGGTGGGGCCCTAGGGAAGTGTCAGAGGCCTAGGTGCAGGTATGATCATGGCTGCAGGTATGATCATGGCGATGGCTGCTTCGATCCCCACCTCTGTCCCACATGCCTGCTGTCTTCAGGTGGTCAGCAGCTCTTTCATGCTGCCTGCTCCCTTGTTGCTGGCACCTATAGAGAGTGGAGGTCTGCTCGTGTGGGGGCCAAGTCAGCCAGTTCCAAAAAAATCATCTTCCCCAACAGGCCCTGGAGCTTGCATTTCCCCCCATCCACAAGGCGGCCCTCTGCCTCCTGAAGAGTCAAGTGGTTGATCTTCCTGATTGTCAACTTGCTGTTCTTCAGTTTCCCAACTCTGGACTTCCAGAGTGAGTGTAGTGAGCATGCCTTGTACCTGCATCCTCTGTCAATCTGTGGTGAGGAAGTGTGCTATTCTCAAAGTTAAACTTAAGTAGAAACAAAATGCACATCCCATCTTGGAATCTCCCACCATCAAAAAACCACAAGCACAGCCAACACACTCTAGGACTTTGGCACAGTTCTATGCAGAAAATTAAGAAAAACCACATCAAAAATGTTCTCTTGCCACTGGAAAAGGACAATTCAGAGAGATGTTAGGGAACATGCAGAACCAGACACCATATATGTGCCAAAATGTTAAATTAAAACAAGAAAAACAAGCCTACAGAAACACTCAAAATGAAGTTACTGAATACTATTGTGTTGTTCTTATGTACTGCTAATTTTCTTCTTTGCGGGGGTGAGAGGGAGCAGGAGGGCTAATGATGATGGGCAGATTTTGCAGCTCTGTCTTGAGGTTCCTCTGAGAGTGACAGTGTAGGCTGTGCAGACTGCAGAGGGTGAAAAACTTTGATACTTGTGCGGAGTCGGTGGTTCTGCTGGATGGTTCATGTTGGCATTTGGTTCCATTCTGTAATGTTCCTATATTGGCCCAGGGTTCTGTCTTGGTTCTGTGAATGACATTGGTTCTGTTGGGCTTGCAAAAGTGTCCCTTGCTTCAGTTTGATTCCATGGAGATTCTATGGTTTGATATTGGTTCTGTGGGATTCTCTGGCTTGACATTGTTTCTGTTGGGCTTTATTGGGTTTGCTTGCATTGGGATTGGGCTCTTCTCCATGTTGCCCCTGTGTTTTTGGTTAAGGCCAACTTCCCCCCCAGGAAAGAATAGAGACCGGTGAGGGCAGCTTGTTCAGGGGCCCATAGAATTGGTCTTCTGGGTCCAATCTACTTGAAACTTATTAGGTCTTTAGTGTACAGGAAGGACTCCGTTCCCTGTAATATTGGTGGAATTTTCTTGAACTTCCCAACTCTCCAAACATTTTTCCCTATAGGGAATAATAGCAGAATAAATTAAGGATTCCCAAATAAAACTGGTTGCAAATAATGAATCAGATCTGAATATCAGGAATACAAACTATTTATGGTATTCCTGACACCCAGATCCAAATAATACTGCCTTTTTCTCCTGCACACCCATTTGTAATGCTGGTACTTTTTGAAGTCAAGCACTCCATAGGATTTCATTGATGATTTCCTTGTAATTTAAAATGAATGATATTTTGAGTGATTTGTCAGTTGACGGCATCCTAGGGTTGTCAACTCTGGGTTGGGGAATTCCTGGGAACCTGGGAAAGTTGCTGTTTAGAGAGGAGAGGCACATAGAGTCCATTCTCCAAAGTAGCAATTTTCTCTAGGGGAACTGATCTCTATAGTCTAAAGACCTGTTGTAATTGCAGGAGGTCTCCAGGACCCACCCAGAAACTGGCAACCTTATGACCCACAGCATGGTAACTGTCTGGATAGTCTCATTTGGCACTTGCACTCAATTTGATGTCTTGTTTAGATTACATTTCCCCTTGACTCATCATGGGTGGGTCATGTATCATTCAGCATCAGCTGCATTGCAAGTATATTTCTGCTGTTGTGATCACGTAATCAGAAACATTTATTCAGTCGGTGCAGTCAGAACTTACTTGATAGAATTACAGTTCCTAGTCTGCATTCTGAGCCTGTGTAATGTATTTTGATCTATTTTAGAAAACTTTTTTTAGAAACGTGAATGTGCTTATCTTTAGGAGTAGAGCAGATGAAACAGATAAGACAGAAACTTTTGGCACTGATAGATATTAATCAAGATTCACATGGGGGAAATTTCAGTTCAACGAATTACAGAACTAGAAGAAAAATAATTATTTTCCCCCTTAAACTTCACTCATTTTCTCTGAAAGGATTGCATCATTTTTTTTTATAAAACTCTCCAAACGAGAGAGTTGTACTCACAAAAGGAAGTAAGACTTAATTATTCCTATTTTATTTTATTTATTTTCGATTTATGTTCTGCCCTCCCCATGTTTTCAGCAGGCTCAGGGCGGATTACAGATACATAGAGGTTAAAATATATAAAACAGTTATTTATAAATTAGAAACCATAAAAACATCCAGATTTACACAATTTAAAATACATATAAATGTCAACATAGCATCAGGAAGTCCAACTGACCAAACCTAAATCATCTCCAGAGCATCTTCGCAATAAAAAGATTTTTAAGCAGGGGTATTGGTGGTGGGGAGGGCATAATCCACCATCAACCGGCCAGGGGGGCTCCACCTAGCACCGCCCATATGCCTGGTGGAACAGCTCCGTCTTGCAGGCCCAGCGAAAAGATAATCAATCTTGCCGGGCCTTGGTCTCATTAGATACAGCATCTACCAAGCTGGACCCAGGACCGAGAAGGCCCTGGCCCTGGTCGATGTCAGGCAGGCCTCCCTGGGGCCAGGGACCTTTAGCAGATGTTTCTTACTGGAGCAGAGAGTCCTCTGGGGTTCATATGGGGAGAGGTGGTCCCACAGATACGCTGGTCCCAGTCCTCATAGGGCTTTATAGGTTAATACCAAAACCTTGAACCTGATTCGGTACTGTACCGGTAGCCAGTGCAGCTGATGCAGTGCCGGTGTTATATGCTCATGCATCGGTAATCCTGTGATGACGTGCTGCCGCATTCTGCACCAGCTGTAACCGCCAGATCAGGTTCAGGGGAAGCCCTGCATATAGCTCATCACAGTAGTCTAACCTAGAGGTGACTGTTGCCTGGACCACTGTAGTCAAGTCGCAGGACAAGAGATAGGGGATGAGCTGCCTGGCCTGTCGAAGATAGAAAAACGAGGACCTGGCAATCACGGTGATCTGGGCCTCCATTGTCAAGGAGGCATCCAAGATCACCCCCAGGCTCCTGACTCTTGGGGCTGGTGTTAGCACCGCCCTATGATATGGTTCTCTGGGTCGAGATAGTCTTTGTTTTACCTTGTATTTTTCTCCCCATCTATAAATGGAGTAAACAATAGGAGACCTTATGTAAATGACAGATAACATTATTTTGCTGTGTTTCTTGATGCAAGAGCCATGTATTTTCTCTTGACATTGAATTTTCCTGAAACAGCTCATTTTTAAACATCTCTGCTTGTCTGAATTTTCCAAGTACCACTTTTGACAGAAATAAACCATTGGTAGAGGAAAAATGGAAAAAGAAATGTTAGCTTTGACATTAACAACCTTGTTGGAAAAAAAAAGAAATCAGGGCAATTTAGCTGCAATGTATTAATCAGATGCTGGCGAAGGTTGCATGAGGTAGTAAGTGTCATCACACCTAAGCAAAATAATAATTAACTATGCCCCCTGAATTTAGATTAGAGAAGTCATGCAGATAATTTAAACAACAAAGCTGTTTAGAATGTCTTTTTTTAGGGGGGGAACAGCATAGAAAAAAAGCTTTTATGTTCTAGTGGAAACCTAGGATTTCGGGAAGAAAGATTGTAACTTCCAGGTTCAGATTTAAAGCTAATGTTTCCAATTTTTTATTCACTTTTCTTTATATATTATCCATAGTCCTGAGTCTCTTGATTTGAAAGAAGTGGATGAAAAGAGTATCTTAATAACACATTTGACTGACCTCTCAAACTTGTCATCTCCAGAACCATCAGTGGACTTCTAAACTTCTGTTTGAAGACTGTAGACATCTGAGCTCAGAAAGTGAATTGGAATTTGAAAGTCAGAACACTGTAAGGTCACCAAAGGAATGCTTGAACCACACCACAAATGTGTGTGTGTTTAAGTAGGCTTAACATTGTGGAGGAGATCCCTACTACCAGCAGGCACTTCCTGCCACCACTCAACTTGGTGGTGGTGGGGAAAGTAGTATAAAATAGAGAGAACATCAACAGCATCCAGACATGCTGATATCGCTCCCTGTGCACCTGAAGTCAGTGTGTGGTATTTGGGCAAAACTCTGTTTAAACTATTTACCCAAATACCAAAGTCTTCCCACTGTCCTTCAGCAATGCACTGATGTCACTTCTGAATTCATGGGGAATAGAGATGGGCATGAACCAGGGAAAAAAAAGAATCATGTGGTCCGTTGTTCTTCACATTTCACGAACCACAAACTTTCACGAACCTGCCCCAGTTCACAAATTGGTTTCTTTTGGTTCTTGAAAACGTCACTTCTGGGTCAGCAAATCACCACCTCTGGGTCAGCAGAAGGTCTGCAGGAAGTCCATCCCCGTTGCCTAGGAAACTGATTGGTGTCAGGCTATCTGCAGTGATGAACTGAAAAATGATCCAGATGAACTAGCCTAAAGTTCATGGCAGTTCGTCAAAAATGGGATCTGACAAACCACTGGTTTACGAATCACAAACCAGCTTGATTCGTCATGAATTTCAGTTCGTGCCCTTCTCTAATGGGGAATGATGTCAGTGCATCACCGGTAGCATAATAATGTCACTGGTAAACTCCCCGACCAGTTATTAGTGGCCTGTGGTGGGAGAAGAGAGAAAGACACTGAGTGGGATAAAGGCTATGGAGTGATATCTGGCAGCTAACCATCAGTGCCAGCACTATAAATTCCTCATTCTTCTAGGTAAAAAAATGCCTAGCTGTTCATTTCCCATAAACCACTTTTTTTTTGTAGTAAATATCATTTTCTTCTTACTATTTATCTTTTGCCTTAATCTGGATAACCCAGGCAAGCCCAATCTCATCAGATCTTGAAAATTAAGCCAGGTTGTCCTTGGTTAGTAATTGGATGGGAAACAGCCAAAGAAAAGCAGGGTTGCTATGCAGAGACAAGCAGTGGCAAACCACCTCATTAGTCTCTTTGCCTTGGAAACCCCAGCAAGGGTTGCCATAAACCAGTTATGACTTAACTGCACTTTCCACCACCACTCTATCTATGGGGAACATATATGGGCTACCTGTGGCCCATTTCACTCTTGGAGTTTAAAGCATTTCAGAAACTGTTCTAATTCCCATGTTTACAGGAGTTTCACACTTGCAAAATAGTCATGGAATGCAGTACCAATGTTTGTCTGCGGTATCCCCAACTTTTTCCTCTTGTGGACATGTTGTGATGCTATTTTGAAGTCGCTATCGAGTCGCAGCTGGTGCAATTAATGTCAATGTTTCTGCTTCTCTTCTCCTCTCTTTCCTTTACCCCGGGAGCTGATTGGTCTGTGCAGAATTAACCACTGAGGAGAGTTTGGCTATCTGTCTGGTGTACCAATCACCTAGCATGCCAGCTACCCTGCCAAGCCTGTTGGAGGTAGTGGCAGGCTGGGCCCTGGAGCACTCCAGGTTATTGGACCTGGGTGACTTCAACATCCATGTCGATGATGCCACCTCTGTACAGGGTTTGGACCTGGCAGCTCCCAAGTTGTTTCAGTTCCTACGCATCGCATCAAGCAGGCCACACGCTAGATTTGATCTTTGGGATGGGGATACAGGTGGACCTTGATGCCATTGAAGGAGTGTCATGGTTGGACCACTTTGTCCTGAAGGCTTGTTTGGGAACAAACGAAGTGAGAGCTTTGGAGGCCGTAGCTGGATGGGTAAAGCAGACATGGCTGAAGTTGAACCTGGTAAAGACAGAGGCCCTGTACTTGGGTTGGGGTTGCCAGCTTTGCAAATCCTACTCCCGACCTTTGATGGGGCACCATTAGCACTTATCTCATTGGTCCAGAGTCTCGGAGTAATACTGGATTCCTTCCTATCAATTGAGGGCCAGGTCGTGGCAGGTCATTCCATCTTTGACAGGCCAGGCAGCTTGTGCCCTATCTGTTGACTCATGACTTGACTACAGTTATCCATACAATGGACACCTCCAGAATAGACTACTGTAACTTACTCTGTGCAGGACTTCCCTTGGGTTTGACCTAGAAATTACAGTGGATCCAGAATGTTGCTGCACTTGTCCTGATGGACATACCATATAGGGCACATATCACTCCAATTCTGCAGCAGCTGCACTGGCTCCCTGCGGAGTTCTGGATCAAGTTCAAGCCCTAAATGGACTGGGACTAGCATATCTGTGGGACCTCCTCTCCCCATATGCACCCCAGAGAACACTAAGATTGGCAAATAAGAACCTATTGGTGGTTCTTGGTCCCAGGGAGGCCCAGCTGGCCTCAACCATGGCCAGGGTGGAACTCTCTGTTGGAGGACACCCGGGCCCACCAAGACCTCATATCTTTTCGGTGGGCTTGCAAGACAGAGATATTCTACCAGGCATATAGTTGAGGCCAGTCTTTGATTGTTTTAGGAGCCTCCCTACAAGTATCCCCCCAGGGGGGGGCAATGAAATATCTGCCCTCCCTACAAGTGCAGTCACTGGAATATTATTAACTGTGCCCCCCCTCTTTTGTTTAAATTATGACAGTGGGAAATTGGCAGGGGCCACAATCTGAGATGTTTTGCCATATGTATTTGTGGTTTTCGGATTTTAAATGTATTTATATGCTTTAATGCGTACTGAGCATTTTATTATACCCCGCCCTGAGTCCATTCACGGCGAGGGCAGGCTAAAAATTGAATCAATCAATCAATCAATCAATCAATCAATCAATAATAATGCACACCCCTAGGTGACAGTTACAGTGGACCATACTTTACCATTGCCAGGTGATAGATCTAATGCAACTAGTGTTAAGTGAAATTCTCTTGATTCCTATTTACTCAATTTCTCCCTGAAAACCAACAGTCCATTTCTTTTCCTGTTTATCACAAATTTGGAGTCTGTTTTGAATTAATTCCATTTTCATCCAAAGAGAAATTTAAAGAGATGAGTGTCAAGAAAGAATTTCACTCTGAAGAAGCTCAGAGGCAGCTAGTGTCTTCCCAAATATTCCTATCCTCCATCTGGAGCCCTGTGGTGTCAAACAAAGGGGGGGAAACCCTTGTGACGGCTGAAATTACAAAAGGTACAACTACAAAGAGAAATTAAAGAGAAGCTTCTCTTTTGAAAAGAGACTAAAAGGAATCTATGACTATCTAAAAAAAAATAATTTTGGAAAATAAAAGTCCTCTCCCCATAACAGTATTACCTACAGCTGCTGCTTCTTCCTTTCCAGTGCCATCAAGCAGAAAAAAATGGCTGGGGGTGTGGAGGGAATAAGATGGCAATAGTCCTCACCTTAGCTCAGGTGTTCCTAATATGATTAATGACTTGCCTATTTTCCATCATCTCTTCCGTTAACTTTTGAGGGTCCTGAGAGGCTTAATGTTTTTGGAGATAAAAAGATATTTGGCATCTAGTTTTTTTCCATAATTACCAGTTGAATCTGTTCATCTACACACACATGTTTTTTATTCTCTCTCTCAAGACTTAATTACATTATCGTTAGCCTGAGAATGCGACATTGCTTATTTGGTATTTTTCATATATATTTTCTTTCAAGACATATACAAAGGAGCAGATCAAAAACACATTTCCAGCATTTTGAATGTTAGTTGGTCCAATAAAGAAATGCCCTGCCTTCTATTTCTTTTTATGGCAAGTTTAAATCTTTCAGGAACATGGATTTTCCCCAAAGTAAATATTTCTCCCTGCTACTCATTAAGAGCTATTAAACTTTAAAGTGCAAACCCTCCAGACAACTTCTTTGCCCATTTCTACTGCAGTGCTCTTGTCCATGTCCTCTAATCTGAAATGTGTGTGTGTGTGTGTGTTTATAGGCAAAGTTCATTTCAGGAGCAAATAGCCTTATCTCTTCTGTGAGGATAGGAATCTAGCAGGAAGCCCATATTGAGCTATTTTTTTCTCTATTTTGCTTCTTATTGAGGATTTTGCTGCATAAATACTGTCTTCTAATTTCAAATAAAGGGAAAAAAATTATTTGATTCATATTGCTGTAGACTTTTAATGTTCCCTTGAGATAGTTTCTAGTCAAGTTTCCAGTTCCATATGTCCATTTAACTGTAGGATATTTATGATAATTCAGAGAACAGCCTTTTCTTAGTAATGGCTAGGGGTGTGCAAAGGCACACTGTTTCGTTAGGTGTGATGACACTTACTACCTCTTGTTTTGGGTTTACCCGAAACAAGAATCTGTTTCGGATACAGGCAAAAGCCGAAACGGCTAGCCGTTTCGGCTTTCTGCTTTCTTTCGGCTTTCGGCTTTCGGCTTTTTCAATGGGAAAATGCCTCCGTCTTCCCGGATGCCTGGGGGAGGCATTTTCCCACCGAATCAAGCCAAAATTGGTGGGGACCTTCCTCTAACCCCTCTCTAACAACCCCCCAAGTTTCAGACCGATTGGACTTTGGGGGGCCATGTTATGGCAACTAGCAAGTGGTCAGACTGACAATATGAATGTTCCTCAATAATTGGGTTTCCCAATGATCTGAAATCTCTTTCCATCCCTTTGATTGTGGACAACCTTCAAGTGGAAAGAGAGAAAGCAAAAAGAGACATTTATAGCTAGTCTGATTTAAATTTAAATGTTCAGGGTCAGAGAAATCAAATAGTTTAGTGCAAAGATGTCAAACGTATGACCTGTGTGCCAAATCTGGCTTTTCAAGGGCTTTTATCTTGCCTACAAACAATTAAAGAAAACAGCATGAGGTTAGGATACAATCTAAATTCCTTCGTGCCACTCTACAAGTCCCTCCAGGTGTCCCTAACCCCTTCCTTTGTTTAGAAACAGGATTAGTGAGAATTGAGGCAAGGATTTTGTTGGCTTCTGCTTTTCATTGGATTAAAATTCGCAGGAACCCAAAGGGCCACCTTCCTCTCGCAATGCAAGACACCTACCGGCCGAGATGGCTGCATATCGTTGAGGGAAGTCTGGAAAGAGTGGGCCTCTATCGGTATCCTTCTAATACAAACTATTGACTAGGCAAAGCTCACAATTAAACAAAGAATTTATGATATAGAACACCAACAAGACCTAATGAGATCTCCTGGATTTAGGGCTCCTCAGGCAACCAAATTTAGTATGAATATGGCCCAATATCTCAAGCTCCTAGATTTTCCCTCCCATAGGAGGGCTTTTACATTGGCCAGATGTGGTGTCATGCCTTCAATGATCTTGGAGGGGAGATATAAAAAGATTCCATACTCTGAGAGGATCTGTCCCTGCCCCCTGGCTGAGGTAGAAACCATGGGACGTGGTTTTTTGCACTGTCCCCTCTATAAAGAAATTCGAGTTCAGACGATTTTTTCAATTATAAATAGAGCTGACACAGTGACGGACAGTGCATGTTTAGTTAATCTACTAAAAGACGAATCTTTAGCCACTACAAAGGCAACAGCTAAATTTTGTGCGATGGTGATCAGCATGAGGTTGGAGGCTGCTCTGTAGTGCAACTGAGGGCCAAGCTACAAGTGACGAATGACACTTGAAAGTGTATTTCTCCCTGTTCACTTGCCCTCCACTCAATCCACTTGCCATTCAAGTGTCATTCGTCACTTGTAGTTTGGCCCTGAGTGTTCCTTCAAATTGCTGCTGAATGAAAGCAGGACATCAGGGGCAAGAAGGAGGAGTCCTCTACTGAGTGATCTGGGGCCCCTGGGCACCCAGCAGAGGACAGCTGCCTGAGGGTAAGTCAGGTGAGGAAGCATGTCAGGAGCTTTCAGTGTGGGGGAGATCCTACCCCCGGAAGCTGCTCCCAGTCCTTGCTGTCTAAGCAGCCCTGGGGCAGGGAACGGAGCACATGGCCGCTTGGCACGTGCTTCACCTGGGCCAGGCCCCCTCGCTTAGCCACAAGTTGCCGCATGGTGCCTCCTCTTTCACCTTCACTCACTCGCCCAGCAGAAGTATGCCTGGCCCTGTCCAAAAGTGGCACCCTGAAGTCCCAGCTGGAGCACCATGATGACCAAGGCAAGCACGGTGCATTGCTTCCCTGCCGGGCTCCTTCCATACCTCTCTTGGGCCATTATTTGCTGGCAAAAGCCAGGCAGGTGCAGGTGCGAGTGGCCCAGAGCAGAGGAGAAAGGGCAAGGCATGACAAGGCAGCCTGAGCTGACCTCAATTCCCCATTGAAGACTCAATCTACCTGCTGCTTCTTTCTCCAGTGGGGTTGGAGGACCATGCACAGCTCCCCCTTTTAGCCACACAGCAACAATCTCTTGAGGTTGGCTGGGCTTAAAGTGAGTGGCTGGCAAATCTGGGTCTCTGTCTCCCAGACCCTGGTAGTGCCCTAGCTGCACCCACCTCCAAGGGGGATAGGCACATTGCACATGTTCAAAGGCTGCATTCCCTCCCCTAACTTACATTGAGGCTATGTTTTTCTGCATCATGCTTAACTTGGATCTGAAATCCATTGAAGCAGGTGGGGCTCAATGTCAGCAAAGGCAGCAGAAGGCTTTTTGCTAATATAAATCTCTGTAGAAAGATGTTTCCGATGGGTAACCAATGATCTGTAGTAGAAAAGCAAGATTTAGGTCCAGAAGCACCTAAGGATCAATGAGATTTCTAGGGTATGAGCTTTCAAGAGTCAAAGCTCTCTTTGTCACACACATGGAGAAACATGATTGCAAGTAGAATTTGTGATTTATCTGAGAATTTTAGCAGGCAACTCATAGAAAAAGCGGAGTCCTTTATTGGATTTTCAATTGCAACAGATGAAAAGATAGTTGCTACTGATTTAGCACAGCTTGCAATTTTTATTCATGGAGTTGATGTAAAGGTGTATGCTACAGAAGAATTTGTAGAAAAAGTTCCAGTAAAAGACACAACCATAGGTGATGACATCTTCAAAAACATCTTCTGGATAAACTAGGTGCCAACTAGGGAAAAGTGGCGAATTTGGCCACAGACAGAGCACTGTAGATGGTGTGGGGTGGGTCTGGAAGCTGGAGTTACAGCAATCTGATGAAAAGAACTGTGATTCTCGAAAGCTTATGCTACAGTAAACTTGGTTAGTCTTAAAGGTGCTACTGGACTCTTTTCTATTTTGCTGCTACAGACTAACATGGCTAACTCCTCTGGATCTAGCAACAGTGAAAAAATTGGTAGCTGTAAACCCACAACCTCGCTTTTTCTGTTTTCCATTTCCTGGAGCATTTTGCTCCAGGAAACATTGTGCAGTAAAACACTGAAGATGGATAATGTAATGAGTGTGGTCATAAAAACTGTTAATTTTATTCGAGCCAGAGGTCTCAACCATAGGCTGTAGATAGACGGGTTTGTTATATATGGCCATATGCCTTTACAAGTTAAAAACATATTCACAGCTCTAAAATTTTAAAATTTCTAAAATTACTTCTGTCTCTAAAAATTCACATCCAGACGTAAAAATTACATTTCATTTCAACAGACTGCTTTCTTAAGAACGTTTGCTCTAATTTTTCTGGTGGCTAAGGCAAAAAGTACCACCCTTCTGGAAACAATGGGACCCACAGGCAATTTAACAGTCTTCTGGAGGAAAGGATGATCAAACATGGAGTACTATATCATACTGAAGTGCAGTGGTTAAGTAGAGGAGCTGTACTGAAATGTTTCTATGAACTACAAAGTGAAATACAGGAATTTACAGATAAAAAAGGAAAGGCTTTCCCTGAATTACAAAATAATGACCAGGTCTTGCTTTTATGGTGGATATAACAGAACATTTGAACTGTCACAACACAAAGATGCAGGTTTGAAACAAAATTGTGACAGAGTTTTAAGACAGCATTTGTGCATTTGAGATGAAACTTCAGTTTTGGGGAAAGCAACTTCAGGCAAATAATTGGGTGTACTTTCCCACCATGAAACCTCTGTCTAGTGATCATATATCCACCGAAAAGTACAGAAGAAAAACATCTGAACTCAAAAATGAATTCCAAGAAAGAATTTCTGCTATCAGAAACCTACCAGAGATTTTGGAATTTTCTATAATCCATTTTCTGAGGATGTCCATGAGCTTCCAGAGGAGCTCCAGATGGAAATAATTGATCTGTAGTGTGATTCTATGCTCAAGAAGAAACTTTCTGAAGTTGACATTAGCAAATTTTACCTTTCCGGGGGGGGGGTCTGCATTGCCCCCAACTTAAGACTTTTGCTTCTAAACTTCACTGTTTGGGACAATGTAAGTCTGTCTTCTCTGTAATGTATGTCAATAAATCAAAAGTCATTACGGCTTATAGAGACACACCCGAACAGCATAATGCCAGTTTGGTGTAGTGGTTAAGAGTGGCAGGACTCTAATCTGGAGAACCGGGTTTGATTCCCCACTCCCCTGCTTAAAGCCAGCTGGGTGACCTTGGGTCAGTCACAACTTCTAACTCTCTCAGCCCCACCCACCTCACAGGATGATTGTCGTGAGGATAATAATAACACTTTGTAAACTGCTCTGAGTGGGCATTAAGTTGTCCTGAAGGGTGATATATAAATCAAATATTATTCTTATTATTATTATAGTCAAAATTGCTACAGCATAGACTTTAACTCCAGATTTTGATGCAATAGTTCAAAGCAAGAAATGCCAGTTATCAAAAGTTGTCAAACAAAGAAAATACAGTCAAGAGTGTTAATTTTTAAGCATGTTTGTATTTTGAATTAAAAAAATATCATTCATTGGTTTTGTCTATATTTTTTAGAAAGTAGATCTGTGAAAGTTTGTTCAGTTGTTCTCAGGGAATGTAATGTAGGCTCAGAAGTTGAATGCCTGCTATAGGAGCTGGTTTACTACCACTGTGCTTAGCTTTTGTATTAGTAAATAATACAGATATTAAAGGTAAAGGTAGTTCCCTATTACAAAGGCACAAAAAGTCTCCAGCACTTTGGAATCCAACAGAAACTAAACTGTGCACTATCCCCAGATTTTTCTCTATTCAGGAAGTAGAGAGCACAGAGCAATATGGTCAGGTCAACTGGTAGAAAGCAGAGGGTAAAGGAGAAAACCCCGAATAGAGGCTGTTTTCACATGGCCACGCTCCTGGAAGATCGTGCGAAACTAACGGCATAAAAGTGTCTTCCTAGTGGGATTTCCTGGCACAATCCCATTTAATGGCCCTTTTTCTGATGTCATCGGGCCATTAAAGGGGATCCTGCCAGGAGATCATGCTAGGAAGACGCTTTGTGTTGTGAGTTTGCACCATCTCCCAGGGAGCGTGTGAAAATGGCCAGAATATTTCTGAAGCTGGTTGTGAAGACTGACTATCTGTGGGTTAGCCAGGGGGACAGTTCCAATGGGTCCTGATTAACATTTACCTGTAAAATAAAGACCAGAAAGTAAGCCATTAACTTTATTGCTATTTCCCCTTATTGCTTGGGTCCCCTCCCCATAACTTGGACTTCCTTTTGCTTAATTAACCACTAAACATTTTACAAGCAATCCAAGTGCGGAAGTGGTAAAGAGATGAATAGCACTTATGAAGTAATTGACAAAAGGTATGTTGGGCTTTTTGTGCAACTGCATTTTGCATCTTAATACAGGAAGAAAGCCTCCTTTGTACTGTGGTTTGATAGGTCATTAGTAAATTCTCAGAACTCAGCACTAGATAATAATGACTCAAGGCTACAATGAACTTGCTGAGACTGGGGTGGGCAACTCTCCGCACAAGATCTCTCCAGAGAAAACACTTAATGTTTGTGTCTTGGCATTATCAAAATACCCCTGGTGTTATCTCAGATGAATTCCCTGGCTATTTTCTTTTCTTTTGACAGCAAAGTCAGAGCTGACAAACCAAGGCAGTTCTCAAGGAAATTCAATTACTGAAATGTCTGACAGCTTGCTTTGCTACTTCTAACTAAAGTTTTCAAAGTTACATGCTGCATATATAATATAGTTTTCTCACTACAAAGGACCGTATTTGCATTTTCTAGGGGGGAAATCATTTTAAAGTGGTAGATTTCTAATGATAAAAGGGAAGGGAGTGAAATGCTGAAGCTCCCGTTTTGAAAAGAAATAAAAAATAAGTCAGGTGCCTGCCAAATGAACCCAGGAAAACACTGTTTTCTTAAAAACATAATTTACTGGCCTTCACATATAAATGCTGTGGATGTCTTTCATTCTGAAAGATTATTTGGGGAAATAATTAGCACATATTATTTATGCATGATGCTGGAGGCATTTTTTTAAAGTATAAAAGGGAGTTGTTTCTGTGTTTTTCTATTTGCAGACTCAATTGCCATTATAGCATCATTCTTAAATTCAGAATTTTATTATTCTTAAATTTGAGGAATTGGAGAAACACACCTGAAAATATGTTTGCTCTATCCAATTCATTATTTAGTCCAATACTGTCCACTGTACCTTTCCAGATTGCCAAAATATGCTGGAGAAAAAGAGTTGTTGCAGCACAGGGCAATTTCAAGGTGGCTTACCTGCCCCAGGAACGTCGTGCCACGTTGCGGGGAAAACGCAAAATATCGTGTTTTCTCGTGTGAGTTTTGCATGACGTCGCGCAAAACTCGCGTGATAAAACACGATATTTTGCATTTTCCCTGCAACGTGGCGCGATGTTCCGGGGGCAGGTAAGCCGTCTGGAAATGGCCCAGGATAAAACAGTGGAACTGACCCTTCAAAGAGTGGAAAGAGTTCTCAATTTCGTGATTTCCCCAAGTCTTTCCATAAGGATCCTCCACTAATTTAATGGGAAATCCCTAAAACATTTCTTCATCATAGATTATAACAACAACAACAACATTTGATTTATATACCGCCCTTCAGGACAACTTAACGGCCACTCAGAGTGGTTTACAAAGTATGTTATTATTATCCTCACGACAATAACCCTGTGAAGTGGGTGGGGCTGAGAGAGCTCTGAAAGAGCTGTGACTGACCAAGGTCACCCAGCTGGCTTCAAGTGGAGGACTGGGGAATCAAACTTAGTTTTCCAGATTAGAGGCCCGCGCTCTTAACCACTATACCAAATGGGAAGGCCCTCACCTAGACAGTGTTGTTAATTGTGCTCATGTTCATGATCATTTTAAAATTCTGTTTCAGTTTTTCCAAAGTCCTTTCATCATCCCATATATGCCTTTGAAATACATTACTTTCAACAACAATATAAGTGTGGGACAAAAGGAATTTAAAATTATACACAGAGACATGCTACCAGAGGCTACCCAGCCACAGCAAGCATTCTTGACTGTTTGGGAGGGAAAATCTGCCTCACAGTTTGGCAGTGAGTGGGGCTTACATCATAATAAGCAATTAAACTAGAGTGGTCAGTGTAGAAAAATCACAGTTCTGAAGTTTAGTAGAGTAATTGGATTCTGGTGACCTTCCACCATTGCACCCCCCCCCCGCCTCAATTGCTATTTTCTGTACAAGAAAAAACCACATAGTGATGTAGAAGGAAACATCCAATCTTGAAATGTTTCCTGCATCAAGATATTATTTTCATTGGTAATAATTAAATCTTCAACAATGAATGTGTACTTATAGAGAGAAGCAACCATCTACACATCATCTGTGAAAAAGACAATGCACATCGGGAGGAAGCAAGGGCAGATTTTCCAGCATTTGGCCAGAGTGAAAAATGTACCCTTTCTTAGATATATTCTCCCATTCTCCAAGCCACATTTTAATGTATATTCTTAGTAACTGCAGTGTCTTGGATGGAGGAAACATGGGCTCAAATTCTTTCTCAAGTCAAGTAGTTCAATGATTGGTTCCAAGCCATCTTTGGCACCCTATCTCTTCAAACTAGAGAGCTACTTGGAACCAGCTGGGGCAAGATCAAGGCGACCATTTAAGCCAATGTGGTTACTCACTTTCACATGTTATTATTGCCGCCAATGCAACAAGTATAATTGATAAAGAGCACAGCTGATAGTTGATCATGAGGACTTCTAATTTCATTTGATCAAAATTTTATAGCTCTATAATTTTAATACCAAATAATAAAGTATACTTACTTTTCAGAAAAAAATTGTATCTGAATAACCATACCTCTTAGAGCTTTAGAGTTAGTCAAAACTGCAAGGAATATTGGATATGTATTTCCATTTTCATTTGGGGGGGGGGAATCAAAGGTCCTACCCATGCAATTGTGATTTCCAGTAAATCACTTAGTAAATCTGTAAGATGACTCCCAATCAGTAGCCAGACCCCGTGACCTTCTAATGGCTACAGCCTGCTAATGGGATGCACTTTCCCCAGGATCATTCTTAGAACCTTTGTCAAAGAGGATCACAGCGTTGGCTGTCATTCACTATTATACTTTTTTTCAGCGATAAATTACAGGTATTTTTAGTACATTGGTTCCATAATTCTGTCTCTTTTTCTTTTGGCTGTACTCCCTCAAATGTCAGTGACGAGCATCTGGCCTTTTGGATATATTGCCATTGTATTTCTCAAGCTTTTCCATCACCCTGTTTTCCCCCTTCTTCCACTATAATAGCAGCTTTCTCTCATTACTTCTAAAGCACAAGCACTGAATAGTATTTGGCTTCATTGCTTGTTAAAAGTAATCTGAGGATAGTACCATTGTCTATAGCAGAGAAGTGCCAATAAATCATTTAGCTTCTTTGCAGTTTTCTTGTCCTCTTTGATTGTACCCTGGTGAGATAGAAGCCCAACAGAACTGCCCACGGAATTTTTCTGATACATTTCACTATTTCATCTTTCATTTTCCTTTCAACTTCCTTAATCTTAGCTATGAAATGTATTTTCCAAGAAGAGAAAAAACAGCCCTGTTTATGGGTAACTTTTAACATTTTAACAAGAGCGCTGCTTTTTTCTTTATATTTCTCTTCACACCTTTTATATGTCTGTACCCTTAGATTATGTCTGAAATTCCTTTTAGATTTTATTTTTTAAAAAATATATCCCAATAACTTTTGAAGAAAAAGTGGTTATTTCTTTATGTATAGCTTTGCACTAATGAACACCAAACTTTCATTTTATTGCTTATTCAGTTTTAAGGAGGCCTTCTGCACGTTGTCTCAGGCTGCTTTGGAAATTAATTGTCTCAGAGCCGAAACAGACGTGACGCATTTCACGTGCCGTCCACGCGATTGCACTTACACGTGTCTCCAGCGGGTTTTGCTGTTCACGTGCTGCCCGTGTGTTTCGGCACCCCCCCTACACGCGTTCGCGGTCGACCGTCCACGGGTTCTCGGCTGTACTTCTGTGACGCGCTTCCCTTGGCGCATGCTCACAGGAAAATGGCCGAGAAATAGGCCATCAGTTGCTGCACCTGAAGTGGCCGGCAGGTGGCGTCATGCATTGATCGTCACTATAAGTTGGCATCGCGTCATAGCACTCTATGCGCGCTGTCCGGGTTTGCCGACGCTTGTTGGGGTTTGCTGAAAGGGCTGTTCGAAGTGACGCGGGGTGCCAGCCCCAAGAGCAGCGGGCAGGTCCTGCACCCGGCATGACCAGAGCCCGCCACACGCTGACTGGCCGCATGTGTGCAGGACCCACGGCTGTGCAGACACCTGTTGGCGTCTCTGGCCTGAAGGACTGGGCTCCCCGGTCCTGTGCCCGCCGATTCTGTTACGTCTTGAGGGCCGGCTCCCCGCCTGCATGTCCGCCCAATGAACATTTTGCTGACATTCAATTCCCTGGATGGTCCAATCCACCTTTCTTTGTGGTGGGGGCGGATCTTGGGGTTGCCGAATCGGGGCGCCTCGTGATGATTGATGTGTTCCGCATCCCCTCGGGGTGCGTGGAGTGTGGCTGTGGACCGTTCGCCGAGGGGATATAACAGTCCTTCCAGACGCGAGCGCGCCGCACAGCGTGGAGCAATGCCGCCTCGTGTCCGAGCGCGCAGCCCCTGGCGTCGGTTCGAGGTCCACATGCTGCTCACAGCGATCCTGCGCATGGGCTACGCGGGGGAGCTCATGCGCGGGGCGCGGGCACGTGCACCGCACGCCTGGGAGGCGCTCTCCCGCGGCCTGGCGGTGTCGGGCGTCGCGCGCTCGCCACAGGAATGCCGTGGGAAGTTCCGCCAGCTCCGGGACCGCTTCCTGCGCTGGCGCCAGGGGGGTCAGCTCCGACCACCGCCACACCACCGCGCAATGGAGCGCCTTCAGGAGGAGTCTGAACGGTTGGCGGCGGCGGGACAGCAGCCGAGAGGTGAGCAGCTTTTCCGCTTTGCGCCGGCCCTGACTTTCTTCGCACGCCCCCTTTGCCGGTGGGGGACAAAAAAGTGCGCGGTGCGCCGGCTTGGCGGGCCAGGGGAGCGCGGCGCTGGAGCTCTGTGTCTTGACTGTTTGCTCTTCTGCAGGGGAGGAGCACGGGGCAGAGATCATATCCGTGACCAGTGGAGAGGAGGCGGAGGAGGTGCCGGGCGCGGTTGTCCTCCGTGCGCCGCCATCATCGCCCACCGGAGTGGTGGCGGATAGCCCGATCCGCCCTGAGTCCGCCACAACCATGGAGCAAGGTGGGTCTGCAGGTGTGACACGGATGTGCGGATGAGGGCGGGGGAGGGCTCCCCCCCTGCCGTGGCCAGGGCGCTTGATGGGCCTGGCGTTGGCAGAAGTGAATCTTTTGCCCACCCTTGAAATCCCTGAACACATAACGTTTTGTACCGGCACAGACTCATCCGGTTCCAGCGCGGGGACTTCGCGGGAGGAGGGGCGCAGGGCAGAGCTGGAGCGGGAGGCTGTGCCCATAGCAGTGCGTGGGCAGGTCGCGGTGGAGGCCTGCCTCAGAGTGTGTAAGCGGGGTGCCATTTCTGCTTCGAGAGGCGGGTGGGCCATCAGGGTTTTGGGCCACTGGCGACGGCGAAGATCTGTGGCTATGTGGTGGCCGCGGTATTGATCACCGTGCCGGCAAGATCCATTGTCCTATGTTTCCCCAATGGAGACAGGTGGGGGGGGAGGGAACCCATTACTGGAGATGGGGTGAGCTGCCGGGATGGCGGGTGCGTGGCTCTCATTGTGCTCTCTCCTGCAGTGAACCGAACCGAGGCGGCGGTGACCAGGATGGCGGAGGAGATCACGGCTATTGGTCAAGCGGTCCAGGACATGCGCCGGGACATGGCCACACTGCTGGGGAGGGGGGGGGGGCGGGTGACGGTGCACACTCATAAAGAGAGCCTGCTGTGATTGGGGTTTGTTCAAGCACGGTTGCGTTGTAAATAAATGTTTCTTGTATCCCTGTTTACAGTCGTTTCGTGAGGAGACCCCCCCCACCCCCCACCTCCAGGGGCCACACTACCCTGCGCGTGCCTGGACATGTCCCGAGCTGAGAGGGACAAGGGGCTGGGGAAGCCTTCAGGTGGCTCTTGCCAGGCAGAGGGGGCACACATAGCACCCATCTTTGGCATGCAGGCTTGCTCCCTTCTCCTTTGAGGCCTACTGGCTCTTGCCAGGCAGAGAGGGCACACATGGCACCCATCTTTGGCATGCAGGCTTGCTCCCTTCTCCTTTGAGGCCTACTGGGTGGGTGCCTGGCGTGGGACGGGCGAGAAGCGTGCCTGGACATGTCCCAAGCTGAGAGGGACAAGGGGCTGGGGAAGCCTTCAGGTGGCTCTTGCCAGGCAGAGGGGGCACACATAGCACCCATCTTTGGCATGCAGGCTTGCTCCCTTCTCCTTTGAGGCCTACTGGCTCTTGCCAGGCAGAGAGGGCACACATAGCACCCATCTTTGGCATGCAGGCTTGCTCCCTTCTCCTTTGAGGCCTACTGGGTGGGTGCCTGGCGTGGGACGGGCGAGAAGCGTGCCTGGACATGTCCCGAGCTGAGAGGGACAAGGGGCTGGGGAAGCCTTCAGGTGGCTCTTGCCAGGCAGAGGGGGCACACATAGCACCCATCTTTGGCATGCAGGCTTGCTCCCTTCTCCTTTGAGGCCTACTGGCTCTTGCCAGGCAGAGAGGGCACACATAGCACCCATCTTTGGCATGCAGGCTTGCTCCCTTCTCCTTTGAGGCCTACTGGGTGGGTGCCTGGCGTGGGACGGGCGAGAAGCGTGCCTGGACATGTCCCGAGCTGAGAGGGACAAGGGGCTGGGGAAGCCTTCAGGTGGCTCTTGCCAGGCAGAGGGGGCACACATAGCACCCATCTTTGGCATGCAGGCTTGCTCCCTTCTCCTTTGAGGCCTACTGGGTGGGTGCCAGGCAGAGAGGGCACACATAGCACCCATCTTTGGCATGCAGGCTTGCTCCCTTCTCCTTTGAGGCCTACTGGGTGGGTGCCTGGCGTGGGACGGGCGAGAAGCGTGCCTGGACATGTCCCAAGCTGAGAGGGACAAGGGGCTGGGGAAGCCTTCAGGTGGCTCTTGCCAGGCAGAGGGGGCACACATAGCACCCATCTTTGGCATGCAGGCTTGCTCCCTTCTCCTTTGAGGCCTACTGGGTGGGTGCCAGGCAGAGAGGGCACACATAGCACCCATCTTTGGCATGCAGGCTTGCTCCCTTCTCCTTTGAGGCCTACTGGGTGGGTGCCTGGCGTGGGACGGGCGAGAAGCGTGCCTGCACATGTCCCGAGCTGAGAGGGACAAGGGGCTGGGGAAGCCTTCAGGTGGCTCTTGCCAGGCAGAGGGGGCACACATAGCACCCATCTTTGGCATGCAGGCTTGCTCCCTTCTCCTTTGAGGCCTACTGGCTCTTGCCAGGCAGAGAGGGCACACATGGCACCCATCTTTGGCATGCAGGCTTGCTCCCTTCTCCTTTGAGGCCTACTGGGTGGGTGCCTGGCGTGGGACGGGCGAGAAGCGTGCCTGGACATGTCCCGAGCTGAGAGGGACAAGGGGC
Organism: Eublepharis macularius; assembly: GCF_028583425.1. Lineage (NCBI taxonomy): Eukaryota > Metazoa > Chordata > Lepidosauria > Squamata > Eublepharidae > Eublepharis > Eublepharis macularius. Next base: position 72,564,479 of record NC_072799.1, read on the forward strand.
TGGGGAAGCCTTCAGGTGGCTCTTGCCAGGCAGAGGGGGCACACATAGCACCCATCTTTGGCATGCAGGCTTGCTCCCTTCTCCTTTGAGGCCTACTGGCTCTTGCCAGGCAGAGAGGGCACACATAGCACCCATCTTTGGCATGCAGGCTTGCTCCCTTCTCCTTTGAGGCCTACTGGGTGGGTGCCTGGCGTGGGACGGGCGAGAAGCGTGCCTGGACATGTCCCGAGCTGAGAGGGACAAGGGGCTGGGGAAGCCTTCAGGTGGCTCTTGCCAGGCAGAGGGGGCACACATAGCACCCATCTTTGGCATGCAGGCTTGCTCCCTTCTCCTTTGAGGCCTACTGGGTGGGTGCCAGGCAGAGAGGGCACACATAGCACCCATCTTTGGCATGCAGGCTTGCTCCCTTCTCCTTTGAGGCCTACTGGGTGGGTGCCTGGCGTGGGACGGGCGAGAAGCGTGCCTGGACATGTCCCAAGCTGAGAGGGACAAGGGGCTGGGGAAGCCTTCAGGTGGCTCTTGCCAGGCAGAGGGGGCACACATAGCACCCATCTTTGGCATGCAGGCTTGCTCCCTTCTCCTTTGAGGCCTACTGGGTGGGTGCCAGGCAGAGAGGGCACACATAGCACCCATCTTTGGCATGCAGGCTTGCTCCCTTCTCCTTTGAGGCCTACTGGGTGGGTGCCTGGCGTGGGACGGGCGAGAAGCGTGCCTGCACATGTCCCGAGCTGAGAGGGACAAGGGGCTGGGGAAGCCTTCAGGTGGCTCTTGCCAGGCAGAGGGGGCACACATAGCACCCATCTTTGGCATGCAGGCTTGCTCCCTTCTCCTTTGAGGCCTACTGGCTCTTGCCAGGCAGAGAGGGCACACATGGCACCCATCTTTGGCATGCAGGCTTGCTCCCTTCTCCTTTGAGGCCTACTGGGTGGGTGCCTGGCGTGGGACGGGCGAGAAGCGTGCCTGGACATGTGGGGCGGGAACCGTTGCGGTCGCCGTCACGCCATGGCGCCCGCTCACGGGAAGAGGAGCAGCAGGGGCCAGCCGCCGAGAGAAACACTCCGTGCCTTTGCGGTCGCGCTCTCCTTGTTCGCGCGGTCGGTCATCCGCTCTACGGCTGCCACAGCTGACACTGTGGCCCTGCTCGGGAGGCGGCTGGGAGAGGAAGTTAACGGCCGCCGCGCGCGACAAAGAAGAAGACTGCGGCAGTTGGTGGCAACACTTGCGTCCGTGGAGGAGATGGCGCAGTGCTTCATTGTTGCTTTCCCGCCGAGGAAGGCATGGGTGCTTCCCCGGGCATGCCCTCACTGGTGGCCGTGGTGGGAGCGCTACGAGTTCAGTGACGGGCAGTGGCTGCAGCAGTTCAGAATGCGACGTGCCACGTTCGAGTACATTGTTGGGGAGCTTCGCGAAGATCTCGTCCGCGAGACGACCCACATGCGCGACCCAGTCCCTCCCGAGGAGATGATCGCCATCACCATCTGGAAGCTTGCCACGGGAACCACAAACTCCGCGACACTGCCCGCATTTGGCCGTGGCGTCTCTACCGTCTGCGGGATATTCGACGAGGTCTGCGAGCTCATCGCTGCAAAGCTGACCGAGAAGTGGATCTGCATCGATTACCTCGAGGACATTATCTCCGGGTTCGAGGAGAGGGGATTCCCCAATGCCTGGGGCGCCGTGGACGGGACACACATCGAGATCCGTTCTCCGCCTTTCTCTGGGGACAAGTACATCAACCGCAAGGGATACTGCTCCATGATTCTCCAGGCGGTGGTGGACAGCGATGCACGATTCCTGGACATTTTTGTGGGCTTCCCGGGAAGGGCGCACGACGCGCGTGTGCTCCGTAACTCGCCCCTTTTCAAGAGACTCGAGGATGGCGCCCGTCGCCCGAAGCGGCCGGTCACTCTGGAGGGGGTCACATTCGACCCGGTAATCATCGGGGACCCCGCCTATCCTCTTCGGCCCTGGCTCATGAAGCCCTATCCGGCGCCATCAACGCGCGCCCAGGAGCGCTTTAACTACAGACTGAGCCGGGCGCGCATGAGTGTGGAACGCTCGTTCGGAATTCTGAAAAATCGCTGGCTTTATTTACAGCGGCCCCTACTTGTCAGCGAGCGCCTCATGGTCGCGGTAATCACCACCTGCTGCATCCTTCACAACATTTGCCTCTCGCGCGGGGACATCGTTTACGGGCCGTTCCCGCGCGAGCCGCTGATGGAGCCCGCGGACGAGCGGCCGCAGATTCCCTGGTCCGAGGCCGCTCTTACCGCGCGGGCAGTATCGATTCGTGCCGCCATAAGTGCGCACTTCCAGCATGGCCGATAATCCAATAAAGCTGTGACCGGTACAGCCGGTTTCAGACTGTGTGTCTCTATCCAGGGCGGGGGGGTGGGATGGTGGTGAGGCGGGCGGAGGGACAGCATCTGTGTGTTTGGGCGAGCACGGGGGAGGGGGGCCGCGTCGAAGGTGGTGGTGGGCGGGGGGCGGGCGGGCGGAGGAACAGCATCTGTGTGTTTGGGCGAGCACGGGGGAGGGTGGCCGGGTCGAAGGACTGCTCTTTGGTGCCATTCGGTGCCGTTTTAGGCAGAGGACCCCATGGGCACGAGGATAGAACGACGGTTTTGTGCTCATGGGGATCCTCGCTCGATCCTGGGCGACCCATCACGTTCGCGGTTTTTTTGTTTATTGCCGGGGAGGGGCCTCTAGAGGCTTGACTGGTGCTTGGACCGCCCGCCTGACCGGAGTTAGGGCAACCCTCTACATGCTCTGACTTTTATTTTTCAAGAGATCGTGCTGTTGCAGCCTGGCGGTTGCTCTGGCCTGGGGGCGGGAACCGCTTCGAGTTGGGGCTCACACGGCATACCCCGGGTTTGGTTTGCTGTGTGTTCCCTATCCCCAGGTCCCATTCCGACCGGTGCATACAAATGGAAAGAGGCACACAAAAAAAAAACCATCATGGAAGACTTCACCCCAAAATGTGTCTCAACCTATAATGATGTTTAAAATCGTCTCTTGCTAAGCAAAGTCCAGCTCCTGGGTAGCCGTTCTTAAAATTACCCCACCCCAAAATTGCTTCTAGTCTGGCTTTCACTAGATTCCAACAATTTCCTGAAACTTTATATACCATTGATAAATACTCTGCTCCCATGCTCTCTGCTCTCAATTTACATACGAATAAGCGGGTTGGCCAGCCAGTCATCCAGGCTCCGCTCCACCCACAGGACTTCCCCACCCAGGCCTACTCATGGTGATGGCTTGCCCATTGTCTGCGCCCTTCCTTTTGTCACTGTTTTGTCGGGCCCCCGCGGGGGCCCTAAGCGTTGTTTCGTCTCAGCAGAAGCTGAGTTCATGGGTGGGCATATGACCGCAAGCATTTTTCGAGCTCGCGAGAAACCCTGCTCCACGTGGAAACGGGGCTCTCACCAAACCGCCACATTGCGCGGCGGTCGAACTTGGCTCTGAATAAAGAAGTCGCCCTCATATTCCCGGTTTTATCGCCCACAGGCTCCATCCCAGCCCTCTTGCGGTCAGGTCACGGGTGCTCGACGCTGCGTCGCGGATGCCAAGTTTCAGCATCGGGCGAAGACGAGGGGATGGTGCTTGGTCGGTTATGGGCTGAAAAGCCTTACTTTTCGGGGCGCACACCGGTTAAATACCGGCAGTACCGGGCGGATAGGCGTGCACAATAGGAAAAATCTGCATATTCCTTCCCAGCCTGCCGTTTCTCGGGGCAGGGGGAGGACTTTCCCCACCACTGTTCCAACGGAGCAGGTTTCGTTCGGGGGATCAAATGGGCGCGCGGCAAGAGGGATGGCTTTGAGTCCATTGTGATCCCCGTTCGATCCTTGCCTGGCCCGCGTTGCCTACTTCTTTTTTTCTGGGGCCCAAGTTGCTGTGCAGGCAGTGTGATTTGCACATGTTTCCGCGACAGGCATGCCCTGGCCGCGCCCCGGGGACCTCTCTTTTGTCCTTCAGATCACTCCTGCGAGAAAACACTAGCCTCTCATTGAATTTGAACGACTGGCCAGCCGCGGCCTCTGTTCTCCAAATCTTCCTTGTGTCCTGTCCTGCTTCTCCCTCCCTGCCCCCCCCCGATCTCAACATGGAGGACACAGGCCACTTCGGGGAGACTTGGCGAAGGACTCCCCAAACCCCCCTGCCGTTTCTGTTCTCCTGACTTTGTGTTTGAGGCACAATTATAGGACTTGCAGGAGAGATTTGCCTTGTGCCAAGAGTGGCGGAGGGTTTCCGGTGAGGCCTGCCGCGGGGCTCCACCCTGAATAAGCGACCTGGCACCTGGTTCCAACAGAGCAGGTTTCGTTTGTGGGATTCAATGGGCGCGCGGCAGGCCCCGTGGGGGCAGGTTTTGCATGTTCTCCTCTCAGGGCCCCAAGTTGGTTTGCGGGCCGTTTCATTTGCACATGTTTGCGCGACAGGCATGTATTCGACGCGCCCCAAGCGCCACTCCTTTGTCCTTCATATTTCCCTTTTGTGCGATGCAAGGGTGAAGTCATCCGATGTTAAGATGCGCTCTGCCTCCCCCCCCCTGAATTCCCTCCCCGAAGGTCGCAGCCGAAATATGCATGCTATCAGAGGGGGCTGCCGCACAGGAGTCCCGTAGAGCAACAAGCAGGAAGGCCTGCTTAGTGCCCTGGGACTCCTTGTTCGAGCCCCGCATCGCCGCCCGCCCGGCCCGCCTCCCTTTTTCGCGTCTGCTGAGACCGACGGGTGGGAACCGCGCTGGCGGCCGCCGGTGTCCCCATGAATTTTTCACCGACCGGGGGGGGGGGCGCGACCTGCGAGATCACTCCTGCGAGAAAACACTAGCCTCTCATTGAATTTGTACGACTGGCCAGCCGCGGCCTCTGTTCTCCAAATCTTCCTTGTGTCCTGTCCTGCTTCTCCCTCCCTGCCCCCCCCCCGATCTCAACATGGAGGACACAGGCCACTTCGGGGAGACTTGGCTAAGGAGTCCCCAAACCCCCCTGCCCCCCCTCATGTGTCAATATTGAGCCAGAAAAGGGTTTGCTCCAGGCCTCCCCTGCCTGTGGAGACACGGCAGGGCCGTGCATGGCTCTTCCCAGCCATGGCCCAGCGGAGAAAGGAGCAGCCCTGCCAGATCTGTGTTCCTTCCCACCCCCCCCGCCCAAATCCAGGGTGCTGGTTCCAGGCCCTTTGGCCAGATCACCCCCCAGGTGTGCCCTGGACCTCATGTGTCAATATTGAGCCAGAAAGGGGTTTGCTCCAGGCCTCCCCTGCCTGGGGAGACACGGCAGGGCCTTGCATGGCTCTTCCCAGCCATGGGCCGGAGGAGAAAGGAGCAACCCTGCCAGATCTGTGTTCCTTCCCACCCCCCGCCCAAATCCAGGGTGCTGGTTCCAGGCCCTTTGGCCAGATTTGCACATGTTTCCGCGACAGGCATGCCCTGGCCGCGCCCTGGGGACCTCTCTTTTGTCCTTCAGATCACTCCTGCGAGAAAACACTAGCCTCTCATTGAATTTGCACGACTGGCCAGCCGCGGCCTCTGTTCTCCAAATCTTCCTTGTGTCCTGTCCTGCTTCTCCCTCCCTGCCCCCCCCCCGATCTCAACATGGAGGACACAGGCCACTTCGGGGAGACTTGGCTAAGGAGTCCCCAAACCCCCCTGCCCCCCCTCATGTGTCAATATTGAGCCAGAAAAGGGTTTGCTCCAGGCCTCCCCTGCCTGTGGAGACACGGCAGGGCCGTGCATGGCTCTTCCCAGCCATGGCCCAGCGGAGAAAGGAGCAGCCCTGCCAGATCTGTGTTCCTTCCCCCCCCCGCCCAAATCCAGGGTGCTGGTTCCAGGCCCTTTGGCCAGATCACCCCCCAGGTGTGCCCTGGACCTCATGTGTCAATATTGAGCCAGAAAACGTTATACCTCAGCCTCCCTTCCCCCCAAATCCATGTTGTGTGTGTGTTCCAGCCCCCCGGCAAGAGCACGCTCCAGGCTTCCCCAGCACCTTCTGTTTAAAGACTATCCCAGAAAATGGGTTCCCAAAACATGCAGACATGCTCAAAGCGCAACCCGTTTCCGGATCCAGGACATGTGTATTCAGTGTGCGGAGCCTGTTAAGTTTAAACAAAGCTTTATTTTGCCGACAGACAGGGCTCACCATGGCAGGCGGGAACCCCAGGCCCCCTGTGTCCATTCACTCAACTGTCCATCGAGCCAGACGGCCCCCCCCTTCGACGGCCAAGCACCTGGGCAAAGCTCGGGACACGCGAGAATGCCCTCACTCTTTTTGGCGAGGGTGGACGCGGGGTCGAAGTCCCAGGCTCTTCGCGGAGTTGCTCGGGTGCGTGCGGTCTTCCACGCTGAGTTGCCGTGAGAAAGGCGGCAGGAGACATCCCACCATCCAGCAGGTCAATCTCCTCCTCCTCCTCCTCCTCCTCTTCCTTCCCCGCAGTGGGGCCTGCTGGCGGGAAACCAATTGGAATGCAATAAGCAGTCTTTGCCCCGACCAACCATACTACTGAGCATTGTGGAAACACCGACCAAAGCCCCCATCTAGGCGCCCTCTGTCGACCCAACAGTGACCTCGCAGCGCCCAGTGGGCCGCCATTAGCCACTTACTCCAAAACTGGTCCCGGCGTGCCTGGATTCTCTCATGGGCCAACCCCACAGCCTCCATCCGTCGCTCGGTGTCACTGGCTGAAAGACAGGCGGTGTAACGATTAAGGAATTTCAATCGATTGGTGATGCCCATCCCCAAACCTGCAAGCCGTGTGTCCCTTCTCCCTGGCAATCGCCACCCCCAGCCTTCCCCAGCACCTCTTCTGTCATATTGGGGGATGACCGGGCCCGCTTCTCTACTGACCGTAAAATTGTCTGGACACGCTTCTCGCCCGACCTATGCCGAGTGCAAAAGTGGAACTTGCCCGGGCATGCTGCCGGCCAAGCCCATGCTCCGCTTTAGCCAGCTAGGCCTAGAGAGGAGAAAGGAGCAAGCCTGCAAGCTATGTGGACCCTCCCCAACCATGAGTGCTATGTGCGTCCCATCTCCCTGACAGTTCCCCGCTCCAGGCTGCACCAGGACACACAGCGTGCATATCCGCTGGACTCTTGTTGGTCATATTGGGACGTGTCCGCGCACGCTGCTGGCCCAGCCCATGCTCCCCTTTAGCCAGCTAGGCCTCAAAGGAGAAGGGAGCAAGCCCGCAAGCTGTGCGGCCCCTCCCCAAACATGCGAGCCGTGTGTCCCTTCTCCCTGGCAAGAGCCACCAGTAGCCTTCGCCAGCACCTTTTGTTGACCTATCCCCAGCACCCAGAGTATAAAAGTGGAACTTGCCCGGGCACGCTGCGAGGCCGCAGGCCAATGTCCCCCTTTGGCCAGCTAGGCCTCAGTGGAGAACAGAGCAAGCCTTCCAGCTGTGCGTACCATCCTCAAACATGAGCGCTGTGTTTCCCAGCTCTCTGGCAGCTCGGCCTGCGCCTGGCGCCACACAATCGGCTGTACAGTCGGTTTGTTGATGTAATATTGCCTCTGACAAGCAGAGCTGCAACCTTTTGTTTATGTTCACTTCTGTATCACCATCAATTGCTGACCATAATCATTATAACCATTAGATATCATTTTAATATTTCACAGTTTATTCAATCCTGTTAAGAGCAAGCACAAAAAAATCAGCTCTTTAAAAGTTCTCCTTTTGGAGGTTGGGTGTATAAAAAACATATAAAACCTGCATTGGTACTGCTGCATAGTCCTTTACCTAACCTCTTTCCAAAGTGCAGAATCTTGTGATCTCAATCACATTCTTCAGATGGTAGATGCTAAAATAGCATGCCACACTCCAGAACTTCCTATATAGCAAAATGCACACAAAAGGTTTAACACTGGAAGCTCTCTATCTTGCTTCAGGAGGTAGAACCATGCAGGCAATGTACTGTGCACTGAGCCCGGCTTCTACTGAAATCAATAGAAATGCTTTTCTAGGTTGTGGGACACTTGGGTGCAGACAGGATTTCTAGAACTCAGAGGAGAACCTAACTTTGGAGTGCTGACCAGCCAAATACCAGCTGGTAGAGCTGTGACTGACCCAAGGCCATGCAGCTGGCTTCAAGTGGAGGGGTGGGGATTCAAACCTGGTTCTCCAGATTAGAATCCCGTGGCTCCTAACCGCGCTGTGCGGCCGCAGGCCAATGTCCCCCTTTGGCCAGCTAGGCGTCAGAGGAGAACAGAGCCGGCTTGCAAGCCGCTAGGCTAGGCCTCAGAGGAGAATAGAGCAATAGAGCTTGGGCCGCCCAACAGAGAATATAGTTTGGGCTGCCCAAGCTCCTGGAGTTCAAAGGTGGAACATTCCTGGGCCCGCTGCAGAACACTGCACCCATCGAGGAACAGCTTCCGGGGGCCGCCGCCCACTCGTTTCTTGACAAGACTTACTTCGTGGTCGCTCGCCCAGAAACTCCTTCTCCACCATGTCGACCTCGATGTCCTCCACAACAGCGGTCAAGTTCCTGCGGACCGTGTGGGCGAGATCGACACGGTCAGGGAACAGCGACTCCAGGCGGAACGGCACCATGGTCTCCTCCGCCGCCTCCCGCTCGTGCTCCGTCAGCCCCTTTTCCTCCATGGCCGCGGCCGCCTGCTCCGCCCACTCCTCACGCCAGTTGCTTGGCACCCACTCCGCCATGCTTTGCGACGATGGCGGAGGCACGTCTGGTCGGCAGGGGAAGCCTCACGAGTTTGCGGGGGTTTGCGCGGGCAAACCAACTGCACAGCCAATTGCGTTGCACCACGCGGAGGCCGAAAGCTGGTTGGTCGTAGCCGAAAAAGCGGGAATCGGAGACACCGACCGGGTCAATGCGGCAGGTCAAGAGCTGATCAAGCCCCCCCTAATTCCTGGGGCCTCTGAACGGAAAACCAGACGCAGCCGTGATGGGGTCCACCCGGAGGCACCAGGGGCAGTGCGCCCCTGGATTTTTGGCAAGAAAATTTTTTTTGACAGACATGTCTTAGACCTCGCCCGTGCACTCCCCCCAAGCCCTGGGCGGGCCCTGGGATTTCGGACAGTCCCGTGTGTGTTTCTCACAAACATGTTCCCCCCTCCCCAAGTGAAGACATGTCTGTGTTTGCCTGTGTTTGTCAAAGGCATGCCCTCCCCCAGTGGACAAGCACCAACCAACGGACAGGGCCCCCCGCCCCGCTTCGAAGCCCTCAGGCAGCCGGGCAAGATCCCGGAGTGCGGGGGGGAGCCAGGGGGGCCATCTCTGACACGAAGCCAAACAGTCATCCAATCTTTTGAGGCCCGCGTTGGAGGCCCCCGGACCAGTCCATTGCGCGTCACCTGCTCGCTCGCAAGCTGCAGGCAATAGCGCCATCTAGCAGTCATTGAGAGGTCCACAGCCCCCGGGATGGTAAAAATAGCCGCTCTGTTCTGGGAACTCGCTGGTCGTCAGGAGGGGCACGTGCAGACGCGGACACACAATCACAGGTCTGGTGCGGGCAGGACACGCGCCGAAATTCTGAAACAGCCACGGGCGGGCCGAAACAGACGGGAGCGCGGACACGTGCGCAACCACGTGTAGTTCTTAACGTGTGTTTTGGCTCTCAAATCCCCCCCTCCCCTCATTTAATCATCTGAACATTTTGCCAGTTCACTGTTCAGCCATTTTCCAGATCATAAATGCAAATATTAAAATGGAACATGTCCCAAAACAGATCATTGAAAATTACTCTCCCCCATTCATCCCTCACTAGTAAATTCTGAACCAATAGCGTGTTACACTCCATATCTTTTACAGTGCAATCCTAAGAAGAGTTACTCCAGTCTAAGACATTGAAATCAATGGGCCTAGGCTGGAGTAATTCTGTTTAGGATTTCACTGTTAGTTTTTCCTGTCACTGATCCATGAAAGTATTCCCTCTCTTACCTTAGAAGTGCTTAGATTGCTTAAAAGATTCTGCTGAGAGAATGTTGTAAAGATTTTTTTCCTGAAATTACAAAAACAATCTATAGAAAGTTGACCTTTCTCATCATCATCATCATCATCATCATCATCATCATCATCATCATCATCATCATCATCATCATCATCATCATCATCATCATCATCATCATCATCATCACAATTCCAAACAACACATTAAAAGAAACAAATCAACTTATGTATAGTACAACTGCTATAATAACAGCAGAGCTTGGCTACAAACAGCCAAAAAAGGAAAAGCCTGGAATACCAAAATGGGAGATCTGACTGGAAAAGAAGATTAATAAACTACATGGAGATATCAGTAACCTGAAAGCGCAGGTGGACTACAAAGTTAGACATGACAGGGTCACAAAGCTGATTCATTGGTCATTGTGTAAAAAGTATAACTTGCCAGTATCAAAGAATTCACAGAACATCAGGTGGAAGAGGTGCTAGAAAATGAAGAAGTCAAGATCTTGTGGGATTTCAGAATTCAAACTGATCAGCACCTTGAACATAATACGCCAGACATAACATCTGGAAAATTGACATTGCAGTTCCTGGAGATGCCAGAGTCAAAGAAAAAGAACAAGAAAAAATGATTAAATATAGAAATCTGGCAATAGAAACCACTCGACTATGGAAGAAGAATGCAACAGGAGTCCTCATTGTCATCGGGGCACTTGGAACCATCTCGAAAAACTTTGCAATTCATATGGAAAAACTGCAGCTTTCTAACATAACCTACAGAACTGCAAAAGATATAACTACTTGGAACAGCGTACACATTACGCCGACATCTGGTTGATACTTAGGTCTCTGGTGGAAACATGTATCAGCTTAGTAAGGCCAATCAATAATAACATGTGACTTCTGCTTATTATTGATTGTGTTTTGGATAACAATAGCAATAGCAATAGCAATAATGATGATGTTTGATTTATATATCGCCCTTCGTGATGATTTAACACCCACTCAGATTGGTTTACAAAGTATGTTATTACTATCCCCACAACAACAAACACCCTGTGAGGTGGGTGGGGCTGAGAGAGATCCTAAAAGCTGTGACTGACCCAAGGTCACTCAGCTGGCTTCAAGTGGAGGAGCATGGAATCAAACTCGGTTCTCCAGATTAGAGTCCCCCACTCGTAACCACTACACCAAACTGGCTCAGTGTTCTGATTACAAGTGACAGTGCTTATGGTTTTTAATAGCACCAGGGCAATACAGCATTATTCAAGCATGGTGTCTACTGTGCTTATGTCCTTCTTGTCTATTCTCTTACTCTCTAACTCTGCTGGCCATGAAACAGATTGGGTTTTTTTTGTCCTGATAGCTACAGTATTGCCCCCCTAGTCGGAATGAAGAGACAGACACAGTTATTGGATCTAAAGGGCCACTTTATTTAATTAACCTCAACACAACATTAATATAACTGCGGCAGAGGAAAGCGGTACAGGCCAAGCCATGGGGTCAAACCTAGACCACCGCCTTGACCTGTCTGGGCGAGCCCCGAAGCCCCGGGTGCGAGCCATCCACCTGGATGGCTAGGAGACCCGGCCGGCCTGGCAAATTGGTTCCCCCCTTTCAAGCTCCTAAGCCTCAGCCGTACAGCAGTGAGGGAAGGACTTGCACGTGGGGTTCCCCAGGCAGTCTGCCCACGCGCGCTGGCAGCCGTCACAAGCAGTACCAGCCACTCCTAGCAGACTCCTCCTCCCTACCAATAGGGAAATGCCAAGGGTACTCACCGGCCCGCTGCTTTTACCAAACTCTATTCTGCCCATGACACCACTAGACAGCACCACCTTAAGCCAATTTCCATCACCCAAAATCTGGTACAAGGCAGGCGAAAAACCCCTTACCCAAGACTCCAATTAAGGGTAAGGGGAAAAAAAATCCTACCTGGCTCCGAATACGGCAACCGGCTAATCCTGTACCAAACAGGGTGAGGAGGGTGGGCCGAGCGACAAACGCGACTGGCTTTGGGTGAGCGGAGCAGCCAGCAATGGCTGCTGACTCCGCCCACCCGAGAAAGCCCGGATGCCCGGGAACGCTGCTCTGCTCTCCTCCTTCCAGGAGAGCAATGTACGGCCCCCTCCTTGAGCAGCGGAGCTGCCTGGAGGCATGGCCGAATTGCCCCCCTAGTCGGAATGAAGAGACAGACACAGTTATTGGATCTAAAGGGCCACTTTATTTAATTAACCTCAACACAACATTAATATAACTGCGGCAGGGGAAAGCGGTACAGGCCAAGCCACGGGGTCAAACCTAGACCACCGCCTTGACCTGTCTGGGCGAGCCCCGAAGCCCCGGGTGCGAGCCATCCACCTGGATGGCTAGGAGACCCGGCCGGCCTGGCAAATTGGTTCCCCCCTTTCAAGCTCCTAAGCCTCAGCCGTACAGCAGTGAGGGAAGGACTTGCACGTGGGGTTCCCCAGGCAGTCTGCCCACGCGCGCTGGCAGCCGTCACAAGCAGTACCAGCCGCTCCTAGCAGACTCCTCCTCCCTACCAATAGGGAAACGCCAAGGGTGCTCACCGGCCCACTGCTTTTACCACCGCCGGGCCAAGCCTCTGCTTAGGCCCTGGCGCTCCACTATTGGCCTAGCGCCAACCTAAGCCCCAGCCGCAAGTCGTTGAGGAAAATACCATTGCCGGTTTCTGACAGGTGAACCCCATCAGCTCTATAAAGACCGGCAATTTCGGCCCTGATCCTAGGGTACGGTAAATATATACCCAAACCCTCCCCCAGAGCTTTCTGAATGGCCCTATTGGCCTTCATCCGAGCCCGCTCTACTGCGGAACGATTAACTGCTTCTCGCGAAACCTGCCGTGGCAACATAGCAGACCAAATAATGAGCACTCCCGGCCAGCGCAGGAGTATCTCTTGCATATCCCATTTGGCCTGGAGAGATAGGGCTCTACCATGTACAAACCCAAGGTCATTCCCGCCCAAATGAATGACCATTATGTGGGGCACAGGGCCCCGCCGCTCCTTAAACAGGAGCGGCAACAAACCAGGCCACCTAAGGCCGCGCCTGCCCTGCCACTCCACCGTTGCCCATTCACTCAATCCCAGTTGGGACCCAATCTGCGTCCGTCTGGCTTGATGAGCGGCCCAAAAGACCATGCTGTGGCCGCAGATCAAAATCCGACGCTTTTCCCGGCGAGACACAGGACCTAAGAAAACACCATTAGTAACATTTACAAACTGGATAGAGGCCGAACATAGGAATGATAGGCAGTGGATTTCCACCTGCCAACACCCTGAATAACCTGCACAGGGTATCCCATGGCTGCTGCTGTAGACGCAGCCCCAATCCGAAAGGAATGGGTGCCAAATTCAACTCCTGATAATCCCAATTTGGCCAGCGCCCTTTCCGTCACTGCCCAAAACTGGAACCGAGTCAGAGGTAACCCATCCTCATGCTGAAACAAAACCCCAGGTGCCTGACCTCGCACCCTCAAATACTTTCACAGCGCCCTTACTGGACACAACCCCAGGTCATCACATGGCCCAAGGCTAATAACAACCCCCCTCTGTTTCTGATCAGTTTTAGACTTGCTGATCCGGATGGCAACCCCTCCCTCAGTAAACGAAAGATCCTGCACCAACAGGGCCCTGCCGGATACATCCCCCTTAGACCTAACGACTAATTCACTAACTCGCAGTGCCCCAGAAAATGCCAACAAGGCTGTGGCATGAAACAGTTTGGCTTCAAAACCAGAGGTGCAAATAAGACCCCAAGTCCCACTAAGCCCCTTCAAAATTGATGGGGAGATAGGCTCTCTAGTGTCAGCAGGAGCCACTGACTCCCGAGACCAACCTTCCACCATTTTACATACGTGGAAGTTCCCCGTGGCCTCAGAGAACCCCCGTGACTTACTCACAAAGGCCAATGCTGCCAACTGGCCCCTGATGGACTTGACCGCCAACCCACGACCTTTCTGATGCACACAAAAGTGCAACAAATGCTCTACAGGGATGGGCCATAACTGCAACAGGCCCACACCCCTCCTAAAGACCCCAAATTGGCCTACCGCTCTGTCGTAGGCACGTTGGATGCTGGGGGCCAACGCCAGCCTTATGGCCCTGGACGCTTCGACCTCCCAAGCTGCCATAACTCCAGGGGCATTGGTGTCGGCTCTGGGTCTGCCTCCGGGGCAAGTTGCCAAAACCGCTCCATCTGTTGGCGAGACAAAGCGTCTGCCACACCATTACTAACCCCAGGAACGTGTTTGGCCTTAAATAAAATGTTCCACCGGAGACAAAGCAACGTAAAGGCTCTAACCAGCCTCATAACCCGGCCTGATCTAGAAGATAGGGAGTTTACAACGTGAACAACCGCTTGGTTGTCACACCAAAACTGGACCACCTTGTTGGACAACTCGCTCCCCCACAGGTGTACCGCCACCAAAAGGGGGGGAAATTCCAAAAAGGTTAAGTCCTTGTCTAAGCCAATTGCATGCCAGTCAGGGGGCCACCTATCAGCACACCAGTGCTTACGGAAGTAAACCCCAAAGCCTAATGACCCTGAAGCGTCAGAGGTAACCTGCAGCTTGGCCTCGAGCAGCAGTTCCTCACGCCAGAACGTAACCCCATTAAATTCCCTGAGGAAGGCAGACCAAACATCTAAATCCTCCCTCATTCCCCTGGTCACCTTGAGGCGATGATGGGGTGCCCTAAGCAGCGCCATAGCGTCGCATAGCCTCCGCAAAAAGGCCCTACCTGGAGCCACCACTTTGCAAGCAAAGTTCAAGTGACCCACCAACTGCTGTAGCTCCAACAGGGACACCTTCCGCTTAGCTCTAAATTCAAGCAGCCGGACCTTGAGGTCGGCCACCTTTTCAGGGGGCAGCCTAAAACACTGCTGCACTGTATCTAGCTCAATACCTAAAAACATCAAAACCTGGGAAGGACCCTCCGTTTTCTCGTGCGCCAAAGGAACGCCCAGCTCATCAGCCAAATGAACAAAAGTGCTCAGAAGCCTGGCGCATTGGCCAGACCCCGCTACCCCAACGAACAAAAAATCATCCAAATAATGCACAGAGTCGCGACTATGCGCCCTGCACTGCAGCTCCCATTCCAAGAATGAGCTAAAGCATTCAAACGCCGCACAAGAAATCGAACATCCCATGGGAAGGGCCCGATCCATATAGAACTTGCCCTCGAAGGAAAAACCCAGGAGCTCGAAGTCGTCAGGGTGTACCGGGAGAAGCCGAAATGCCGACTTAATGTCGCATTTCGCCATCTCCGCACCCAAACCACAACGGCGCACTACCCTGACTGCCTGATCAAACGAGGTATACCGGACCGAGCACAGGTGCTCCGGTATAGCATCATTTACCGATCCACCCCTAGGGTAGGAGAGATGATGGATGAGGTGAAACTCGCCAGCAGCCTTTTTAGGCACCACACCCAAAGGAGACAGTCTAAGATTAGGCACAGGGGGGCTATCAAAGGGGCCCAAAACATGGCCATCGGCGCACTCCTTGGCTATTTTAGCCCAAACCACATCCTCCATACCCATAACCGAACGTAAATTTTTGGACATAAATGGGGAACGTGGCCCTTGAACAGGAATCCTAAAACCAAAACTAAAACCCAAAAACAGGAATTGAGCATCATGCTCCCGAGGGTAAGCCGCCAGTAGCCGCTCAAGGACCCTCAGATTTACCGGGCTGGGGCCCTTTACCAACAGCCTGTTGGCCACCAGCTCCCCCCCCCACCAGGCCGCTTCCCCCCTCCACCCTGTCTGAACTTGGGACAGGCATTATAGGAGTGGTATCCCGCACAAGTTGGACACTCGTGTCGGAACCGGCAGGGCTTACGCCCACACTGGCCCTTGAAGGCAAACTCCCAGCAAAGCAGCCGGGGTTGAACCTGCTGCCCCTTCACAGGGCGGGTTGAAGCCGCTGAGGAGGCCAAGGCCGAACGCTGCACAATATGGCCGCTATCAGAGCGGTCTCCCACATTGGGCTTTGCGGGCGACATCACCTGCAGTCAAAGCTGCTGGTGAATGCGATCCCAAGGGAGACTGGGATTAAGGGCAGCACGTATCCTAAACTCCTCGTCGTACTGCATCCAAGCAGCACCCAAGAAGCCCGTGTACCCCTTGTAAATGATGTCCAAATATTGCAGCAAGGACAAAGCCCTGTGGGGCTGAGCACGTATGAGCACACCAGAATAGATCAGAAACCCGGGCAACAAATTGGCCCAAGTTCCGTCCAACACGACGATGCTTTAGGCGCTCCTTATCCCTATCATCCAGCTCATCTTTATCCTTCTTTTCCAATTCACGAAAAAGAAGGGTAAAAACATCAACATATTCGCCCTTCAAAATTTTGTCCCTAGTGGTTTGCGCCAGATGGTCCCCCGGGGGCAAGGCCGTATCCCCGAAAGGAAGAGTGTTAAATGGTACTTGCCCATAAGACGGGGAAATGAGGATAATAACCCCAGGGTCCCCCCGTATAAGGGGGCCAAACTCCCGTTTGCCCTTGCCCCCATGTACACTCACCACTACCCCACAAGGGCTGTGCCGGCACACTCTGTTGTACACCAGCCAACCCAGGCCCTTGTTGCTGCCAAGACGGCTGTCCCATGGCTGTCCAGGCAGAAGGGAACTGCTGAGGGGTCCCAGCAGCCCCAGAGGACACCTGAGGAAGCAGATGCCCCCATGGCCCCCAAGGCCAAGGAGATCCAGTGTTGTGTGCAGCGTCCTTACCCCCAGGTTCTGCAGGGTCCACTGCCACAGCTACAGGCGCTGCGTCCAATCCAGCCTCAGGGTCCAGGTCGACCACCGGCTCACTCTCCATTTGGTTGATCGCCTGCTGGGATCCACTGGCGCCACCAGCTGCAGCCCCTGCGGTGCCTTCCAAGGCAGAAAGACGACGAAGAATATCTCTATTAATAGCATCCCTAGATGCCCCCCGGATGGGCCTGGCTCTGCCATTACCAGGTGCTGCTACCACCCCTTTACTGCGCTCCAAAGCTGCCAGCCGCCGCAAAATATCATGCTGTGCGGCTTCCCCACCCTCATCGTCCGAAGAGCTAACCACGGGGGCAGGCCGCTTAGCTGGCACCCTCTTAGCAGGCTGCTTGCCCTTGGCACTGCCAGCACCCTTTTTGGGAGGCATAGCGGCAACCAAACCCACTCCTGCAGACAACACAAATATAAGTAGGCAAGGCTGTCACTAAGGTCCAAATGGAGCACAACGTAGCCACCAGCAAACTGCCCTAGAGACAGCTCAAAAGCTGGCAACAAGCCACTAAGAAAGAAAAAGAAGGGGAAGGGGTGTTCAATCCCACCCTAACCCCTGCAGGGCAATAAAGGTAATTTCCTTAACAGCCCCAAGCCCCAGAATGAGGAAGGTGGGTGGGCAACAAGAGCCAACAGCCCCCCAGGGAACCTTCCCACTGAAGCCACCACCCAGGCCGTTATCCCCGGCCAGCAACCCACAATCCCCCCCCAAAAGAGAGTTGAAAGGGCAGCCGAACTGCAGGAACGTCCAATCCAGCCACCCAATAACCCAGAACAAAAGGGAGAGGGGGGGGAGCACAAGCAGCAGGATCCAAGCCCCCTGGGTCTACCAAGCCTGGGGGGGGGACGCCTAATATACAGCCCCCCAAGAGCCCTGCTAAAGAGCAGGCCCAATAAGGCGGGGGGGGGTTGCGCTGCGCAGCGCAGCACACAGCCGCCGCCGCTGCTTCAGTGCCGACAAACTGCGCCGCTCCCCCGCACAGGCCCGAAGGACCCGGCCGAAACTGGTCCTCTGCCGCCGCTGCCGCCACCGCCAATCACTCCGCCACCACTGGGACGCCCACATGCCGTCCCAGATCGCCAACGCTCGCGCCGCCGCGCCCTACGCTCAGGCAGGCAGAAAAATGCGTCTGCCTCCTCCGAGCGACGAACGCGACTGGCTTTGGGTGAGCGGAGCAGCCAGCAACGGCTGCTGACTCCGCCCACCCGAGAAAGCCCCGGATGCCCGGGAACGCTGCTCTGCTCTCCTCCTTCCAGGAGAGCAATGTACGGCCCCCTCCTTGAGCAGCGGAGCTGCCTGGAGGCATGGCCGAATTCCTTTATCATGCATTACTGTTATACAGCTCTTCAGGCATATCAGGAACATGTGCTACCCATGATCCTTCTCATACATATAGTTGGGACAAGATACAAAATGGGGCAGTGCACTGATTTTGCAGTTATGTACCACCTCTGTATATGCATATAAAACTTATTTTTTTTCAGGGTTCTGCTTCACAGGTCCTAAAACTGAAAAGCCATGCATGCTACTTTCAGACAACATGGTGTCTGCATCAAATCAGAAGGATCCACATGCCATTGCCAGCTTCACACTAAGCGTAATCCTAAGTCTGAAAAAGACTCATGTTAGAGCAACATAAAATCCTAAAATCAAAGGGTATCTTCCCAACATGGGTTTTTATAAACACAATACGCTTGCCACTATTCAACTGAAAAATGCCTCCCCTTTTAAGCTCTGCAGCTGACAAGCACCTGAAGAGACGACTGGTCAGCATTTCACACCATGACCTAATCAGTTTGGACTCCCCTTCTGCTTGCTCAGATCTAATAAGCTGATTTACTGCTCTCCCAGTTTCAGAGCAGACATCAATCTATGACAGATTGGAACAATTGAGGTCTAGACTTCTGGAAACCAAGGAGAGTTGCCCGTTATTAATCCCTCAGACCTCCCTTCCTAGAGTGGTGAATGCTGAGGTGGTTCTGGTCAAGCTAAATCTCCCCCAATCTTCCTCTGATTTATCCAGCCCAGTGGAGGTACCCTTTGCAGACAACATTTCCTCCCCCAACCCAAAGAATACATCTATAGGCATCCCCTCCAATAAGGGTAAGGAGATGATGTCTAAATATTTTCTTGAGCACTGAGCAAGATGAGGCATAAATTATATTTTGTGTATAATAAATCAGTCACTAACTCAAAGCACCGACCTTTAGCATCTCAAAGAGGTGATCAGCTATTCACTAATTAAAAAACCTATCCTTAGATAAAAATAATGCAGCTAATTATCACCCAGTCACTAATCTGCCCTTTCTGGGAAAAGTAGATGAGCAATAAAGCCAGGCATTCTTGGACAAGTCTTGGTGCTCTGGATTAGACATGGGCACAAACCACAAAAAAAACCAGAACTATGTGGTTCATAGTTTGTGGGGTTTCCACGAACCAGGAACCACGAACTCCCATGAACTCCCACGAACTGGGGCAAATTTGTGAACCAGTTTGTGGTTCTTGGGGTTTAAATGCCCCTTTCCAGCTGCTTAGCAGCAGGGAAAGGAATATTTGATTGTTTAAAGGGCCCTTTCCTGCCACTTGCAAGTGGCAGGGCCCTTTAAACGGCCCACAAACCACAGCCCCTGCTGCCTGCCAGCTGATAGTTTAAAGGGATCTGCCACTTGCAAGTGGTAGGAAAAGTTTAAATACCCATTTCCTCGGGGAAATGGCCATTTAAACTGCCCCTTTACCTGCTACTTTGCAGTGGCACGGAAAGGGGCACCGCCCTTTAATACGAACCAAACGAACCAGTAGACCAGTTCATGGAAGTTCATGGAAACGAGCTTCCACAAACCACTGGTTCGCAAACCACGAACTGGGCTGGTTCGTGGATTTTTTGGGGTCATATTCAGGTTCTTGTCCATCTCCACTCTGTACCCATTTCAATATGGTTTTAGGCTAGATGGAGATGGCTCTAGTGGATCAAGTTGATAACCTCTGCCTGAACGTAGACAAAGACCATGCTTCGTTGTTGCTCTTCCTGGATTTATCTATAGCCTTTAATACAGAAGACCATGCCATCATGTTGAAGCGTCTGTAGGAAGAAGTGGTTATTAAGGGATGTGCCTTGGAACAGACTCATAGGGTTATTATTGGAGCCTGTAGATCTGGAGGAATTAGCTGTGTTCATCTGTAGTTGCAAAATAGTAAGGCGTCTAGTAGCACCTTTAAGACTAACCACCTTTATTCCTCTGATGAAGAGAGCTGTGGTTCTCAAAAGCTTATGCTACAATAAAGTTGGTTAGTCTTAAAGATGCTGCTGGACTCTTTACTACACTGGAGACCAGTTATCCTCAGTGTGCTGATTATCTTCTGGGGTTCCACAAAGTTCAATTTTATTCCTCATTCAACCTCTATATAAAGCCTTTTGGAGAAATCATTTGTAGTTAAGGAATTAGATGCCATCAATATGCAGATAATACCCAGTTCTCAATATGCAGATAATACCCAGATGCCATCAATATGCAGATAATACCTCTCTCTCGCTACCCAAATTCCCTTGTGACTCTGTAGAGGTACTGGGTCGCTGCTTGACAGCTATGGTCAAATGGCTGAATGCAAACAAATTGAAATTGAACATAGACAAAACAGAAATGATGCTGGTTGGAAAATAAGAGCTCTTGAAGGACATTGTACTTCTGACCTTTGATGGGGTCCAGTTGACCGTGGCTGATGCAATGAAAAGTCTAGGGGTTATACTGGATCCAGCACTGCTGCCAGAGAAGCAATTAAATGCAATGGCAAAATGGCCTTCTTCCAACTTAGACTAGCCTGGAAGATGACCCCCCTACCTTGACATGGCTGATATGGCCACCTGGTAATGTGTGACTACCTGGTAACAGCCTGGTAACATGACTGTGATAACATTGAGACTAGACTAATGTAAGTCACTCTTCATAGGTCTCCCCTCAAAATCAATTCAGAGACTCCAGCTGGTGAAAAATGCTGCAGCTTGTTTACCCTCAGGAGCTAGATGGAGCATGCATATCACTCCCATTCTTCAGTCACTGTATTGGCTACCCATCAGTCACCGAGCTCGGCTCTTCATGATCTTGGCCCCTCATATTTGCAAAACCGCCTTTCTCGCTATGTTCCGCCATAGCAGCTTTATTCATCTGAACAGGGCCTTCTGCAGGTACTACCCTGAAGTTAGGCTTAATTGACAACTACCCATACACATGCTATCTCTGTGGTAGCCCTCATCTTGCGGAATGGAGGTCACGAAAGCTTCCACTCTCCTGGTTGCCTTTTTTAAAATTGTTATTATTAATTTTTCATAAACAAACAACATATTAAATGGTGAATGTAGTAAAAATAACAGATTATTAAATTTGTGATAGTACAATATTAGTGATCAGTTCCTATTAAACTTGATAGATTAGTTATACTAGCAGTATAACGATTGCTTAGTTTTTCAAAAGATACTAGAAGCCAGATTAAATAACTGAGTAATACAATTAGCAACAGTGCAACATTTAGTAGGGCTTATAAATTTGTGACTATCTCTAGTCCTATGAAAAAGGAATTTCTACATTCTTACAAAACCCCTTAAAAAAGTAATCTATCTATAAAATAACAGTGAAATTTTACCCCCGATCCACCACCCATCTAAAAGGCTATATATTATTAATAACAATATGTTTATACCTCCCTCCTCACTTTTCACCCCACAAAAACTATTGAACTCAAATTAACAACAAATTGCAAGCGATTTACATACCAAATGCTAAACCTAAAAATATGATATATGTACGGCCTCTGAGAGACCCTATGGGAAGTATCCTCCTTTGGGTCTGTTGAACAAAGTACAACATCAAGGGGCTGTCATTTTGGAGAGCAAGAGAAAACTGCCCCCCCCCCAACCTCAATACTGCTGGGTAGCACAAACTGCTTGTTACATTTTAAACTATGATTTCTAAGTTTTGATTGTTCCCCCTTCCCCACTTATACAGCTTTTAAGGAAAGAAAAAAAACAGAGTTTCTTGACTCTGGAATGCTTTCCATTTTGTGGCTCAGTTGTTTCTAACTGTAATTTTGCTTCCTTTATGAGGAATAGGTGGCTGAATGAGTTTTCTTTTTTGTGCAGATTTTGATAGGTCAGTTGAGGTAATGTCCAGTTTCTGCAGTAAAGCTTGTCCTGATTCATGGTCTGATGCATAAAGACATTTGTCTTTAAATTGGGCACAAAGTGTTTGATCCATTTATATTTTATTTTTGCTGCACGTAATGTTTCGATTGTCAGTTTGAGATCTCTTCTCTTGTTTAATATCTCCTTGGGAAGATCTGTAAAAATCTGGATTTGGGCTTCATTACACTTAAGCATTTTTTGTTCTCTTGCAATCTCCAGAATTCTTTTTCTTGTTTCCCAATCTGGGAATGTAGCTATAATATCCCTTGTAGTTTTCCTGTTTGCTTTTAGGGGTCCCACGCGGTAAGCTTTGGAAATTATTGGAGTGCTTTTGTTTGGCTGCAAAAAACTGGCTAGCCATTTAGCTAGGAATGAAGATAGATTTAGTTTTGATGTAAATTCCTCATTCAC
This sequence comes from Eublepharis macularius, assembly GCF_028583425.1. Lineage (NCBI taxonomy): Eukaryota > Metazoa > Chordata > Lepidosauria > Squamata > Eublepharidae > Eublepharis > Eublepharis macularius. The sequence goes on from NC_072799.1 coordinate 72,586,757, forward strand.
CCCCCTAAATTTAAGATTCTGCTGGTGCACTATTAATTGCAGGCTTATAATTCTTCCATGCATCTCTTCTTTCTCTTGTTGCATAGTGAATATTTCAGATTGCAAAGAGTTAGAAATATCTAGTGCATTATCAGTCTTTTGAATAACATTATTCATTTTTGCTTGAAGGTCAGCTATCTGATTAGAGAGTGGCTTTATAAGATCTGTCATTTTATTTAAGATATTAAGTTCCATGCTTGCAAACAAAGTTGCTAGATCAGAGTCAGGAGGGGTATTCATTAGAGCTCCTACCTCATTTCCCATCAGCTGCATTTTGCTTGTGTTGTTTGCTTTGCTTGCAATTGCTTGCTCGGCCTGGGTTGGAGGGGAAAAGTCCTGCAGATGCTTTGCAACTGTGCCATTTTGCTTCTTAGTCTTCTCATTGTGCTTCCCCATGTCTGGGGGGTGATTTTCATTAAGTTAAGATGTGGATTTTAGAGGAATTTGGAGCAGGTGGGACAGAGCTCAGCTCTCAGGCATCCATCTTCTCAGACGTCAATGCCACGCCCCCCACTCTCCTGGCTTTCTGCAAACTATGCAAAACTTAATTATTCAAGAGGGCTTTCTACTCAGATTATAAGGCTGTGTCATAAGAAATAGCTCAAAGATATACCTTGGTAATGGACGGGGAATATACACTAGGCTACTGGGTACTGTCAGCTGATGTAAATATACTCCTAGTGGGTAGTTTGATGCTGCTGAAAATGTCATGTTAATTACTTACTCTTTAATTCAGAAAGATTTCATCTGTGTGTTCGGCTTTATGCTAGTTTTCAGATTTGCAGCTATTATACTCTATTGTATCAGTTTTCATTGAATGTCTCAACTGTTGATTATATTGCATTTTTGCTGTGAATGTCCTAGCTATTGATTATATTGTGTTATCTTCCAGTATGGAATCCGCCTTGGATCTCAGTGAGAAAGGCACATTATGAATAAACAACAACAATAACTATAAAATAAATACATAAATGAATAAAATCTTCAAGTAATATTTCCAACATATTTCAGTGTCTCTCTGAAACAAAATGATACTGCTTTAGCTGCCATTAGAAATGTGCAAAATGAAATAAACAAGCTGGAAATGCACCTGGAAATCACTGTTTTGTTTCATTAAAGTGGCTTCTGGAACAGTGAACCAAATCAAGACAATCAAATAATAACAGCACTGTCCCACTGAAAAAATTGTGTGTTTTGTTTCAGTTCTTACTTGACATAGGCATGAACAGGAAAAAAATAAACATGGTGTTCGTTGTCATTCACAAACAACAAACAACGAACATTGACGAACATGATCCTGTTCATAAACATGTTTGTTGTTCATTGTTCGTGGGGGCCAGCATGCTCTCCTCCAGCCATCAAGATCCCTACTGCACCACTCCCAGAAACCCTACCTGAGCAGACAGCAGGAAAGGTACCAATAATAAATCATTACTTGGCTCCAGAGCCTGGCAGCAGCCCTGGAACCTGAAGGGGTAGAACCCTATCCCACCACACACAATGAAGATTCAAGCTCCAATGCACTCACCCTGTCTCTCTAACAGCAGCTGTCTCTCCCTGAAAGCCGCAGCTGGGAGCCCCCCTCCCTACCTGCCTATCAAGCTAAATTGGGCTTAGATTGGGGTTTCAAGGGTAACAGCAGAAGTTCAAACAGAGTTCAGACAATCCCTGCCTGAGTTGCCATGGGAATTGATTGCAGGTGCCAGACTGTCTGGCTTGATGAACAGCAATGAACCGCAACGGACGAGGCTTGCAACGACCACCTGTTTGTTTAGAATGGGGCTTCACAAATAGCTTGTTCACGAAAAGCAGATTGGGCTGTTCGTGGGTTTTTTTCATTCGTATTGCTGTTTGTGCCTATCTTTAGTTCTTCCTGTGTAGTGGTGACAGCAGAAAGGCAGGCACTAGGCTGGCAGGATCTTTTCCTTAATGGCATTATACCAATTAGATCCCAAGGGGACATAGCCGTAATGAGCATTGGATGGAATGGGGCATGTGCACATGAGTGCATGTTTTCTTTCTTTTTTGTGGTGCTACCTGGGCACTGGTCTGTTTCTCCCTCCCCTTTCAGGGCACTTGGACAGTTGGTCACAGTGAAGAAAATTGCCATTGGGCAGGTTGCAAACAGTCTGTTTCAATCATAGGCTGCAATCCTAAAAACTCTTTCCTGGGAGTAAGCATTATTGCATAATATGGGACTTATATTCGAGTAGACCTTAATTGCTTCCATAGTGTTTCAGGGCTCTCTCTTTTTCTGAGTCAAACAGCAAACGTGTACCCTAATGAAACTTCAACTACTTCACAGTTCCCACCTATGCATCAACTGTCTAGTTTTCAGGTTTTTCATCCTACTGCAATGTGCCCCATCCATTCAGTGTCCACCAAAACATTACTTAAAAAATCCCAAAAAACAAATTCTCAACATCAAGACTAAGTCAAGACTGCAGAGAACTGTTAGCTTACTCCATCCTTTCAAAAACAATCTTGCCTGCCACCACAGCAAAAAGAACTTATGGAAAAAACATTGGACTGTTTGGGTTGGATGGGGGCAGAGTGCAGATAATCCTTTGCCTGCCTGCCTGCCTGCCTGCCTGCACTTGGGTGATGGAGAAGATTGAAAGTGATTAATAACAGAATGCCCCATATTGCAGCAAAATTTATTGTCACTATAGAAACAGAAAAAATGAACATGAAGCAGGATTTTTCTTCATGTCACTGCACTGTGCTGGTTGGAGCATTTTTGTGCTTGGGTGCTGCCCCACCACTACCCTACTACCACTTTGCCAGCCAGTGTGTGGTGTTATGAATAGAGGTGGGCATGAACAGCAATAGGAACAAAAAAAGCCAAGAACAGCCCGATCAGCTGTTCAGGAGCAAGCTGAACCTGAGGCCCCATTCCCGATGAACATGTGTTCATTCCAAGCCCTGTTCGTGGTGTTCATCAGCTGTTTGTCAAGCCAGACAGTCTGGCGCCTTTCAATCAATTCCCTTGGCAACAGTAGGCATAGACTTTCTGAACTCTGTCTAAATGCCTGTTGCCCTGGAAACCCCAATCTAAGCCCAAGGGCACTTAACCCCCCACTCAGCTGCTTGTCAGGGAAACCCTGACAAGGGCTGATTGCAGCCTCCCAGGGTTTAAATTTCCCTCTCCCTGCTGCTGTGCAGCACAGGAAGAGGGACATTTAAATCCCCCACTCAGCTGCTTGTCAAGGAAACCACTGACAAGCAGCTGAGTGCAGCCTGCTGGGGTGAAATGCCCTTCTCCCTGCTGTTGCACAGTAGCAGGGAGAGGGGCACTTCACCCCGACTCAGCTGCTTCTCAGGGGTTTCCTGACAAAGTCTCCCCCCCTCCCTCCAGCTGGCTGAGTCAGGGGTGAAGGAGGTTCCCCACGCCATTTGCCAACGGTGCAGGGAACTTTCTTCCCTTCCAAGTCTTTCCCCTCCCTCCAGTCAGCTGGAAGGAGGGAGACTTTGAAGGGAAGGAGTTTCCCCACACTGTTTGCAAACAGCATGGGAAACCCCTTCAGAGTCTCCCCCCCCCAAGCCAGCTGGAAGGAGGGAGACTTTGAAGGGAAGGAGGTTCCCCGTGCTGTTTGCAAACAGCACAGGGAACTTTCTTCCCTTCCAGGTCTCCCCTCTCCCTCCCATGAACAGCTGACCACAAACATATTCGTGAACAGGGTCATGTTCATGGTTGTTCGTGATTTTCTGTTCATGGATGGCAACAAACAACAAACATCATGTTCGGGGTTTTTTTCTGTTCGTGCCCACCTCTAGTTATGAATAGGTCTGGTCCACTTGTTTATTTGAAGAGAGAATTTATATGCTGCCTCTAGAGAACTGCTTGAGGTCTTAGGACTGATTAGACTATAACTAGGGGTGGCAGGAACAATGTGGGTCACTAGAGCATAGGTCAGGAGATCTGGGGAGTGCCCTGTCCTGTGGTATTTAAAGAAGAAGAGCCTTTCCTAAAGCAAATCATTAATTTGAGTGATGGGGTAGATTATGGAGGTGCTAAACACCACCAACCAAATTCTTAGTTGTTTGAGCAGCACACGGGGGGTGGGGGAATGAGGCATGGCACCTCTTGGCACAGTTAATGTGTAATTTAAACTAAGCTAGTGGTAATGCTTGCCATGTTTAGAGCCAGAGTGGAAGTGCCCCAAAATGCTGGTAACCAGTAGATTGCAGTGGGTTGCATTTAAAAATCAACATGGAATTCAGATGTTTAATAAAACCTAGTTTCTCTTACAGTGATACCTCATATCTTGTTTATTTGAGTTCAGGGATCAAAAGCTTAATTTCAGCCATCAAGGAGGGTTCTATTAAATATGGAATTCTTGTACTGCTGCTCTGGACTTCAGATATCTCTCCCATACCAGCGGATTCGGTTTCGTTTTCTCAGCCATGTCGGACGCTCCTCTCCGCAGGTCCGGGAGGAAGCGCCCGAGCAGCCTGACCGGGCGGCTGACCTGCGAAGGTTAGCCCCCAAGACTCCCAGTGAGGGTGTCAAGGTCCGGAGTGCGACCAGAAGAACCCCCCCGAAGTCGATGCTGGGGGCAAATTGACCGTTTGCTCCTATGGAGGCCAGCAGACTTGCGCAGCACATCGCGTGCCACCGAGCCATGGAGAACAGCAAAAAGCAGATTTAAGGTGAAAACCTGTAAGTAGCAAATCCCTTCTGTTACTACAAGCGTATGCGAAGGATTGGTGGGATTTGAAGCTAAGAAGGCTCGGATTTCTTCCCCCTCACTGAGTTTCGAAACTTGGCTGGTGGATTCCTCCCCCCTAAGATGGCAACGAAAAAGCAGAGCCCCGCTATGGGCAAATCCATCTCGGCTGCTTTGCAGGGGAAAGGAGAGTCTCTTGAGGAGCTAGTAAAGCGGTCGGTCGTCGAAGCCATAAAGCCCTTTGCTGACAAGTTAAATGAAACTAATCAAAGGGTTGGCTTAATTGAGAGTGAAGTGAAAACCATTAAGGAAGCAGCAGTGGGGGCGGAAATGTCTGCTCGGAAAAACGCAGCACTCATGAGGGCAACAAACAAAGAACTAAAGCTGTTGGAGAACCAACTGATTGGGTTGCAAGTGGATCATGCTCAGACAATATTGCGTCTCCAGAACGTGTAGGAGGAGGAAAATGAGAATTTAAAGGATTTGGTGTCGGAACTTTTGGCGATACCCACGAAGGCAACTAAAGAAGAGTTAAAAAGCGCCATTTTGGAAGTCCGTCGGGCTTCTTCAAAATAAGCAACGAAGCGTCAGCTGCCTCGCGAGATTATTATTGACTTTTCATCTAAGAAGATTCGGGACACCATCCTATATAATTCATACAATGCGGACTTGGACTTTCTGGGCAATAAGGTTAAGATATTGAAGGACGTTCCATTTTTAGCTCGGAAAAGAAGATTTAAATATAAAAGGTTTGCAGCTCTTCTGAGGAAACATGAAATAAAATACAAATGGTTATTTCCAGAAGGTATCTGGTTTAGCTATAAAGATCAAGCTCACAAGATAACATCGGAAGACCAGCTAAGGGACTTTGTGTGTAAACATCAAAAGTTCCAGCAAGAAGAAGAGGATTTCAAGCCTGAAGGGGGAGGGGAGGAGGGAATGAGCACAGTGACTGTAGCTGTTCAGAGAGAATTGCGACCGAGACCCAGAGGGGGGAAGAAGACCTAATCCTGACTGTAGTTTGTATTTTATAAGATCTACCAATCTAACAGCATTTTACAAAGTTTTAATGTTAAATAATTGCAGTATGAAGGGAATGCATTACTTGTAGATGTAGTGTTTGTGTTGTTATGTGTTGTTTTTTCCCCTTCTCCCTGTTCCCACTTTTTCCTTTTTGTAGTACTAGTAATTAAAATTTTTTAAAAACTTGCAAAAAAAAAAAGGTATCTCTCCCATACCAGCAATGAACACATGGAACTGATGCATTAGGAATCTTCCATTGTTAATTGTTGTTTTTTTTTTTTAACTTTCCAGGTTTTTTTACAGGGAGCTGTGCTTGTCCATATGCACACTGATAAAACACTGCCCAAAATAATTTCAATGTGATTGCGTATGTATCAGCACCAAGATTTTGTATGGTTGGTGTGGTTTATCTATGTGAGGGAATGTATGTGCACAAAAGCAAAACCAAAAAAACCCCAATACCTGTTAGGGAAGCCACAAATTTTGCGGGGGCCATATTTAATAGAACTTTGTGAGCTCAACTGTGTGTTGATCAGAGATGCACTGATCACTGGGCCTGTTTGGTTTTGGCACCACACAGCTTGAATGCCTGCCAAGCATGTTGGCATCAGGGTTTTGCAAATATGTGCATGTTTGAAAATGCTGCCACTTGGAACAGATGTGCAGTCATTTACATTGCTAGAGACTACTTAGATGAATACGAATAGTAGGTTTAAAGAACTTATTTATGACAGGTTGATATTATTTGCAACTAATTTAACTATTTAAATAATTGCTTGATGAGCGGAGCAGAAGCACAGCAAGATGAGAGGAAGATTGACTTCTGTTGGGCTGTGTGAGAACAAGCTTGTGAGAAAAGCCCATTGTGTTGTACTGCACTGTTAGGAAGGCATATGGTGAAACAACCTGCCAAATAGACCATGAACAGGGCAACAGACAGACATATAGTCCTTTGAAAAATCGGTTCCAATTTGCAACTGGCAAGCAGAATGTGAGCAGACCTGATGTGTGTTTCAGCTTCTCTAATCCTGATGTAACATATGAGAATATGAGCATAAAATTCAGTTCCAGAGTTATTTTTAGAAGTTGTCTTAAGTTAAACTGGAGTGCAACACATATCAAGATTACAGAACAATCAAAAACTGTAACAGAGGAAATCTGCTCATACTTAGCGTATGATGGACAGAGGCATACTGTGTTTGGCTCCTATGCCGTATGAATGGGAATAGCCTCAACCTCATGAATGGCCACAACCATAGAATCAGAATCATAGAGTTGAAAGGGACCTTACAGACCATCTAGTCCAACCTCTTGCCCAATGCAGGAACAGCCTAACGCATCCCCAACAAGTATTCGTCCAGCCACCCATGAGGGGGAACCCACCACATCCCTAGGTAGCCAATTCCACTGCTGAGTTACTCTTAACGTGAAGAAGTTTTTCCTAGTGTCCAGCCAGTACCTTCCCTCCTGCAGTTTAAATCCATTGTCTTGAGTTCTATCCTCTGCTGCCAACAGGAACAGCTCCCTTCCCACCTCTGACAGCCTTTTAAAGAGCAATCATATCTCCCCTCAACCTCCTCTTCTCCAAACTGATCATTCCCAGTGCTTTATCATCTCTAAGATGTAAATATTTGATGTTAGGAGGAATTTCATCATATGAAGTTTTTTCCTTAGTTTTTTTCCCTTACTATTTCTTTACCAAGCAGCAGAAGCAGAAAAGACTGTCATAATATACCCTTCAGAAATACGCACAAATCCCATAAAACTCAAGCACAGAAGAGTGGCTCCAGACAGTTTTTCACTTTATGATAGTGCCTTTGGAATTATGTTTGAGCTCTGAGTTTCCCAAAGCTAGCAGCATGTTGCAGAGTCTGAAAAACTCAATGGAACAGAAAAGACACATGTAATAAATAAGAGGGCAGGAAAAAAAACTAAATTCAAAAGCTAAAACACAGCTGGAGTTGGAATCCAACACATACATAGAAACTAAACCATTTCTATGGGCACATTAAATGATACTCAAAAACTCATGGTAGTAGGACTATTTCTCTTATTTATGTTCATTGTCTGTCTTGGATCCTAATCACAGTGTTTTCCATTGGCTCACTGCTTGACCCTTAAGCCTCAGTGAAAAGAGGGAATGTGATTGCAACATAGGGTTACCAGTCCCCTGGTGGGGGTAGGAGATTCCCCAAGTCCCAACCTCCACCCCCTGCCACCTCTCACCTGGCCAGTGGAAGGAAAGGTGTGGGGATGGGTTTAGAAACCCTGCAGTGTGCTACCATGCGCTGTAGAGCACTTCTTCATCATGCTGCTAATGACATCATTTTACTCCCAAGGCACTTGACATTTCTCAGGTTGAACTGAAGCATGGTATCTCTGACATGTCAGAAAGGGCACCCAGGGCCTCAGAAGAAGTGTGTGTGTGTGTGGGGGGGGGGGGTCTCAGCCCTTGCTGGCCTATTACCTGATAAGGTCTGGCATGGCTAGATTGGCAGCTGCTGTGGCTCTGGCACCATTTACCAGTTGGTCTGCACCCATATGTACAGTAGGGGAGGAAGGCCTCCATGTCATCTCCTCTTTCCCCATCCCTCTGTCCTCTGAATTATAAAACAAAAACTGAAAAAGAAATACTAATAGTAGGACTTTTTTAAAAAATTGGATTATTTATAATAATTATATAAATAAATAACAATTGAGCTTATCATGTATTAAGTTAATATCCAAGCTGCCCTCTCTCTTCTTTTGTAGTCAAATGCATCTCATAATTCATGAATAGCAGCTTAAGGGGAGAACTGCATGTGATACTGGGAGCTGCATAAATGAAATGCAGTGTTGTGTTTTTTCATTTTAAAAAGCTTGCATATAGGACCCAGATGTGAACAGGAACTGTATTAGTTCTGATCTAAACCAAGGCCCAGCACACCTGCTTTCTAAACGGGGGTGGGGGGGAGGTTGGACCTTCGTTCATGTCATCCTCCAGCATCATGTCCATATTTGGACCTGATATCTTCTTCTCCATGAGTTTTCAGCCCCAAGCAGACAACGGTATCAGGAAGTTCATTAGCCCATAATGAACAGACTCAGCTAGTGGGCTTTGTTTGTCTTGACAGGTTGTAAGTTCTCCAGGCAAGTTGTACACATCAAAGCACAAAGACTATTTACCATTAAATTTTTAGCTTTCTGTGGCCTATGAAGCCTTTGAAGAATGTTAAATGTCAAGCTTTCCAGCAGCTAATTTTACTAATTAACAATATGCATAAAACGAACCAAAACCCTTGTATTAGTAGCCTCATTACCTTTTAAAATTCAACGTAATTTATAATCTAATTATTGATATGCTTGGATTTTAAGGCAATTGTTGCATCTTGGAATCATTGTTAATAAAATGTAATGATCAAGGCTGATTAACATGTAAAGCCACATCTACAAAGCCAAATAAAAGAAAACTTAACTATCAATGAAAAGATGGCATTATTTTTAATGATAATTTTAGTAAAACATCTTTTATTTGAAAAGATTCTTCTTCAGGATTTCTGTGCAGATGGAAGTCCATTTTATAATACTCACAATACTCACAGGAAAAATGAATGAGCTGTACTAAATTTGCGGTCATTTTCATTTTACTTGGGAGTAATTCCTGTTTGACATAGATTTAAAACACACATTTTCACAGCATTTTACATCAGGTTTTGATATTTTCTTCAGCTTTACAAACCAACCCCAAATTTTAGGAGCCAGGCTTATTTTTCAGCTTTCATGTTCTGTATATTTTAATGACTACTTTCTAATGATTAGTACCACAAAACCTAATCCTAAACTCTTCCTAGTTTCTTGTCATTTTTAAAAAGCTATAACAAAAATGTTGCAATGTAAAAATAAATATGGGGTAACACTGGTCATCATCACAACAAAAAGCTAACCTCTATCCCTCACCTAAATAAGTTTTGTACTTCTACTGAAAATTACCAAGAGGCACTTTACAGTAAATGACTACTGACAATACTAGGCACCTCAATGAAATGCCTAGGTGCCTGGGATTTGTCAAGCCAAATAAATGTGGGGGGTAACAGATAAAATCTGACATGGACACAAGATGGCAGTTGCTGGTCAGTTTGTGAACTCTGCATAGCTACTGATTGAACTGCTGTGAAACCAAGCGTTCCTGGAGAAGAGAGACAGAAAAAATCTGACTTCTGATTATTGTAACATGGCTTTCTGTGTGTGGCCAAGTTCTAAGCATGCTGATTTCAAGCAAACCTGGCAAATTCAGGGGGGAAATGGGGGAGAGAATATGAATGTTGACAGTCCTGTCAAGTCAGACGTGCTGTGAGTTTCATCTTCAAAACTTCCAGTCCAATTTGATTAATTTTTGTGTAGCTTTAGTAGTACTTGTAAGTTTGCCCAGTGGAGCAAACATGGGTTCCCCAGGGCCATTTCAGGTCAGGAAAGCAATGCAAGGGACATACTGTGCTAAGTACCCCACAAACCCAAGAATTTAGCTTTTAAAAAATCACTGGGAGCTTGGAGCCTGGAATTCCACAAGGACCTGGGAATGTGTTACCCAAAGGGAAGGTCCCCTTGTGAGTTGGGGGGAATTAGCAGCAAGGAGGAGGTAGCGAGAGGGGGTAACTGAGGGATCTTCACCAATGTATATGCTGATTGTCCCAGCTAGAGAACTCTTTTCAGCTATCAGAGAGATGTTTCCACCAAAAAGGGTATTTTTATTGATTAATAACAAAGATCAACAGCACACAAAACACACGCACCCTATGAATTCAGAGCTAATTAGAAAGCAGGGGTGAAAGTTGAATAGAGTTGGAGGGATTGGGTGATATTTACCATCCAGACATCCGGGAGAGAGAAGGAGCATTGAGCAGCCTGTGCTTCAAGGAAGAAGGACTTGAACGGAGGTTCAAGGGTGGATGCTGGATCCAAAGCATGCACACAGCTTATGGCAGAGGGGCAGTCTATTTTATACCATGGATCCTATCCAGGGGCAAGATTGCATCTTCTGCCTCCAAAAAAAGGCTTGAGTGGTTGTTCCCAGGGTGCAACAAAGGATTGGGAAGTTGTCTCTGGGGCGAGACAAATTGCTGGCAAACTGCCTCGAAAGTGGAACAATAAGCCAGTAAACTGTCTCTGGAGTGTGACAATGACCTAGGAAGGTTTGATTAAGTCTTTCTGGGTGGAACTAAAGTTATCAATTATGATTGATGACCCAAGAGGTGGTGAGACTATCAGTTCCCTGAATCACCTAAGAATACGAAAGTGGTTAGGGGGAGATCGATAGGGTGTGTTGTGTTCATTAATTCATGAACTCTGGGAAGGCCCTATTGTATGAGAATCCTTAGAGTTCCTCTGGGGCATGGGAGGGGGTGAGCTGGCCTCACCTGTCATTCTTCATGTTTGCACGTTCCATCTCCTGGCCAGGATCTGGCTTCCATGTTTCTGTCTGCTTGGGCAGCAGCTTTAATGTTCAAATCATATTTAGAGAAGGGGCTTATAGCATAATCATAAGCCCTCTAATAGTATGGGGGCAAATCTGACCATTAACAAATGGTCCAGAAACATTAAATCCTGTTGTTAAGTCATTCGAATGGAATCAGTATGAAGGAGAGAACAGTGAGAATAAGATGCTGAAAGAAATATCTCAGGAGAAACTACAGCGGGTGGGGAAGGGGATGGTTAGTGACATGGTTAGTGACACCTCAGGTAACTGGAAGCAATTGCTTTCTGTTTAATCAGTCTGCTCTCTTCATTCTTTCATCTAAAATTGAGCAGAAACTGCTCAATTTCTGCTGGGGGGGAATCGATGGGATGACCACGTGGGTTACAACTGTGTGGATCCCCTGCCACCTTGGAGAGAGGCGGACCTGACGGCCCCTGAGCTGGGCATGCACCTGCCATGCCTTACTCCCCAGACCCCTTAAGGAGATCCCCATAATAGGGAGACTGAGCCCATGGGCCAAGTTTCCCCCAAAATGGATTGGTGCCCAAGCCCAAATCATTGACTCCACTCCAAAGTTGTGACTATAGGGGAGGAAGGGTGGGATGCCGGCCATGAGCCAAGTGCTGAGGGGCGGGTGCCAGTATCCCCCGACAAGTGCTGGCAGTGAACCTGGGAGAAAACCATGCCTTCCAGGTTTGCAGCCCTTTCCCCACCCCTCGCTGCCTATGCCAGTCCACAACATGGTGGCAGCTATGTACCTCAGCTCCCCTTCCCATGAGGCTTGCAACCAAGTCCTTCCAGGTAAGCCTGGGGGTCCGTGTTTGTCTCTAATGTTGCAAGCAACTAAGCAATCCAAAAAGTTGTATGGGATAAATCCTAAAGAATTGTGTATGCCTTATTACTATCTTAGGACATAAAAGTGAATGGACTGCAGGAACAAATTTACCAAAAGCAAGCTTTCCATTTGGAATGCTGAGTTGTCCTAGACTTACCTCTTTAATTCACAAATCATATAGCTTAGTATTTTCAAGAATGAAATATAAAACTGTTATATAAGGTAGGCAAAGCACCTGTCTCTGTATAAAGGTCCTACATTCCTAACAGGAGAGGTGTTAAGATTTTGTTATGTACAGTCTGGTTTTCTGTTAGCATAACATTGGATTTGGTCTTTGGTTCAGAAGTTCTTTATAGCCATGTCAGTCAAGAGTAAAATAATAAATTTTAAATTACTTTCCATAGAAAAAACAAGTCAAACCAAGGTCTCTGACATCTTTCTAAATTAGCAACACTTCAAAATCCCTTTCTGGAAGAAAGACTTGATATTGCTTGGAAGTAGACATGGGCACAATCAGAATTATGGACTGAAAATTGCCCCGATTTTGGCGTTTGCGCCATCGGGACCGGGCTGATCGGTTCTGTCCACGGCTCCCGGTTCAGCGCTTGGGTGGGGTGCTCTATTGGGTCTCGATCGGATCGATTGGTTTATGTTTGGGATTGCATTCTGCAGACACTCTGGCGCCAGCCATCTGTTCCCGAGGGAACGGAGCCCCGTGGAAATCGAGCCTGGGGAATGCCGGAGCTGTTTGCCCTCTTTCTGTCACCCTGGAAACGCAAATGGAAGCCCAGCTTTCCTTGATCAGCAGGGCTTCCTTCCAACCACGGAGCAGCCAGAAAAGCGCACGCGCGTCTCATCCATTTGGGAGAAGAGAGGGGAGGGTGGGGGAAGGGGGTGTTCTTCTGTAGCCAAGGGCACTCGAATCTCATCCCTGCAAAGCCTGAGAGGTAGCTCTTATGGCCAAACACAGCCCTCCTGCGTAGCAGACCCAGGCTTTATAAATAGCCATGTGCTGTGCAACAAAGTTTCACTTTCCGCTTGCGGGTGGAGTGGGACAGAGGTGAGCTCTCACTTGCCACTTTTGGAGAGAGAAAGTGCAAGAGAGAGACAGAGGGAGCTTTAGCTTTGGGCTTCAGCGGATAGGGAATTAGGGAATAGGGAGCTATCTCCTCTGGTTCCAGGGCTGCCACCTAGCTCTGGGGCTGAGCTTGGTGGGCACCTCGGCTGAGGGCTCAGGTCTGGGGGGGAGTGTTGCAGCTGGGGTTGGGCTCTATTCTTATTCTCTCTCTCTGTTTCCAGAGAGACCGGCACACTCCCGTGGGGACAGACCCTCCCCCGCCCCCTGAGGGGAGGCAGCTTGCCGCTGCCTCCACGGGCCTGCTGGGCCCGGCGGCCACCATCCTCCTCACCCACCATTTCTTCTGATTCTGTATCGGAAACGGGACTTGATCGGTGAGGTTTGGGTACCTGGGTTCGGCGCTGCCGCGGAATCACGATCAGCTAAATCAGGATTATTTTTTGGATCATGCCCATGTCTACTTGGAAGTCATTGGAGATAAATTTAAGATGTTTCAAGAGGCACAGAATCAACTAAAGCCAAATTATATCATTTAACCTCAATCTATTCTCACAGTCACATTCTCTTGCTAGTCACATTAGCCTCATTGGGCTGGTTGTAATAAAAGTTATAACATGTTTTGTGTTCTTGCTTTTGGTTCAGCATAGCCTTTCTGATTCCCTTCCCTAAAGGAAAAATCAAGCCATTTTTTTCACGCATATGGAACTGGAAAGTTATCTGCTCTGAGAACCTTACATGTCTTCCAATAAAAAGACAGACAAACCTACAGAAAAATTGGGTGATAGCTTTCCATAGGGCTGAGGGCAAGAACCACTTCAAGAAAATAGCAGATGACTTCCGGTTTGGGATCCATGGAGGTCTGAAGCAGCTCCATTTGCGGAGCTGACTGGACTGCCGTTTTAAGCGGCCGGCAGGGTGAAAATAGCCCACGGCCGACTGCTCTCAGGCGGAGAGCAGGCAAAGAACGCTCGAGACCCTAGGGTGAGTTAGATCTCGGACAAGGGGGGGCTCTACACAACGGGTCCCCTCCCGATCCTTGAGGTCCCACCCTGCGACGGGTCGGCTACAATCTCTGCGGCAGTTCTGGGGCCAATTCAGCTGGCATAAGACCTACATACCCAAGCTTCGATTGGGGGAAGAAGCGGAGAGGAGAAGTTAAAATCGAAACAGCGATTACAACCCGAGAAAAGTGAAGGAGAAGGTAAAGATCACTATCTTCTGATACGGGACAGATTGATAAAAGCAGAGAGGAAAAAAAATAGATTTTTAAACTGCAACAGACTAATGAAAAGGAGGGGAAGATTCGGCAAGAGTTGTATTTGAAAAGAGACTAAGTTTAAAGAAGTTATTAAAGAAATCGGACTATTGTTTTGAATACTTGCGGTTATGGAGCTGTGAGAAAAAGACACCATCGCGAGATCTGCTGTGGGAAGTTGGGAGACAGGAAGTGCGTAACAACAAAAGAGTGGCTGGAGAGAAGCGGCCCTTGCTGGAGGGCAGGAAGAAGGGAATCGCCATCTTTGAAAGGGGAAGGGTCGCGGCTTCAGCGGAAAAGGAAGTAGGCCATCTTGGATTACAAAATCATAGAGAGACCATACAGAAAAGACGCCCGACATTTTGGACTCTTTAAAAACTAATTTATGCAAGAAGACCGGGACATTTGAAATAAAAAAGGTATTAAATTTAACGCCACGGAGTTAAGGAAGAGAGCGGACTCGTGGGAGCGAGCTAAAGCAAGCCCCACGATGTCGAAAAAAGAGTGGCAATCGGCAATAGAAAACCTGGACAAAAAACTTTTAGAGGTGATTAAAGAATTCAAAGATATGAAATTGGAGCTGATTAAAGAGGTTAAACAGACAGTAAAATCGGAGCTGTCAGAAGTAAAATCGGAGCTGTCAGAAGTGAAGAAAGGTATGGAAACAATACAAAATGAATTACAAGGAACGCAGCAGAGAGTTAAAACAGTAGAAGGAGCGATGGAGAATTTAGCAGACACGCAACAAACAGAGATGAGACTGATGAGGGGAAGAATGGCGGTTGCGGAAAGTAGACACATGGAGAAGCAGCTGAGATTTCGCGGTCTGCCGGAGATGGAAGGAAAGACAGCGCAAGAACAGATGACGGAGGTGTTAGCTGAATACCTGGGGAAGGAGGAGGAGGAAGTTGTGGCTATCCTTGATGTGGCATATCGTGTAAACTCGAGAATTGCAACCCAGAGGAAAGTACCAAGAGATGTGATTGTGCAATTTACAACACGAAACATGAAAGAGAAGATTGTGACTAAACAGTTTCAAGACCCATTGGAGATCGATGGCAAGACAATTATCATAATGAAGGAATTACCCAGATCAGTGTTATTGGATCGGAAAAAATACAAAGCACTAATCCAGATGTTGAAGGACATGAAAATCAGGTACAGATGGGAGCTTCCAGAAGGTTTGTCCTTTGAATTTGGAGGTGCCAAAAAGCGCATTAGATCTGAGCGGGAGATGGAGCAATTTATAAGGGACAATGAAAAAGACTTACCAACAAGACTATGAGTATGGAGTGTAAAGTCATATCTTGGAATGTAAATGGACTAAATTCACCGAACAAGAGAAAAAACATCTTCCACTGGCTATTAAAACAAAAATGTGATATTGTTTGTTTGCAAGAGACCCATATTCGAAAGCAGGATGTAAAATATTTAAAATTGGGAAAATTGGGCAAGGAATTTGTAGCGGCCTCAAGTAAGAAAAAAAGAGGAGTGGTGGTATATATAAAAGAGGAGCTACAGCCAAAATTTGTAATGAAAGATGTGGAAGCCAGATTTATAGCAGTGGAATGTACTTGGAACTTAAAGAGAGTGTTGGTAGTCGGAGTTTATGCACCCAACGGTGCAAAAGAAAGCTTCTTTGAGGATTTGAGGAAGCAATTAGACGATCTTTCATATGACCAGATAATTCTTGCTGGAGACTTCAATGGAGTGACGGACTTGGAATTAGATAAAAAGACAATAACGGCACAAAAGAAAAGAGGATTATTACCAAAGCTCTTTTTTGAGTTGACTCAACAGGAGACTCTTGAAGATGTATGGAGAAGAGAACATCCCAAAACCAGACAGTTTACTTTTTATTCTGCAAGGCACTCTACATTATCAAGAATTGATATGATCTGGGCCTCAAAAGACTTAGCGTTATGGACTAAGGAGGTAGAAATAATGCCGATGGTAGGCTCAGATCACAACCCAATTATGTGGAAATTAGGGAAAAGGAGAAAAAGGAAAGCATGGAGAATAAATGAGGACTTGCTACAGGAAGGAGAGAATATGGAGATACTGAGAAGAGAGACAAAGTTCTTCATACAATACAACGTGAATAAAGAAGTACCAACTGGTAAAGTTTGGGATGCTTATAAGGCGGTTATAAGGGGCATACTAATGGACTTAAATGGTAGAGCAAGAAAGAAGAAAGAGGAGAAAAGACAAGAGATTGAGGAGAAAATAAAAGCCAAAGAAACACAGTTAAAAAAGAGACCAGGGAAAAAGAAATTATATCAGGAAATTAAAATACTTCAAGAACAGCTAACAGCAATGAGTAACAAAGAATTGGAGTGGAACCTTAAAAGACTGAACCAGAAAGTGTTTGAAGGTGCAAATAAACCTGGGAAGTACCTGGCATGGCAATTGAAGAAGAGAAGGGAAAAGAAAATAATAAATAAAATTTGTGAAGACAACAAAACGTATTTGGAACAGACCACCATCAGTAGAGCCTTTTTTAAATTTTACGCTAAGCTGTACAATAAGAAAGAAGTAAATAAAGAATCAATAGCGTTATATTTGGAGAAAATGAAACTTCCAGAAATCTCGGAAGTTTGGAGAAATAAATTGAACAGTGATGTAACGGACGAGGAAATAAGTAAAGCAATACAATCTGCAAATTTAGGAAAGGCGCCAGGGCCAGATGGACTTACGGCTAAATTTTATAAGACAATGGCCAACGAACTGGCACCATTCCTAAAAGAGGTGATCAATGGAGTTTTAAGGGATCAAAGGATTCCAGATACCTGGAGTGAAGCGAACATATCATTGATCCCAAAAGAGGGCCAAGACTTGACTAATGTGAAAAATTACAGACCTATATCGTTACTTAACAATGACTATAAAATTTTTGCGAAGATATTGGCGGAGAGACTGAAGGGGTGGCTCTCGGAAATTATAGAGGAGGAACAAGCAGGCTTTTTGCCAGACAGACAAATAAGAGACAATTTAAGGACAGTGATTAATGCTATTGAATATTATGATAAGCGTTGTGACAAAGAGGTTGGTTTCTTCTTTGTTGACGCTGAAAAGGCGTTTGACAATTTAAACTGGGACTTTATGTTTGCCACTATGGAAAAGCTACAATTGGGAGAAAGATTCATCAGAGCAATTAAGGAAATTTACAGAGACCAGACTGCAGCAATTGTGGTGAACGATGAAGCGACCAAGAAATTGACTATAAGTAAAGGAACAAGACAAGGTTGCCCGTTGTCTCCACTGTTGTTCATTTTAGTATTGGAGATCCTGATGATACAAAAACGACAAGATGAAGAAATTCGAGGAATAAAAATAAAGGACTATTCATACAAGGTCAGAGCATTTGCGGATGATATAATGTTAATTGTAGAAGACCCATTGGAGAACATGCCAAAAGTGATAGATAAGATTAAGGAGTTCGGAGACCTGGCAGGTTTCTATATTAATAAAAAGAAGATATTATGAAAAAATATGACTAAGCAGAAAC
This sequence comes from Eublepharis macularius, assembly GCF_028583425.1. Taxonomy (NCBI): domain Eukaryota; kingdom Metazoa; phylum Chordata; class Lepidosauria; order Squamata; family Eublepharidae; genus Eublepharis; species Eublepharis macularius. The sequence continues at coordinate 72,604,617 of NC_072799.1, forward strand.
AACAATTGTTAACGGAAATAACGGACTGTGAAGTAACAAGTAAGGTGAAATATTTGGGAATTGAACTGACTGCAAAGAATATAGACTTATTTAAAAACAATTATGAAAAACTATGGATTCAGATAGAGAGAGACTTGATTAAATGGAATAGGTTGAATTTGTCATGGTTGGGTAGGATTGCAGCAGTTAAGATGAATGTGTTACCAAGAGTAATGTTTTTGCTACAGACAATACCAATCATCAGAGACTCTAAACAATTTGAAAAATGGCAGAGGAAGATATCAGATTTTGTATGGGCAGGCAAGAAGCCTCGAGTTAAAATGAAAGTTCTACAAGACGCAAAAGAAAGAGGCGGAATGCAACTGCCCAATCTGAGACTTTACCATGATGCAATCTGCCTAGTGTGGCTGAAAGAGTGGATGACGTTAAAGAACAAGAAATTACTAGCCCTAGAGGGATACAAAAAAATATTCGGATGGCACGCATACCTATGGCATGATAAAGTAAAGGTGAACTCGATGTTCCTGCATCATTATATACGGAGAAGTTTATATACAATCTGGAAGAAGTACAGAACTTATCTAGAAGAAGGAACCCCTTTGTGGGTAGTTCCATATGAGGTGATAGATCCGAGAGCTGTTGATAAAGAGCAACAATGTTTAACTTACAAAGAAGTTACTAGAACTGAAGCATCTAAACTCAGAATAAAGACGCAGGAGGAACTATCACCTTATTATGACTGGTTCCAGTACAGACAGATTAGAGATTTATATAACTCGGACTCTGTAAAGGGAGGTATACGAATAGAGAATTCGGAACTAGAGCAGACCCTTCTTAAAGAGGACAAGAAAAGAATATCTAAGGTATACCAAGTACTGTTGAAATGGTATACTGAGGATGAGATAGTTAAAACACAAATGGTGAAATGGGCTATAAATTTTAATAAAGAAATAACAATGGAGGCATGGGAATACTTGTGGAAGACTACAATGAAGATAACGACATGTACGAGCATTAAAGAGAACATTTACAAAATGATTTATCGTTGGTACATGACACCAAAGAAGATTGCGCTAGGGAATTTGAACACTTCTAATAAATGCTGGAAATGCAGGAAGCATGAGGGCTCCCTCTATCATATGTGGTGGTCGTGTGAGGTAGCTAGGCAGTACTGGGGGGAAATAATAAGAGAAATGAGTGAAATTTTGCAATTTCAAGTAAATAAGAACCCAGAACTCCTGCTACTAAACTTGGGAATGGAGGGAATTCCAGCTCATCATAGGACGTTGATATTCTACATGACGGCAGCAGCCAGACTTTTGTATGCGCAAAAATGGAAAGTACAAGAAGTGCCAACTATTGAAGATTGGATACACAAATTGCTGTACATGGCAGAAATGGACAAGATGACAAGAAAACTGAGAAATCTGGACTCAGGGCAGTTTAACACAGACTGGGAGAAGCTGAAACAATATTTGGAGAAGAAATGGGAGGTGGGAGGAGAACTGTGGCAGTTTGAGAACTACTGAAGTATAATAAAATGTAGAGGGGGGTGACTTTACCGGGGGGGGAGAAGAGATAAACGTGAATCTCTAAGCAGTTAGGTTAATAGATTGATATATATAGATTAACAAATAGAATATCGATAGAAAATAATTAACCATAAGGGTTAACTATAAGGACTGATTTAACTAATAATATTTTCTTTCTGGTAAGATTTGTATAATGTACCAAATTGAATATGTTTACCTGAAGATATATATGAGTTAAGTTGATTGATTATATAATGACAGTAATATAGATCTACTATTGAAGGGGAATAGAAATATTAATGTAATTAAATATAACTAAAACAGAAAGAAGAAGATAGAATGTAACACATAGAGTATAAGTCAAATTGTTTGATTTATATGAATGTATGATTTATATGGTTTATGATCTATAGAAATATTTGAAATCTGAATTATGAAAAATGGGATAAATTGTTTGTCCAATATGGAAATAAGGACTCATAGTTAGGGTACAGAGTTTTAAAAATAGTTAAAGAAGTATTGCTTAGAATAAAGGGAGAATATACATTTGTTAGATAGAGGAATTTAAAAGGAGTAAGGGAAAAGGGACAAAGGGTTGGAAAACTGTTGGAAGTCAACAAAAAGGGGGGGAAAGGGAGGGGGTTAGAAATTGGAAAATGGGAGAATTGATTGTAATGTGAAAATAATTGATCCTAACCCAATAAAAAAATTTTTCAAAAAAAAAAAAGAAAATAGCAGATGACTTTTGCTTATGCTCTGCTCCAGCGTTTCTTCAACTATGTATTGGATTTCTACTGATGTTATGTCTTTGCACTATGTCAGTTCCCACTCTGGGAAGGCTTCCCCAATTATGGGTAAGGGACTGAGAGGAGCTTTTGTTTTATGCCCTTGTTTCCCCACCTTCTGACAAATCACACAGCTTTGGCTGTACTTCTTCACATTTTGTGAAATTCTAGGCCAGTAATATTCTTTCATTAAGTTTTCTTGGTTTTGCTAATTCCTAAATGACCTGCACATGGAATGTCATGTGCCAGCTCAATCAAGGATTGTCTGTATATTTTAGGAGCAACCAGCTGTTTTATACGCTCCCAATTTGACTTGGTCCCCTTTGGTTTCCAAATCCTGTAAATTAGCTCTTTTCCCACATAAAAATGTCCGTTTCTGTGTTTATCTCATTCTGACTGACTTTCTCTCTGATGTCCTTTAACTCAGGGTTTAACTCACAATTTCTTTTTTAAACTCCCCAGAGTTTTTATTTATACCTCCTCCTTTTTCTCAGGACATTTTAGCAGTACTGACAGCCATTTGTGTCTCTCTTTTTCCCTCCTGCAATGTATCAATTGTGTCTGTTGCTAAGATACATAGGGTCCTGTTTTCGAGTCCCTTTGGTTCAACTTGCGGCAGTTCTTTGGAATCAGTGCATATCTGAATTCTTGTCTTTGCTCCCATTACATCTCTTCCTAATATTACTGGTATTTTCTGATCTTTAGTAAACGCTACAGGGAATTTTCAGCTGTGTTAGTGGTACCCTTTTAGAATTTCCTCACACACCTTGCAAGGATATGTGCTTATCTGAAATCAGGTTTTTATTGTTAACCAAATCCTCCCTGACTAGTGTTACTGATACTCTTGTGTCTAGAATGGCTAAAGTATCTCTCCCATTTATTTGTACCACCTCAGTTCAGTATCCTGTGCAACCTTATCTATCTTTACCCTACACAAGTAAACTGTTTCTTCAATACTTATGAGTAGACATGGGCATGAACCAAAAAAATTTAATGACTCCGCGGTTCATGGTTCGGTGCCGATGACGATCCCGAAGTCGCAAACTGCAATGGACATTTCCCATTGCCGAACCGGTTTGCGCTTCGTGGTTCATGGTGCTCTCCTCCAGCCAGCAACCAAGTTTGGTCAAGATTGCAGAAGGGAACTTGGAGTTATATCCTCTCCAATCCGAGGAAACCAGGAAACTCTCACAAAAATCCAAGCTCAATTATACTCTCTCTCTCCCCAAAGGCTAGAAAGTAGCAAGCAGCAAGCAGCAGCTCTGTCACACTCCACTGCTAGCTGAAAGTGAAACCCAGCCTGGGAGCCCACTGCTATTTATAATCTGAGGACTCATTGAGCAATGCAGGAGGTCTGTGTTTGGCCATCAGAGCTGCCTATCAGGGTTTGCAGGGATGAGATTGGAGTGCCCATAGCTACAGAACACCCCCCTCCCTCTCCCGGGTGTCTTCTCCCAACTTGTAACTGCTTGGCAGCTCCATGGTTGGAAGGAAGACCTGCCAATCAAGGTAAGCTGGGCTTCCATTCGGGTTTCCAGGGCGACAGAAGGAGCGCAGACAGAGTTCAGGCATTCCCCTGGCTCCGTTTCCAAGGGAATTGATTGATGGCGCCTGACTGTCTGGCTTCCCGAACCGCAGCCAAATGCACTGAACCAGGCCTCTCCTGAACGCTGGTTCGTTTGCCGTGGACAATCACGAACCACCGGATCGTGATCGCGCGATCACCAATTTTGTGGGTTTTTGAAGTTCGTAATGTGGTTCATGCCCCTCTCTACTTATGAGTAAGGGAGTGATTTTACTGGATCTTTCATTTGTCTATGTTGAGCTGTTGGAGTCTCTAGCCTGTTCACTCTCATTCTCTGAGGTATTTCTAGTGACCCTCCATTCATGCTCAAGTGTTGTTTGCTTGGATTGGTTCTTTATACATTTGTAAGCTAAATGCCCTTTCAGTCCACATACAACACATTTTCTGTCTTTCCAGTATACATCTTTGTTTCCTTCTATATTTTTATCCTGACTTTTTGTTATCTCAGCTCTCTCATATGTTCCTTAAATCTGTCATATACAGCTTGCTTGCATTCAGCACACACCACAGGTTTATCTGAGGGAAATATGTAGATCTCAGCCAATTCCCCTCTAATTAAGCTGGGTAAATACTTCATATATTGTGGCTCTGGTATTCCCCAGTTCTGAGCAGATCTTTCAAAAATTGATAGGAAGATTTGTGGATCTTCTCCTGACACATATACCATAAATGCTGTATTTTAATATTTTATACCCGCCCATTTTAATTGTTTTGATATAATGTTTTAATGTTTTTATAATGTTTTTACTGTTTTAAACTGTTGTTAAACCGCCCTGAGCCCATCTGATGGGGAGGGCAGTCTAGAAATGTGAATAAATAAATAAATAAATAAATAAATAAATAAATAAATAAATAAATAAATAAATAAATTGGGGAGGGGGTAATTCAAGGAAAATCAGCTCTGGGTTCTGAGTTTCCCTTCTCCCCCCGCCCCCATTCTTAAGTCTCTTTCTAATTGTAATATTTCAGCTTCTAATTTGGTTTGTCTCTCCATCTCTTGAGTTCTAAGTTCTATTTCTCAAGTTCTAAGTTCCCTTTCAAACTTTTTGTTGTTTCAACTTTCAATTTTTCCCTTTCCAAGCTGCTTTTGTTCATTCCACTTTTCCCTCTCCAACTGTTTTTGTAATGCTTCAACTTTCAACTTTTCCCTCAGGAAAAGGACTATGGAAAAGGACTCTCAGGACTATGGTTATACATTCCCTCAGAATCTCTCTCCTCTGAAGTTCTACTATGCTCCACACTACTTTGTATCAGTTTAACTCTCAGTTCTTCTACACTTTTTCTTTCATGAGGTAAATTTAACTCTGCACTTCTGAATCAGAGCCTCCTTTTCATCCCCAGAAACTCTGCCATTTTTCTCTCTTTTAATTGTATTTATTTCTGCAATTGTACTAAACTTTACCAGATTGTTATCTCTTATATATCCTACTAGTTTCTGTATGTCTCTTTCCTTTATAACAGTTCTATTTTCCTCCTAGAATTTGACTGAACACTCTGTCTCCTTGGCTATCTGTCCCCTCAGAATGCCTTTCTCTCAGAATGCTCCTACCTTCCATGATATTCTATCCCACTTAAATATTTTCTCCTCCTCAGGATGTTTGATATCCCACTGCTAAGCCTCCACCTGTTATGACCCCCTTTCTTTCTCTGTTAGATTTTGCCTTTAGCCCTCTTCTTACATCCTCTGGGTAGATTGCTGTCACCAGGAATTATATTCCAAAATAGTTGATTTAAATTTCCCTTTTAATAATGTGCCCAAGCATCAGGCTCCTTTGTGGGACTATGTGGCCCTGAGGATAGGAATGGGATATGGGAATAACAGATACTCTGGGATCAATTTAAAAAAATATATATACTTTTATTTTTACAAGAAGTGTATTGGTTTCATACTTAAATGTAATGGTTTCCAAGATAGTTGTCAGTTATTAAAGTTTCTTTTCATAGGCTCAGTCACACCCACACATATATAAACTTTTCCTCTCAGGCTCATACACAATTTTCCTGCTTTAGACAGAATGTTCTCTCACAGATACACACAGTTGCCTAACTGAACTAGAATAAGAATCCCCTCAGGCTTCCACACAGGTTGCCTGCTTTGCTCAGACTCAGTGTTTCTCTCAGAAATATATAGACAGTCTCAGGCTGCACACAGCTTGCCTGTCAAAACCAGAAAGCAGACTGAATCTCTTTTCTCTGTTCAGTGACTAAAAACTGCAGTTCACTATGCCCACACTCTCAGTCATCAACCAATCATCTCACTCACTCATCCTTCTCTTGCACCCCCACTCTTTATCTGTACCACACCAAGCATTTAAACACACTCACACACACTTAAAATCATTACAGCATCCAATGCATCTTTCATGACAGATCTTCTTGAGAGTTAAGTACTTAGGATAAATGAACATGCTGCTTGCAACCTTTACATGACAGACAGCAGTAAAGTAATTTTAAAATTTTAAAATACTCTACTGGTGTATGCATCGACAATGAGACAGCAGTGAATCAGTGAGTCTGTTAGAGGGAGGACACTGGCCAATCACTGTTGCTTATTTGCCAAGGCTGGAGCTTGTGAGGTTGTGGAAGAATCTTTTTTAACAAGGTTAAGCTACTGTACTTCCAAATGGCTTTTCTATCTGTTTAGTTCGTTTCTTAGTGGCATGAAGAAATGACAAAAAATCAGATTTAGCAACTTACCCTTTGGATTTCGATGAAAAATTTCTCTGAATATGATCTTTTGCATTTATAATAGAATCATGATGTTCACTAATAACTTTACCATTTCTCAAGCCTGTCACCACCTTCAGAGGTTAATTATATTGGGGGTGAAAATGAAAAGATCTGAAAAGGAAAAAAAAGTTTGCTGTTAAGAGCTGAATCTAAGAACAGCCACTGCTGTGCAATATTTCTCTTTAAAAGCACAATGTGGGTTTAAAGCTTAATGTTCTTAGAGCAATCTAATACTGGCAGAATTATGTTACATAGAATTTTAATATAAATCTGCCATGTATAATCTTTAGAACCTATATAGGAGATGCTGGATAAAGTAAGAAAATAAAGAATAATAATGACAAAGCAGTATTCAATTTAAGTATAAGGAAAGGTAAAGGGAAATAGCTTTTTAGATTTTGTTGTGAAATACTAGAAATAAAACAAATGTCACAAACAGGACAGAGATATTCCATGTTGTTCTCTTCCCCGTTGTCCACATACCCTGGACTAACCTTAGTAGTCATCAATGGACCTCACCTTCATTAATCCCTTTTAAAACCATGAGCATAGAGTCTTTCTACACGAGATACCTCGGCACGTGTTCGTCAAGTGTAGAGTGAGCAATATTAGCTGGGAAGCATAATTTTAAAGACAGAGCTGGCAGAGGTCACTTCTCAGAGGATTTGTTAATTTCATCTTTGCCTCCCTGAAGGCTCTGCCAATTTCATCTCTCCAGTCTAAAACTGTGCTGGAAAGCATAGTTTAAAAAGAAGGAACCAGCAGAGATCACTCCTCAGAGGGTTTGTTAATTTCATCTTCGCTTCCCTGAAGGCTCTTATCAATTTCACCTCTTTGTCTCTGTCTTTTTAAACTACCCTTCCCAGCTAACACAGCATCTTCCAACACGTGTTCTTCATGTGTCAGATATCTCATGTAGAGAGACTCATAGATGGCTTTGAACTTGGAGAGGGAGAAATCAGCAGGCAGCATACCGCTGACTTTTATTTTGGGGTCAAGGAGAAGCTAACTCCCAGCTAATGAGGGTATCAGCTGAACACAGGCTTATACTCCACCCTTGTCAGCTAGCCAAGGTTTCTTTCATGTGCCCCAGAGTTGCTATTTTTCTGGAGATGGGTGCTGTGTCTGTCATCCTTATCACTTGAGTGACCCTATGGTGTTGCCAAATCCACTGGGGTTTAGTTCCATTTGCTCCTGGGAGCTGTGCACGGGGGACCAGACATTTGGACTTGATCATAATTTTCTTGACTCTGTCTTAAGTTTCTAAGTTTTATAGATGCACATCAATGATCTGAGTGTTCTAGATTGTTTCTGCATAACAATAATAATCTGTGGACTGCAGTGAATATGCTTTAATTTTAAAAAATCCTCTGGAAACAAAAAAATACTAAGGGGATTTAACCTATATGAAATATGAATGAAAAACAGAATGTATTAGTTAACTGGTTAGCAGGTTTATCAAGTCTTGAACCTGATGGAACTGTATTCAAATCATTTTCTCTAGGATTTTCATCTGCCCTAGGAGAGGGATAGGGGGAAGCAACCAAAACTCTCACCCAGATCTTGAACAGCAGTTGCAGCTAAAAATGTAATACATATGGGCAAAAATACAGAAAAATATGAGTTATAAATTGGTATATCCTTGTTTTCTGGTCTTGGCTCCTGTCCCAAATGGAAGAAGGGGGCTACAGGAACTTGTCTCTAGTGCACATGCTGGATGCTTGGCTTAAGTGGTGCCTTGCTACATACTACACTCGTCAGGGTGCTAATATGAGACAACCCTTGAGGGTGGAAGAGACTACCTCCATGTCCTTCCCTGCCTCACTTTTTCTCCCCTCATCTATGACTTTTCCTTAGGGTTGCCCCGTCACATGTCCAAGAGGGTGGGCTCTGACACAGGATATCCATGCTTGGATGACTGTGGCTGGTTTGGCAGGACCAAACTTGACCTCTTTTTTGTTCAGATTCAAAACTGCAGGGGTCCAGTGGCACCTTGGTCCTCCCATGCTGCTGGTTACTACGTGCAGTGTGCATGGAGAATGGTCTGGTGAGTGGTCCAGATGTGTGTGTGATTGTTCTGGGAAGGGCGCAGTCTCCAGGTCCAGGACTGCTGGCATCTGATAATCTATGCAGTTTGTTGGTGCAGGAGCAAGGAACCCATGAGACATGCAAGGGAGTTGCTGCCATGATTGCAGCAGAGGGGTGGGAGTGTGGAATGTTGTCTGAGCCAGATTTATGGATCTCTGGGTTGGCTCATTGGCTAGGCCATTCTGTCCCCCCTCCTTTGCTGTTAGTAGGAGCAAAACATCAGCTTTAGGGCTTTTGCCTCCCTCTCACCTTTACCCATGAGGAGATCAAACCAGGATACGTGGCCATTAGAGATGGGCATGATCCCCCCCCCAAAAATACCAATTAAGCCGTTCGTGGCTCCGGGCTGCTGCCGAACCCAGGCCACCGATTCTAACCGATCAAGTCATGTTTCTAGTCCGGAATCGGGAAGGCCAAAGCGGGAGGGTGCCCCGCTGTTTCCAGTGATATAGGAATGGTGGTTTGTGGCAGCGGCCGCCAGGCCTGGCGGGCAGGGGGAGGCAGTGATGAGCCACCTCCCTTCAGGGAGGGAGGGGACATTCACACACACACACACTTAGAGTAGAGGGAGGGGAGTTTTTAATCTGGCAACAAGCCACCTCACCTCAGGGAGGGGACATTTCCAGGGCTGGATCTACAGTTGCCAGTGCCCAGGGCAACCGTAGTCAGGCTCTTGCGCACGTGCGCGAGCTTCTGGGTCCCCCCACCCACCCACGCAGCAAGCCGGCTGTCCCAGTGCGCTGCGGAGCTGGCGGCAGCACGAGTGGCTCAGCGGCTGCCCGTGCCATTCACCTGCCCCGTAAGACAAGGGGCAGCCGGCTTGCCCGCGCGCCCCTTGTCCTGGGGAAAGGCGAACAGCGCAGGCGACCTTCCAGCCTCCCGCGCTGCCTTTTGCCTTTCCCCAGGACAAGGGGCGGCTGGCTTGCCCACGTGCCCCTTGTCCTGGGGAAAGATTAACGGCATGGGCGGCCTTGCAGCCACCCGCACTGCCTTTTGCCTCTCCCCAGGACAAGGGGCAGCTGGCTTGCCCACACGCCCCTTGTCCTGGGGAAAGACGAACGGCGCGGGTGGCCTCCCAGCCTCCCGCACTGCCTTTTGCCTTTCCTTTGTGCCCATGGCTTCAGAACACCCCCTTCCCCCTCCCTCCCCTGGGTTGCTGCTCTGTGGTTAGAAGGAAGCTGGGCTTCCATTTGTGTTTCGAGGGCGACAGAAGGAGGGTAAACACAGCTCATTCCCCTAGCTCCGTTGCCCCAGGAATAAATTACTGGTGCAAGAGTGTCTGCAATTCCGAACAGAAACCGATATATCCAATCAAGTCCCGAACAAGCAAACCCCCGACTGCTGGATTGGTTGCCATGGACTGAACCGATTAGCTGAGTCACGATGGCGCAAACGCCAAAATCGGGGGGGGGGGGGTTGAAATCGTAATTCAGATCGTGCCCATGTCTCCTGGACATGCTATCCCAGTGCCTTATTACCAAGCTGTGCCTTCCTGAGCAATATTCTGTGCTTTGATTCATGTGGCTGGCGGTGATATCCGAGCTTCAACAGACTGCCTAGTGCCTGTCTCTTTAGAACCTCCCCTATTGGCCCACTGGGTAGGATGCTGGTCTTGAGTGTAGGCGGGCTGTAGTTTTAAGGCCAGCCTCTATCTTGTTGTTGTCGTCTTCCTATTGTTTTTATTTTCTTGGGTGAAGGAGGTGTCTGGTTCAGAGCAATGATATTTAAACGAGGGCAGTATTTTTGCTGCCCGTCAGGTCCTTGTCAGGGCAGGGGTGGGTATCCTGACTAGGGTGTTCATAATGGGAAAAAATGAGTCTAAAATACACCTGGAAATCTCTCTTTTGTTTTCTTAAAGAAGCTTCTGGAATGCTGAACCAATTCTGAATTAAATTGTAAACTCCCCTCCCACCAAAAAGGGTGTGTTTCATTTTGTTTCAGACCTTGCAGCAGCAGGTAGATACTGAGCCAGCCTTGTAGGGCAACAGCATGTTTTCTTGAACAGCATTCACCAATCAGATCTCAATTAACTCTGTTGGTGGGAAGAGGGGATGAGACCAATGCAAGTGAGTACATCCCACCTCCATCCTGTCACTACCCAGGAAATGGCGTTGTCTCCCTGCCAATCTGGTTCCCACAAGGGGAGACCCCTCTTTCCCCAGCGATCAGCTTTGGAAACATTTGGAAGGGAAACTTAAATCATAGGCACTTTTCACACTACTTACCTGCTCCCGGAATGTTGCGAAACATCATGCAAGAAACGCGGAAGATAGCATCTTGTACGATGTTTCGCAACGTTCCGGGAGCAGGTAAGTAGTGTGAAAAGGGCCATAGGCTGCAAATCAAAAGACAGTTCCCTGAGAGTAAGCACTATTGAATAATGTGGGATTTACACCTGAGTAGACCTGCTGGGTGCATCTTGGTGTGCACCTGTGTGTGCCACTCTCAGAGGCGTCATTGCCTGCAGTTGCCTGAGTGGTGGACGTTATCAGGGTTGCTATGGACTCTGGTGCCCTTGCTATGCTGTCTGTGACTTCTTCAGGACTGTGCATTATTGAAATGGCCATAAAGAATGGATCAGTACCACAGCTTTTGCATCAGCGGCCAGACATATCCGCCTCAGTGGCCCACAAGATGGTGCTATAGATTAGACGGGGATGCTTTATATAGGATAGTGCCTGTTTTGAAGCAGGAGGCCTGCCTTTTGGTTCAGTGGCTTCTACAATTCAAAGGATCATATTGTAGATTTTCTGGACCTGCCCCATATGGGGTAGTGATTGCTTTGTTCCTTTTGAATTCTCCTTTTATTTCTATTTAAAGGGATCCAGTAGCAAGTATTAAGAGATTCTCCCATCTTTAATTGCAACTTAGTCTGATCCCCAGTGTAACTGGTAAAGGCTGTGGAAAGTATGCATTTCAGATTATTGGAGGTGTTATCCCCCCTCCACTTTTTTCTATTTTTGTAATATGGGGGAACACTCAAAACTTTCACTCAAAACTTAAATAATAACACAGTAATATTATAAATATGGATAAAGATACTGTAAGATACTAGTTATATTCTAGTAAAGACTTGTTTTATAGTGACGGTGAGTGTACAGCTTCCATAAAGTTTCATTTCTCTCCTCTCTGATTAAAGACAATAGAATATCATAAAATAGTATGTAATCACTGTTCTAAATAATTTATTCTGTGCTGGATATATCCACCAAGCAGCCCGGCAAACTAAGGATTGAGAAATGAACATCCACATAAATTCTTTAGCAAAATCTGTTGGGATTAGGAGCATGTAGACAACGCTTACTCTTTCCTGCAGCTCCTGGACTTTCACAGTAATAGTGAATGCCTGCAAGTGCTTCTCTAACTCATGTTCACTATGAACTTTATTGTCCTTTTCTCTCCTTCCAGTTTTATCTTCTAGTAGTAACTCATACATGGATCATTAGTCTGAAGTTCAAGCCAACATCAGGCAAGCAGGGTGGATATATTGATCCCTGCTCTGTTTTCTCATTGAGATCCCATACTCTTTATTTAGCAGCCATTATGACCATCACAATTTTCTGCCAGTCTCTCTGAATCCTCAGGTCCAAAACAACTGATACGGTGTAACACAAAGGGCCTCTGCCTTACTCCACCCCAGGTAGTCTTTGCGAGGCAAAATGTACTAGTCGCTTGGGTAGAGCTCTGGCTTTGATATCAGGATTGGTCCTAGTACTAAGGAAAGCACCGATTTCTCTTAGGGCTAATATTTTTTTCAAGAAGACTGTGGCTTCAATATATAGTTATCTCATCTAAATACTACCAGGTAGAAAAAGTAGTGGGAACGTAGCTTAATTTTGTAGTTTTTGAAGTTTGCCATATGAATTTATTCACGGAATAATCTCAGCAACGCTTTCTCCAGGTACAATCAGATCACTTTCCTACATCTTATACTCGAATTGGTGATGTGGGATAATTGCATTTTGGTTTAATATGCTATCTATGAGCCAGAAGAAGCAACTTCATAAGCCCAACCAAAGGTTTATAGGTTTTCATCAAGCCTTCTGTGCATCCATTTATTTTCAGTAATGTTTTATTGGCTGCCATTAGAGATGGGCATGAACCAAAATATGAACCAAAGTTCGTGATGAACTAGGCCGGTTAGTGGTTCATGAACCGGCAGTTCGTCAGAGCCCATTTCTGATGAACCATCACAAACTTTAGGCTGGTTCATTTGGTTGGTCACTGCAGACAGCCTGGTGCCGATCAATCAGTTTCCTAGGCAACAGGAGATGGACTTCCTGCAGACCTCCTGCTGACCTGGAAGTGGCCTTCTGCTGGCCCGGAAGTGACCTTCTGCTGACCTGGAAGTGATGATTTGCTGACCTGGATGTGATGTTTTCATGAACCAAACGAACCAGTTTGTGAACCAGGGCAGGTTCATGAAAGTTCGTCATTTGTGAAATGCAATGAACCAGAAACCTCATGGTTTATTTTTTTCTGGTTCGTGCCCATCTCTAGCTGTCTTGAGTTTTTTTAGTAATTTATTGAAGTGACTGGAGAAATATCTTCTTGTTCAGATTCTAAATGCTTGAATAAAGCAAATCTCACTATCTAGTTCCTTCTGGGAGTGGTAACTACAGCAGATAGAGTTCAGAATTCATACTGCACATTTTGCTAAGAAATGACAACCAAGTGCACTTAATCTACCCATCAGAATGTGCTGGTATGCCTCATTGACATATAATATGGCTCATCAACCTCAAAATACTTTTCAGCTTCTAAGAACCATTGGTACCAAAGAGCAACTTAGCTAGAATCTGATGAACTGATATATTAACATTGTCAATTTAAATTCAGGATGTTGGCAACAGCTGTTTTGGTGCGTACATGGAATTAACAGCCATTGAAGAAATGTCTAATTGAATGGAGTGGAAAAAACTCACTTGGTGTTTCCTGGCAAGTCTCTAAAACACTGACATGTATTGTGTGTAATATTCTATTAAAAGAATGGGATACATTCATATTTCTTATATCTTATTGCTCTTCTTTTTAGCAATCAAAGTAACGTCTTAATATTTTACCCTCCTGCTTTGACACAGCACTCTGGAAAGTGTCTTGCAGCATCTTAGTGAGGTGTGCGATCTATAGAGGAGAGATAAGCTCAGTGGCTCAATCATACTATACTCTTCTTGCATTCTTTTATTTATATGTTTTTATAGTCCACCTTTCTCACTGAGATTCAAGGCAGTTTACACAGTGTAAGTCAATATGATGAATGGCTAGGACATTCAATAACCATAAAATAGGGTACAGAAAATGTTGTGTATTGGGCTGAGTTAGGCCAAATGAGGCCTCTAAGGTAATTACTGTATTGAGTGTTATGCACTGTTAGCTTCAGGTTATGTCAAGGTTCCTAACACACTTCATTTGCATTGGTTATATTGCCTGCACTTAATCCTCATTGGGTACATTTACATGCATATTCATGGGTTACTTTCTGAGGGCAGAAGCCAATCAGTCCTCTCAAATAAAGACCAATCAGTGGCCTGTCTGCACACTACATTGTATATAGTTTATGCAAATGATGGCGTTCTAAAATACACGTTCTTATTGGTTGCTGGCTATTATTGGGGCAGGGTTTCTGTGTATATAATGAGGGCTTCTGTTCAGCTTGTTAGTGTATGTCTAGTGAGTAGGGTCTGCTCTTGTCTGTCTGTTCTAGCTTGCAATAAAGAGCATAGTTTTGGCTGAAATCACTCTGGGCTGCAATCATTCTGAGTTCCAGGCTCCGTACACAATAGAAAACATACATAATTCTGAATAGGGAGGTGAAACATTGCTGAAGCAAAACATAAGTAATTTGACATGACCTATTAAATGATGCAGCAACTACCCAGTAGGAGCATATTTGCATCAACATATAGCACCCAGTAGAACAATCTACAATTCCACTCTTTTTACCAAAACATCTCTCTGAGTCATTTCTTACACCACAGCCCAATTATCTGAGTTAAAAAAAAACCTCCAGGATCATTTATTTTTGCATAGTTAGTGGAAAGCCAAAAGAGTAAGAGCTCTCCTGACCTCTTCAGACAGGCCACAGAGAATGTGCATGAATGGGCAGCAGCCATTTTTGCCCATTTCATGGTGGTATCTGCAGCAGGATCTGTCCAAATAAGCAAAACTGCCATGGCAAAGCATAAAGAAAGAAGTCCTGTATATATGGGTGGTCAAGACTATGGAGAGCTTTGTAAGTGATAGCCAAAACCTTGAACTGAGCCCTGTAATGATGGGTAGTAAGTGTATGCATTGAGAAGGTTTTCATTTCAGTTTTGAATACTGGGTTTTCGAATGAACTATTTATCATTATTGGTGTTTTTCAGGTGGGACATTGCCAGTTTGGCTTAAATCCATTTGACTTTCTCATTATCATGAGTTTCAGACACATACTTTGCAACAAGGTTCTTTGGGCAGTTGTTTTTGCACTTAACAGCCTGGAGATCTCCAAAAGGGCAAAATAGCAAATAAAGTACAGTAGAGGCCACTAGGCTGTCTAATTACCCCCACAGCTTAGAGATTGAGAGGCAAGCCTCCAGCCCTCAAGGCACTAAACCAACGAAAGTCAGTCCTGCGAGGTGGGCACCCCGCAGACTGAGTTACAAACAAATTAGCTGGATAGCATGTAGCAAAGTGGCTGTCAGTCCTTGGCAAGTAAATCCCCAAGTTCTCCACAGCAATCACACAGGTGCTTTGGTTGAAGTAACTTTTATTAGAGATCAATCAGGCTCAAGGCTCTCAGATAGTAGAACTGGCAGACGCGGCATGTTAAGGGAAAGAAAAGTTAGATACAGAGCAAGGTCCCAGCCCCAGGTTAGAAGTCCATTGAAATTCTGGCACAAACGGCAGAGACAAAAAATATCACAGCTGAGACTACATCTACAGAGTAAGCATGAAATCATCCCTGTTCCCAGGAGAAGCCTCGTTTGTGTTAGGTGCAGGAGGTCTCAAGGCCGCTCGCTTTAAAAGCGAAAGTATTCTCTGCTTCTCTGGGAGAGTGTTCAACTTCACAGGAGACAAACAACCGGTACTGAAAGGTACTCAGAAGTCTCCATAGTGTCAGAGGATTAATAGGCAACACACAACATATCCATGGCATGTATAGCAGACAAATGAAATTAAACAAAAATGGCTGTTCCTGTACCAAATAGGCAAAATCCAAAAGAGAATACACTCACAGGAGCATACAAATTATAAATTTATAAGTCAATTAATCAAGTGCAATTGCTACATATTACTCATAAAGAGTGACCTTATTCATTTTAGTCCATTAGAATCAGGATGAAAAAGTTCAAAAAGTTCATTAAGTGTTGTTCCCTTGTAGTTTCTTCTGTATCAAATTAAAGCAACAGTGTCCCAAACGAAATGTTTCCTTTTCCTCTTCTCCGGAAAGGTTCCCAGTATATTACGCCGCGGTAGTATTCCAAATGATGGTTAATGCCCAATCTGACTGCCGGCTGTATAAGCTCAGATTTCGTTCATTTGCTTCCTCAGGGGCATTATATACCGCTGTAATACATACATATATTCATACATAACCATTGTATTATCAATACAGCAAATTAAAAAATAAACTCCTCATCATTTTACCCATACAGACCTGTTGCTTTCTTGTATTTTCTGAATTTCCCTTGGAGAGGGAGGACACCGGTGGCTGCATGTGGATTCGCGCAGCCTCCCTATTGTCCATCGGTATCTCTTATGCAAATTCTTTAGAATCCTTTAGAATCAACCATTTCATTTAAAGGGACCGTTTCTAATTCTCAAGTAAAACCCTTGTTACAACAATTGTGGATTCATTTATCAGAAAACCCTTTACAAAAAACAATTTAAAGAAAGTTCATTATTCAAGCCTGAAGGTTTAACTGTTTGTAATTCATGAATCCAAAAAGCCTCCCTCCGTAAAAGAACAGTTTGATCTGTTACCTCAAGGACCGCAACTTTAAAACATCTCTCATCGTGAGTTCTTTCCACAAAATGCTGAACTAGAGGCGCTTCCAATATTCTATTCCGGATTCGAGACATGTGTTCCAGTATACGTACTTTAAGGGGTCTAGTAGTACATCCAACATAAAATAATTTACATGGGCATTCAATTATATAAACCGTATTGTAAGTTTGACAGGTAGCAAATTGTTTCAATACCAGTTTCCTGTCTCCAATCTGTATCTCCTGCCCCTCCCAAATAAGTCTGCACACACTACAGTGACCACATTTAAAGGTACCTGACGGGAGTTTGGAATCAACTCGCGGTTTTCCCAGCTTAGCATGGACAAGCCTATCCCTTAGGCTACCTGTTCTGCGTAATCCACAGACGGGGCGCTGTTCACATCCTTCAATACCCTCAACAATGTGCCAATGCTTATTTACAATCTTGATAATCTGATTTGTCAAAGGGGTAAAGTCAAGAGCCCATTTAATTCTCTGTGTTGGTTGCTGGAGCTGTGTCTCAAACAGGCGTGATCTATCAGTGGCCCTAGCACGATTTAGGGCCGCCCGAACAACCCTCCAGGGATAATTCCTATTAAGGAAATCCCTGCACATATTTTCACTGTCCCTTTCAAAATCACACAATGTCGATGAATTACGTTTGATACGCAATAATTGGCCATAGGGAATATTCCTTTTTAAGTGCTGTGGGTGAAACGACCCATATTCCAAGTATGAGTTCCAGTCAGTGCTCTTTGTATATGTCCTGATCTTAACCTTATTAGTTTGGTCCCTATAGGTGATCACATCTAAAAAATTAATTTCCTGTCCATCATAAGTCCAAGTATACTGAACATTATTATCTCTGGTATTCAGCCAATTGCAAAAGGGTTCCACTTCCTCCTTTCCCTTGAATATGAAAAATAAATCATCCAAAAATCTAGCAAAAAAATATATACACGTTCTATATGGATTAGATAAGTTCATGATATGTTGTTTTTCCCAGCGTGACATAAATAAATTGGCGATGCTCGGCGCTGCCGAGCACCCCATCGCTACACCCTTAATCTGAAAATAAAATTTATCCTCAAAGCAAAAATAATTTTTCTCTAGAAATAAATCCACCAACTGCATAATAAATGTCGAAGGGCAAGAGACCACTTGTTGATCATAAATAATTTCTTCCACTACTGATCTAGCCTCCTCGTGTGGGATTATAGTATAAAGTGATTTAACATCCATAGTTAAAAAAATCATATCCTCCTCAAGGACAAAGTTCTCTACCTTATTAATAAAGTCCCTGGTATCCCTAATGAGATATTCTATGCGGGATACCGCAGGTTGAAGAATCCAATCAACAAAAATCGCTAATGGTTCCAAAACAGAACCACAGCCCGAAATTATTGGTCTTCCCGGGGGAGGAAAGATTCCCTTGTGTATTTTTGGAAGAACATAAAATAAGGGTATTCTGGGAGATTTCACTTGTAACACCTGATATAAGGTGTCTCCTATTTCTCCCATCTCCCTAGCTTCATCCAGGACTACCTTAATAAGACCACAAATATGGTCTGTAGGATCTGAGGGAATATGTAAATAACTGGTGGTATCCTGTAGTTGTTTATATATTTCCTGCACATATGTGCTCCTATCTAAGACCACCACCCCCCCACCTTTATCTGCTGGCTTAATAACCAGGTTCACGTCCTGTTGTAAATTCTTTAAAGTCTGTTTCTCCCCAAAAGTTAAATTATGCCAAGCAGAGTGTGGATTACTTTCCAATGCCTTAATCTCTTTCAAAACTAAAAATTCAAAGGTTTCCAGTCGAAAATCTGTATTAGGTGGAACGAAGGAGGAAGTGCCCCTGAGGCGTTTAGATAATAGATATTCCTTAGTAGATGGAGGTAAGGACTTGAAAAACAATTTCAATTTTACCTGACGGATCAGTTTGAAAATATCTATGCGAGTTTGCAATGATCTATATTTGGGTGTAGGGACAAAACCTAGTCCCTTATTGAGTACCGAGAGTTCTAAGTTATTTAAAGAGCGAGAGGATAAATTAAATACCAAATTTACGTCTTCTTTCTTTGAAAGGGTTTCTTTCCCCTGTCTAAAAAAGATCTCTGATTGGGATATATAATCCTAGTACGCAAGTTCCGATACTCCTGAAGTCTCCAAATCAGAAAAGGTGCTAAGCGGTTTAGCCCACGAGACTTTACGTTGGCCCATTTTGTGACTTCCAGGTCTGTCCCACCAGAGATAAACTCTGTTATTTGAATAGTCCAACGTGTCTCGTTTATATTTCTTAATTTTAACTTCCTTAATACGGGCAGAAAACTGCTGCACCTTCTGTTCCACCTGTTTCAGTTTCTCCTCATACACCGTATCCGTTAATGGTACCTTGAGTGATTCAGTTAAGGTCTGAATCTCCTCCTTTAGATTATTGCTCTCCTTTTTACACCGTTTAATGATTAATAACATCAAATCAAAACTGCACTTATTTAGGATCGATGCCCAATCTGATTTAAAGTCTTCATCATCCCCAAACATTCCAGGGGGTTTCTGGACCCTAAGTCCCCGTGGGATACGTTGGGTAGTATGATAATCATAAAGCAAGCAAGCAATATAACAAAGACTAGTTAAATAACTAGTTAATGAGGAGCCAAGGAAGCTACAGAATCCTGGGTTGACCCTGATGTGGAATAACAAGCAGTCACCCAGAACAATCAGTCTAGGTGTCTCCAGTACTACATCTGAGAACACCTTTTCCATCTCAGAAAGAGTGCTAACTGGGGAACTAGGTGGCCGGAAGACAAGCAGAATACCTAATCCATCCTTAGCTCCCAATATAAGATGCATACAGTCAATGCCAGCTATAGTTTGTACTTGGATTCTGTGAAAGTTGAAAGACTTAAGAAGTATAATAGCTATTCCACCACCACCACCACCACCCCATCTGAGTGGGGTTGGTGGAGGGCTGCATAACCTGGCACAGTCAGTTGGGATAGGCATACCAGATCATTTTCTTCCAATCACATCTCCGTTATACAAGCCAAGTCAATTGCTTTCCCTGCAACAACCTGAAGAAGTGCGCAGTTGCGTGCCTCATCGATCTGGCATTGCATAGTATTAGCGAAGAGGTGGGGGAAATAGAGGGCCCTGCATCACCAACTCTCAGGATGCTACAGAGATTAGATAAGCAACAAGTAATGTTGCCCAACAATGGCTATCTTTGATAAGTCCCACCCTCTATAACTACCAGCTCCCATCTTCACTGCAATGGTGCATTAGCCATACATCCTGCTCTAGACAGAAATTACCCCCACAACCGCAAAGGTATGTCACAAAGATCTCATATTTGAGATGCTAGTGTCCATAGATAGCCATCCATCTGCCTAGGCCTGCAGTCATGATGCATTCATGTTGATGTTGTACAGCAGGTGGTTTTTTTTTATGATAACTGTTCTTGGTTTTTATGTAAATAACTGGTAGAGCTTTTCCTCTTTTATAGTGGGAGGACTTTGTTGTAGTCATTGTGTACGATGGCTGAACTCTGGCTGTGTGCCCCAGGCTAAGAGCTATGGGTCAAGATCTCTTGTGCTCTTGCCTTTCAGCTTATACCAAGAGGCTCATGCCTCCAGCACAAGGCCTCTCTTAAATGGCCAGCCCAAGCAAGCAACTGAGAGAGACAAGGGAAGAGGTCTCTGTGGGGGAAGGAGCAAAGACTACACCCAGCTGACAACTGTGCTCAAATCAAAGACAAATACTTCATGCAGCTACCCTCAATGAGGTCTCCTTCAGTACAAGGTCTCAATTAAATGCCTAGCACTAAGTATTCATTGCTACAAGCAACTTTTATAAGTCCACCTGTTCTCTGGCAGCTTGGTTGTTTATATTGTGTGAATTTTCCCTTTTCTGTGCCATATTGCCAGACACAGGTGTGACGGAGTGAATGAAAAAGGTTATAATTTGGTATGTAGTCCACTGCTAAGTAATTAAATAGAGGTAGGAATCCCAGACCCCTGGTGGGGGCAGGGATCCCCTCACCCCTCTCCCCCCACCCCACCCCCACTTACCTAACCTGTGGGGGGCACACACCTTCCCTGCGGGCTCCCTTATGGAACTGCGCACTCCCATGCTCAGCAGCTACTGGGATCGGGCCCGTTTTGGCCCGGATTGAGGCCACTGCGGAGCACGGGAGTGCTCCTGCGTTCCACAGTGCCTGAAAAGAGGGCCAATTCACAGCAGAATTGGCCCATTTTCAGATGCTGCAGAGCACAGAAGCGCTCCTGCACTCCGCAGCGCCTCAAAAACGGGACCGTTTCAGCGCAGATCGGGTCCATTTTGAGCCCCTGCAGAACCTGGACGTGCTCCCAGGGGCTGCGTGATGACATCATGTGACATCATTGTGTCTGTGGGGGTGCACGTGCTTTGCACGCATGCACCCACTCTCCCCCAAGGTAAGTGCCAGTCCCCTATCCCCCACCCGGAGGTTGAGGGGGCCTGGCAACCCTAAATAGAGGGTTGGGAAAGTAATTCTCCTAGGATGAGTTTCCAATGAAATTAGGAGAGAACTTTTCCCCAAGGCTATATTAAAAGGCTAGAGCAGGTTGGCACATACTGTGTGGCCCATGGGCATATATTTATTTATTATTTTATTTTATTTATTTCAAATTTCTATTCTGCCCTCCCCGTGAGCGGGCTCAGGGCGGATAACAACATATTAAAATACAATAAAAATTCATCTACATTAAAACATTGAAACAACAATACACATTTAAAACAGGATGGTGGACAGCCTTCACAGGGAGGGTTAAGATTTTATACACTCCTTTTTTCAGGCCGGCAGAGTAACTCATACATGAACTTGCCTTATATTGAGTTAAGTCGTTGATCCATCTAGTTCAAAATGGTATCTTCTGTCTGGCAGAGTCTCTCCAGGTTCTTAGCAGAAAAAGGTTATCCCCAATACCTGTTATTTGAGAGCTTTTAACTGGAGATGTCAGGAACTGAACCTGGGGTCGTATACGTGCAAAGTGAGCTAGCTCAGTGGATGTCTGATTTTGAAGGAGCAGTGAAAGCCTGAAACAGCAATATAGTTCTGACGCAGCCTTTTGAGCCAGAGTGAGAAAGTGCTCCAAATAGCGGAATTACTTAACACAAATCTCAAGAGAGGTTATAGCAGCACTTTCCCATATAGCTAACTTTCCCATATTTAACATGTTTCAATAAAGTTGAAGTTGGGGTTAACTCAGCTTCCCTTTTGTTGGTTTATTTTGAAGTTCAAGGCCACCAGTGTAATTTCTGTCCTTGGTTTATATTTTGAATGCCTTTCTATTCAAAGCTGTTTGCAGTTTAGGAATGCAGGCTTAAAGTTCAGCACTGTGAAAAACACTACCTTTCATGAAATCTCTTTACATTTTTCAAATGCCATCTTAGCTTGTCTAACACTTGCTAAAATAAAATATTCCATTTCAGCTGGAAACACATAAATTGTTGAGCTGACGGTTGTTGCAAACATGTTACCTCTGACAAACACCAACAAAAATGCCATTTTTCTTTTTAACTTCAGTGAAAGAAATCGATCTCTGCATTCCCTAAATGGATGCTTCGAGAGCAAAGAGTTAAGGCAGGAAATGTTATTTTGCAATTCATAGCCAAGGAAAAAATGTAATGAAATTAGTCAAATGGCTGAAGTCAAAATTATACATCAAGTCTTTCTGATGCTTTGAAAGATCTCTTTTATTCCCAACATTTTAAAAAATCTCTGATGACACTATTCAATTAGCAGTCGTCGGAGCCAATTATCCTTTCAAATAATTTTAACATCATTTGCATTTTATCAGGAATTTTTGCATACTCACACTAATGCTGAGCTACAATGAAGTGAAAGGATTTTTCACTTAAAGACCTTACAAACACTCAGTATATCTATTTGAACATGTCTCTATCTCAGAAAGGACAAAATTCTTCTGTTTTGTAAATGAGTAGCAATAATGACACTCAGATGAGACAAATCAACAACACTGTTCCATCTGACACCCCTCCAGGCTGAAAAACAGATTTCTTTTATAGGATTTAGAAGAGGGTGGAATGAAGAACAGCAAGCAAACAGATTCAAGCAAGCAAATCAACAGCTGAGCCACAGATCCCTGCTTCCCTGCCGCTAGAACTGCTTGCTGGCCAGGGAGGCATTCAATTGTTGGTTTGTTCCCATGGGTAATAAAGTAAAAGAATTAAACCCTAATCCAAGGGATAGGATTTGTTAAAACTTTTTTGTAATAATTTGACAATGGCTAGAACGTTCCAATTTTAATGCTCAGTGCATACTCATTGTGCACACATACCTGCCAAATACACGAATGGCACAATCGACCGTAACAGTCCCAGTCAGGAGGAATGGCTAGACTTGGACTTGGTCCTCTCTTCTCATCTCAAATAGGCTGCTGTTTCAAGCAACCAAATGACCATGCATTTGGCAATGTGTTTGTCCAGAACAGATAAATCCTTGTACACAGAACTGTAGGTATTGGAAACAGGATATGGGATACTGTGAGCATAATGACTGGCCTTCTTGCATCAGCCTGCATTATACTGAAATCTGTTCAAATGTCTTTCATAAAGGCTTGGTTCCAGCTGGGAGACACATGAAAAATTCTGTTCAGAAGACCGTGCTAGTCCATCACACACAAAGACACCACAATCCATTCTGTATAATGGAGAGAGATAATAGTTGAGTCAACATTCAAATAAAATTACAATAAAAAGATTTATGCTGGAGCATTTGTTCACCTATCAGCTTGTGCCTCATCAACTCTAGTCTCTGTAGTGGTTCTGAGGTGCACCCAGAAATTCACAAGCACCATCCCAACTGACTTGTGTGTGTGCACATATTGATCAAATGGAAACTTGGAAAATGGAACTAGGACCAGTTCAAGGCAGGGCTTTTTTTCAGCAGGAATGTGGTGGAATGGAGTTCCGGAACCTCTTGAAAATGGTCACATGGCTGGTGGCCCCGCCCCCTGATCTCCAGACAGAACTTCCCTTCTGTCCAGAGATCAGGGGGCAGGGCCACCAGCCATGTGACCATTTTCTCTGAGGGCAACCCACTGAGTTCCACCACCTCTTTTACCAGAAAAAAAGCCCTGGTTCAAGATACTGCTTCACCCCCAGCAAAGTACAATTTTGCTTCCTGCCTTCATTAGTCTCTAAACAGAACATGAATTCATGGAAAACAAACTATAATTTCATGGAATACAGTGGATATGATATAATGTTTGGGAGCATGGTTTAGTGGCAGAGCATTTGCTTTGCATATAAAAGGTCCTGGGTTCAATCCTCAGCATCTCCAGTGAAAATAATCAGGTAGTCGTGTTGTGAAAGATGAGAGCGTGGAGAGTTCCTGCCGCTCAGAGTAGACAATTATGACCATGATCAGCCAAGAGTCTGACTCAATATCAGGCAACTTTCTGTGTGTTCATTTTTAATTTGTTTCAGCATAAATATATAATATTGATTAATTCATTGCAAGTGTCCTTGATACTGACTGTACTAAACTCACACTGTGCATTCCGTCTTGAGTCTCAATGAGAAAGGCAGACTATAAATGACATTAATAATAATAATAATAATAATAAATAATAATAATAATGATCATCACACCATTGCAGATTGCATTTTAATGGCATTAGAATCACTCTACTTTTCAGCAAAAAGTTCCTCAGATAGTTTTGTAACATAAATAGTAACTGAATTAAAAAAAAATGTCTAATTAGAATTTAAATTAGATTTATTTGTTTTGACCAAGAAGTGAATAGACACATAACAAAATGGTCTGTACTTATACTTTTGGGTTTTCTGTTAAAATATCACAGGAGGTGCTACTTGCATTTCATGGCCTAGTTAATGACATCTCAGCCCGACTGTTTACATTTCCCCTCCGCTATTCATATTTGTCGCTATGTCTGCTGACTGAGGATTCGCTTCCTTCTGCTAATGAAATAGGCTGTAGCCATAAAGGTTTTGCTACAGAAAGATTTTTAATCTTTATGAAATTGTTTTGATCATGTTACAGCAAATGAAGATAACTATCTGTAATTTTTTTTTGGTACCACCCTGTAATGATTTGTTTGTTTTTAAAGCTTTTTTTTAAAAAAAAAAACCTTTGGCTTTTGATTTTAAATTCAGATCCTCCTTACATTTCTTTATACCTCAGGAGAGCATATTCCACTCACATAGAGGTTAGGTAGTCTCTACTTACTATTCCTTACTATTACCTATTCCTTAAAAACATTTTCTCTGTTTTGTTTTTGTGACCCATATATTATTGCCTCTCCAAAAAGTTTTTGCTGCCACCGAAGGTTTCTTCTGCTTAATAGGTACTATAGGAAAGCTTTGTTATAGATGGTACTGTGAGTCAGTCAGCACTTGAGGGCGGTTGTGAGGAAAATATATTTTTTGTTAAACAAAAGTGGAATTTATATGTAAGTACATAAGTGTGATGGCTGCAGAGTTTTGATAATTGTGCTAGTTTCAGAATAGTTCTTAACCTTGGTGGTTTCAAAAGTAATTATATCTTCTTAAAGGAATATTTACACAGAGTAATTTTCCACACCAATGTTCACTAACAGACTAAACACTTTTCAGATCACACAGACATATTCATTCAGGCCTTTCCACACAGCTTGTCTGACCTATATAGATCAACCTCTCACTCAGATATACACAGACTCTTTCTTTTTCAGGTGCCCACAGTTTGCCTGATTTAGACAGAATTATTCAGAACACCACACAGATTCACTGAACTTGGCAGAATGAGATTTCTTTCAGGCTTCCACACAGGTTGCTTTTCCTGGAATAAATATTTTCTCACGGAAACATGCAGACACTCTCAGGTAGGGTTCCCAAGTGCCCACTGGTGATGTACAAACTTCTGGGGATTTGCCCCCTCATCCACCAATCACTGGCCAGTTGGCGGGAGGGGGCAAGCTCCCAGAGTTTGCCCACCACTAGCAGGCACCTCAGGAGCACACACTATCCGTGCTGCCTACCAGCATGGTGATGTCACTTCCATATGTGATGTCATTGTGCCACCCATGGGAGCATTTCCACACTTCATTTGGGGCCGATTTGGACCCCAAACCAGCAGAATCAGCTCTGTGTGAAGCGTGGAAGCGCTTGCACGGATGGTGTGACAACGTCACTTATGGAAGTGATGTCGTCACACAGATGGCATGGAAGTGACATCATTATGTCACCATTGTAGCATTTGAAATGGCCAGGGAGAAGGTAAGTGCCAGGTCCTAAACCTTCTGGCGGGAGGATAGAGAGACGTGGCAACTCTACTCTCAGGCTGCACAGAGTTTGCCTGTTTTGACCAGAATGAACACTTTTCTCAGCTCTCTAAAAACTGCAGTTCTCCTCCTAGGGTACATCTGCTCTCTGATCAATTGGCACTCCACTCACCCATCCAGCCCCCCCCCTTCTTCCTTTCCTCAGAGGCCTGCATGTTAACTAACAGTAACAATTTTAAAAACTTCACATTAGCAAGCAAAATGAAATCTAAACTATTCAAATGCAAAACATACCTTATCTTTCTGGAATTAATTTCTTAGCGCTAAGACTTCTTCTAGGGTTGCTGGGTTTCCTACACAATTGGTGAGAGGAGCCAGAAATCAGCACGCACAGGGCCAACCTCCAGGAGTGTGCCCTTCACTAGCAGGCTCCTCACCAGGTCTTAGCTTTGGAGTCCATTTTCAAAACAGTAGAAAAACAAGTACCTATGAATATTGACCTTCTCCATTGAATAACTGCAGTCTTCTGCCTTCCCACACAATTGTTAATCAAGAATGTATTACCCTTGGGCATAGATATAAAATCTGAACCTATAACCTTTGTCCTCCATGAAAAAAGTTCATTCTTGATTCCCACCACTTTATACCAACTTCCATCTACTCAAAAAGAAATATATTAAAAAACCAAAAAACAGCTTACTAGAACAGTGGGGAAAGACATTTATATTCATCTTTAAACTGTTGAACATGACTATCAATTAGATTTTGAACAAGCCTTACCCAGATTCCTCTATTTGTTCATTTCTCATCCTAGGAGCTTCTGTTATAGCCCCTGGTTGCAGTGTGCTGGAGTTGTTGAGAGTATCCAATAGTAAATGCATCTAGTTTGCAGTTAAAACTGACACATTTGAAAAAAGTTCAGAGAGAAATAAAGCAGCAAACTGATTAATCAACTTTGGTGATCAATAATGATAAAGGAGTAGAAGTTGGGTTTTTGATGCTATAATATGTAAGCCTCCAAATTAGATTTGTGTATATGCCACTTGGGAAAGACTGTGTCGTGATTAGCTCCTGGTTTCAAGTAGAGATGGGCATGAACTGAAATACGAACCAAAGTTCGTGACAAACCAGGCCAGTTCATGGTTCATGAACCAGCAGTTCATCAGAGCCCATTTCTAAGGAACTGCCACAAACTTTAGGCTGATTCGTTTGGTTCATTTTTTGGTTCGTCACTGCAGACAGCCTGGTGCCAATCAATCAAGTTTCCTAGGCAACAGGGGATGGACTTCCTGCAGACCTTCTGCTGGCCCAGAAGTGACGATTTGCTGACTTGGATGTGACGTTTTCACAAATCAAATGAACTGGTTCATGAACCAGGACAGGTTTGTGAAAATTCGTGGTTTGTGGTTCATGAAATGCAACGAACCACAAACTGCACGGTTCATTTTTTTTCCTGGTTTGTACCCATCTCTAGTGTCAGGACATTTGATATCAGTAGGCTTAGACTGGAGTGATTCTGCAAAGGATTGCAATGTAACATTGACTTCAAGAGATTTAGAAGGGTGCATTTATGTTTAAGATTGCATTGTGGTCATCTAAATAGTGCAAAACAGGGGATAAAGAGGGATGCATGGAGTGGGATTCTCATTGGACAGCTGGTGAATAAGCATAGAGGTAGCCAGTCAGTTGTCAATGGAAAGAGGGAAGGAAGATAGAAAGGACCTTGAGCACACCCTAGATGGAACTGCTTTTGCTATGTTGCCTCAACTGAACACTTGTGTGGCTCATGCAGAGGAGTGAAATGATGAATGTGATGTTTTTCATATCCTCTTCAACTGTCAACAAGCAGGTACATGTGCTTGGTGGTTCTGCAGCTGCGTGGCTGATGACATGGGCAGTTGCTTGGTTCTGTCCTGTGGTGTTGTCTCATCGGCCCTGGGTTCTGCCTGGCTTCTGTGAGTGATATGATTTCTCTTGGTCCTGCAATAGTGTCCCTTGCTTCCTTTTGGTTTGGGGATTTTTTGGTTTTACATGATTGTCTTGTAAGAAGTTGTTTCCCTTGCTTCAGTTTGATTTTGTTGGGCTTTGTTGTTGGTTCAGCTTGCATTGGCTTGGAATTTGGCTTGGAATTGTTTGCCTATAGAAAACAATGGAGAGTGGCTGGGAGGCACCTTGTTCAGGGGCCCATAGAATTAAACCCTGGAGTCTAAGCTTTCTGAAATTTGGGGAATCTTTAGCGGACAAGAAGGGGTAGATTGCCTGCAAATTTGGTGGAGTTTGCTTGAAAAATACCCCACACCGCCTTGGAAATTTCATCCATATAAAGTAATCCAGATAAAGTCAAGATTCTCTAATTTTACTGAACCAGATTAGAAAATCTGACCTGGATTTCAGGGATACCGGTTTTTTTTATCCCTTATACCTGGGTCCGTATTCAACCAGATTTTCCTTGGTGCACCCCCCCTACATTTCTTGTTGCGTAATTGGTGCTCCAAGATCTACCATAAGATGGCCTTACTTTGCTTAGGGTAGGCTTTCCTGAACCTTGGTGCCAAATTTTCTCAGCTGCCACAATTGGGGCTTTTGACTTCTTCCTTTGCTGATTAAGTTTTGCTTCCAGTATTGTAATATGCTTTAGTGTATCACATTTCTTTGATTTTATTAACATAATATCTTATGTCGAGCTCCAGCGTAAGCTTATTATTACTTTTGCTTCATAGGACACTAGCTAAATCATTTATATTTTGTTTAAAATGAACCAGCGATTGGTATCTTTAAACACCCTTTCATGATTAAATTAATGCATATAAAGTTTAAAACATCAAACATTAAACTAGCAAAAAGCTCTGTTCTTGCTTATCTGATGTAGATCTTTGATCTTAGGAACAATGGATTGTAATAAAAGCATCTTCCACCTGTTTTGGCCGAATGATTAAGGGAATTAGTCCCTTTTTTCTGTAATCTGCAGTTAATGATGTAAATTACTTCTGCAAATGACTTTTGAGTGAGCAAGAAACTCTTTGATTGTATTTGGCAAATAGAAAAGATATGGATATGACTTAATTTGGTAGGACTTCAATGAAGCTCATTTTTGACCTCCAGCTTTCCATATTTCATCATTGTCTTTTTCATGGTTTTCATTTAAGTCATGTTGGTGGTGTCACATTTCAAGACATAAAAACAGTATCCTTACTGCAGCTAAAGAAAATATGTAGAACATATATAATGTGTATATAACATGTAACATATATAATATGTTCTATAATGAATGTATATATAATATGTATATAACATGTTCTGTAATGAACGTTATTCTATGTACTATAATGAACATATAATATGTTCTATAATGAACATATATATAATGTAATGAACGTATGTATAATAGTATGGAATGCTTCTGAAATTTTCCTCACCCTAATTTCCCCTAGATTTTAGAATTCTAACAATGCAGTTCTGAATGGTGTTACATCCTTCTAAGACTAAACCTAAATGTCCTAACTATTAACATTTCTTAGGATTGCACTGCAAATTACTAGTCCAAAGTGCAACTGCTGGATCCTCCATTAGTCGGTTAACTTGTGTCACTTTGGATGCCATCCCAAACCATGCCTCTGAATGGTTTATGATGGTGACTAAGGCAAATAGTAGTATTATTCCAGAACAGATCAACATATGTCAAATATACTCAGGCACATCTAGAGATATTTTGGTGCCAACATGGAAAGTAAATGCACTAACACCCACCTGTTTGGCTCATGCCCTGTGAACAGAGCTTTGATTTTTATAATTAGTTTGATAGGTCACTAGTGAATCAAGAGGTTGTTTCACTGTTTCACTGCATTCCTTACTAACAATGCAGTACAGTGCAATCCGCCTTTGTGCCTGTGCTTACACAGCTCAATTGAGTTTTACTAGCCTACATACTTTGCGCATAACTGTTCCATTCCACAGGGAACTGTTTAAAAAGACAATTAAATCACTTGCAAATCATATAAATTAGTCATCAATAGATGCTGTGTTTCAAATAGGCCTTAGTAATGCTAATGAAAGCACACACACAATTTTGGGGAAACTCAGTGCAAACCAGTTCAGGAGGCATTCACAGCTGCTCAGCATGAACTGAACAGACCAAATGATTATTTCATATCTGATTGCCATCTTTGAAAACAGTTCATTTGACTACTGAATGTGCTCACAGTAAAATCAGCAGCATCCCTAATAGAAATGGATAGCTTAAGGATGAGCTAAACAAATCACTAGGAGTAGATGGAATGACAACAGAGCTATTTTGAGCTACAGAAATTGAGCCTATCAAAAGCCCAAACTCCAGACTCACCTGGGGCTCCAGTTTGCAGACCATGGGGGGTGGAGGGGTATGGAACAGAGTGGGCACTATTAATTGGCCCAGTGACTCTCGGCAGCCTCTGGGTGAGCAGTGGGGTAGCCTGCAGTTCAAATGCCTGGTCAGCCAATTAGTAGTGGTCTGGCTAGGCTTGCATTGGGAATGGTTCTGACCTGGAGGGTGAGTCCTCCCTCTGGTCTGGGAAAAAAGCTTCAGAGCTGGCTGGACTTTCAGCACTCAGCCCCTGAACTGGCTTCACATGGGAGCCAGGGAGATTGTGAAGAAACTGTAGCTGCTTCACAGAAGGAGAAGATGGAGGAGCAAGGGCCGTGGAGAATGAAGGCAAGGGAGAGGCCAGGCCAGACTCCTGCTGCCTCTGTTCCACCACCACCATTCACTTGGCTTCAGGGCCAGCAGTGCTGGAGAAACAGATTAGCCCCACTTCTCTCCCTTGGTGGGTATCAACACAAGTATGCCAGCCTCTTCAAGGATGGCAGTGGAGAGTGAGCCCATGGCCCACTCACCTTCACCGCTCCCAGTGGGACTGTCCTGGAGGTACAGCGATGCAGACATGGAGGACTCTTCCTCGTTAAGCTCTGTGGTATAGCATGGCAGCACAGTTGGGCTGCTAGCTCTTCTCCAGGGGAAAACTGACAGATTCATAGAGGGGAAGGGGAAATGCAGACTGTGGATGTGGAAGGCACCAGTTCTGGTTGCTCTCAGCTCTGCCCTTTGATGGGTGAATGGAAGCTGGGGTGGGGAGGGGGGCTGCCAGGCCACTCCTCAATTTGAGCTCACAGTTGCAGGCCTGGTCACATCATCACTGGATGGGGTTCTGGTGGTGGGGATGGGAGGGGTTTTTTTTTGTCTTTTCCCTGTTATTACTCTTTTGTGCTAAGGGAGAGCAGGGAGTTCCTTGGACTCAATGACCTGAGACCCTGGGGAGTCAGGGAACTCCAATCCAATGGGCGGTTAGCTCTTTCAGGAAGGGAAAATGGTGTTGTCCAGCACATATTTGCCTTAAGGAACTCACTGGCACAAGATAGGTAAGTGGCTGCTGGTTTTAAAAGGGGGCGTTGACATTAAATGTGACTGATGGCCTTAACTGGGATCATCTGATCTCCGAAGCTAAGCAGCAGCGGTGTCTGTTATTAATTGGATGGGAGGCCTCCGAAGAAGACCTGCTGTGCAGAGGCAGGCAAGGGCAAACCACCTCTAATGCCTTTGATCCATGAGATTCTGGGTAGACTCACCTTTACTTTGGGCTAGTTTGGGGCTAAGGGAGAGGAAGGGAGAACGATGTACAACACCTTGAGCTCCTTGGAAGGGGTGGGGCAGGAATTCATTGCAAGGCTGACCTACCTTATGAAGTTGTAGAGGGGATTGCGTCAAAGAGCAAATACACATTCGCTTTGCAAATGAAATCTGGGACCATTAAATATGCTGTTTTAATTATACTTTCAATTGTACCTGTATTGAATGTAATGTGATAATTACTCAACAGATATGTAAAGCACAATCAAGTGTACACGTACACATGTACATATGTTGACTGTAACTTGCGAACAGGTCTCGAGATGGGTCTTTCTTAGTGGCACTGCTCCATCTTTGGAATGCCTTTTTTTTCTAGAGGTTTGCCTTCTTCTTGAGGTTTGAGTCAAAAGGTCAAAACATTATTGGTTTACCCAGATTTGAATCTTATCCCAGCTCTTAGTTTGCTATTTTAATACCTTTTAAGAATTTTACAGCTTGCATTCCACTTTGTTTTATGCTGGTTTTAGCATACTTTTATGGCGTTTTTATGCTGTTCTTGCTGGCAGTAGAGCATTGGTTTAATTGACTGTTGGATTTCTTTTGCAGTTCAGTTTAGTGGATTTCATTTGAATTTGAATGGTTGTATTTTATTTTGCATTGTGAGCCACCTCAAACAATTTTCAGGAGAGATAACAGATACATTTTCTAAATGACTAAATAAAGTTGGGGAATAGAGGCATCACAAAACGTAACTTCTTTGACAAATCAAAGGGACTACAAAGTAAATATCAAATGGATGGCTAGAGGAGGAATATAAAGAGTGGGTTCTTCATGAGAATAAAAAAGGTCTGTTGAAGGATGGCCAGTTCTTGTAAATTGCACAACTGAAAATACAGCAGTTGTTCTATATGTCAGTAAATTAATTATTTTTATAGTAATGTAGCATGTCAGACTTGCAAGAGATATTGAACAAGCTGGTGACCATCTTGTATGGTGTTAAATATATCAAGCACTTTCCCTCTGTGATTCAGTAGTGCTATAAAGTTTTGTTTATTATAGCTCTGGTAGCATGAAAACAGACTTTAAAGAGACTGCAAATTATTCTTGGGAAATAGATATTGCCTTGACAATTCCAGAGAAAATGTTAGGCTGTTACAGTTGCAGATCGTCCCAAGTAAAGATTCAAAGTTGTGGATTCAGAAATTGTCAAGAACTATGGTGGGCTTGTTTATGAGAGAGCGAGAGAGAAGCCTTATTTAAATACACGAGGACCATCCTGTTTGTTAGTATATATTATTTCTGCCCACAAACTCCTTTGTTGCCATTCCTGCGCCCACTCTGCAAGTACGAAATATTATTGCCTATAAATTGAGGATATTTTCTCCACTTTTACTAAAATTTAGCAGGGAGAATCCCTCGGGTGAAGAGTAATCCAGGGGTATTTCATCCCACTTGGATGGCGGCGATGGGGAGTTGCAGATGGAAAATGTGCTTCTTATTAAAACCAGTAGAAACAAACAGAATGGGATAACTAAAATGAATAACTTTAATAAGCAGTATAATGAAAATGAATGAAGTTGGCTTTAAGAAGGAAATGAACTAAAAACTATAATGTTTTTGTGCATGTCCCAAGCGGTGGCTGCTTAAAAATGCATGCAGCACCAGCTGCATTAGTGTCCAGCCAGGCACACAGGTGAATCTCACAACACCTTTCTTACTGGATCTAGAGGAATAAAGGAATTCACCTTGCCATATGGCTGGATGTAGCATGCAACAGCTTTCCATGCAATGAATTCTAGGAACGACAAAGATCCACTAGTTTGAACATCATCCTGTCCACATGCCAGTTTTTCAAGAGATTGCATATTCATCAGTCCATTTGTGGCTATTCATCTGGTTGTTGCACAGGATTTTTTCCTAACGGCACAGCACAATGCAATGAGCTTTTCAAACATGGGGATTTTCACACATCCCAATTCAATTCTACAGCCCTTGTTGCTGCACTACTGCCCAACTTGGCAGGAAATTACTTAAACAGACAGTTAAACCAGTCACCCATCATATATATCAGTCATAAATAAACATTGTGTGTCCCCCGCCCCCCAATCCTACTATTCCATGTGCATCTAAATAGTCCTTACTCCTTAGCAACATTAATAACTGCTGATCTGCATTGGCAGCATTTTTGCACTTGTGCAGTTTTGCAGGGTGAGGTGGGGGGATGCAGTGCAGGCTAATAGTGAGGATGGTGCCTGGGTAGGGAATATACAACACACAGTCTTTGGATGAAAACAGGCCACAATTTTATTGATTACAGACATTGGACCATTGAGGCAGCATAGGGCAACAGATCCCCTACCTCAAATGGCCCCTTACCTTAAGATTGCATGATTCCCAAGCACACTTGCTGGGCACCACGATATTGCAGGGGATGTACTCCTGCCCAGGTATGGCCCAGGTAATCCATGCCACCCAGGATGAAGCCTGTAATGACTAGCCCAGGCACATATACTTTGGCTTCCCCCAGATCCCTTAAGGGGACCCCAAAAAGGAGAGTTAGACATCCAGCCAGCACAACTCATTTCAGTGGATATGGCCTCAAAACCACCACAAGAGGCAAACATGCCACCTGACTCCCACCAATGCCCCAATGGCTGCAGCTGCATTGGAGCCCCAGCCCTTCACCCACCCATGTGGCCTCTGCCTAGTGCCAAAGGAAGGTGAAAAAAAACCTCAGGGCTCTAAGCCAATCTGGGTCCATAGGTAAAAATTCCTTCATGGCCCCCAAAAGATGACTGGTATGCAAAATTCCTGGGCAGCTGGGCATTGACTACCCAGGCTACAAGTGCCCTTCGGGGCTCCCCTACCCTAGTCCACTTGATGTTGCTCTTTGCATTTCAGTCTCACCAACATGCCAGATTGCCCTGTCTCTGGTATCACCACAGTGTTGTCAAGTAGAACAGACAGGCATTAGTGTGCGACCAGTCCCAGATGGACTCTTCGTACACCCTTGAAGCCTAGTGCCTGATGGATTGTATGGATGCTGGGGGCAATCCAGCTTCCACTGCAGTGGTTACAGCCCTGATCTTGAAGGAGTGTGACCCACCAGTGGCCGCCAACTCACTCCACAAAATGGCAATAAACCTGATGACAGAAGATCCATCAGAGTACATCAGTAAGCAACGGCCTCAGACTTACCTGGCGGCCGGTTTGCTGTCCGCGCGGGCGGCGGGGGCCGGGGGAAGGACGGGCGGCCGCCATCTTCTCCCTCGGCTGCTTCGCCGGTCCAGCCAATCAGTTTAAACCGCCCCCGCCAATCAGCGTGGCCGGGGGCGGGGGGGCTGGGCACGGGTCGGACCTGGAGAGGCCAGGTTTCCCTCCGGTCCGTCCGCTGCCTATTTAAGGAAGCAGCCGAGGGGGCCCCGGCATTCGCGCCTTCGCTGCCGATCTGGTCGGACGTTCGAGCGGTGCCGTTTCCCTCTATCGGAGCTGAAATCACTGCGCGGCACTCGCTCGAACGGCCCGGCCCTCGGGGGAGAAGCGCGGAAGTCGTCGGATCCAGGGAGCTGCGGCGGACGGACGACAGGCCGGGAGCATCGGAAGAGGAAGCCGGGCGGAGGAGGCTGAGGCCCGCGAAGAAGGAAGTGGTCGGCGGAGGGCCAGGCGGCCAGAGGCGGCGGCGGCGGGGCCATGGCTCCAGCGAGGAAGGGCGGCAGGACAACGGCAGGAGCCTCTGCCAGGCCTCGGCCGGGCGGCAGCACGGCGGGAAAAGCTGGGTCTGGCGGGGGGGGCGGGGGCGGCCCATCCTGCGCGCTCCAGAGGCTCAGCAGCAGCGGCGGCCTCAGCCGGGGCTGGGAGGCGGAAGGGCTCGCTGGGAGGGCCTCGCCTCACCAACATGGCAGCTGACCCCTCCAAGGGAGTGGGGCGTGGAAAAGGGGGCAAGGGCATCGCGGGGCCAAAACAAGCCCACGCCAGCAGAGGGCAGAAGCCCCGGAAAGGGAGCTCCAGCGGGGGGGCGGCCCTGGGTGGGGCGGAGACCCTGCAGGGCATTTCTGAGGCCCTGGAGCAGCTCGCCTCCAAAGTGGACCGGTTGGAGAGCTCCCGGGCGGAAGCTGTGGAGCCATCATCGACCGCCGAGCAGGCGCCAGCGCTGCACAAGGGGGCTGGGGCTAGAAGCCGGAGGGTGGCCAAACGCTGCAGGGACGGGAGTGCCTCCACTTCCGACTCTGCAGAAGATCACCAGGAGCCCTCCAGGGCACGGCAGAGGCGTCCAGCCAGGGGGCGCAGCAAAAGCGGGAGCCGCGGGAACAGGAGGGCCAGTAGCTTGGATACATCCTCCAGCCCTGAACGGAGCCAGCGGGCCAAACGAAAAAGGAAGGCACGCAAAGCACGCCGGAGGCACCACAGGAGGATGGAGACAGACAGCGAGGGATCATCAGGTACGCCTTCATCATCTGATGAGGAGGAGGAAGGGGATGATTACTGGGGGGTGGCGGCATCAGTGCCCGGGCTTCCCAGGTGGGCAATAAAACGGAGAGCAGTGCAGGCGGGGGAGAAGGCCGATGCAAGGGACGTCTGGTCCAGCGGCAAACCGGCTGGGGCACCCCCCACCATCCCATCCTTCACGGATGATGAGGACCCCCCCGGCATCCATCTATCGCGGAAGGTCAGGGAACGTATTCTAGACGGCTACTATGTAGACGTCTTCACCCTGATCAAGCCAGAGGCGGAGGATGGGAGGAGTGCCCCCCTGTCCAGACGAGAGGCCAGAGCAGCCAAGAGGGAAGGGGTCGAGCACTCGTTCAGCAATTGGCTCGAGGGCTACACCGTCTATATGGGGGTGGTGCAAGCGGCCTATCCGGACAGGGGCTGGCACTTGACCAACCACCAGGGTAATGTCCTTAGGGCCAGGGCATTGGCGGGGGAGGCGGCTGCCATCGAATACGATGAGGCCTTCCGTAAGAGGGCCTCCCATAATCCCAGGCCTAGATGGGACCTGATCAGCCAGAAGCTGTGGCTCTGGCTGGTGGGGCCCCACATCAGGGGCCGGGGCGACAACTCTCAGGGCATGAGGGGGCCCTCCCGCCGGGACAAGGGCAGAGGGCTGTGTTGGGAGTACAATCAGGGCAAGTGCACGCGCTCGCGATGCAAGTACGAGCACAACTGCGATTCTTGTTTTGGTCCCCACCCCCGGGCCTCATGCACCCGCAACACGGGGGGGGCCGCAGCCCTTTCGCGCCAGCCGGTCCTCCAACGGCGGCCCCCGCAAGGAGGGAGGATCGGGCACCGCCAGGACGCAGCCCACCGCCGCTAGCAAGTGAGGTGCCGCGGGGGCTGGGAGGCCTGGCGCCCACCCCAGTTAATATCAGGGCGCTTCTCCCTCTCCTGCTCCGCTACCCCAACAAAAGGGCCGCGCGTTATTTGGCCGAGGGGTTCACGGGGGGTTTTCGGATACCATACACAGGGCCGCGGGTCCTCACCTCCGCCGGCAATTTAAAATCCGCCAGGGAAATGCCGGAGATTGTAGCAGCCAAGCTGGCCAAGGAGGTGGCTGCGGGGAGGGTGGCAGGCCCCTTCCACTCCCCGCCCCTGCCGAACCTGAGGGTGTCTCCGCTGGGGGTGGTCCCCAAAAAGACCCCGGGGGAGTTCCGCCTCATCCATCACCTCTCGTACCCACGGGGGGCATCAGTAAATGATGCCATACCCCAGGAGTTTTGCTCAGTAAAGTACGCATCATTCGACCACGCGGTCAGGCTGGTCCAAGCTTGTGGCAGGGGGGCCTTAATGGCAAAATGTGACATCCAGTCAGCCTTCCGGCTGCTGCCGGTTCACCCGGGGGACTTCTGCTTACTGGGTATCAAGTTCTTAGGCAGCTGGTATGTGGACAAGGCCATGCCCATGGGTTGCTCGGTCGCCTGCGCAGCATTCGAGACCTTTAGCACCTTTGTGGAATGGGCGGCTAAGGAGCGCATGGGCACCCCACACATCACGCACTATTTGGACGATTTTTTGATATCTGGGCCCCCCCGTGGGCCCGGGTGTGCAGAGCGGCTCCGTGCGTTCCAGGATCTGGCAGGGGAGCTGGGGGTCCCCCTCGCGCAGGAAAAAACCGAGGGCCCCACAACACGTCTTGTTTACCTAGGCATCGAGCTTGATTCTGTGGCCGGGGTCTCACGCCTGCCGGCGGACAAGCTGACCCTCCTCCGTGCACTGCTTTCCAGCGCCAGGGTGCGCAGGAAATGCACACTCCGGGAATTGCAGGCCATCATTGGCCACCTCAACTTCGCCTGTAGGGTGGTGTCCCCGGGCAGGGCCTTTTGCGCTCGGCTGGCACACGCCACCAGGGGGGCCACCTCTCCCTTCCACCATATCCGCATCACGAAGGGCATGAGGGAGGACCTGGGGATCTGGCTAAGGTTTTTGGAGGGTTTCAATGGGGTCTCGTTGTGGCAGGTCCCTCTGGATCTGGGCTCCAGCCTCCAGGTCCACTCGGACGCTTCCGGCAGCCTGGGCTTTGGGGTATACTTCAAGGGGCGCTGGTGCGCTCAGCGGTGGCCGCCATCCTGGGCGGGCAAGGGGATCCTCAGGGACCTGACCTTCCTCGAGTTATTCCCCATCGTGGCCGCGGTGGTCATGTGGGGGGACCTCCTCCAGAACAGCAAGGTTACCTTTTGGTGTGACAACATGGCGGTGGTCAGGGTGGTCAACAAGCAATCCTCTCGCTCTGAACGGGTCATGCGCCTGGTACGTCGCTTCGTCCTTTCCTGTCTATCCGCTAACATTACGTTCTCAGCGCGGCACGTGGCAGGCGTGGATAACGGCATTGCAGACGCACTATCTCGATTCCAGATGGAGAGATTCTTCAGCCTGGCGCCAGCAGCCCAGACCACGCCAGAGGAGTTCCCGCAAGACCTGTGGCTTCTTGGCAACAATCCGTGATGCAGGGAGTACTCAGTTCCATTGCCCCCTCCACACTCCGTGCCTACTCGGCGGCGGAACAGCGGTTCTGGGCCTTTGCTCGTGAGGTCGGGGGGCCTACATCGTGGCCCGCCCCCCAGGACATGGTGCTGCGGTACCTGGCCTATCTACGGGCCTTGGGGCGGGCTCCCAGCACCATGCGGGGGGATTTGGCTGCCATTTCATTTTTCAGCAAGGCCCTGGGCTTCGAGGACCCATGCGATTGCTTCGCGGCCAGGCGAGCGGTGGAGGGGTGGAGGCGCCTGGCTCCCCCCCCCGGATAAGCGCAGGCCCATCACGCTGCCCATTCTGCGTGAGATCACGCTCCTCACCAGGGACATCTGCTGGTCGGAATTCGAGGCCATCCTATTCCGCGCTGCCTTTTCCCTGGCCTTTTTCGGGGCCCTGCGGGTGGGGGAGCTGGTTTGCGCCTCAAGAGGGGACACCTCCGGGCGGGCCTTGCAAGTGGGGGATGTGTCCTGGGGCCGGGGCGGGCTAACCATCAACATCCGGAGGTCTAAGACCGATCAGCTGGGGCGAGGGGCCAGCATCTTCCTTCGCCCCGCCGCTATTGCTGCCGTATGCCCGGTCCGGGCATTGGAGGAGTATCTGGCTCAGCGCCCCTCTGGCCCCGCGCCCCTTCTGGTGCACGCTGACTGCTCCCCTGTCTCGCGTTTCCAATTCGCAGCGGTGCTCCGGGCATGCTTGGCGGCTGCGGGTCTGCCCCAAACGGAGTTCGGGACCCACTCCTTCAGGATCGGGGCCGCCACGTCTGCCAGTGAGTGGGGCCTGGCCCCCTCCCAGATCCAAGCCATAGGGCGGTGGAGGTCCTCCGCATATCGCACTTACGTGCGCCCCTCGCGGGCTGGGCGTCGCTAACACACTATACTTTGCATTCCCGGCAGGTCGCTTCACGCAAGTCTGGATTTGTGGGCACAGCATCGTGCACTGGGCTGGAGAATACGCGGCAGCATCAGGATGGGGCACGCACCTGGGCCTGCAGGGCACCATCAGGATCTCCTGGATCGGCGTCCGTGGCATGCGCTGGGATGCGATGGTCCCGCTTCTGCTCCAGCGGGCGCGCCGGCAGGACCCAACAGATGGGCTGGTCATTCAGCTGGGGGAAAATGACTTAGGTCTGCGGGAGGGCCCGGACCTGAAGCGAGCAATGATGAGGGACCTGGAGCGGCTCAGGTGCCACTTCCCACAGACCCAGATTTTTTGGTCGGACCTGTTGCAGAGGCGCTGCTGGCGCTGGGCACGCTGCCCAGAAAAAGTGGACAGAATTAGACAGAGACTGGCAAGGGCCATGGAGCGTCACGTCCTCGAGCTGGGAGGCACCGTGATCAGGCACCCTGATATTTCGTTCAAGATCGAGGCAATGTACCGCCCGGATGGGGTGCATTTGTCTAGCTGGGGCCAGGACCTCTGGCTGCAGGACTTGCGGGACAATCTCCTGGGGTGGTTGCAGGGCTAGGAGCGTTGGCGGGAGCCGCTTTGGGGCTCTTGTGGCGGGTTGGCATTGGGATCCGATCCCCCGGGGGGGAGATGGGCCTAGCGGCCACATCTAACCCCCATTTATGGGGACCCCCATAAGGGGTTCAGGGGTGAGGTCAGGGGGCAGGCTCAGCTCGGGGGCCTGCCAGAAAGCCTCACTCCCAGGTGGCGGGGGGTCAATAAGGGGTGTACACCCGATTGACCCCGCCAACTGCCATCCCTTGGTTTTCCCCTCCGCAGGGCGGCCTGCGGGGGCTGGAGGGCATCGCCTGGCAGGCGGGCCAGGCGATGAGGGATCCGATCCCTATGCGGCCAATGCTCCTATCCTTGTAACGGTTTAATAAAGTTGTGGCCTTGTTAACCCCATTTTGCTGGTTTGTGTCTTCCTTGCCGCCGCTCTCCCCCGCCTCCCGCTGCCCACTCAGCGCTGGGCAGCAAGCAACGGCCTCAGACTTACCTGGCGGCCGGTTTGCTGTCCGCGCGGGCGGCGGGGGCCGGGGGAAGGACGGGCGGCCGCCATCTTCTCCCTCGGCTGCTTCGCCGGTCCAGCCAATCAGTTTAAACCGCCCCCGCCAATCAGCGCGGCCGGGGGCGGGGGGGCTGGGCACGGGTCGGACCTGGAGAGGCCAGGTTTCCCTCCGGTCCGTCCGCTGCCTATTTAAGGAAGCAGCCGAGGGGGCCCCGGCATTCGCGCCTTCGCTGCCGATCTCCCACCCACCACTCCCTGTATGATGTGCATTCCTGTTGATGTATCATTCTGGTTGCGTTCTCTTGTCACAACTTTGGGCGGGTTGGCATTGGGATCCGATCCCCCGGGGGGGAGATGGGCCTAGCGGCCACATCTAACCCCCATTTATGGGGACCCCCATAAGGGGTTCAGGGGTGTGGTCAGGGGGCAGGCTCAGCTCGGGGGCCTGCCAGAAAGCCTCACTCCCAGGTGGCGGGGGGTCAATAAGGGGTGTA
This sequence comes from Eublepharis macularius, assembly GCF_028583425.1. Classification (NCBI taxonomy): domain Eukaryota; kingdom Metazoa; phylum Chordata; class Lepidosauria; order Squamata; family Eublepharidae; genus Eublepharis; species Eublepharis macularius. Next base: position 72,645,611 of record NC_072799.1, read on the forward strand.
CACCCGATTGACCCTGCCAACTGCCATCCCTTGGTTTTCCCCTCCGCAGGGCGGCCTGCGGGGGCTGGAGGGCATCGCCTGGCAGGCGGGCCAGGCGATGAGGGATCCGATCCCTATGCGGCCAATGCTCCTATCCTTGTAACGGTTTAATAAAGTTGTGGCCTTGTTAACCCCATTTTGCTGGTTTGTGTCTTCCTTGCCGCCGCTCTCCCCCGCCTCCCGCTGCCCACTCAGCGCTGGGCAGCAAGGGAACCAGGCCATGAGGCCTGATGGTTCCCTTAACACTTAACAGCACTAAAAGTCACACTTAACACAGTCCTCTCTCAAAGCTTCCTCAGGAAATACATTTGGCATGGATTTTTGGTATATTTTCCCTCACAGCTCACATTGGAACCAAAACATGCATGAGCGCTTGAAGCTTTGTGAAACAAGGAGAGAAAGCCAGTGTCTGGTTGAAGTGAAGTGACATGGCGAGTGGCAAGGCTGTGGAATGACCTTGTCATTTTCATCTCAAAGATACAAAGTAAAGGACATATAAGATATATCTGCCTACTTTTGAAATTAACTTTGTCATTTACCTTGAGTGATTGCAGGAGACTCTTATGGAACCAATGTTTTAGACTGTTACTGTAATAGAGATATCAGTATGTGGATCCCTTCCTATTTATGAATCACATATTGCACTTTGCACTTTATATAAAATACTAAAGGTTATATAAGGACCTCAATTGTGAGTTCGCTCTCGTGTTTACTTTTCAGTCTTCCCTGTTTACATAATAGTTGCAGTGGGAACCTTGGTGCTTTTTTGGACATTGCCTCAATCACCACCAGTCTCCAAGTGTAGGCAAACAGACAAATAAGTGGCATCAATTCCACCTCCCCTTCCCCGGCCCAAACAGACCTCTGTTTTTCCATATCTTCTTGTTTTACTGAACTGGCAGGCAGGGGTGAGGAGGCCAATGGTTCACAGCCGCAGACTATGAGCGGAACTACAAGTGACAAAAGGCACAGATTGGACACTTGTCAGCTTCCCTCAAGTTTTGATGGGAAACGTAGGCATCCTAGTCTTGCAGCTTGGCTCTCTGACTGCTGTCCAATGGACTTTTCAACTGTCATTTGTCCGACATTCCACCAAGCTGCCTACATTTCCCATCAAAACTTGAGGGAAGCTGACAAGTGTCCAATCTGTGCCTTTTGTCACTTGTGGTTCCGCTCTATGTGGAGAACTGGGTTTTTTAAAAGCAGTGTTGGATGGGAGATCATGGCAGAAACCTTAAGGGAAACCTACATTGGTTGAAGCACAGGTGGGAACTGAACTAACTGGGGTTTCATTGGGGTACACACTTATCATTAACACAGAAAGAGAGACCATTAAGCCCCCAAAGATGATCTTGAAGTCTTCCAGGGCTTTGATGAAGTTTGATTGGTAAACAGGTCACTTCTTCCACATCTCCCAGTGACCAACTGTCCAGTGTCCAAGTGCCTTGATGGGGGTTGGGGAGACAGACCAGTGCCATGATGCTGCTGGAATGGCATGTTTCTCTGGCCAACCTGCATCTTATCATAGAATCATAGAATCATAGAGTTGGAAGGGGCCATACAGACCATCTAGTCCAACCCCCTGCCCAGTGCAGGATCAGCCTAAAGCATCTCTGACAAGTATTCATCCAGCCTCTTCTTGAAAACTGCCAGTGAGGGGGAGCTCACCACCTCCCTAGGCAGCTGATTCCACTTTTGAACTACTCTGACGGTGAAAAAGTCGGTACCTTTGTGCATGTAGTTTTAGCCCATTGCTTCGCATCCTACCCTCTGCTGCCAACTGGAACAGCTCCCTGCCCTCCTCCAAATGACAGCCTTTCAAATATTTAAAGAGAGCAATCATGTCCCCCCCCCTCAACCTCCTTTTCTCCAAACTAAACATTCCCAAGGCCCTCAGCCTTTCCTCGTAGGGCTCAGTCTCCAGACCCCTGATCATCCTCGTCGCTCTCCTCTGCACCCTCTCGATTTTGTCCACATCCTTTTTGAAATGAGGCCTCCAGAACTGCACACAGTACTCCAGGTGCGGCCTGACCAAGGCAGTATAGAGAGGGGCTATGACCTCCTGCGATTTTGATGCTATGGCCCCTTTGATACAACCCAGGATTGAATTAGCCTTTTTTGCCACCGCATCACACTGACTGCTCATATTCAGTTTACAGTCCACTCTTACCCCAAGATCCCTTTCACATATACTACTGCCCAGAAGTGTATCCCCTATCCAGTATTTGTGCTTCTCATTTTTGTGGCCCAGATGTAATACTGTGCACTTGTCTTTGTTGAATTGCATCCTATTCACAGCTGCCCACTTCTCCAGAGTATTCAGGTCTTGTTGAATTTTAATTCTATCTTCTTGGGTGTTTGCTACCCCTCCCAATTTGGTATCATCAGCAAATTTAATGAGCAGCCCTTCCACTCCTTCATCCAGATCATTGATAAAAATATTGAAAAGTACCGGGCCCAAAACCGAGCCCTGCAGCACCCCACTGGACACCTCCCTCCAATCTGATGAAACGCCGTTGACCACCACTCTTTGAGTGCGGTCCTCCAACCAGTTCCCTATCCACCGAACTGTCCTATAGTCTACTCCACAGTCTTCCAGTTTGCCCATCAGAATGTCATGGGGGACCTTATAAAAAGCTTTACTGAAATCCAGATAAATCACGTCAACAGAGTTCCCCCGATCCAGCAAGCTGGTCACTCGATCAAAGAAGGAAACCAGGTTGGTCTGGCAGAATCTGTTAGGAACAAAACCATGCTGACTTTCCCGGATCACTGAGCGGTGCTTCAGATGCTTACAGATTGATCCCTTTAAAATCTGTTCTAACATCTTCCCAGCAACAGAAGTCAGACTGACTGGCCTGTAGTTTCCCGGGTCATCCTTCCTCCCTTTCTTAAAGATTGGGATAACATTCGCTCTTCTCCAATCTTGTGGCACATCTCCAGTCCTCCAGGAGGCCTTCCCCCCAGGAGTCCTTCATTCCAAACTAAAACTTTCTCTTTCAGGATACAATGATCACATCTCCCCTTGGCATCCAGTTGGTTGCATGCAGACTTGCCATTAAGGAAAATAAGATGCTGCCAACCCACCACTGTCTGGCCTGCCTGCACTGCTGCGGTGTGGGTAAGAATCGAAATGAAACATGTAAACTTTTTGGTGGGGGAGTCATTAACGAGCTGAACCAGTGATTTCTTGGTCTATTTTTGCTTGTTTGTTCCGTTTTGCACACAACCAATAGATGCTAGGAAGTTGTCCCTGACGGACTGGCAAGATGATAGACTCCCTCATATCTCTGCATGCCAGAGCCATGTGAGATCATCTTGCTACCACCCTCCTGGCCAAGTAACTGTTGGTTGGATCCAGCAAGCTTATGGTCCTGTAGAAGAAGGTAATGTCCATTTGATGGAGGTAGATAGTCCTGGGAGTGCAAACTCCAATGTTAGTGAGACCTCACTCCTCAACCTGTTGGAAAATGTAAAGGTGACTACAGGAGCAAAAGCCCACCTGGTGGATGGCATCACCAAATTCAATACTCCCTGCAGGTCTCCCTTTCCCAAACTGTCACAGCTCCTCCAGGAAGTGGTTCAGATGGCTTCTTGTGCCAGGTACCAAGGGCCCTGAATCTCTCCTCTTGACAGAACTTCCTGGATCTTCAAATTCTTTGACTGATCCGGACTGGCTCTATCATTAGCCAGAATGAAAGGACATAAAGATTTGGGGGTGACAGAGATGAGTTCATGGGTAGCAGGTAGACAGAGAGCCAAGCTAGAAGAAACAAATTACACTTGCCTGGCAAGTGAACAGACTCACTTGTATTCCTCCCTGTTCACTTGCCATTCACTTGCGCTCCACTTGATCAAGTGGAGCACAAGTGAATGGCAAGTGAACAGGGAGGAATACACGTGAGTCTTTTCACTTGCCAGGCAAGTGTAATTCGTCACTTGTAGCTTGGCTCAGAGTTGATGAGGAACCCAGAGCCAAGGATAAGTTCAATGGGCAGCCCAAAGGCAAAATTCAGAACATCATAAAATGTCATAAGACAAAGGCCAAAGGATGAAAAGAAGTCTAGATGTCTGATGTCAGAAGATCAGAATCCAAGACCTTGACAAATCACACACCAGAAGGCAGATGGGAAATAATAATCTGTAATCAGGAAAACAACAGGACTGGACAGACCAGCAGTGAAGAGGAGAAACCACATAGAGATTTTCAGCTTTCCCGGTTGCTTCATGCTTGTTTCCTTGAAAGAACCAATGGGCTGTGTTGAAAGATGAAGATTTGGTGGCTCAGGACTTCTTATAGCCCCTGTAAGTTAATCATCTTGCAGTCTCAGTGACTTGCCAAATGGATCAGTATGGCTGATCCATTATTATGAGTTATGATCTGGATTTTCTTCTTCAGGCACCAAATGTCTTTGGCTGTCCTGCATCTCATTAGTTCTTAGCAACCATACTGTTGGCTTTTGGCCTGTGCGCTAAAAATGTAGCAGCCAAAGCTTACCTGGGGTTCCAGTGGTGAGCAAGATGTGTGGGCCTTGCAGCAATAAATTGGTTACATCTGCATTCTTCTGAAAAGAAGTTTTATACCAATTTGGTTGAGATACTTGGGGTGAATTTTTCTCTTTAATTCCAAACAACACAATAATAGCCCCTATTTAAATTGAAGCAAACAATGTCCAAACCTTGCATCTGAAGGCAATGAACACAGTACCATAATGCAGCTCCCCAGGAAGTATGCTTTTGTAAATATAAACAGAATGGAAACATGTGCCCTACATTAATTTGGCTACTAGAGAATGTGAGAATTGGATTCAGATTTGGCAGTCTTCACATGACATGAACAATGAAACTAAAAGCTTTCAGGAATGGTAGAAGACTCTGTGCCAGTTGGAACAAATAATATTGGATCTGCACATAGTCTTGCTGACTTTCCAAGTTGCCTTTTATACCAAGTGGGAAGTATCTATATTTGTCTAACACATATAATCTAATGCGCTAGCAGTGCCTGCAGCCAATAATGTCCAACTTTTAAATTTAAAAGTAAAGCAGCAAAAAATTTGGCAGCCACCCCTTTATTTCAGACATTTTCACATATACATATCATGCTGAAAAGCAGCAGAGTGATATTTAGACCTCAGCATATTGGCTGGGTCATTGTTTTATTTATTTAAAATATTTATATCCATCCCCATAGAAAATTGGCTTAGAATAATTCTTTGAGACACGATTTTAAAAACAGCAACTAAAAAGGCATACTAGCAGCTAAGAGTCAAATAAAATTGATGAAGCAGAGATAAAAACCTAAATGCAACTATACTGGATGTTGTTAGGAGGTTTGGGGTTTCAAGCCACCAGTAGGGGTGTGCAATTTGGGTTTCCTGTTTGGGTAAGATACCCGAATCGGACCCCATTTGCAAAGATCTGGGATTTCTAAATCGGTCCCAGTGTGCTTGGTCTGTTTCGGAAACCCCGAATCAAAGATTCTCGAAGCTTTGGGTCAAGCGGTTTAAATGCCCCTTTCCATGCCGCTGTGCAGTGGCACAGAAAGGGGCATTTAAATTCCAAATCAGCTGCTTGGTGGGGAGTTCCCCACCAGGCAGCCAAGTCAAGCTGGCGGGGTTAAAATGCCCTTTTCTGTGCTGCTACATAGCAGCATGGAAAGGAGTATTTTAACCCCCTTGCTGCTTTGGGTTTCGGGTCATTCTGGATTATTTTCCCACTTCAGATAAAACCAAAGTGGGAAACCCGAATATTTTCCCACTTTGGGTTTATACACACCCCTAGCCACCAATATACTTATGACACCCAATTCTACTTGATAAGCAACCATAAGCAGGTATCTCTTCCTTGGTCCAATACCTGGATGACATAATGGAGTGGCTGAGGTGTAACTGTCTGTAGTTAAATCCATTGAAAACTGAGGCTCCCTGGCTGGGAAGGTCTTCGGCTGTGGGGAATTTGTCACTTCCATTACTCACTGGAGCCCAGTTTTCTGTTGTAGATTTTGTGAAGAGATTTTGGGTTTGGTTTGGTTCTAAGACTTCCATGGCCAAACAGGTATACATGCTGGCTAGAACAGCATTTTCCCCTCTTCTCCAGGCCTGTCAACTTTCCCCATATTTACCTCAATCTGACCTTGCCACATTGATCCATGAGACAGTTACCTCCCATTTAGACTACTGCAATTCGCTCTATTTTGGGCTACCCTTGAAGATGCTCTGGAAATCTCAGGTGCTGCAGAATGTGGCTGCTAGGTTGCTGACCAAGTCAGCATGATCAGCTCATATGACACCGATTTTGAAACTGCTGCAGTAGCTACCAATTTGCCTCCAGATCCAATTCAAGTTGTTGATCCTCACCTTTAAAGCTTGGGATTCTCATACTTTCAGGTCCAATTCTTCAATTATGACACCCTTCACCTGCTTCATTCATCTTTGCAGGATTTGCTGGTGGTTCCTGGCCCTGGGGTGGCATGACTTTCTTTCACCAGGAAAAGGACCTGTATGATTGTTGTGTCCTTCCTTTGGAACATACTGTTGGAAGGGACTTGTGCTCAATAGGACCTGTTGATGTTTTGGAAACACTGTAAGGCAGAACTATTCTAGTGTGCCTTTACTATCTAATATTCTTTTGCTATGCATTTTTATCTACTTGCAATGTTTATGTTATTTGCAGCATTTTATAGGCTGGGATTTAGACTAGAGTGTTTTTTATTGATCTGTATTAGGCTGTTTTATTGTGATATTATTAAATATTATATTTTTTATTTGTTTTTAACTGTTGCGATTGTTGTGAACCGCTTTGAGATCCTAACTGAAGAGAAGTGGTATAAACACTGAATAAATAAATAAAAATAAATAAATATGCAGATGATACCCCATCACTTTCAGAAAATAGAGAAGACTTGAAATAACTACTGATGAATAGGAGAAAATGCCAAAGCAGGATTAGAGCTGAACACTCAAGAAGACAAAAGTAATAACGGCTGAAGAATTACATAATTTTAAGTTTGACAATGAAATAATTGGAATTGTCAAAGATTTTCTATTCTTGATTCAGTTATCAACCCAAAGTGAGTCAGCAACCAAGAAATCAGAAGGTTGAGATTTGGAAGAGCAGCGATGAAGGAATTAGAAACAATCCTTAAGGATTAGGAAGATTCCCTGGAGACCAAAGTCAAGATAACCCACCCTATGCTATTCCCCATTACTACATATAGATGTAGCATACATCTATATAGTAGTAATGTATACATTACTATACTACTAATGTATACTAGTATAGCATACATATAGATGAGTGAAGGACGCTGGCTTGAAGAAAATTGATTCATTTGGAATTTGGTGCCAGAGGAGAGTTTACAGATACTATTGATGGCCAAAAAGACAAATAAGTGGGTTGTAGATCAAATCAATCTTGAATTCTCCCTAGAAGCTAAAAAGACAAAACTAAGGCTATCATACTTTGGTCATATCATGAGAAAACAAGACTCTCTTGAAAAGTCAATAATGCTAGGAAAAATGGAAGGCATTAGGAAAAGAAGATCCACAAGGAAATGGCTTGACTCAATAAAGGAAGCCACATCCTCCACTTTGCAAGATCTGAGTGAAGCTGTTAATGATAGGATGTTTTTAAGGTCTTTCATTCATAGGGTCACCATAGATCAGGAGCGACTTGATGGCACATAACGCACAAACATACATGGAGAAGGTTTTGGATTCAACCCTTTGTTCCTCAAGTCAAAGTTGTTAGGGCAATTTAGGTGTTGAGAAATACCTTACTCTACCTGAGGCTCCGGACACTGATCTAGATGGACCAATAGTCTGAAGGGGTACTAACTCCTTCATATGAGCCTATGCTATCGCAGACTGGGCATAGCTCAAAGAACAGATGAACTGCAATAGAAACCAGACTGGTTTCAGTAGAGTGCCAAGTCTATGGGACACTTCAGTTCACGCTAGAATAAACTTACCTCAAAGCATTTTACATTCATACTAATGACTACAGAATGAAAACTATAATTGCAATCCATATCTGCACAGATGATTATATCCCAATGCAGAGTTATTGTTGGTTGTGCTAGGAAGCTGGATAACTGGAAGCCGCCTCATTTTGTGAAGACAGAGGCTACTGTCAAGAGGGAGTATCACACTCTGCTTCCAGTAGATCCTTTGTACATGGAAGGATAGTTCCTTTTAATTACCATTCCTGATTCCTGCAAAAGACATTCACATTATATACAATTATGCATTAGACAATGTCACACTTAAATCTTTAATTATACAATTACATTATATTAATAGCATTTTATTGAATTTCATGTTTTTTCGGTAACAATAGAGAACTGATGGTCTGCAGCAACATGAGAAGGTATCCCCCCTAAAGGAGATCCATACTATATTGAAGATATTAGTAAAATGGGCTGCTTTAAAGACAACTTTAATCCCATCTTTCACTGGTAGGAACAATAGTTTATTTACTATTTAATAATGCATTACCTGGCCTCGAGGAGTCTTTCAACAACAAAAATTAAGGAACATACAGACCAAGTATTCAGAACAGAAACTGCCTAACAGCATTCCTTATAGATTAAAAAAAATGAGAGGTTAGGTCCAACCAGTTTTGCCACTGGTGAAAAAGGAGGGGGAACAGGAGATAATTTTTCAAAAAGACGGAACTGCTGTGCAAAGTAGAACCCATTTCAGCTCAGCAGCTTGATGATACCGAACCCTTAACCTCCAAGTTATGTCTTTAAGCTTCTTCATATAAATATTACAAAACCTCTGTAACAATGTCTAGCCCTGAGGTACATTATACAACCATCTCCCAGGGGTTGGATCAGCAATGACCACATTCTGGGTGCAACCAGGCAAAAAGAATGAAAACAACGATGGACCAACACAGGCAACAAGATGACAGTTGCCTAATATCCAATAATGCAATCATGCTGCCACAGTCTGAACAAGCTGCATGCATATGTGAAACCCTGATGGAATCCCTTATTGCCTTTTTTTAAAAAATAGACAACGATACCATTAGTGAAATTACAGCAATCATTATCCTTCAGTATAATTTGTTGCTAGCATCCTCTAAGTGTGGGTGAAAACGATTCATGACGTTGTGGTGCCTGCAAATGAGGAATGAGAGCTACAATAAAGAACAGATCATAGCAATGGTCTCTTCTGTCCTAAGAATAAGTAAACATTGTATAGCAGCATAGCAGCAAACATACACAATCTGTCACCAAATCTGAGTGGTTCAGCCCCTTGTGCACAAAAAAGATCAAATCTACCTTGAGTTCAAAGTAACAGACAACAAAAGAGGATCACAGCTTGACACAGCAATGGTGTGTCCTTTCTGGAGGGTTCAGCTTTAACGAGCCAATGGAAAGCAATGGCCCATATTTCTTTGAAATTTCACATAGGTAGGGGGAAAATATTTTTTCCTCAAGTTAATAATCAACTTCCCATAACAAAACGAAGCACATGAAACAGTTTGGCTTGTTCCCACTCAGTTCTGTCATCTCTGTTCATGCTTACAGTTCCACAGACAGCTATCAACACTTATATTATTCTCTGCGCACTTCACTTGTTAATTAGTGCCTACCATACAATTTCATGACTCCACTGCTAGCAGATGATTAGAAACAGAAATGCATCTGAGAAAGGACAGCTATGTATTATGCTGCTCATTTTTTTAAAAAAAACTAGCCCCTAAAATCCTTCCCTTTCTCCTCTTTTACTAATTACACTTGTTGCATCTTCCTGCTTAAGTCAGTGGCTCAAGAATGTGCACACTGAAAAGATAACTGATATTCATTATAGATAAAGGCTATGGAGCATGAAAGCACCAAGGTTTAGATCCAGCACAGAGTTTCTGCAGGTGTAAGGACTTCCGCCCAGGGAGCATGACTTTGCCCCCCCAGTTGGAAGAAGGAGACAGACACGAGGGGTTGGAATAAAGGGCCGCTTTATTGAAGTACAACATGAACTATTAACTGCGGCCAAGGCCAACGTGTGGTACAGGTCAAGCCATGGGGTCAGCGCAGGACCTCCGCCTTAACCAGTGAGCCCCACTGCTCTAGGTTTAAGCCACTCCGTAATGGGATCTATCCGGCCAGCCAGGCAAAGGGTTCCCCCGCTATCAAGCTCCTAAAGCCTCAGCCGTACAGCATGAGGGTAGGACTTGCACCTGGGGTTCCCTGAAGGTGGTTTGCGAGGTGGTGGTAGCCGTACAGCATACCCTCCACTCCTGTCAGACCCCATTTCCCCCACCAAAGGGGGTTTGCCAATGGGGGTGCTCACCGGCCCGCTCCCTATTCCCCCAACTCTCTCCTGCCAACGCAATGGCCAAGCCTCGCTTAGGCCATTGCACCCCACCGGTGGCCTAGAGCCACCACAGGCCTTGCTGCAGGGCTATGGAAAGGTGATGTTGCCAGCCAAGACAGGGAAACCCCATCCGTTAAATGCTGGCAAAAGTGGCCCGAGTCCTATGGATATATTAAATCCATACCCACCCTTGGTAACCAGGCCGGTAGACCTCAACAATAGGGCCCTCCCCCCTTGGCCCTATAAATGTGAGGAGGACCCATCCTCATCACCTAAATGGAACAGACCAATCCATCCCAAAGACCTGCTGGGGGGCCTAAGAACACAGGGGATGGCCGTTTCTTCCCACAAACTGGACCGCGAGGGAGGACCCTTCCTTCCCCCAAACCAATGAGCTGGGGAGGACCATTCCTTCCCCCAAAACCACAGCAGGAGCTAGGGGAGGACCATTCCATCCCCACACCCAACAGCATGCGCCAGGGGAGGACCATTCCATCCCCTAAACCAATGGCATGCGCCAAGGGAGGACTATTCCATCCCCAAAACCAATGCATACGCCAGGGGAGGGCCCTTCCATCCCCAAAACCAATGCATGCACTGGGGAGGACCATTTCATCCCCCAAACCATGGCATGGGCTGGGGAGGACCATTTCATCTCCAGAATCACCGGCATGATCCCTGCCATCATGGCAGGCTGATTCCGCTTCAGGTAAACACTCCAACTCCATCCAGAACCTACCTGATTTCACCTGTCGGCCCTAGGAAAACTGCATTAGCAATGGAGCAGACATAGTGCACCCCTACCCCTGCCCATAGGACCATCAATCTCCAAGACTGACAAACACCCAGGGAAGCCGATAACCTCATGAGGCCCTCCCCCTGGCCCATAAAATTAACCAGGAACTAAATGAAACCCTACAACACAACTGCATTTACCAAACGCTATACAATGGGCACCCAACACACCACTGCCGGGAATGCACCCAAAGGCACTCAATCACTCTCCTGTATCCAGTCTGAACTGTTTTTAAACTGATTTGCAAATGATTTTATATGTGCTGGTCGCAGACTGTAATAATGAACCTGAACCCACTCAATCACCAACAGCCTCAATGAGTTGGTTCCCCCTTACTTGCAGATTGCTGACCACCTCCCCCTTTAGATTGTTTGCCTGGGCAGGCTGCATAGGGGTGGGGTCTGGCACAATTGGGGCACCCGTGCCTGTATTTGCAGGCTTTCCTATTACCCATGCAGACTTTCCCCTTAGCCGTGAAGTCCCAACACAGCAGCTGAAGATGTGGTTGATGACTCTCAGGTACCAAGGCCCTGGAAGCTAAGGGGCGGAGGATAAGGTGACCAGTATCAGCCCGATCCCCTGTGTTAGGTTTAGCTTGGGGACATAACCTGTAGCCACAACTGTTGATGGATCTGGTTCCACGGGAGCTGGGGGTTAAGGGCCGCCCTCATCCAAAACTCTTCATCATACTGCAACCATGCAGTCCCAACAAAGTCAGTATAGCCCTGATGAATTATATTAAGGTACTGAAACAAAGCAACAGCCCTTAAGGGCTGGGCTCTACCCAAAACCCTAGCGTAGATCAAAAATCCAGGCAGCCAGTTGGCCCAGGTTCGGTCAACCTGCCTGTGCTTTATGTTCTCCTTTTCCCTCTTGTCGAGATCGTCCTTGTCCTTCTTTTCTAATTCTCAAAATAGAACAGAAAATACATCCACGTACTCACCCCTCACTATCTTGTCACGCGTGGCCTGGGTGAGATGATCCCCCAGGGTCAAGGCAGTGCGGCCAAAAGGCAGCGCACCATAGGAAACCAGGCCATAGCTTGGCAATCCATAAAGGGGGTAACCCCAAGATGAGTAAGGGGCTGACTGGAACCTGGCAGAGGGGAAGCCATGGGCTTGACCAATCTCCATTTGACCAACCTCAACTCCCCACGGAGGGAAGTACACCCTTTCAGCCACTGGCTGAATGCCTGATGCAGGTACCACCTGGCTGGGCAACCCCGACTGACCTGCCCCAAGTCAGTAGGGGGGGAATGCAGGTGCTAGCAGGGGTTGAGGGACCAATGGACCCAAGGACAGCAGCTTGACCCCAGGAACCCCAAGGCCATAGACCAGCATGTTGTGCTAGGGACGACTTACCTTCAGACGTGCTGGGCTGCACTGCCAATGCCACCTGCGCTCCTACTGCCCGCCTCTCCTGCTCAGGCACGAACAGAACATCACCATCACCTGGTCCAGCAGTCTTCTGGCCGACTTTGCCTCCCTCCACCGCCGGGCTTGCCGTGGACTCAAGAGCAGAAAGGCGTTTCAAAATCTCTTGCCGAGACACAACCTGTGAACCTGCTCCAACAGACCGGGCCTGCCTGGAAGATCCAGACGAGGTGGTGTGGCAGCCGATGCACCCTCCAGTGCCAACAGGCTCATAAGTATGTCCTGGCCACCCTCCAAGCATGCCACACTGACCGAGGAAGGTGCCCCAGAAAGGGCACTCTTGGGGGGCTGTTTCCTCACAGGCTGCTTACCCTTTGATGGGCCCCTGCCCTTACCAGGTGCCATGGAACAACAGCTACACCTTTTGGCAATATCAGACAACAAACTAAACCTAGGTCTAATAGCCCTGGCACACATACTTCCCATCCCAAAATGGCCACCAGACTGGCTAGCCACAAAATGGCTTCCTGAAACTTGCCCAAAAAAGTCTGCCCAAGCCAAGGGGACCAAGGGAACAAAATCCAGATCCCAGTAATTCCGGAAACCTCTTCCACCCCTTCCTTGTCGTTCTTCCTTGTTGTTCTTCCTTGTCCTTTCTTTCTTTCTTTCTTTCTTTCTTTCTTTCTTTCTTTCTTTCTTTCTTTCTTTCTTTCTTTCTTTCTTTCTTTCTTTCTTTCTTTCTTTCTCTCTGTCTCTCTCTGTCTCTCTCTGTCTCTCTCTGTCTCTCTCTGTCTCTCTCTAATTCTCTGCTTGTGGGAGCGGGTACCCAAGCCTTACACTAGATTCCCCCAATAAAAAGGGGGGGGAATGGGTGGGTGGGAGCCAAATATGGATGTGGGGAAGCCGCAGACAAGGTCCTTACTGGGCTATTCACTCCCAGAGTGCTTCACTGCCAACAGTCAGAACCCCACCAGGGGTGAGAGCCCACCCAACACTCCACTCCCACCCTCACAGGGGCAGCAAAGATCCACACGGGGCCTCCGCTGAACCCCTCCCCAATACACAGGGCAAAGACGAACCTCAAGGACACCACACATGCCAAACCCTCGTGCCGAGCACCTCCGCCACAAAGCTAGCCACTCCACAGCTGATTGGAGCAGACGCCACCACCGAGAGCCCTGTGGCCGCAAAACATGCCACCCCACCGCTGCTCCAGCGGCCAGCAGCCTCTCCAGGGCACAGCAACTGCTCGTAGGCCCTCAGCCAACTGCTTGCTCTCTGCCACACTCCAGGCCGCTGAAAAGGGACTTGCCGGCCCGGCTCCTTCCACGCAATCATGGAGCAGATGAACAAAACACATCTTGCTCCTCCAATCATGTGGAGCAACTGCTGGCTGAGGGGGCATAGCCACCAAGTGAGGCCTCCACCCCCTTGGCCAAATCCCCTGGATGAGGGAGGAGGAGCTGCCTCCTCCTCCTTCTGGGGGGGGGAGTGCATCCCCCGGCTTAAGCCACTTTGCTGCTGCTGGGAAGGGGCCATATTCTTGGCTCACCCATTCCATGGCAGCCCAAAATCCCCCCCCAGTCCTGTTCCTGGATGGGAGGGTCCCTATCCTCCAGGGGTGGACTAAGGAGAACTTTTTGGATTGGGAGGGAGAGGAGACCATTGCAGTCCATGGAAGTAATTGTACCTAAGGAAATACTGTGCTGAATCAAGCCCTATGTTTTCATCTTCATGTTTTCTTTAAGGAAGATATATGCTTATACACAATTCATTTTCAGTTTTTATTTTTAAAAAATCCTCCTGTATCCTCCTCATGACAACAAGGCAGGTTCATTGCTTGAAAACCTATATTCTATGTTCTAGACTCCCAGATTTGTAGCTAGATTCTCTGGTATTATCTGCTGACTATTCTTCTTCCTAGATTCTTTTGGTTCAGCCTTTCCCTTACTATCTACCCTGTGTACAGGCAAACCTCCTAATTATGACCCATAGTATGAATTTGAGTGTTGAGTCAATTTCCTTGTTCTAAATATTTGCTGAACATGCAATCACACTCTTCTCAGGCTTCCTGACCTGTTTTGTAACTCAAGTTCAATCTAGCTTACTCCTCCCCCCCCCCATAAGGGTACTCATGTACCATCATGGCACACACCATTAAAACCCTTAGTGTACCCAGATGTTTAATTGGATCATATATAGTTGATCCAAAAATATACTGGAAATTAGTTGTTTCAGGTCAGCTCAGGAATATCTGAAATGACCTCAAACACTCCCAAATTCTGGGAACAGTGAAAATTTATCTTCCAGAATTCCAGATTTCCAATGCCAGGAGCCAAGAGGGAGGAAGCTGGTGTGTCAAACAGCTGTTTGATGGAGTCTCCCTCCCTGTAATTTTTAAAAGGCAATTATTTTCTATGGGAAGACTTGGCCTCCCAAGTGCTTGACAAAAACAACCAGCATTTTGAAAGCCTTTCAGCACACAAAGTTAGAAACATTTGGCTTTAGGTCAGATAAACATTCATGCCAAGAGCATGTAGCCTTTAATTAGTGAGGGTATCAAAGCTGGCAATTATTTAGTTGGGAACACGAATTTGTCCAGCTTGTAACACACTCAATTGTTTCAGAAGCTGACTTTCTTTCCCTCCAATTCTTCTTCTTTAACTGTGAATGTTAAATGAAAATCTGTGCATTCAAGTACAGGATTCATGAAATCAGGAAGCTACAGCTATATGCTATAGGCAAATGCATATAAATCCTTCATTTTTGCCTCCTTTCTCCCAACAAAACTCTCACTGATAGCTATAAAACTACATAAACTTTTCATAAGGACATGTAGAGTATCCTGATTCACCAACAAATAAAATTATACATATCTATTGATTTGTCAACAAATAAAAAGTCCAATTGTAAATCAATGGACTTATACTGGAGTAACTCTCCATAGGATTGTACTGAAATACAGTTTTACCATCATTTTAAGTTAACAATGACCATATCTTTTTGCTGATAACTTTTAGAGACTGTAAGTTTCATATTGACTTTTAATTTGCAATTATTGCCATTAAATTACATTGATGAGCCTGTCTGCAGTCACAGATGCACCGCAATTTCAGTCATGAATGTCATATGAAACTAATCTACAATTCCCAGGGGACAATGCAGTAATGCACATATGCATGTCAACATCAGTGCACATATATTGTCATTATCCTCAGAAAACAGACCGGCAAAGCAATCCTAAAAGCACTTTCCTGGTATTAAATAGAGATGGGCATGAACAGAAAAAAAAAATGAACATGATGTTCGTTGTTCATTGCCTTCCACGAACAGGGACTCACGAACAACCATGAACATGGCCCTGTTCACGAACATGTTCGTGGTTGGCTGTTCATGGGGGCCAGCAGGTTCTCCTCCAGCCATCATCCAAGTCATGATCCCTACTGCACCACTCCCAGAAACCTGATCTGAGCAGGCAGCAGGAAAGATACCAGTAATAAATAATAGCTTGGCCCAGAGCCTGGCAGCAACCCTGGAACTTGAAGGGGTAGATCCCTATCCCACCACACACAGAGAAAATTCAAGCTCCAATGCACTCTCCTTATCAAAATGGCAACACCAACTGTCTCTGTCCCTCTTCACTGTCAGCAAACTAAGCCAGAGCTGGGAGCCCCCCTCCCCCCTGGTCTTTGCTCCCTTGTTGTAACAAATTTGGAGATCCACACTTGAAAGGAAGACCTGCCTATCAAGCTAAATTGGGCTTAGATTGGGGTTCCCAGGGCAACAGCAGGAGTTCAGACAGAGTTCAGATAATCTCTGCCTCAGGGCCAAGCTACAAGTGACGAATGACACTTGAACAACAAGTGTATTTCTCCCTGTTCACTTGCCCTCCACTCAATCCACTTGCTGTTCAAGTGTCATTTGTCACTTGTAGCTTGGCCCTAAGTTGCCCAGGGAATTGATTGCAGGTACCAGACTGTCTGGCTTGACGAACATCAACAAACTGCAACGAAGGAGGCTTACAACGACCACCTGTTCGTTTAGAATCGGGCCTCACAAACAGCTTGTTCGCGAGCAGCAGATTGGGCTGTCCGTGGCTTTTTTTGGTTCGTATTGCTGTTTGTGCCCATCCCTGGTAGTAAGCACCAATGAATAGACCTGAGTAGAATTCTGAGTAGACTTGCTTAGGATTGCTCTCACAATTTAACAAAAACTAAGGAGTTAATGAGGTTGTACAAAGTATTGGTTTTACCTTGACATTCCCTTCTCAGGAATGGACACAAGCAAAGCTGGGACTTCAAAAACAGAGACTGGCCAAGGCAGACTTCATTTCTCCACATTCCCCAGTTTGCATGCTTTTACACAGTGTACAAACTTTTTAACTCTTTTTCTCTGTGCTGGGTGGGTTCCTCTCTGATTTATCATGAAACAGGGTTTGAGGCTGCATGCTTCAAGACATTGCTTTTCACCAGTCATAATCAGAGCACATCTTCTGCCTTTATAGAACCAGAGTAAGATATTTGAAAAACAATCTATCTTGCCTCTTCTGGCAGGTGAGCAAATTGCTTCCCTACCTATCTGTCTCCATAAAGGGGGTCCAGGCCCTTTCAGCATGAAGCCCAAGGATTTTATGGCCTCTTTCTCTGGCTAGAGTGTTTTCTCTGAGGCCAGGGCCTACTCAGGGTATTAATCAAGGCATCCTGCATTTCCCTATCACAACAGTTATCACAAGAAAGCAACAGCTGTATCAGAACTCTGAAGGGTACTTTAACGTAGTTTGGAACAATTTACTAATATTTGGACCATCCTGATGTCATGCACTTTTTTTCTGTGTTGTGTCTGCTATGATTGCAATCTTACATACCCTTAAGTTACATTAATGTTTATTTCCTATGTAAGTATGAAAACCTTTTCATTATAGAGATAGTCCGTGTAATTGGAAATTATAACTCTAGATTTTCCACATCAAAGTAACTGAAATACTAAATTTCCCGCAAATAATCCTTGAACTCTAATCTAACTGGATTGCTATGCAGAACAGGCATGTGCTTATCAACCACCTGCCTGAAAAGTTACACTCAGCCACTTTAATGGGGTGCCAAAGAGCACAACAAACCAGACGTAAATGCACATCCAGATGCATTATTGCATTCATGTAGAAGATATGAATCTGCCTTATATGGCGTCAGCTCACTGGTCAATCAAGAACCCTTCTGTCCCCTCTACCAGAGCCAGGGCCTTTTTGGTCCTGGCTCCGACCTGGTAGAACTCTCTGTCTGAGGAAACTAGGGCCCAGCGGGATTTGTTATCTTTCTGCCAGGCCTGCAAGACGGAGATGTTTCACCAGGCATTTGGTGGGAGCTAGGCTGTCCTCTTGCCGGCCATACCACTGAAGACCATCCACCAGCCATGCAGGAGCTCATAAGTGTGATGCAAGGCATGATGTAAGAGCCAAGCCCTGCACCTAAAATGCTGTATTTTAATATTTATATCTGCCAACTGAAAATTTTTTATTGTATATGGAATAGTGTTTAATGTTTATTTATAATGGTTTTATTGGTTTTAAATTTTATGTTATTAATTGTATGTTGTCACGCTGCCCTGAGCCCGTCTGACGGGGAGGGCAGTCTAGAAATGCAATAAATAAATAAATAAACTCTGATAGGTGAAGCTATCCAGAGGTTTTTCATATACCTTACTACCCAGAGGAGTCATAGATTAAACTTAAAAACTTCTGCATACAAAGTAGATTCTCTGCCATAGAGGCACAGCCTTTCCCCAATCTACGTCATGCACAAGATGCAGTAAACTTCCGCCCAGGAAACCTCATGTCATCAATAACAGATTCATTGCTAATGAGACACAGCACTCTCTTTTTAAAACTTATAATGGAATTCTCTTTCATTGTCTCAGGTGCATTTGTTGCACAATAAGTTATTGTAACTTTAACTTGCAAGGTTAAACAAAGAACATTAAAACTGGCAGCTGAATGTGAAACAAACGCACAAGCTATTTGTGCTGTGCCTTTAAGAAAAGGCTTTCTGGAATTACATAGTGATTAACAACTGTATTTGTATTTTCTTATCTAGGTGTCATAAACATCCTCTTTTTGAAGCTGAATTAATACAAGCTGTGAAAAAGGAATGCTGATGGCTCTTTTCAATATGGAACATTATTTTGCTTGAGGATTATGCAAATAAGTTCTTAAAGTCTCATTAAATGATAATATTTAAGCCCAACAACAACAAAAAAACCCCTCCTGGTTAAAATCCTGATCAGTCAAGCATGGCTAGAAGGTATCACCTTGCCAGATACATTATGTACAAAGTCCACTATAAAGTTTGTATTTGTATCTAATATTTGCAGTATTTTAAGCATCTAATATGACTTGTCTGTTTCTACATATATATTTTAAAAGGGCATTGGAATGTTGTTGATGAAACATTGATTTCTTATGAGAAAAAAAGTTTTGTAGATTCTAATGAATCAAATTACCCAGCATTACTCTTTTAAACCTCTATTGCAAACATGTTTACATGAGATCAGTGCTCAGTCCTCAAGCCTTAGAAAGAACTTGTGGGTGGGAGTGGTAATATATGTAATAAATTCAAGCCTATATACCTATATCCTACCTATCTTCTAAGCAGGCCAGTTCTACAGTGAAACTATAGGGCAACCTGCACCATCTAATCCAATATACTGTCTCTCACATTAGCCAACTAGGGGTCAAACCACACAAGACAAAATACACTCGAATTACACTCGAATTACACTCAAATTACAAAATACACTCAAATTACCTGTGTAATCGAGTGTATTTTGTCTCGTGTGGTGAGACCCTAGATGTGCACAGAGGTCTAGAAGCCAGTGTCTCTCCCATTCTTGCCCCCACAACTGTTATTCAGAGGCATAGCCTCTGAATGTGAAGGTTTCACTTAGCCATCATGGCAAATAGCTATTGATGGACCTATCCTCCATGAATTTGTCTCATCCCTTTTAAAGACTTCTGCTCATCACTACACCCTTTCATAATTTAACCATGCATTGTATGAAGAAATATTTTCTTTTGCCTGCCTTGTAAATGCAATACCTTACTGTACCATATAGAGGAGGGGCCAAGATGGTGGCCGGCAACTAACTTTGTTTTTGGAGTTCAGCTTGCTCTATTTTTATCTTTTAACTTTTATCCTCTCAGCTTTGTTTTAACTACCCAGCCTCTCCAATAGATTTATTTTAATTTAGAATTAAAGAAACCTCCCATTGCTTATCACCTGTAGATCACCTGGCTACATAAGAAAAGGAAAGCTTTTCTGAAGAAGCCTGATAGTATCCATGGAGAAGAAACTCCAAAGAATCAATATGAATCCTCACTCCTCTGTTCAGTGAAATAGCTTCACCTGGATGACTTTATCTCATGGAGCAAGACATTAAGTGACCATTCTAGCTTTTCCTCCCCAAATAAATATGCAGTTCTGGAGACTGAATCTAACACTCTGGAAACTCAAGATCTCCCCCATATGTCTCTAATCCCCCCATAAAAGATAATTTCTCAGAACCACAAGGACTCTCCTCCCTCACAGAAAGTCACTGGGGAATAGAAAATTTACAAAACTTTCTAAAAGATAACTTACAAGACATCATTGGGGATCACTGTCTCCTTACTGGCCAAACAGTTATAGCCATCTACCAGCAACTAAACTCCATATCCCATATGCTGGATTTATTATAAGAGACTCTGTCTACTAATTGTAGCCACAACCCAAACCCTCGCCTCCCACAGAAACTTCACCAACTATATGGAAAGTTGGATAAAATTCAAAACCAAAATTAAAAAAAACCTCAAGGCACATATCCAATTTTGAGTCAACAAAATATCAATAACCACCATCTGAGAGACAATGGGAAAAAAGGGGGAACTCCTGGTGCTTCACACTTTTTGTTAAGAAACAAAATTTCTCTGTTAATAACAGAAAATTATAAAAACAAAGGATTCTGGGAAACCAAGTGAACAGTTTTGAACTCTCTGAGCCAGTTGCTGCACTCAGAGCCCCAGTGTTGACCTTGAGGAAACAGAAAGTCTTCCAAAACTCCTTACAATCGAAGAATACTGAAATTTAGCAGCCCCAAAATTCCAACTATACTTCTAAAACTGTGGAAATTTTTGGGTACCTTCAGAATCTCTGCCAGCAGAGTTTTTTCTGATGAGCGTGTAACCTTTTTCATCTCTGCCAAGCAACAGGCACAGGTGACTCCTTCTGCCTTTAATTATACGGCTTCTGTGAGTGCTAGTAAAACGACTCCAATCTTATCTCACACTGCAAGCAGAGTGAGACCTGGCTCGCAGCCAACTGCTAGCATTCAAGGAAACTCATCCATTGAAACACAGAGTGAAACGCAGCCACCCAACTCTCCTAAAATCCTGCCTGCAGGAGAGTATAAAGATGCATAGTCTGTCGTACTTGATTTAAAGAGATCCTTAAGAAATTTGCAATCTAAAGCTGCCCTGTTAAAAAACCTACATCAGAAGTATGGTCCAAGGAAAGTCTCTCATTAAGGCTAAGCTCCAGATACAAACACAAGTCACTCCCTTAATAAACCTCGACCTAAGTCTAAACCATGACCTTATAGATATTTATGTTAACCTTCAAAATGTCTCAAAACTAAACTTTGAACGACTGGATACTGTAATTGATCTCTGCAAAAACAACTCTCAGTCTAGTCAAGTACCTCCCTTGAATTCCTAACAACTCAGAGCCAAACTACAAGTGACGCCTTACACAGGTTGGACACTAGTCGGCTTCCCTCAAGTTTTGATGGGAAATGTAGGCATCCTGGTTTTACAGCTTGGCTCTCCATTACAGCTGCAAGACCAGGATGCCTACATTTCCCATCAAAACTTGAGGGAAGCCGACTAGTGTCCAACCTGTGTAAGATGTCACTTTTAGTTTGGCTCTCAGCAACCCCTCTTAGATCTTTCCAGTGTATCAACCCCTGATCAACCCACCACTTGGGCAGAAAGTCTACAAATTAATGCAAAGATTGAAACTGATAGACCAATTAAACAGGAAAGTCCACGTGTCAATCCCGTTGAGCCAAAGCCCCAAAACTCAATTTCTAATAGAATATTGTAGGCTGGGCCTCCAAGAGAGCTGATGATACCTTTAACCTTTTTTTGCCCCAACGCAACATCATTTGCCTCCAAGAAACCTAGTACAAAGACCCATTTTCCACAGATGGATTTATAATAATCAACCTTCCAGCTGCACCAAGGAAAAGGAAAGGAAGGGCTAAAGGAGGCCTGGCTCTTCTTATAGCCACAAGATTGCATGTGACAGTTAACCCACTGATATCTGCGAACATTGGGCTTGGGCCTGTGTGGTCCAACACAGGAACATAATCCTCCTAATTATAAATGTCTACATCCCTTCCAATGGCATCAGACAATGTCACCAGATAATGGACACAAGAAATATCTGTTGTGGTCACAGGAGATTTCAATGCCAAGCTTGAACCTTCAGATGAATCACTATACACCTCCTTCAACTCAGTACCGCCAGTGAAAGAGTTCTTAAATATTCTCCCCCTAGAACCTTCAAGGACGGAAAGTTAAACTGGGAAGGTTACCACTTGCTACAGCTTGCATCTAAGTTAGCCCTTTTCGTTCTCAATGGGGCAACCCAAGGAGATATCCCTGAGGAGTATACATACTGGTCTGAGCATGGTGCAAGTACTATAGACTTTATTTTAACATCCTACAATTGTCAACTATGCCTTCATCATATCTGCTATGCTTCAAATGTATGGTGATACAGTATTGTGCTGTAGTGCCTCTGAGTCCGCACAGAGGTCTGTTGCTTTGTTACTAACTGCTTATCTACTAGGCAAGGTGTTTTGGTTACGAGTTCCTACCAAAGCCTGAGAACCTGACCTTGGACTAAACACAGAGACTGAACTGAGCTCTTTTCTCCCCCCGCCCTTCTTCCCAGACGATGTGTGCCAAAACTTCTAAAGGCCTCTCCTTCCCACTTGAGGAGGGTGGTGGTGGAGACATTGACCTATAACTGATCCTGCTTTACTACCTTTAGGCATTCCAGTCAATTTTTCTATTGTTACAGCTTCTTGATACTGTTATCTTTCCTTAATAAAAACATCTTTAACTGATACACCGGAGTGATGTGGTGAAGTGTTTGGGGAAGGAACTGGCAAGACCTGACAACAATTTGCTCAGTCACAACATGTATTTTGAAGTAGGGTCTCGACAACACCGTGATTATCTTCCAATCACTTTGGAGCTTAACACCTATAACCTACCAGAATATTATCTCTGAAGAACTCAAAGTCGATCTAGAACCTGTTTTGAGATGCAGAAGGTTAATTTGGTCTGAGAAAGTAGGCCATCAATGTCAAAAATACTTTACCTCAGACAAAGCATCTCAACTCCGAAGTGCTGTCATTTCAGCAAATGCTACAGACACAGTGATTACATCATAACAATGCCTTATTCTTGGCTGGATGTAAACCCTAAGGAAATCACATGACTGTAATATCCCCCTCAAAATACCTAAAGAACACAAAGAGATTCCTGGACCTGGATGATCCAAGCTTCCAAATCAAATAACTCAGCAATCTTTTAGTACAGAGCCCCCAAGGATAAGCTGCAATATATCTCCCCACCTTTGGGAATCTCATTTCCATGCACCCTATTCATCTGAAACCGACTCACACACTTCTCTGGAGAAGCAACTACAAAACCTCCCAGCATGGCCACTAGTAATGGTTAATGAAGTCAAAAAACTAATAAATCAATTAAGATTTGGCAAGGCTCCCAGAAATGATATGATATCCCCAGGGATGATAAAATGCAATATTGACTGGTGGGCTCAAATGTTCGCTACACTCTTTCCCCACATTAATCTGTAGACTCGTATACCCTCCCACTGGGGCCTTGCAAGTATCATTCCAATATATAAGAAAGGAGAAAAATTGAATCCCATCAATGACCAACCAATTAGTCTCCTTAGCATTGTTAGCAAAGTATACTCAAGATACTTATATTGGAAACTCCTTGACTGGCTAGATCGAGAAAACATACTGATGGACAAGTAAGCAGGATCCACCATAGTCCAATGTCTGATTTTGCACCACCTTGCAGAGAAGTACAGCTCTAAGCCAAATGGAGCATTCTGTGCTTCTTTTGTGGACTTCAAAGCCGCATTTGACAGCATCTCCAGGAATAGGCTCTGCAAAGCTTGAGAACTCCTCAATAGACCAAAGACTTTATAATTTTTTTTACTTACTGCATGAAAGAAACTTCCTAAAAGTAAGATGCATTCATCAAGGTCCTCTCTCCGATAAAATCCCACTTGACAAAGGACTCGAGCAGGATTGCATTCTGACTAGAGATGGGCACGATCCAAAAAAAATCAACTATCCAGCTGATCGTGGATCGGCGCCATTGACAATCCCGAACTAACCATCCACACCGATCATCTCCCATTCCCGAGCCGTGGATCGTGGATTGTGGAGGCCAAAGTGGGCCGCGCTACTATTCCCAGCTATGTGGGAAGGTGGGTGGTGGCGGCAGCCACCGGGCCTGGTGGGCACGGGGAGGTGGCGATGAGCCGCCTCCCCTCAGGGGGTGGGGGGTCTGGCCACTCATCTGTGTTTGGCCATCAGAGCTGCCTATCAGGGTCTGCAGGGATGAGATTGGAGTGCCCATGGCTACAGAACACCCCCTTCCCCCTCCCTCCCCTGGGTGTCTTCTCCCAACTTGTGACTGCTTTGCTGCTCCATGGTTGGAAGGAAGCCCTGCTGATAAAGGAAAGCTGGGCTTCCATTCGGGTTTCCAGGGCGACAGAAGGAGGGCAAACAGAGCTCAGGCATTCCCCTGGCTCCGTTGCCAAGGGAATAGATTACTGGCGTCTGAGTGTCTGGATCCCCGATCCGAGCCCGAACGCAACGATCCAGGCCCTTCCCGATCGCTGGATCATTGGCCGTGGATGATCACGATCCGCTGGGTCACAATCGCGCGATCGCCATTATCGTGGGTTTTTTTCTATCGTAATGTGGATTGTGCCCATCTCTAATTCTGACCCCTCTACATTTTAACTACTATATCAACTCCTTTGTGCAACATCTTAAAAATCCAAGCTTCCATTCACCAAAGCTTGCTGATAAAATGATTCCTGCCCGGCTGTACACAGATGATACTGTCATCTTCTCAGTCACAAGTGAGCATTAGGAGAACACACCATGCCTTCACTACATATTGTAAAGAGGAGCAACTTGCAAACTACCAAAAAACAAAAATCCTCATGTTTACCAAAAAACATCAAATCCATAGATGGCAAACGGAGGGCCACAACATCAAACAAACAAAAAACGTTAAATATCTTGGTATAATCTTTCGGTTGTCTAGACATTGGAGAGCTCAGGCACTGCATACCACAGAGACTGCTTATAGAGCAATCTCTGCCATTCTAAGAGCAGAACCACAAGTGACAAAAGGCACAGATTGGACACTTGTCTGCTTCCCTCAAGTTTGGATGGGAAATGTAGGCATCCTGGTCTCGCAGCTTCGCTCTCTGACTGCTGTCCAATGGACTTTTCAACTCTCACTTGTCCAACATTCCGCCAAGCTGCCTACATTTCCCATCAAAACTTGAGGGAAGCAGACAAGTGTCCAATCTGTGCCTTTTGTCACTTGTGGTTCTGCTCTAAGATTCCACTTTACAAAAGGAGCCTCCTTTGTCCCAGCAGCAATGAAGGTCTTCCAAAGAAAGGTTGTCTCCCAGCTCCTGTATGGTTCCCAGCTCTGCATTTACAAAGAAAGGTGCTCACTGGAAGCAGTACAATCCAAGTTCCTACGAACAATTCCAGGAGTCCTACAATGTATCCCAAATGCCCTTCTTAGACTAGAGACTGGACTTATCCCCTTGGCTACTCACATCAACCTCTGGTTAAAACCCATGTTCATTCTGGTGGGTCTGGTACCCTTGATCCATGCTGATAGCCACAATTCAACCTGACAAGAAACAATTGAGGGAAAACTGCAGGAGCATGATCTCTCCTCACAAGTCCTGCTGCATCTTGGGTACCAAGAAGCAGAAGAAACAATCAAAAAGCAGTTTGGGGATCATGCTCTACAATAAGATAGAGCACAGATACAGAAATATCCAATCACTTTGCATTATAGCAAATGCTTTCAACCAGCAGACTATCTACGATCGTTTGAGATTTCCAAATATCGGAGCATCTTTGTTTACCCTTGCATGCTTTAACGTTCTACATTCAGCCCTTCTGGAAGGCAGATACTATCATGTCTCACTCCCTCAATGGCTCTGCCCATGCTGTAGAGGGAAAGTCAAGTCTATTGACCATGTTCTGCTGCACTGCTCATTCTATAACAACATTTGATCCCAGTATATAACTCCAATCTTGGCCGTTTTCACACTACTAACCTGCTTCCGTAATGCAAAACGGCGCACAAAAAATGTGGAAGATAGCATCTTCTCGTGAGAGTTTTGCACAACATCGAGCAAAACTCTCGTGAGAAAATGCTACCTTCTGCGTTTTTTGCGCAACGTTACGTAAGCAGGTTAGTAGTGTGAAAATGGCCCTTGTCAACTTTACCAGGACGATCTGAACAACTTTAAGTTTCCCTCCTTCTTGCAGATTCTTCCCAGGAAAGAAGTAATAAGTTGCTAAATTTTGCTTTTGGGTGTGTGGGATACACAAGTGGCTGATTGAATCTCAATAATTTTATTCCCCCATTGGAGGAAGGCACCATCTCTCCATCCCGCTACTATTTGTGCTCACTGTTCTGTGCTTGTTGCACTGCATGCGCTGCCCTTATTTTATTTTTCCTTTATTTTCTTATTCCTTTTTTATTATTATTACTGTTGTCTTTCTGGAGCTGATTTTGTATCAAAATAAACTATGGGAACGTGACTGCCCCATACATCCTACAGTAATCCCATGAAACAGGTAAGGATGAGAAACAGCAGCTTGCCCTGGCAATCCAGAATGCTTCATGGTACAACAAGATCTGAACATGAGTTTTCCAGCGCCAAGCACAATGCCGCTGCATCTCACTACACTGGCTCTCTCTTTGGCTATTTATTTACGACATTTTTACTGAATCCTCTCATTGTGCTTGAGGCAACTTACAAAGAAAAAAAATGGCTTGTTCATCCTGAGTATATTCATGCTGAACCAAGGCTGTACGAAGCTTTGATGCACTCATACTTACACAATGCTTGGAGCTCTCCCCAATACGGAGGTGAATTGCAAAGCCCTTCTATATATAAGATCTCCATCTAAGCTTCTGAATGTGTTCATTGAAGCATCTGAACCTATAGAATATATATGGATTCTGGAATCAAGTGCAAAGTATCTTCATTTACTCCATTTGTTTATTTTAAAAGGATTAAAATGACATTTATGTTAGATTGGTAGCTGAAAGGTGCCATTTCTTATCAGAATGAACATTATACCATAACAGTGATTGACTTTAAGAAAATGTGTGCCCATTTAGACACACACACAAATCAGATTTGAGTAAATACAGTTAGAAGAGTTCCAAAAAGACCCAGGCACAGATTGTGAAAATCAGTGAAAAAATCACAGAATAGTAATGTGAAAAAGTGTTAGATATGAGCTCGTTGGGATTTTTGTGTTAGGTGCCCGCTCACTTATAGAAACAGAAGAAATTTCCATCCCTAGAAAAGAAGAAATCACACCAGTTGATGCATGCCTTAGAAGGGAAATAAAGCCACAGCCCCCAAAGACAAATAGAGTTGAGAAAGACAATGGGAGATTAAGATAATATACTCTTCCCAGTTTAATCTTGCAGTATTTGTTTTCCATTCAGTTTTATTTACTGAGAATAATCTTGCTTCATAAATATAAGAAACAAAATAAATGAAGTAAAAGAAAGTTAAATAACCTTGGATACGCAGAAGATGGTTTATATGACTATCAGATTTTGCTGGGATTCTAATCCAATGAATCAAGAAATTTTAGAATCTCAACTTCTCATGCTATCCCAGAATAAATTAAGAGTATATATGTTGCTAATTATAAATACATTATTAATTAAAGCTATTTTTGGCAAAGCTTCTTCTGTTCCCATCTTATTCTTCTTCAAAGATTCTTGTGTATTTTGAGTGTCAGTAATTACTTTCTTCCTTTGCAGTACAGCAGTGATAAGCCAGGACTTCCTCAAGAAAGTTTATTTTGAAGGACTTCTCTTTAAACTGTACACTGCTAGATAGAAATACATCATTACACTAAAAGTGCTGACACAATTTTTTAATTATTATTCTTTAAGTTGGTTGATTTTCTATGAATGTTAAGTCAAGGACAAGAGCTTGAATTCCTTCCTCTGCTCTGCAGAGGAAGGAATTTATCTGGGATAAAGATACTGCATGCATTCATTATTTTTTTTTTACAATGACAATTTTATGTATACAGATCTGGGGGAAGAAACAAGTAGCTAAACAGGTGCTTTATTTTTTAAATCAATTTTATATTCCATGTAATTTTTTAAAAAATCAATTGTAAGAACAATAGTGATTACTAATACTTGTTCTTCCAAATTTTTCAAGATCACTGTATAAACTTTTGTACAGCTTTTTGTAGAGATTTTTTGAAGCACAGTCGTATTTATGTTTGAAGTGTTACTGTCATTAATGCCCTTTGAAGGGATTTTTAAACACAAAATAATATGCTTAATTTTATTTATTTGAAACAGCCATTTTGTTGAAAGCATGCGAAATTAATTTTTTTTTCTGGATATAAAAATAATCATCATATCGAGGTGATTTGTATTCAGGATTCAGACTGTTGTTACCATACGGGCCCCAGAGACAGAAAACATAATGCAAAATGTGACATATTGTTATTGCACGATTTTTTTACTGGTGTAGAAGCTTTTCAGTTGCACAAAACATCTCAGAGAAGAGGTTTAATGTTGCTCATACATATTGAGGAGAAATAACTAAAATCCTGTGTGGTAAGTATTATAAATAATAGTTCTGTATAAACAAGGCAATGTTTAATATTTAAATACCTGTAGAATTAAATAGATGTGAAGTGATTTTAATTCTGTCAGAGTAGTAAACCTACATAGCTGAGGAGCTGGTGCTCAGTTATCCTCCTACAGCGCCTTGTTCTCCTTTGCTTTTCTAGTACATTGCATTGGTGCAGCCTTCCCCCCTCCCCCTTGGCCTAGTTAGTATTGCCAAGGAGAGGCATTTTCCTTGAGGTTTTCAGTGAGTCTAATATTTATATGGGACAGAAGAATTCAAAATGTATTATTTTGATTCGTCAGACTTATAACTGGTTGTTTAGTGAATGATATAACCACTTTTATTGACCCATAAGTTAGAACTAATGAACTGAGGGCCTGAGATTCGGTGAGCTTTAATTGGTTGGAAGGGCCAATGGGACAGAATAAAAGCCCAGTCTTAGGGCAAAGCTACAAGTGACAAATTACACTTGAACGGCAAGTGTATTTCTCCCTGTTCACTTGCGCTCCACTCAATCCACTTGCCGTTCAAGTGTCATTCATCACTTGTAGCTTGGCCCTTAGTCTAGTTAGGGAAAGTCTGCAAAAAGTGAGTTGGGAATTGGGATCACTTCGTGAGTCACTCAAGAAGCAAAGCATGAAGATTCTGCAGTTGCTAGTAGTGGAGAGAAGCTAGATGCCAGGGCAGGGGGAGGGGGAGGAAGAGTAGCCTGAGGGCCAAGTTACACATGACGAATGACACTTGAATGGCAAGTGTATTTCGCCCTGTTCACTTGCCCTCCACTCAATCCACTTGCCATTCAAGTGTCATTCGTCATGTGTAGCTTGGCCCCCAGACGGTCAGATGATGAAAAGCTGGATTCTTCTTTTTCCAGCATTTACAGTGAGTACAGCCCTGTCCAGACAGAACATCTAGCTTGCATCAGTGTCTTCAAGATATATAACAAGCCAAGGAAATGCTAATCCAATGGAAGATATCAGACTAGAGCAACATGAGGATACAGGAGTACAGACTTGGAGCAGACGATAGAGAAAGGAAAGTTGACTATTAGGGAGAAAAACTAACGCAGGGATTGCCACTGCTGTTCTTTATAGTAACACTATAGGAAACAACCAGAAAGTATACCTGCATAACAAATACCCAATCAAATGCTCATATCATCCAAACGTTTTCATAGTTGGCTTCTGTTTTATATTGACCTCAGTGTCTGATTTTCATATACATACTAGCAGCATAATTTACCAAAGTATAAGTTTAAAAAGGCTAGGTAATGATTTATTTTTTAAAAATAACTTTTTCAAGATCTTTGCCTTTGGACCTTTAATCCAGCTACCTCCTTCCTTTACTTTAAACCTATACCATAGGGTTCTGGCTACAACAATCACTATTTTATTTCCACTCACACAGAATTTCAGGTATTCTCTACTTTACCCAGGCTTTTACCTTGAGAACACCTGTCATTTTTTGTTTGTTTGTGTGACCCTTCTATTGCTGCTTCGCTGACTCCCTCGGGGTTTTTTACTGCCACCAAAGGCTTTTGCTTTAGACATCTTCGGGTTAACTGGTTATATAGGAAGGCTTGTTATAGATGGTAGTTTGACAGAATAATCAGTGCATCTAGGCACATGGAGTTTTCCATATTTGAACTATCCCTTAGTCATTTCAGATAAATATCCACAATCACAAACCATTTTGTCTTTAACACATAGGAATTATGAGCTACAAAAAGTGATACAAATAGACCGTTGCCCTGCCCTAGTAGTTTTTGGTGGGGCTCCAATGAATAAATAGAACTCCTTAACTTGTAGTGTTTCCCCCATTCACTTTGATCGTGTGGGCATCTCCATATTTGCATTAGAGTGCACATGAAACTATAGATTAAAAAAAAGAAGCTCCCATCTCCCTGGTTAGTAACTTCATCTCTGCTGTGCTAAAAGTTTTATTGTCTGTCTCATCAGGAACAGATTTTTTTTCTTAAAACCGAGCAGTGACACCATTTTTCCCCTAAATTAACATGGCAATAAATATTATAAATGGTTTGTGTATCTCATCTAACTGTTCAGCAACTTCTTTCCTCATCTGTGATCTAAGTAGCTTTCGTACAATGTACTTACATATCTTTGGGGCATCATTTAATATCACTGTATCAATGGCTGCAAAAGCATACAATATTAAAGAACATTCCTAGCTATCATTCAAGCTCCATGCATAAGTCTATGATGAAAGCATTAGTTTGCCCAACAGAAAAATGGCTTTGGTACATTAATTTATCTCTTTTTCAACAGAGCCATCTTAGCCTCAGGAAGCCTTAGGGCCATGCAACTCAAATAACCATCTGAGAATATGACTCTACTTCCTTGGGTTTCAATGTACAAGGTGCCCTTGGCCCAATTTGCTAAGGGTATTGGAACTAACATCTTGTTTTAGAAAACTCTGTTTTGATAAAGGAGAGCACACTGAATCTTTAGTCAAAGACAAGGTCATCTAAAACATCTCTTAACACTTATTCAGGCTCCTCAGATATCCCTCCCCAAAGACATGTGTACTCAAATACAGGACATTAATTCTTTATCCATTTAAATTCCTGTTGGCTTTCTTTAAAGACACTTGCTTGAACCTATAACACCGGACTATGAAGGAAGCCTGTTCTATAGCTTATAGCACTTAGTAGAAGGTCAGAGTGAAGCTTTTAAAAGAGTTATTTGACAAATCATTGCCAAGTGAGACCTTTCATAGCATGACTATGTACTCAGCCATCAGTTTACCCAAGGATGCAACATTTCTTGTGATCCCAGAATAAGGCATAGTGCTTCACATCAAAACCACATAGAATCAGTCTTAAAGCAGTCTTAACTGCTACAATGGAATCATCTTTAGGCCTTGTCTGAACACCTGCAAAAAGCACCAATTTTATTGTGTAAGCTCTGGTATATCTTAGGAATAATCTTGAGTCTGATTAAGGAGTGAATGAAGGTAGTTTATTCAGGAACTACAACTTTGACAGAAAGGAGAGAAACAGAATAGATACTAACTGTCTCACTAAACAGGAAAAGAGGAGGAGGGACTTCCAGAAAGAAACAAGAAGTTACCTAAGAATACCAATCTGGAGACATGCAAGAAGGACAGAAGAGAGGAGGAAAGAAAGATCTCATTTTGCTATCTATCTAACTGTCAGACCCAGGGCTTTTTTCTGGAAAACGAGGTGGTGGAACTCACTGGGTACAGTATGCATGTGTGCAAAGCATGAGTGTGCTCCCGGGACTGCGTGCTGACGTCACTTTTGGGAAGTGACATCATCATGCAGGCCATGGCTGCCCAGGAGCGCTCCCGTGCTCCACAGGGGGCTTGATTCAGGCCCAAATTGGCCTGGAACATGCCACTGGGAGAGTATTTCCCTGCCCAGCAGCAGCCCGATCCTGGCTGTTTCATGCTGAATTGGCCTGATGTGGGCTCAAAATGGCCAAATCAGCCTGGAACGGGCCACTGCCATGCAGGGGAACCCTCCCCATCCTGGCAGCAGCCCTATCCTGGCCATTTTGGGCTTGAATTGGGCCTAAACAGGCCCCGAAAGACCCG
Organism: Eublepharis macularius; assembly: GCF_028583425.1. Classification (NCBI taxonomy): domain Eukaryota; kingdom Metazoa; phylum Chordata; class Lepidosauria; order Squamata; family Eublepharidae; genus Eublepharis; species Eublepharis macularius. The sequence continues at coordinate 72,677,751 of NC_072799.1, forward strand.
CATCAGACCCAAATCAGCCTGCAACGGGCCTCTGCCGGGCGGAGGAACGCTTCCCCACTTGGCAGCAGCCTGATCCTGGCCATTTCGGGCCTGAATTAGGCTGAAACAGGCCCAAAATGGCCAAAACGGGCCTGAAATGGCCAGGATCAGGCCCGAATCGGCCAGGATCAGGCTGCTGCCAATTGGGGAACCCTCCCCTACCTGGAAGCTGTCCAATCCTGGCTGTTTTGGACCCAAATATCCACCAGTCACATGGGTATATTTAAGAGGTTCCAGAATGCCTGAATTGGGCTGAAACAGGTTCCACGGCATTCTGGCTGAAAAAAATGTCCTGATCAAACCTGCACCCCCCTGTAGATATTCTGTGTCTTCTGCCTTCTTTGTACACAAGACATTGTTTTTCCAACAATTTGTACATCAATAAATCAGCATTATACATAGATGATCCCTACAAATTATAACAATGCAAATGATTCTGCAAAAGAAACAAGGAAGAGCAGAGAATCAAAATGTGAAAAGAAAAAAAAAGAATATTTGCTCATCCCTACTTTAGTTAGAACAATTTTGCTTTGACAGCATCTACTCTCAGATTACTGCAGCTTCAACCTTTTCTTAACAGATTGTACAAGAGACTGCTATGTGGTCTAGTGGGCTGATATCCACCGCTTCTCTTCTTTCTTGGTGGTGGAGACAGCAGACCTGTGGTCGGTCCATCAGGAGTCAGTTGGTGTTGTTGCCAGACGAAACATCTGTGACAGTCTACTATATCGGTGGGTGGGTGGGTGCTTCCAGTGAAGGGAGAATGTTGCCACCAAATGCTCAACTCTTTAAATGGAGCTTTACAGAGAAGAACAAAATGCAAATTCTGTATCATATTCCCCATTTCTGTCACACACACTGTTTTCAACAAAACAGGATGTTTTCTTGTTTTAACAGTCGGCTCTGTGGATTAAAGACAAGCTGGGCGACCAGTAAGGAATAGACGCAGGGGAAACAATTTGGAAATTCCCTACCCCTCAAAATCTCCCCATTCAATATTCGGAAAACGGAGCATGCTAATTTTCCTTTTAATGAATCTTGCATTGCTCTCAGCATTCTGTATCTCCAAGGCTTATTCTGTCTCCATAAGGTCATTTCTTGCACTGTTTTTGTTGTTCGTTTGTTTAGTTTACAAAGTTTTGTTTTCTGCATATGTAGGAAGGCCCCCTGTGCATGAAGATATTCCTAGCTTATCTGTGAGTTGTTACCTTACTGCTTTAAGTTTGAACCTCCATTTGGTGCTAAGGCCTGCTGCCATCTAGGTGGGGCCTGGAGTTCTCCTGTAATTACAACTGATCTCCAGGCAGCAGTTCCAATGCCATCTGCCCTTGGACATCAGGCGCTCTCCCCCCCAGATCCTAAGCCCCACTTGGGCTCTTTGCCCAGTGGGAGAAAAATGGGAGTCAGCAGAAGCAATACTATGCGATGTTGCAACATCTCTTGCAGCTGCGTACCCAGAAGTGACATCATGATGCACTAGGAATTCGCCAAATATCTATGGTTTTACTGTACATACGGAGGAATTCCTAGAGCATTGTGCCACAACTTGGCATTTAACTGGAACTGATGTCAAGATACTGCACAACACCACTGCCTACGTTCCTGCCCCCAAAATACTCTTACTGGTTGCCAGCACTTGGCTCGCAATCATAGACTACAGGAACTGGTTCCCCTGGAGGGAACTGCAGCTTCAGGGGATGGACTCTCTGGCATCAGATCTCCAAGGAGTTCCTTGTTGAAGCTTTGCTGTCCCCAGCCAGCACCCCCAAATCCCCAGGAATTTCCCAAGACAGAGTTGGCAAACATATCCCCCACCCACAAAATACAGAACCAAGTCAGCAATGCAAATAATCCCTGGTATGCAAAGGAATAGAAGAACCATATATAATTCAATCACACTAGCTGGGAGTACTGAGATTCACAGGTGATTGTCTTTTACTTGCTATTGTCATTTGGCTTCTGAAATTGCTTCACTCTTGAAGATATAAGGACAGGTGGACTCACACTCTAGCTGCATCTGAAGAAGTGAGCTGTGCCTCATGAAAGCTCATACCCTACAATAAATTTTGTTAGCCTTATAGGTGCGACTGATCTCTTGCTCTTTTCTACTGCTACAGACAGACTAACACAGCTACCCATCTTGATCTACCTCCAGGTCAGTGTCTTTCAGATCAATAGCTAGAACCTAAGGGAGTGAGAAACTGTAAACATGGAACCTTTGCTGATCAAGCAAAGACCTTTGGAGGCTTTGTGGTGCTTGCCAATGATAGGGACAGAATTTACATACCACTATGCAGGCATACGTGATAGAGGACAGTGACCATGGAACTTTGGCTTGTTTGGGCAGCATCTTAAGACCATTCTTGTTTCCACTAAGGTTCTTTGGCTTCCTCATAGTGAACAGCATCCTTTCAGGCACACTAGTGATAATTACATTCAAATGCTAAACATGCAAGAGAAAAAAGTAAATGAGAGGGGCCAGGAGGGCTTCTGGGGAATTAATTTGTTAAAGGATGATAAGGCAAAAGAGGAAGTAAAAATTAATACCAATTAGGCTTCAAATGACAGATTTCCTTTCTAACCAAAGTACTTCCATGTGCTGCCTGGGCACTCAGAGCAGCTAAACCTAAAGGCATGGGGACTGCTGGTGACACAGAATCAAAGACACGAGCAGGTGCAGCTATAGAATTTCCCTCAAGCTCTGAGACTCCTTTGAGAACAATGATAAAAAATACGCAGTTGAAGTGTACACAATATTCATGAGTCGTTATTAAAATAATGTCACTAATGCTAATGTTATTTTTTTCTTCTTTATTTCTATTCTGGACTCCTTTTATTGATGCAAATAAATTGATGGTACATTCTAGAATAAAAATGTAGCAGAACAATAGAGAATTATGGCAAAATTTGGTGAGATGTTTTTTAATAAGTCAGGTCTGGATTCCCCAGACCCAATTTGCTTTCTCCACAGCCATGGAGCAGCTGTGGGGAATGGTCATTTAAATCCCTGTGGAGGGCTGCTTCAGCTTAGGACCAACACATAGGGGTGGAGGGGCTCCTGTCTTTTCCCCATGCTGTTTTCCTGAGCTGAAATTGCTGTGGGGGGAGTTCATTTCCTCTCAGCTGTACGTGCATAGAATACTGCACATGCAACTCAAAGAAGGGCAAACAATTCTTCTCATGGCTATTTCAGCATGGGAAAATGGTATGGTGGAAAGGCAGAAGCCCCCGTCCCTCTTGCTGTGCTCCTGAGCTGAATCAGGCCCCCACAGAGTTTTAAATGAAAAGCAAGTCAGATACAGGAAATCCAGACTGAACTGGTTAAGAAATGTTCCTTGGAGTTTGACCTTCAGGCAGAAAAAAATGGAAGGAAGTTTAAGGGTATCCTCTTAGCATTCTTTAAACAGAGGGGTAAGGAATATTCTATACCCCTGACTTGGACAGCCCAGGTGATCCTGATCTCATCAGATCTCAGAAGCTAAGCAGGGTTGGCCTTTGTTAGTAATTGGATGGGAGACCTCCAATGAAGACCAGAACGGCAGAAGCAGGCAATGGCAAACCTCCTCTGTTAAGTCTCCTGTCATGAAAACCCTGTCAGGAGTCACCTTAAGTCAACTACGACTTGAGGGCACTCTCCACCACCTAGGGACATTCTGCATAGATGTTCAATTAGATGTTCAATATGTTTCTGTTAATGCTTTGGTTATCTATAATCCACTGTGCCTGAATATGTAGCAATGCCTTAAATGGAAACAATTTTTAAAAATTGAATTATAGCCCAAAGTTAATGAAAACTTCAGAAAATGTTGAGGTTTCATGGAAACCTCCTTAATGTAAACAGAAGAAGAAGACACCCAAAGGAAGGAAACAACACCTCAAGTGCTCAAAAGACAGCACTAAAATTGCAAAATTACTCCTTTCAGTGCACACAAAGTCTGCTTCTAAACTCTTAATGATAATTCAGTACCACTACAGTGGAACATATATTGAAGGTCAAGCCCAATTGCAATCAATATGAATAGAACTAACAGTAGAAACAACACTTGAAGGAAAGAATCAAATAACACTAAATTACATTTTTTTCATTTTATCTGAGGGATTGTCTGCTTGAATATAGGTATTTGTTCTATGACACTAGTAATTACAACCTCTACCTCGAGGTTTTTTAAAGGGGGGGGATCACAGTTCAGATTGCATTCAGTGATTGAGGCATCAAAATATTTGTTTCCAAGATGCTTTTCCCACTCAGAATAGCAACAACATTTCCCACTGACAGCTCAGAGGCAGGAAATAGGAGGACCTTGGTAGTACTGGAGCAAGTTACTTTAATGACCAGAGCTGACCTAGATTTGTTGCAGGTCATTATGTGATAAGGGGATTCCCATTGTTGATTCCTGCATGATACTGAATGAATCTGGGCCAAGCACAGGTACTTGAAGCAAATGGGTGAAAGGTTGTGAAAGGAATCAGTGAGTGACTTCTAAGTGGCATGAGGTTAGATTGTAATCCAGTCTAGTTATATACAGTAAAACTGGAGTGAGAAAAGACCTCTGGATTCTTCACCATGCCTGAGGCAAACATCTGTAAAATAGACATCAACAGTCAAAAATTAGTAAGTACATGTTTTATTTATTAAAAGTACCACATTCATGCCTAAATCAGGGTGTCCATTTCCACAGTCTTGATAGATAAAAACACATTTCTGATTCACTTTCAACAAAATAATGGTTTTCTCAGAGCTCAGAATGTTGCCTGACATATTTTCAAGAAAACAGGTTGTGAGAACAAAGACTCCCACCAACCAACATGACTTTGAAAGTCAGGTTATTTCTTTCTCCTGCAAATATTTAGTATTCATCAAGGTGCAAACTATATCACATCTCCTTTGTCATTCAGAGTGGAAATCAATAGTAACAGTACTGGTTTGTGATAAACTCTAATGTGTTCTTTTTTCCCCCCAAAAGAAAGTTTGCTTTTGGAACCAGCAAGGACACTTCTGCTCCTGTCTATCACAGAAGATTAAAAATATATACTGATAAATACTTTAGCCGAGAAAAGCACCATTACCAGAGTTGTTTAAATCAAGAACAAGGGAGCTAGGAAACTATCTCAGGTGGGTGCCAGGATACAGTTCTATACTACTTGCTTGGAATAAATTCAGTGAAAATCGAAACTGCTTTTTTCCAAGTACATGGATCCAGATTTGAGATGTTCACACAAAGGGGTTAAAGTGTTGAACTAGGATCTGAAAGACCTTGGTTCGGATCTACATTCTGCCATGAAAGCTTGATGGGTGACACTGAGCCAGTTACGTACTTTGTACCTAAACAACCTCAGAGGGTTGTTATGGGAATAAAATGAAGGAGAGGAGAACAGTGTAAGCAGCGTTCTTTGAGGAGAAAAGGCGAAAGAAAGAAAGAAAGAAAGAAAGAAAGAAAGAAAGAAAGAAAGAAAGAAAGAAAGAAAGAAAGAATCACCACTCTGGAATGTCAAAGTATGAGTTGTAAGTATTTTTCTGTTAACCCTACTTTCTACTAAATGAAGGCTCAGCTACAGAGCTCCAACTTTTATATTTATTTGAAAAATCAGACATATGTATGATAATTTGGATTGGGACTATGGCATGATAGGGGAAAAATCCCCATTAAGATTGCTTCCAGCACCTTTTCCCCAATATGGATGGCAATATGATGAAACATATTGATACAGGCCTCATACAGGCCTCACCTTCTTACAATGGAGCATATATATATTGGAAGAAGGCTTCATAGTGGAAGGGAGTCTCTGTCCATCCCTTTCTATTAAATTTGGAGATATGTGTATTATGGGTATACATAATGGAATTCTAGAGCAGAAAATATACATAGAAATCACAGGTTTGATTTTCTGGACCAGTAACACAAACTTAAGTGGCTTAGAATAACAACACACCCTCCCTGAAAAAGTCGGTTCTCTTCCCCCACAAGTTTTGATAATGACCAGCCATGCAGTATGAGCACATGTTCTTTGATTGTACTGATTTCCTGGAAATGACATCTCTCCCTTCCAATCAGACCCTTGCAAAGGAGGAGCACAGAGAACTCCTAGCCAATCCCAAGCTGCAGAGAGCTACCATTCTCCTTCCCCTTTCCTTTGTTGGGTGGAGAGAGTTTCTTTCCCTCTGAAAGTAGGGCTTGTCAAATTCAAATCTTTGTCAAGTTTGCTTCTTTGCTGGACAGGCAAAAGAAATTCTGCTGCCACTGGTGACATTTGGTTAAAAACGATGACTCCATCCCCCCTGGAAAAAATCCCCCATAGGGAACAATGGGAATGCAATTACAGTGGCTGGGGAGGGGCTTGTTCAGGGTCTCATAGAATTCAAACCCTTTGTCTGATGTGCTTGAAACTTTGGGGGTCTTTGCTGGGCAGGGAGAAGAAACTCTCCTGCAATTTCGATGATGTTTGGTTCGAACCCAACAACTTCAGTGACCCCCCCCCATATAGTCACCTACAGGGAATAATGGCAGACTGATGGGGGACTCTGCAAAGGAAGTCTTTCTCACTGCGTGAAAGAAGAAAACAGAAGACTACAACTAGGATGGATGGCAAATGCAGAGTTTTCAGCAGAATTGTGAAAAATGAATATTGTTATGCAATCACTTTAAAAATAGTAAAAATTAAATGAATGCAACAAGGTGGTTGGCTGGAGCTCTCCTGCTGGCTGCTGCTTGATGGCCATTTTAGGAACCAGTAGAGAGAACTTAGTATGGCTGTAGTGTGGCCCCTGGACCGCTCCTTAAGGAGGAGGGTAATTTTAGACCTCCAATTTGGTTCCAAACCAATTTGGCTTAGGGCTAGAAAATAGAGTCTGAGTCTAGCTAAAGTTAAGCTAGCAGCAGTGGCAGAGAGCCAAGCTGAGGGCAAGGTGGTGAGTTGTTATGCAGCAATGGAATGCAGACCCACTCCTCCCTAAAACCCACCTCAGGCTGATTAAATCGGAGGGCCATTCTCCCCAAGGACTTTGAAGCCTCCTCTCTGAATAATCTGAGCAAATGAAGAACCCATTCTCTAAGATAATGAGCAATGGACTGCCTCATCTAGTTCCTCTCCTTATTTTAGTGACTGTACAGGAAGATTTTTGTTATTCACGCCCCCCTTAGGGCTGTGTTTCTCCAAAACTCCTCTAGGAAGCATTTTTAACTTTTATGCAAACCAGGAAAACTCCCCTTGTCAATATCAACTTCCTCCCCACTTTAAACTTGATTCTCCAGAATTAGGTTTCTGATAGCCTTAATGCAGGGCATATAGTCAATCAGTGTAATGCAGGGTATATAGTCAGTCAGTGTAAGTGTAGGGAAATTAAATTAATGCAGACCAGGCTTTGTTTTTAAAAATGCCACCAGCTGGCTGGTATTCTGCTGCTGGCTGCTGCTTGATTGCCATTTTAGCAATTGGTAAAGAGAACTTAGTACAGATGTTCAGAAAGACTTATTTTGAGGTTTGTAAAAATGACTTCCTTTGTCCAATCTGCTTGAAACTTAGAAGGGCTTTAGAGTAGAGGGAGGACTATGTTTGGTGCAAATTGGATGCCATTATCTTTATAAACAGCTGCCGTAGAGCTTTGTATACATTCTCTACTGAACTCTAGAACACACAAACAAAAAATAGATTCAAATTCTAACCAATAACATCCTTCCCAGAAATAAGCAATCATTATAAAAATTTTCCTCCTGAAGACCAGATTAAAAGTTATGAAAATGTTGTCAGTATACACCACTAATATTTATTTACAACCATGGAGCATGATGTCAGTTATGCCAAAAAATATAATTCCATCTTTCCTTTCCTTTAACAAGTTGTGTATAGAGATGGGCACGAACTGGGAAAATTCCAAACCATGCGGTTCACGGTTCATCACATTTCACGAACCATGAGCCACAAACTTTCACAAACTTGCCCCAGTTCGCAAGCTGGTTTATTCGATTTGTGAAAATGTTGCTTCCAGGTCAGCAGAAGGTCTGCAGAGAGCCCATCCCCCTGTTGCCTAGGAAACTGATCGATCAGCGCCAGGCTGTCTACAGTGATGAACTGAAATACGAACCAAACGAATCGAGCTAAAATTCGCCATGGTTCATGAAAAATGAGCTCCCACGAACTGCCGGTTCACAAACCGTGAACTGGCCCAGTCTACAGTGATGAGCTGAAATATGAACCAGACGAATCGGGCTAAAATTCGCCATGGTTCATGAAAAATGAGCTCCCATGAACCACCGGTTCACAAACCGTGAACTGGCCCAGTTCATGACAACCTTTAGTTCATATTTTGGTTCATGCTCACCTCTAGTTGTGTCTATGTTCTATATTAAGTAAATTCCTGTTGCCTTATCTGTGTGATGCAGCAGCTACTTCAGTTCATAGATCATATACCATCTTATTAGACATCACTTCTGTTACAAGGCTTCTCGACAGCCATTTCCCCTCAGAGTCATCAAGAAATCAAATAATGAAGCTTGGGCTATATGCAGCTACAGAAAATGTAGCTTTTAAGATACCTGAAGGTGTTATGGGGGGACCTAATTATATAATAAAAAATCTTTACAGAAGAGGAAGATAAAGAGAAACCTAGAAACAAGCTAAAGGTTGGGGAACATTAAACAAGCCACAAGAAATATGCATTGTGACCATGCTATCTTCCACATCACAGTATATTGTGAAGTCTGTCGGGTGCGGGGCGGGGGGGAATCTCTATATTAATATGGCATACAGAGCTGGTCACTCAAGCTGACAGGCATATCCCAGAGCAGGTTTCCCATGGTGGGAATGGGATAGAAATACAAATCTATCTATCTGAAGAACAATTGATTCTGAATGTGTGTGTGGGGGGGGGGGAGGGAACCTTTCATGTTGTCAGCCAACTGATAAATCATAGATCAAAATCCTGCCCATGAAATATTGAACCTTCACAGTTCCTCAGGCATAAACTGGCCCTTAATGATTCGTGCATACTAAAAAAAGTTTGAATTCAAAGTGCATTCCAAAGGCTGCCTTCTGATATGATTTCACCTCACCTCCATATATATCTCTGTTCTACGTGTGATAAATCAAAACCCCAGTGGTTCTCAAATTAAGTTCCTTGTAAGAGCTTGATTTCTGTTAGGGAACAATCCAAATATGCATGGATGGAAACATTATGTTAAACAATTGCTTGTATTTTTTTTTTATGTTGTTCCTAGCCCACAAAATAGTGCAGCGGCTGACATGCAAGGTGACTATGACATATTGCTAACCTCTTCAGCATACAAATTGCCTTTTAACCTTCGATTGTACCTGCAGCCACCTTGTTTTCTGGAAGAGACATTTGGATACTTGCAAAATTATGTCACCTCTAAAGACAACTGGAGGCCAATTCAGTCTTGACGTGCCTCATCTTTCCTAATAAAAAATGTGCAAGCATATGCAAGTAGAACATAATAGATTGCTGCCAAATTGGCTTGCCAGTAATGAGAATGGTAACTAATGTTGTGACAAATTTGCTTGGGGTCACAAGAGGTCTTAATGTCCCTTTTAAGAGAAAGCAAGGTATATTTGTTTCATAGAGGTGGCGTTAAACCATTCGGCTGCCCTGTAATCTTACGAAGGCATTTCAAACATTTTCAAAAATTCTCTGTTATCCCCAGATACTTAAGACAGAAAAAAGTTATTAAATAGGGAAATTCATAATGAAGCTTTTGAAAAATTACGTGTTGCGTTGATTATATTTACTACTACCAAAAAACTCAACACAACAACCCAGCCAAAGTCAAAACACCTTTAGGATCCATTTACTTACTCATGGCTTTTGCTTGAATTAGGTTCTTCTATGATTTTTGAAGAACGACATTACAATTTTACTTGGTGGTGGTGGAGAGTGCCCTCAAGTAATAAATAATTTACGGCAACCCCTAATGGGGTTTTCATGTCGAGAGACTAACAGAGGTGGTTCACCATTGCCTGCCTCTGTATGGCAAGCCTGATCTTCATCGGAGATCTCTCATCCAACTACTAACCAAGGCTGGCCCTGGATAGCTTCTGAAATCTGATGAGATCCGGGTCACCTGAGCTACCCAGATCAGTGCATAATTTTACTTACACATTCATTTTATTCATGTTATGCAGTGTGGGGTTTGAGACCATCCCCAAGCTCTTGTGGGGCTACTAACGGATCTCCACCCTGTCCTCCATTTGACCTACCTTGCATCCACTGCTTGCAGGGACCCCACAAGGCCTCAGAATGGGGAGGGGAGGAGGTTACCACTAATTTTTCCTCTCTACAGGCTTCACAGCCTGGGGGAAAGCCTGCTGGCCCCTCCCTGGCCTGCCTCTTGCCTCCTTATGCCTGTGCTGCTTTTTGGACAGGCCCATTTAAGGGGTCTGTCCTCTCATGAGGAAAGCGGGCCTTGCAAGAACATGGAGGCCAACAGACCTGCAGTTCTGTCCCAGCACCCCCCCCCCCCCACTTGCTTTATGCTCAGATGGCCACCTTCTCTGCTGGCACCAAAGTTTTAAATATGCCGGATGGCTGGTTGCCCAGGCAGGATTTCTGGCTTGCTTCCTGGCTGGCTGGTATCTGCTTCCCAGCTGGCTTCACTATGCTGGTGCATCAGGTCCAGGCAGAAGAAAAGGGCTGATCCAATGGAGAATGCAGGCACAACAACAACAAAAAGTGAATTTGGAGAAATGTTTAATTTGTGATTATAGACCCCAGTGGTTTTCCCCGGAAGTGATGTCATGCATTTTTGTATTTTTTTCTCCACCTGCTGCTACTTTAAGAGACAGTGGAAAATGGAAGTTGGGGGCAGGGGATAGTTCCCAAAAAATTAAAAGCAATGGTAATGAGAGTCATGGAACTATGTCCCATATAGAGTTCCGTTATTACATCATAAAATAGATTAATATGTGCTCTTCATAAAATAGATTAATATATGATTCCCCATCTCCACTCCTCCACTTGAAGCCAGCTTGTGTCATACAGATTCTCAGAGCACTCTCAGCCCCACCCATCTCACAGGGTGAATGTCGTGATGATAATAATATAACACACTTCGTAAACCTAAGAAAATCACAGATATAAGCTGCTGTTAGCTAAATTGAGTGTGTGGGAGAGGGGAGTACAGAACACAGGTACCTTTTCCCTCCATGTGCCATGACTAATAACACCCTCAGGGAGAGATTTCTGTTAGGGAAGGGACAGAGACAAATAATCCACCTGCTCTGTTCTTCCTGCTTCTCATCTCCAATGCAAATCCCGCTGTTCCTGGCTTTTACTAAAAGGAATAGCTGATATCAGATAATCCACATAATCGGGCTCAATTGACTAACCAGCAGGCATTATTGTAACTGGGTGGCAAGGTTGGCCAGAGGGCAGGCTGTGCTAGCAGCCAACGGTGAGGAGTATAGTAGGGAGGAGACAGGAGTCCAGCTTCCGGCACTCCACTGTGGCTCTCAATGGGAATGTAAGGGGGAGGGAGAGAGATGGAGCTTGGCAGCGCTCCAGCAGCTTCCTGGGGCCCCTCTATGGGCCAAGCTACACATGATGAATGACACTTGAACGGCAAGTGTATTTCTCCCTGTTCACTTGCCCTCCACTCAATCCACTTGCCGTTCAAGTGTCATTCGTCATGTGTAGCTTGGCCCTTAGATTGCTCATGCATCGAGGCAGCCAGAAGATAACAGTCTCTCCCACTGTATGCCAGCTTCATTGAGAATTCCTTTTACAATATGGCAGTTTCAGGGCACTGGGCCAGATCCACAGGGATGAGCTCTCACCAGCTGGTCAGCTCAGCCCTTTTCGGGATTCCCTTAAGGGATCTGGGGGAAGCCAAAGGTTATGTGCCCAGCTGGGGTGAGGGTGTTGCAGACTTCACCCTGGGTGTCAGGGTATTATCAAGTCATGCCTGGATGGGTGCTCCACCTCCTGCCATCCCTTGTTTGGTGCCCAGAAAACAGACTCAGGAGGATGTGCTGTCGAAGAGGAGGAAGGTCATTGAATGCTGTGAATCCATGCCCTGTACCACATCAATGCTCCAATGGCTGTATTCAATAAGCCTGTGGCCAGTTTTCTCCCAAGCGATTGCATATACATCTTCATTGCCCAGGGCATCAGCCTTACACATAGCCAACATAGCTACAATGTATTGTTTCACCACAACTGTTCTGGAGCAAATGACTTGGAAACTCTGGTTCTTCTCTCTTAGTTAAAAAAAGTCAAGAATAGACAAAGGCTATGGAAAGAAATGTCCTTGAAATGCCAAGTGAAACCAACCACTCTGTCATTGCCAATACAGACACATTCATTACTGTTTGTAGCAGGGAAATGTTGGGTCACACCCCTTTAAAGGAGTGGCACGTAAGGATTTGTAGGGATAGTACTCGGTCAACTGTCTCTTGTAGCCCAGAGAATTAAGAGTGGAGAGGCTATATCAACTTGCTTCTCCTCTGGTATGCAGGCTGCAGCTGGTGAAGCAGTGATTACAGTTTCAATCTTCTAAAAATGATTCCCTACTTTTGTAAATAGCTAATAAAGATTTGTCTGAATTTTTACTACACCTTAAATCCCTGAAAGAAAGAAATTCCAGAATGTGATGTGGTACCAGAAGTTTTCGGTTAAAAGATAGAATAGATGCACTGTGAAACAAGGCTGACCAGAAGAGTAAATAGAGGACAAAGGAACTGAATCCAAACAAAGTTTCTGCGGAGCAAGCTGAGGGGAAATTTTTTGCTGATACCCCACTCCACTAGAAGACCTCTGATTCCTCCTAAGCTGTTTCTGAGGGCCCTTTGTACCTCAGGAACAACATTTAGGGATGTGTTTGGGCAGGGCTTTTTTTCTGGGAAAAGAGGTGATGGAACTCAGTAGGTTGCCCTCAGAGAAAATAGTCACATGGCTGGTGGCCCCGCCCCCTGATCTCCAGACAGATGGGAGTTGAGATTGCCCTCCGTGCTGCTCTAGTGGTGCAAAGGGCAATCTCAACTCCCCTCTGTCTGGAGATCAGGGGGCGGGGCCACCAGCCATGTGACCATTTTCAAGAGGTTCTGGAACTCCGTTCCCCCACATTCCTGCTGAAAAAAAGCCCTGTGTTTGGGGCTGCCACAGGAGGAAGGAATTGATGAAAGGAAAAGGATGAAATCAGCAGAGAACTAGAAAAAGTGGGGACAAAAATCAACCCCTTTATGAAATCAACAGAAACTACAAAGGAAGATGATGAACAAAAGGGACCTGTACTTTATTTCTCGGCCAGTGGTATTAGTTTTATTTAACAGTGAGGAACAGCCAGCCATCTGTGAAACTGTGAAATGGAAATTTCAAGAACTCTCTTTAACTTAAAGGAACTTTTGAGAGGTACTGGTTTTGAAGACACAGGACAGAGGAAATCTGAATTCTTTATTGCAGATCTTAGACTGTTATTCTGGAATAATTTTAGATGTGCTTAATAAAGCTTAAGTAGTAACTGGTATCTGGGTTTCTGGATAAAGAAAAAAGGCTGTCTGAGGAACCTGATTTAAGCTTAGGAAGGTAATCTGAATTTGCCAGCTGCAGAGCTGAATCAGGCCAAATGTAGATTCTGGAGGGAAAGTAGGACAATGTAACAGTTCACTGGATCAGATAATCTCAAGCCAGATGTGCATGCCAAATCAACACACGATAGAATATTTCAAAGTGAAGTGTGCGAGAAACAGAATGCCTGGCCTTGGATAAGCCTGTTTCACTGGCAAGAAGCACAATCATTTTGCAAAAGCTTGCATTCTGGGCTCACAAAGAAATAAAGCATCTTTGTCCATCAGAATGGAGAAACAATCAAAATATGGCTTTATATTCCCTCCCTGAGGACTGGGGATCCCTGATAACCCTCTTAAGATGTTACTCCATAGCCAGACAAATTGTTAGTCACATGTCTCTATGCCGTTTTCTGCAGCAAGATCCAAAAAGATTGAGACTTGCCTAGCTTTCGAAAAGGTTACTATAGCCTAGTTAGATGCAAGCACCAGCAGCTGTTCATGGGATACCTTCCCACAGGCAGGCTGTTTACTGCCTTCAGCATAACCTCTAACTATCCACTAATTGGCTGGGAACTGGCAGCACTGGCCTGAAAGCTGGGGTAAAGTGAAAGAGGGCAAATAGAGGAAATTCATGGGGTTTTGAAAAGAGTCACTCTCTCTTTGCCACACAATCAGAGTTACTGTCCTGCAGGTGGGATCTGGAGTTCTTCTGTAACTACAATAGAGATCAATTCACCTGGAGGAAATGGAAAATTTAGAGGGCAAATTGTATGGAATCACATCCCTCTTAAGCCCCATCTCCTCCCCCAAACTCTGCCCTGCCTGGTTTCCACCTCCAAATCTCCAGGGCTTTCCCAAGACAGAGTTGACAATTCTTCTGTGTGTAAACCCTACAATTTATTCTGCAGGGAAGTCAATTGGTCACTTAAAAAAAAAAAATCAAACAATTATTCTCATTTTCCTCAACATCCAATTCACAGATTTCCAGGATTGTTGCAGATCTTCCACACTGTAATATTTAATGTGGCTCTGCTCATATTCAGCCTGGCTTGATTTTCTATCTGAATGTCTTACGTCTAAGTGCTTCAGATACTGGATTTATTTGAATGCTAGCATCTGTGTCTGATCTTGTTTGATCTTAGACGCTAAGCAGGGTCCACCTTGGTTAGTAATTGGATGGGAGACCTCCAAGGAAGACTAGGGTTGCAGGGGCAGGCAATGACAAACCACCTCTGTTAGTCTCTTGCCATGAAAACTCCACCAGGGGTCGCCATAAGTCAGCTATGACTTCAGAGCACTCTCTGCCAACACCACCATCCAAATGATAAGCAACAAAAATCCCATTTGTATTGAGTGTTTGTCTAGTTGTTGACTAAAGTCTTGTGCAGATTTCCCACTAAAAGGTTTTCTCCTGGGCGTGTACTGTAATCTTATTTACAATCTTGTCTTGATTTTACCTTTTTATTTATTTATTTATTTATTTAATCGCATTTCTAGACCGCCCTCCCCGTCAGATGGGCTCAGGGTGGTTTAACAGCAGCTTAAAACAATAAAAAACATTATAAAAACATTAAAACATCATATCAAACAATTAAAATTGGCGGGTATAAAATATTAAAATACAGCATTGTCCTGCATAGGTGGTGGAAGGTCTTCAGTGGTATGGCCGGTGAGAGGACAGTCTCGCCCCCACCAAATGCCTGGTGGAACATCTCCGTCTTGCAGGCCCGGCGGAAAGATAACAAATCCTGCTGGGCCCTAGTTTCCTCAGACAGAGAGTTCCACCAGGTCGGAGCCAGGACCAAAAAGGCCCTGGCTCTAGTAGAGGCCAGGTGGACCTCCCTGGGGCCAGGGACCATCAGCAAGTTCTTAGTAGCTGATCGAAGCGACCTCCGGGGAACATATGGGGAGAGGCGGTCATGAAGGTATGCTGGGCCCAGTCTGCATAGGGCTTTATAGGTCAACACCAAAATCTTGAACCAGACCCGGTACTCAACCGGTAACCAGTGCAGCTGACGGAGGATAGGTGTTATATGAGCCATGATTGGTGCTCTGGCAACCACCCATGCAGCTGCATTCTGAACCAGCTGCAGTTTCTGGATCAAGCCCAAGGGAAGCCCTGCATAGAGTGAGTTGCAGCAGTCTAATCTGGAGGTGACCGTTGCCTGGATCACTGTTGTAAGGTCATGGGTCAATAGGTAGGGGACAAGTTGTCGAGCCTGTCTTAAATAGAAGAAAGAGGATATAACAACTGCTGCAACCTGTGCCTCCATAGACAAGGAAGCATCCAGGACCACCCCCAGGCTCCTCACTCTCCACACTGGCGTAAGTGGCGCTCCGTCGAGAGCAGGGAGCCGGAGTCCCGCACTCATGGACCCTAGACCCACATGCAGGACCTCTGTCTTCAAGGGATTCAATCTCAGCCGACTCTGCTTCAACCATCCAGTCACAGCTCTGAAGGAACGTTCCAGGACATTTGGGGCAGAGCCCCAGTTATGCAACTGCCACCCAGTTTATAGTGTCTTGTTAAATCTTAACACCATTTTAATCACAAGTGAGTTGTCCTCTTTTGGGGTATCAGATGAACCTAAAAGGAGAGTTGGGTAGGCCTTAACCCTAAAATAAAGCACTAATAATGATATCTTTGGAGTAGGAACAGCAGGAAGAAGCAGATTTTTGGTAATCAGCAGTGGACTAAACAGTAGGATTGCCAGGTTCTCTTACCTCCCAAGAGGAAAGGGGGTGATCCGGCACTCACTTTACTTGTATTTTTCACCCATATGCAGAGTGAGGGAGCGCTCCCAGGAGTGATGTCATCATGCCACCCTGAGAGCATGCCCAGGAGGCTTGTTGCCTCACCTTTTCCCACCCTACTGGCCAGGTGAGTGGTGATGAGGGACAGAGGGTGGGAATGAGCGAACAGGGAATCTCCCGCCCCCACTGGGGGAATGGCAACCCTACTAAATTGCATTATAGTTTTAAGACAAGTTTGAGCTTCAGGAGATATGAAAGGGATTCTGTTGCTCAGGCAAGGGATAAATATGGTAGAATATATGTGCGTGAGTGACATCTGGATACCCTTAAGCCAACAATTTGTAGCATGTGCTAGCAATGGCAACCTGGCCAATACCGATGCTGAATGGCACCAACTGTATATGCACAAATTACTTGAACTACTGCCTATTTTAATTTGTGAAGAAATTATTCATGCAGTTAAATGGGGTGCTCGATCACAACACTCATAAAAGGTGGTTAACTGTTAGATTTTGACTATTCTATTTACAAAAAAAAATCTATATTGGAAAAAAAGTTCCCATCAATTGTGCGATCAAAATGTATATTTTGCATCATCATTTTCACATAGGCTTTTTGAACATAGCAATGTGGAGAAATCAAGCAGTAGCCAAAAGAGATGTGCATCAACAGAAACGGAAGAGAGCATAAAACATTAGTGAGAAAAATATTAAGGAGCCGTGAAAGTGGGCACTTTCATGATCTTATTGATGAGTTAATAAGTCGACAGACTTGCTTATAGTCCAGCCCTAAAGAAATTAACTTGGAGTAAGTCCCTTGAACTTGACCAATACTTTGTATTGAGTGTTAGGAGCTGTTGAAACTTGTATTCTGCGCATAGAGAGTGCGAGTTTCCAAGGCATTTCTAATTTCAGCAAATCACTTTTCTAAATATCTTTTACACATAAAAGTATCTTGGGAGCCTGTTACCCTTCAGTGGATCTAGTCACTTCTATGCAAATATTAGACCTTTCCTGTCATTTTCCTTGCTGTCCTAATGAACCATGGAATTGTTTTGTTTTGCTTTTCCAGCAAGCAAATTGATAGAATCACATTGCATAGGCCAGCATGATTGTTAGACATGGATGGATTTCAGGTTGTCACAGTCTTTCTAACACATGTTTACAATGTACAGGTTGGTTTGTAAGGTCAACGGAACAGGGAAGCCATGCATAGATTTTTAAAAAATGCACTGCTGCAAAAGGTCATGTCGTTTATTTAACTCTCTTTTGTAGTAAGTTTGTAATTTGTAGTACCATCCTAAGAACATTTTCCTGGAGGTAAGCCCCAACGAAAAGGCCTGAACAGGATTTTGAGTAGACCTACTCAGGATTACATGGCTAATGCATGAGGGCAGGGAGGCGTTCCAGTTGGCAGCAGAGGGTAGGACCCGAAACAATGGGCTTAAATTACATGCACAAAGGTACCGGCTGGATATTAGGAAGAACTTTTTCATGGTCAGAGTAGTTCAAAAGTGGAATCAGCTGCCTAGGCAGGTGGTGAGCTCCCCTTCACTGACAGTTTTCAAAAAGAGGCTGGATGAATATTTGTCAGAGATGCTTTAGGCTGATCCTGCACTGGGCAGGGGGTTGGACTAGATGGTCTGTATGTCCCCTTCCAACTCTATGATTCTATGATTCTATGAAATCATACTTAGCACCACATGTTTATGTAACTCCTACGTGAAAGAAAACTTAGAGCAAGATTCATCATGTGAATTACATTTGAGGTTATTCCTGTTTGCAGTAAGCATTGTATATGAAATCATTATATATGAAAAAGAATACAAGATGTTTTAAAAATAACCATATTTACATAATTTACTCTTTTCACTTTTGTTTCTAACCAACCAACTAGCCCATGTAATTGAATGGGAAACATGAAAGTCTCAGATAGTTTCCTATTTTCTCCACTAATGAATAGGTGCATGTTCCAAAATGACACTGCACTAGTCCTATTAATATTAATTAGCAGCAGAGCTATCACGCTTAATTTCTTTAAAAATGATATGGAGCATTGTTATTAGGAAAGGAAAAATATTGTGAAGTCTTAAGACTTACCCTATTAAAACGGATGTCAACAGGGACATGTCAAAACTTATGTTCATAAATATTATGAAATTTTAAAATCCCAGTTCGCCTTGTGGACCTTTATGAGCCTTAAAACAGTTATATCCCAGAGGCTCAAGGTGGCTCCATTACGGCTCTTGAAATCAAGTTCTCTTCTGCACATGATACATAACCACCATATATTTGAAAACAAAGTTGTATGTTTTTACAAGTGGGTGCCGCAACAAATAGTTGCAGATGGAAAAACGGACGGCAAGCCAAAAAAGGTTCAAGTTGCACTCTTTTTATACACCCTGGCCATTTTCACACATTGTTAACGTCACACAACATTGCACAACTCTCACAGAACACAAGCGTCTTTATGGCACAATTTCTGACATCATCATGCCATGGAAACGGAATCATGTGCAGTGCAGCATAATTGGCTTTTCTTACACCTGTAGCCACTGTTTTCCCTGTTGTGCCACCCTAGGGGTTTTTTGACTTCAAAAATTAGTAATAGCTATTTCAAATTTGTGCACTAATATTCTTACTATTGTTATGATCTTTGAATTACCAACTTTAATTTTAAACAAATTACGTCCCTAGTTCCTTCTCTTGCAGAGTTATTAGAAAAAAAATTAGTTGCTCACTTTCCCTTAAAACTCTGCAATGAAAAAGGCTAGAGACTTTTTTTAAAAAAAAATGAAAGCTTGCAAATCACAGACCATGACAAAAGATTGTTAGTACACATGGCCAAAATATATTTTTTAAAAGTCCTCTGGTGGCATGGCTAGGAGGAAGTTGTTCTCTGTAATCTGCCTTGAGTCTCAGTGAGACTAAAGTTAAAATGAAATGCAGGGAAAATGGGGAGTTGCTGTCTTGGATCCAGCCATAAATATACCATTTGGTGTTTGTCTAAGCAGTCCTTAGCAATGTTAATGCCTGCTCACCTGTTTGGGTTGGCAGTGTTTTGGCACATGCTTTGTTTTTTTTTGGGGGGGGGGAGAGATAAATCTGTTCAGTAGGCATGTGTAGCCATTTGGAACAGAACAAACACACTCGGTGATTGGCTCATGTTTGATCACTATCTTTGATCATGGTGAGTTTAACCATCAAACATGTTTGGTACACAATTCATGGCATGAATTATCCTTCTCCCTTTAGAAGGGTAATTATTAGACATGGGCATGAACCAAAAAAAATTAACGAACCAGCGGTTCGCAGTTCAGTGCCAACGACGATCCCGATGTCACGAACTGCAACGAACATTTTCCGTTGCCGAACCGGTTTACAGTTCACGGTTCATAGGGCATGGAACGGCCCCCATGGCACTTAGAAAGCCCATATTTCCGAGGAATGGTTTGCAAGCTCTCCTACAGCCATCACCCAAGTTTGGACAAGATTGCAAAAGGGATCTTGGAGTTATACCCTCTCCAATCCAAGGCCCCCAGGAAACTCCCACAAAAATCCAAGATGAATTATACTCTCAGTCTCTCTCCCCAAAGCCTAGCAAGTGGCAAGCAAGAGAGCTCTGTCCCACTCCACTGCTCACTGAAAGTGAAACCCAGCGTGGGAGCCCACAGCTATTTATAAGCACAGGTCCCACTGAACAACGCAGGAGGTCTGTGTTTGGCCATCAGAGCTGCCTATCAGGGTTTGCAGAGATGAGATTGGAGTGCCCATGGCGACAGAACACCCCCTTCCCCCTCCCTCCCCTGGGTGTCTTCTCCCAACTTGTGACTGCTTTGCTGCTCCGTGGTTGGAAGGAAGCCCTGCTGATAAAGGAAAGCTGGGCTTCCATTCGGGTTTCCAGGGCGACAGAAGGAGGGCAAACAGAGCTCAGGCATTCCCCTGACTCTGTTTCCAGGGGAATTGATTGCTGGCGCCTGAGTGTCTGGCTTCCCGAACCATGGCCAAACACATTGAACCAGGCCTCTCCCGAACACTGATTCATTGGCCATGGACAATCATGAACCACCGGTTCGCGATAGTCTATTTCGTGGGTTTTTGAAGTTCATAATGCGGTTAGTGCCCATCTCTAGTAATTATCATCAGTTTAAAGAGAAAAGGAATGTTCTACATTAGCTCTCTTGTAATTTTGAATAAACCGACTTGATTGTCCAGAACACTGAGTTTTTAAACGCTGATATGTGTGGCCATTTTATTTTTAAAAATACATCAAAAGGCATTAGCATTTACATTCTAGGATTTACCTTTATTGCAATCAAAATTAGAATGAGAGCAGAACTACAAGTGACAAAAGGCACAGGTTGGACACTTGTCAGCTTCCCTCAAGTTTTGATGGGAAATGTAGGCATCCTAGTCTTGCAGCTTGGCTCTCTGACTGCTGTCCAATGGACTTTTCAACTGTCACTTGTCCAACATTCCGCCAAGCTGCCTACATTTCCCATCAAAACTTGAGGGAAGCTGACAAGTGTCCAACCTGTGTCAGGCATCACTTGTGGTTCCGCTCTGAGAGACGGAGTGTACAGTTTTCATAATTTAATGGAGACTGTAATACCTCAAAAAGATAATGTTAACATACAATAATTCCATCTAGCCACAGCGATCCATGCCTCAGAGCTAAACTACAAGAGACGAATTACACGAGGATGCCCACTTGAAGGGAGTCACCATGTTAGCCAGGAAGCTGAGTTTTAAAAGAGATTGGAAGGCTCTTTCAATTTCCCCTCTCTACAGAGCCAGCAGAGATTGCTCCTCAGAGGGTTTATTTCCTCTTTGCCTCCCAAAGGCTCTGTCAGTTTCACCTCCCCTTCTATGAGGCTGTAGAAATTGAGCCTTCCAATCTCTTTTAAAACTCAGCTTCCCAGCTAACATTGTGACTCCCTTCACGTCTGTATCCTCATGTAATTCATCTCTTGTAGCTTAGCTCTTAGTAATAGATTAATTAGACTATTGCATTTTGCTGTACTTGGTGCTACCACTGAAGAGTTTTCAAAAGTTACAACTTGTGCAGAATGCTGTATCTTGATGAATGTTTGAGTGTATAATTCACCTGGGAAGAATTTGTGTTTGTTGTACACAAATGAACCAATGAATATGTTTGTATATTCCTAACACTCACCTCTTTCATTAACTAATCTTTATCTTTTTTTCAACATGGAGTCAGTGTTTAAATCCATTGTGCCACTATAGGCTCTTCCATTTTTATTTTAAAAATAGTAATATCATATATGAGAGAAAGCATAAGAGGCACACAGAGGAAAGATGACCCTACGTGTTGTTTTTAAAAAAGCACTGACATATTGATTTATCTATTTCAATTTGGATTTTCTGATCTGGTTAGGGCAACTCACTTCCTTTTTTTTTGTCTGATCCTTGCATTGCCTTTACATTTGGCTACTCAGCATTTTATCTGGAGTTGCCCCCACTGGTAATACTATAGCTGCTGGATTCACTAAAATTGAAAGCTATACCAATGCAGAGCCGTGCTAATGCTAACATTTGATTTAGCATTGTAAGCAGCCTTAACAGTGCAAGTTTCTCTCTCGCTCTCGCTCTCACTGCTGCTGCTGCTGCTTGAAGACATCAATAGGGAGTTATTCCAGGAGATATATTTCTTTTGTTGGTGTAAAAAGCACAGTTTGTCTTAATTATCCCTGACGTTTCAAACTTCATGCTAGGCACTTCCTCCGGGGACAGAAACAACAACTAGTTTCCTCCAGAAACCAAGTGTGAAATGAATAAATAAAGTTTTGGTTGCTCAAAAGGCACAGTGAGATTTCTATTTTTATATCAGGAGGAAAAAAATAGTCTTGGTCATTTTCTTTCCATCCAAGAAAATGCAAGTTACTGATAGGCAAATACTGTTGTATACTTCCTCAAGCAGTAAGAAGGTCTAAACATGAGATTACTGGGGATGATTTCTTTTGTACAGACTTATGATGATTTTATATTTTCTTTATTTAGAATATAAATAGAGCATGGGTGGGAGAACAGATGCCTCCCTACAAGTAAGCAGATATTCTTCTCAACATTATACCCTGAAAGAGAGAGAGCACATACACCTGTACCCTCAGGTAATTCATTTTTAATCCATCTTACTCTGCATTCCAAATTTCAAACTCTTATCTTCTCATATGCCCACTCCCCTGAGATGGAAGAGTGGCAGCTTTTCTAAGCTATAATGGGTAAATCATTCAGACACACAGTGTGATCCTAAACAGAATTATACTTTTCTAAGTCCATTGAAGTCAATAGATTTACAAGAGTATAACTGTGTTTAGGATTGCACTGAAATTATTTTCTTTGCAAGATTTTTAGGAAACTACTCAGATTTTTTTGCAAGATTTTTAGGTCTACTCAGAGATAAACCCCACTTTATTCAATGAGACTTACTCCCAGGAAAGTGTTCTTAGGATATCCACTATTTTTCATTAATTAAACACAATCTAATCATTTTGTTATCAGGCCATTAGAACGGTAGTATTAGCCAACAAGAATAAGTTTATTTTTATTCAGCTTATACTCTGCCCTTCCAGCAAGCGGGCATAGTAAGTAAGACAGGCAAGCTATTGTTCAAAACTACAAATGCCCAAATTCCTATGGGTTCATCTTGCATCATAATTACCAGTGGAAAATATCCTTCATATTGATTGATGATTGGATTGAATGCTGAACTATTTGTCTGAGTTTGTTGGGCAGCTGCACATTTAGCACAACAGCACACACACATGCAGAAAGAACTTTGCCACACATGCATGGTTTAGCAAAGGAATTTGGAAGCTGTATTTTCTCCATGGCAGCTTTCAGACTAACAATTTCCTTCCATTTTGGGGCTCCATTTCTGTGGAGGCAAACTCCTCCCAAATGAATTTCTTCCCATTTTGAGAATCTGTTTCCATGGCGGAAAGATCTCCTCCACCATCACTATAGTATGAAGGTCTTCCTCTTTGGGAAAGGGTCCATTTCTACAATGGAAGATCCCCTACCCTACACTGACTGGTTACTAAAATGCTCCCATTTTGGGCTCTCTTTCTGCATTGGAAATCCACCCCCACAATTTATTTCTTCAAATTTTTACTCCACTTCAATACCAGAAATTCCTTCTCCAACTGGCTTCCCCCTTGGGTATCTGTTTTGGCCCAGGGAAAATCCCATCCCTCATTGGCTAATGACATTTTAAGAGTTTGAGATTCTCTCTAATTAGAAACATTTTTGGCAATGGTCAAGACAATGTCCCTCCCCCAATATATTCTTGTGGCCCTAACAAGGCATGTGTGAAAGGCCCTCCTGAGGGAAACCACCTGGCTCACAAATTTAAGGTGGCCAATGAGAAATTGGAGCTCCTTGAGGGTGCATTACTAGCAGGAAAGAGCTTGCTGAAGGTGCTCCCACAAATCCTGTAGCTTCTCTTAGGGGAGAGGTGGGACACCCAGCTCCTAGGGCAGTGCCTGGAAGACACCCAAACAATATGCACAGGCAGAGCCACCTAGTGGGCCCATGGTCAAAAAGTCATCCAAATACTGGATAATGTGCAGGCAGTCCAGGCAGTCCTTCGCAGCCCATTCCAAGAATGTGCTGAAAGTCTAAAAGGCAGTGAAAGCCACAGAGCACCCCATGGTCATGGTTTTGTTAATGTACCATTTGCCATTAAACATGAAACTCAGCAAGTTGATATCAGTGGGGTGAACTGGTAATCACATTTGGCCATAAGGGTCCCTGGACTGCAAGACTGGACAAGCTGAACCACCTGGTCAAAGGAGGCATATTTTACTGAGCAGAACTCTGAAGGGATGGCCTCATTGATGGAAGAGCTCCATGTATAAGAAAGGTGGTGAATTAAGTGGTACTTGCTGGGGGCATTCTTTAGGACAACCCCCAAAGGGGAGACTTTCAGATTGGGCAGGGGAAGGGCAGGTGTCTGGTAGACAGCTCCTTGGAAATCTTGGCAGCCACAAATTTAGGCAACTCCCTTGCCAACTTAAGGTTGCCCAAGACCACGGGAATCTGACAACCCAAGAAAGGAATGTGGAAGCCGCAAGGAAACTCCTCCCAAAGATACTGGGACACTGGCTTGTTGGGGTATCTGCTGGATCTGCTGGTACTGCTGGATGGTGACCAGGCCCATTTCCATCCCTTGGAGGTCTTCCTCCCCCTGACAGCCTTACCAACTGCCATGGAGGAGGCCTCAATGGGTACTAGAGCGGTTGCTGCTGGTCTAGGCTTGGAGGCCTCCAGCTGCTCCACTCATTCTGAGAGGAGCTCCAAGACCCTTGAAAAGCCCTGGAGAGTACATGCACCCCTCACCCCACTCACGTGCCTCTGTGGGACCCTGGGTGGCCTCAAGGGCCCAGCCTGCTTGACTTGAGCTGGGGGCTCCCATGGAGCTGTCCTCAGGCTGCCTTTAGCCCCAACCTGAGAAGGGGGGGAGAACTGCTGCTACCATCCATCTTGCCCAACCTCCAGTAGGCCTCCCTCGCTGGCCACCTACCTTGGTGGATCATGTGGTTGGCTTGGCCCTAGTGGCCCCTTTGGGAGGCACAGCATTTGCAGCCAATGTGGGTGTGTAAAGAAAAAATGTTATGCAAGAAGCCATCTTTTTAAAGTTTGGTTCAGAAGCTTTTCTGTTCCTTGCTAGGGAAGATTCTCCTCCCTGCTCCTCCCCTTTGAGAGGCCTTTTTCATCTCTCCTTGAAACAAGTTGCTTTTGTTTTGTTTTGTTTTTGTTTTTTTGCTTCTGTCCTTGGAGATAAGACTCTTCTGGCTGGTACTTAGCCAAGACTCCATGGCTGGGCTCTTCTGAGTTAGTTGGCAAATAAATTTGTACCTGCAAAGACTGGGCTAAGTGTGAAGAGCTGCAGACTTGACACATCTCCCTCTCCTCACGTAGACACCTACTTTTCAGGTGATGTCAGCAGTTGTGATCTGACTGGTTGTCAGGCCTGCGCCATTCTGGTCCCAACTGGCAAAAACTGGCTACTCAAAAATGGAGTCTGAGCTCATTTGTGGGTGTGGGTGTCAGTAACAGACAACTGCCCCTTGCCCTTGCTTTGCTTCTGGCTCGACTGTTAGAGGAGCTTCAAGCAAAAAGGCTTTTAAAGCAAGGTTCCATACAGCTGCATTCCATACAGCTGCATTGGCTGTGTTGTTGAGCCAGCCAATCAGGATTCTCCTACAGACTAAAGAACTAGCTAATAGGGTTTCAGTATACCGGGTGTTTGCGATTGGTTGAGTTTAATTGTGGGCATGTTTTGGAGAGAGTTGAGTGTTCTGTAACTACTGTTTGATGTTTGTGCTTTGAGTGGTGATGTTCCTGTTTATATAAGAGTTATTGGAAATCACTTGAACTGTCGTACCCACTACATAACACCAAGGCTCCCACCTTTGTGATTTGCTGTGTGGCTCGACTACTTTGACTCCTGACCAGAGACTTTGATTGCTACATCTTTGAAACTAACTCGATTTGCCTCTTAAGGAATGACTGTGGTATGTTTTAGTTAGTGCTTACTGCTTTAGGCTGTTTTTATTTTATTTTTTCACATTCTGTCTTGTGATAACCTTGCACTCTGATTAATAAATCATTACATTTTACTTTCTATGGGTTTTTGTGAATCTGAAGCCTCAAAGCTATAAAATCTTTTGTAGAACTCACCCTGTGAATTCTCGAGAACCACCTACCATAATAGTACTTTGTTTTGAGATCTCTACTTGCAAACCACCCTTGCAAAGTAGACTTCTGTTCTGTTAATTCCCTAATAGGGTCTGGAGCTTTGTTCGTTTTCTTCTCTGCCTTGGGATAGCTAAAGGAACTGGTGGCAGCCTACTTAGGCAAGAGCGAGGCTTTCTCTTCTTGCCCATTTTGTAATTTGTGTGATACCCAAAAAGGTTTGCTGGGTAGCCTGTGTCCTTTCCCCTTAGCTGGGCCAGGGCAGAGGGGCCCAGAAGCCTTGACAGGGTGTCATATTCCCTGGTTCGACAGGCAGAGAGCCCCACAGACAGGTCCCTTCCACCTGGAGCAGCCACAGGCCTCCTTTACAGAGGAGCAGAAGGGGAAGGAGAGCTGCCACCAGCTAGGTAGGCTGCCCTGTGTAGAGCAGTTGGGTGCTGCTGGGCTGTGAAGAGGGCAGTCACCATGTGCCGTGCCTCCCTTTCCACCCCTCAGGCTATAACCTGACCCACAGATGAGTCTGTGGCTGGTTGTTTTTGCATGGAGATCAGCCAAATAGTATGGCTAGTAATGAAAAAGCTATAGCACAGCTGACAGCTAGATCATAAGGAGTTTGTGATGTTTGCTGTGCCAACAAACTAAACTGGTGATTGGTTCGACATAATTGCTCCCATTGAATACGGTAAGTTTGTTTTGCAAACTCATTTGTTGCAAGGTTCATCATGGCCTCTCTATTTCAAAACATGCTGAAGTGTTCCCTTTCTACTGAAATATAAGCTGCTCTTCTGATATTAGTGGTGGCCACTCTTTGGGCAAGTGTGCCACAAGCCAAGTCCAGTAGACAAGTAAAGGGCACTGTACGGCATACCACAATTCATATACTGCTACCTAAAAGCGCAGGCTGGGCTTTGTTATATCAAGGAACTTGAACTTCCTGTTTCTCTGAAAGTACACCATAAATGAACTTGTACCATTTGTGGCCTGTGCCACTTGCGGTGCAGAAGTTTGTCTATCCATATTCTAGATGGAGAAGTTTGAATTTGGGTATGGAATTTGAATATTTGTGGTGCAAAATGTGAAGTTCTTGCAAAGAACATACCCAGATCTAATTAAATAGTTTGTGAGGATGTGAAGTTTAATTTGCTGCTTGTAGAGTTGTATCATAGAAACATGGGGCGATGGGGCACAATAAAGCAGATTGTGTAAGAAATTATAGAATTCCTGGCCTGTTTGAAGAAAATTAAGGTCAAGGACTAGATGGACCACTGGACTGATCAAGCATGGCTGATGATGTTTTATCATGCAACTTTTCCTGCTTCAGTCAAGATAACTTCATTTGGGGGTTAATTAGAAAGCCATTCCATGTTCTTTGTAGTACCATGTACTGTGTATTACTATTTTTTTGCAACCAATTTTATGAAGGCATAGGAAATCATCCAGAGAAAACGCTTACAAAAAACCTCAAAGACTCTTTGGGCTAACATACAGTTTTAGAGAAGGCTGAAAGAAGAAGCAATGTGTATATAACCCCTCCATGTTTGACTGAATGTGCAGAGAGGGGCATAAGCACACTGGCCTTTCCTCTGTATGGTTGCTAGCTAGAGGTGGGCACGATCCCCCCCCAAAATACCGATCAAGCTGATCGTGGATCAGCGCCAGTGACGATCCCGAATTAATGATCCACACCGGTCATCTCCCGTTTCCGATCCGTGGATTGTGGATCATGGATCATGGAGGCCAAAGCAGAGGGGCGCCCTGCTGTTCCCAGCGATACAGGAACAGTGGCTGATGCCGGCGGCATCTGTGTTTGTGTTTGGCTGTCTGTGTTTGGCCGTCAGAGCTGCCTATCAGGGTTTGCAGGGATGAGATTGGACTGCCCATGGCTACAGAACACCCCCTTCCCCCTCCCTCCCTTGGGTGTCTTCTCCCAGCTGGTGACTGCTTTGCTGCTCCGTGGTTGGAAGGAAGCCCTGCTGATCAAGGCAAGCTGGGCTTCCATTCGGGTTTCCAGGGCGACAGAAGGAGGACAAACACAACTCAGGCATTCCCCTGGCTCCATTGCCAGGGGAATAGATTGCTGGCGCCTGAGTGTCTGGCTTCCCGATCCGAGCACGATCGGCCCAATCAAGCCCCGATCCAGCCCCCCTCCCAACTGCTGGATCGTTGGCCATGCCCGAGCACAATCTGCCGGGTCCCGATCACACGATCGCCATTATCGTGGGGTTTTTTTTATCGTAATGCGGATCGTGCCCATCTCTATTGCTAGCTCATATGTATGGCGTCTATGCATGCAGGTAGCATCCACATTTATGCTCTCTCCCTATGATTGTTAACATTTGGAAAGCAGTGTCCACAAATGAACACATGTAAAAAAATAACAAACATAATACCACACTCAACTGAATATGCCAAATTGTTAAATTTTACAGAATTTAACAACTTTGGCAACTTTTTCTAGACTATCTTGCTACTAAAGATGTACAGGGTGCTATAACCCCATATCAGAAATTGTTGAAATTAGAACTCTGATGCAATAAAACTTGGTCATATGGGTGCGTACTACTATTCAAACTCTGAATACTCTAGTCCCACAATGATAGAAGAATATAAATATTTATAAATATTTAAGATAAGGGAAGAAGAAAAAAATGACACAATAATACAACACCTATGCTGTTTTATGTATGATAATGTTTATCATATATTGTCGAACTCTGTTGAACTATGCTTCTTATTGTATATATGTTTAATAAACTGTTATTTAAAAAAAACATGTAGGCACCAAGCTCATAAGCAGGCAATCACAGGAGATAGGAGGGCATAGCCAACACACTCATGCCTGCTCTCCCTCTCAGCACATTCAGACAACATGCAGAGGAGTTGTGTGTACAGGGCTAGATATAAAGTGGGATGAGTGGTTTATTACATAACAAAATGGGTGGAAAAATAGTTCTGTGAAGGGTGAAGGTGGTAGAATGGTAGACAGCTAGACTTTACACTGAAGGCTAAATTATTTTTATTTTTTAATTTAATTTTATTTATACCCCACCTTTCTCCCCAAATGGGGACCCATGGTGGCTTACATAATTCTCCCATACTCCATTTTATCCCCACAACAACCCTGTGAAGCAGGTTAGGCAAAAATGAGCATGACTGGCTAAAGTTTACACAGCAAGATTCCATGGCAGAGTGGGGATTCAAACCTGGATCTCTCAGACCCTAGCCCTGCACTCCAAATGTTCCAAAGAGTTTATTGTCTATAGCTATTTTACCAAATTTACCAAATTTTACAATTTACCAAACATCGACTAATAAACAGTTAAATCCATTATCACGGTTTGTAAAGGTTAATTAAAATTAATTAAAACAGTACAGTATGCCAAACTATCCCAAGAATGTGCCCTGCACTCTAACTACTGTACCACACTGGCTCTCATACCATGCTGGCTCTCATGATAGATAGCAAGACTCAGATCCTTGTGGTGCTAAGGCCCTTTGTCTCCCTAAGTGTAAAGGCCTAAAATAGATACTTCCTTCTACAACACAGTTGTTTTCTCAAACTCATGTGTGGCTCTATGCTTTATGCCTAACCTACCTCACAGGATTGTTGTAAAATGGAGGAGGGAACAATGTAAGCTGGTTTGGGTCCCGATTGAAGAGAAAGGTGAAATATAAATGAGGTAAATAAGTAAATGTACTGTTTTATCTTAAGGCTTCTCTTCACACCTCATCTGCCTTCCAATTTGTTTATGATCAAAATTGTATTTCTTTTTTTTTTTAATTTTATTAGGTGAGAATATTAATACATACAACTTTCAAATATCATCTCAATATCATTCCCCCCCTTCCCCCCCTTTTCAGGACTTCCAACAGCTTTCCAACCCTATATCTTAATCTATTCCTAATTTATCCCCCTTTTCTGTAACTCATTATATCATATTTACATTCTGCTTTATTAAACTAAGCCCTATCTGTTAGCTTCGAATCTATTATTATTGACTTAAAATCTATTATCTATTACTATCTGTTAACTTCAAATATATTTAAATTTAAGCTAACAATTAAATAAAAAATCTACTTCATTAATTTTACCAATATCTATTAACTCCAAGTCCACTTAAATTTAGGCTAACAGTTAGCTAATACTTCACTTCATATGGTAAAGATTCTGTCTCTTCCAATAAAAAAAAATTATAATAATTTTCAAATTGCCATAATTCTCCTTTCACATCCCACTTATTTTCTAAATATGTTTTCAATCTTCCCCAATCAGTAAAAAATTCTGCTAAGTTCTGATCTCTCAACTTTCTTGTCATTTTATCCATTTCCGCCATGTACAGCAATTTATACATCCAATCTTCAATAGTTGGTATTTCTTGCACCTTCCATTTCTGCGCGTATAAAAGTCTTGCTGCCGTCATCATGTAAAATAGTAATGTTCTGTATTACATAGGGACATCTTCCATACAAAAATTCTGCTAGTATTTCTGAAATCTGGGTTGATTTCCCTTCCACTTCCGGGACTCCGTGAAATCTGAGTTGTTTTTCCATATGTTTACATTCCACCACGGCCATTCTCCCTTTCAAACCCTTGGTTTCTATCTTGTGTGACACAGCCAACTTGTCAGTTTCATCTTCCACTGTTTTAACTTTCTGCTGTGTCGATTGTAATTCTTTCTTGACCTCATCGATATTTTTAACCAGCTCCACCATCTCTGATTTAAAAGTCTCTTTAATCTCCTTAATGTCCTTCACAATCTCTTGCATCATATCTTTGATCTCCTTATTCCCCTCTGCAACTTTTTTGTCGAGACTATCCAGCGCCGTTTGCCATTCTTTCTTCGACATCGTGGGGCTTGCTTTGCCTCGCTCCCACGAGTCTGCTCTTTTCCTTAGCTCCGTGGCATGGCTGATTTACTTTTCTTAGTATAAATGTCAAATTTTAACAAAGTCTTTTAAAAATTAGCGATCCTAGTGTCCAAAATGTCGGGCGTCTTTTCGCCATGGTTTTTTCTTGAAGTTTATGCCCTTTCCCTTATCCAAAATGTCCTACTTCCACCCAATTTGAGGTCAAGCCCTTTCCCTTCTCCAAAATGACATTCTTCCTTTTCCGGTTCTTCAAAGGCCGCTTCCAGCCAGTCTCTCTGTTGCACTGACGCACTTCCGGTTCCTCTTCTCGGCTCAGCATTTCTCATGATTTTTCAGCTTTCCCACACTTCGCTATCTCTTTCAAGCCGCAGGTATGTAAACAATAATCTATTTTCCGCGTTACCTCTTCTCTAAAAAAGTTCTTTTTTCTCAATTACTTTGCCGGAACATTCACAGTACATTTTTAAGTCTTTTGCAATTTTTATCTTCTACTTTAATTCAGTTCTTTTACTGATTTTCTTCTCAAAAAGAGAGATAGCAATCTTTACCTTATTAGTCCTTCTTTGCGGATTGTAATCGCTGTTTCAGTAATTAAAATGATCCAGTTTTCCCAATTTGGTACTGAAGCTTGGGTATGGAGGTCTTAAGCCAAAAACTTGACTCCAGAGCTGCTGCAGAGATCTTTGCCACCCGTCTATGAGCGGGACCTCAAGGCTGGGTGGTTTATCGTTGCGTAGATTCCCCCCCCCCACAGCTGAGATCAACTCACTCTCAGGGTCTTAAGTGTACTTGCCTGTTCTCTGCCTGAGAACAGGGGGCTGCGGGCGATCTGCACCCCACTAGCCCTCACAAACAGCAACACAGACAGCTCAGCTCCCCGAGCTGCATCAGCCCTCCATGATCCCCAAGCTGGAAGTCACTCAAAATTGTATTTCTATTAGTCTAGCACAAATCATCTTAGGGATTTTTTAAGACAGAGAAATAGTTTTGTTTCAAATATAGCTACACAATTGTGCTTGAGACTGGCTACCTTTTTTTTGTGGACCCAACTATATTAATGGTGAATGGGTGAGGAATATTAAGCCAAATTCTGTCTGATGGTATAAAGTGAGGTTTTTGCTCAAATGGATAAGGCAAATTGGTGAGCACCTTGAGACAACCAAAGATGGAGAGAGGCTTACCAAATTAACTCACAGTTTATTGGCTAGTGGGAATTGGTGAGTGTGGAGGGTTAGAAGTGGCAGGAGTGGGCACTAATATATTTTAGAGGGGAAAGTCCCTTTTCAATACAGTGCCTCTGTCCTCTTGATGGTAGCATGTACAGATTTTTGAGGTTAACTGGGGACTACTGCCCATACCATTCTTCCCTGTCACACCACTAAGCACAGCTGAGAAAGACCCTTAAGAAATCTTCAATTCCTTGCTTGGCACTCTTTCCAGCCAGGAAAGCTGAGGTAAATTGTGATGGAGCTTCCGAGGCACACATTCTGCTCTTGCTTGGTAAAACCCATGGTTAACCTTGTCTACCTGAGATTTACCATGAAGGAAAACAAAGATTTTAAAAACAACAATAAACAGTTTCAGGTGTGTAGCCACATTGGACTGCAGTAGAACAGCAAGATTTGAGTCCAGTAGCACCTTGAAGACCAACAAGATTTTCAGGGTATAAGCTCTCGAGAATCAAAGCTTTCTTCATTAGATACAAGTAGGAATGGAGATCCCTGAGTAGACATGGGCACAGACAGAAAAAAAAAAACCCATGGTGTTCATTGTTCATTGCCATCCACGAACAATGAACAACAAACATTGACGAACATGATCCTGTCACGAACTTGTTCATTATTCATTGTTCGTGGGTAGACATGGGTACGAATGGAAAAAAAAAATGAACAAGCTGTTTGTTGTTCTTTGCCATCCATGAACAATGAACCACGAACAGTAACAAACATAAGCCTGTTCATTGTTCGTTGTTCATGGCCCCTTAAAGATCCCTTTAAACTATCAGCTTGCAGGTGGCAGGGAGAATTCCTCCCTGCCGCCTGCCAGGTGATAGTTTAAAGGGCCCTTTCCTGCCACGTGCAAGGGGCAGGGCCCTTTAAACACCACACAAACTGATCTCCCCAATGTCCAATACCCACCAAATTTGCAGGGGACATAGTCATCACTGTCCTCTGAAGACACCCCCCCCAAAGTTTCAAAGAGATTGCACCCCAGAAAAGGCATGATCCATGTGTGTCCCCCTTTGCTGTCAGTTTCTCTTCACAGTGGCAAAAACAGAACTGCCAGTTGGAAGGCAGCTACTTTGAGGGGTTACAAACTGACCTTCCCAATGTCCAATACCCACCAAATTTGCAGTGGACATAGTCCTCACTGTCCTCTGAAGATCCCCCAAGTTTCAGAGAGATTGCACCACAGGAAAGGCATGATCCATGGGTCCCCCCCTTTGTTGACATTTTCTCTTCACAGTGGCAAAAATTGGACTCTGCTGGAGGTACTTTGAAAGGTTAAAGCCAGAAGAAAAGACAGAAGGTGTTCAGACAGAGTTCAGTTCCTGCCATTGCCAGGGGAATTGATTAAAAGGCCCCGGACTGTCTGGCTTGATGAATGGCTGACGAAGGCAACGAACAAGGCTTGCAACGGCCACTTGTTCGTTTAGAATGGAGCCTTACGAACGGCTTGTTCGGAAACAGACAAATGGGCTGTTCGTGGGTTTTTTCCATTCGTAATGCTGTACGTGCCCATGTCTATTCGTGGGGGCCAGCAGGCTCTCCTCCAGCCATCAAGATCCCTACTGCACCATTCCCAGAAACCCTATGTGAGCAGGCAGCAGGAAATATACCAATAATAAATAATAGCTTGGCCCCAGAGTCTGGCAGCAGCCCTGGAACTTGAAGGGGTAGATCCCTACCGCACCACTCCCAGAAACCCTACCTGAGCAGGCAGCAGGAAAGGTACCAATAATAAATAACAGTTTGGCCCCAGAGCCTGGCAGCAGCCCTGGAACCTGAAGGGGTAGATCCCTATCCCACCACACAGAAAGAAAATTCAAGCTCCAATGCACTCGCCCTGTCTCTCTAACAGCAGCTGTTTCTCCTTGAAAGCGAGAGCTGGGAGCCCCCCTCCCCCCTGGTCTTTTCCTCTTGTAACAAATTTGGAGCTCCAGTCCACACTTGGAAGGAAGCTATCAAGCTAAACTGGGCTTAGATTGGGGTTTCCAGGGCAACAGCAGGAGTTCAGACAGAGTTCAGTCAATCCCTGCCTGAGTTGCCATGGGAATTGATTGCAGGTGCCAGACTGTCTGACTTGACGAACAGCAGCGAACAGCAATGAATGAGGCTTGCAATGACCACCTATTCATTTAGAATGTGGCCTCATGAACAGCTTGTTTGCAAACAGAAGATTGGGCTGTTCGTGGCTTTTTAAAGTTCGTATTGCTGTTCATGTCCATCTCTATCCCTGAGCCTTTATATTCCCACCTGAAGGTGAGAGGTGTGTTGTAAGGAACGATGCAAAGGTAGAGAGCTGTTTGATTAGTTAGGGATGTGTTGTAAACAAGGGTGTAAGGATGCCTGATTAGGACAGAAATTAGCATCTGTAATGAGATAAGAATTCTGTGTCTCTATTCAGGCTTGAGGGAGCTCCTTTTTTATGAATTTGGCTGTTTTCACATGCCTGTAACCCTCCAGAAAATAGCGCAAAACTCACGGCATGACGGCGTCTTCATAGCATGATTTCCTATTATGATCCTGTTTAATGGCACAATGACGTCAGAAATTGCGCCATTAAACAGAATCATGATGGGAAATTGTGCTATGAAGACGCTGTTGTGCCATGAGTTTTGTGCGATTTTCCGGAGGGTTACAGGCATGTGAAAACAGCCTTTGTGACTGAAATAGGTTTGGAGAATGGAGAGTAAAGTATAGATAAGATCAATTTTATGCAAATGTGGGCTATGGATATCCCACGACAAAGTGGCATGTGGAGAGCAGTGAAGGAGGAGGGGCTGTGATAAACTACGATAATCTAATATACCACCCCCTTTTACTTTTATATTTGCCACTACACTTTCACTGACTGGGCAAAACTGGCACTTTGCCCAGACAAGGAAAGCCCTTACCTGCCCCAACAATAAGGGCTCCTTATTGTTGGCTGGTGCTGTGGTTGCTACCTGAAACCACAAGACGAGTATACCAAGGCTACAACATGGCTGAAAAGTAGTTGCTTAATCATGCACAAAATGGCCATCACTGCCATGTTCTTACATCCTGCACCACAGATGGATGGAAGACCAGCACACCTGAGATGCTAAGGATGCAGGAAAATCACTCTTAAGTTCTGCTTCCTGCCATATGCTTTGACTCTCAGGGCCAAGCTACACATGACGAATGACACTTGAACAGCAAGTGTATTTCTCCCTGTTCACTTGCCCTCCAATCAATCCACTTGCCGTTCAAGTGTCATTCGTCATGTGTAGCTTGGCCCTCAGTGATGGAAAGGGAAGCGCTAGGGTTGCCAGGTTCCCTTACCCTGCTGGTGAGGGGGGGGGGGGACCTTGCACTTACCTACAGGATAGCTTTGTGCACATGTGAAGCGCATGTGAGCCCCCAGAGTGACATGCTGACATCACTTCCTGGAGCGACACCATTGCACAGGCCTTGGGAGTGCTCCTGGGCTTCATGCCAGGCTGATTTGGGCTGCCAAATAGGCCAAATTGGCCCAGTACAGAACCTGGGAGCACTCCCAGGGCCTGTGAAATGACATCACTCCTGGGTGTGATATTGTTGAGCTGTGCTGGGAGATTGCTTCAGGAGGCCCATTCCTGCACTGGCCACATGAGTGATGGTGGGGGAAGGAGGCTGGAAGTGTGGGATCCCCCATCTGCACCAGGGGATCAGCACCTAGGCACCATGCAAGCAGAGTCAGAGCTACTTGTGCCAACTTAGGGCTATCCTTCTGAATTGGGAATACCTGCTTCCCGGGGGTGGTGGTGGAGAATGACTCCCTCCTTTCACAATCTAATAGCTTCTAAAAGAAAAATGAAAGCTCCTTCTTCCAAGGGACACAGGAGAAAAGGCCCCCCTGCCTCTGTCCTTGCTTTAATATTGTGAACTGCCATTGAGTTTCCTGTTTGTATTAGTCACAATTTCTAAATTAATGAACAGGGGCTATTTGGGTTGGAGTCTTATTAATCAACATTCATGATCATAGCAGTCCAAACTTCTTCAGAGATACTTTATATAATGCAGTTCATTTCTTTTCATTTTGAGTCCGGTGATGTTTGTTCAAGTTTGCATTGTTTGGGTTTAATTGTTCGGGGGCTTGGTGAAATTAGTTTCATTTTATTCGTTTTGAATCCAGCAAAAATTGCATTTATACTTTAAAAAACCCCACTGCTAACCCCTCAGAAAAACACCAACACTAAACAATACCTTTTCAAAAACCTAATATATTTGGAATGGGAAAAGACTGTGTGCTATTAATTTTACTTCTTTGTTGTTGTACCAAGAGGGCCCTAAAAAGCCACAAGTCTTTTCTAAGTAATAACTCTGTCTAGGAGTGAGCATCACCTAGGAGGTAGGTTCACTTACTTGCAGCATAATGAGTAACAACTGTAACCCACCCAGAATAAAACTAATTTACTCCAAGAAAAAAAAATGCACAACTCAAACACGTACAACAAACATATATCCTTACAGTTGGCTGCCTCTTGTTATGGATGGGTGGCACCTGACATCTTCCGTTGTGCCTCATAAAAGATAGGGAAGACCACAAGGAGAAAAGAAGTGCTTCACATTCTAGACAAGAACATTAACCCAATTCTACTGGGTCAAAGATCTAGTCGTTCCTGACCATGAGTGAAAGAAGGTTCTTATCCCCAAACTGATGTATTACCTGTTTTAGCTGCTCAGAGTCCTCTTCCCCCAATGGATAATACATGAAATCTTATCGGCAATGGTTGAAAAGTATGTCCACTTCTGCTGAAGGAAGAATCAGAATTCGGTGTAGAAAATCTATATGCCCAGCTGACTGAAAAGGAGACGGCAGATGCCTAGCAGGTATTATATGCAAATGTCTTGTCCAAAGCCAAACGGGCACATCTGAATTTTAACCTCATAAGAATGTTCAAGTGTTCTAACCCCAAATAATGGAAGAGATTATCAGATGCACTTGGTGTGAAATGAATAAAATGCAAAACAGTGCTTTGGAAGGTCCTTGCCTGGAGACAGAATTTCAAGAGCAGGAATACCTTCATCCTTCAGATAGAGCAATCCTTTATCTTCTAATACCTGGATATTTAGGGAGGGTCACTATTAATTTTAATATCAAAAACATGGCAAGCCTAATAAAAAAAAAAGGAATGCAGTTTAAAAGCTATAATGGCACTTCGGTTTAGTACTTTATATCTGCGATAATGGAATGCAATTTGCAAAAGCTTCTAGTATACTATTTTCAGGTCATTTTGTCTCTCGGATTATTGATGTCCTGCCAACAAATAAAAGCAGAGCTTTAGCCCCTTTCATTCTTTTACGGAGCTGCATTGAGGAGGCGCAACAATACAGTAGTCAAATGCAGTGATTTTCCTTTTCAGGGTTTTCCCTGTGACAATTTTAACTGCAGTGCAATTTCATTATAAGTTACGAATACAGCGAAAAAGACATTCTGGGCCAAGCTACAAGTGATGAATGACACTTGAACGGCAAGTGTATTTCTCCCTGTTCACTTGCACTCCACTCAATCCACTTGCCGTTCAAGTGTCATTCATCACTTGTAGCTTGGCCCTTAGTGACGATTGATGGGATATCTATTCAAAGAGACTGACTAGATATAAGGTGGGTAGCCGTGTGGGTTTGCTGTCGAAGAGCAAGACCCTGGTCCAATAGCATATTAAAGACCAAGTAAATATCTGATGAAGGAAGCTTTGATTCTCATACCTTGGAAATTTAGTTGGTCTTTAAAAAGCTACTGCATAACTCATTAATTAGTTCTTCTGAAACAGTAAGATGGTTTACCTTAGCAAGGAGCTCCCACCCAAATCTCACAGGAGGATGCTCGCCCTCTGGTTTTGTAGTCAGGAAGCATTCATGCACCATACCTAGTTCAATGCTAAGCATTTTAAAATAAATTATCACTATTATTATTGTTACTGTGGTGGAAAGTGCCCTCAAGTCATAATTGACTTACAGCAACCCTTGGTGGTGTTTTCATGGCAAGAGAGTAGCAGAGGTGGTTTGCCATTGCCTGCCTCTGCAACTCTAGTCTTTGTTGGAGGTCTCCCATCCAATTACTAACCAAGGCCAACCCTGCTTAGCTTCTGAGATCTGACAAGATCAGGCTCTCCTGGGCTACAACCACAACCACAACAACAATAACATTCAATGTATACACCGCCCTTCAGGACAACTTAACACCTACTCAGAGCAGTTTACAAAGTATGTTATTATTATCCCCACAAAAACCAACCTGTGAGGTGGGTGGGGCTGAGAGAGCTCCAGAGAACTGTGACTAGCCCAAGGTCACCCAGCTGGCATCAAGTGGAGGAGTGGGGAATCAAACCCGGCTCTCCAGATTAGAGTCCCGTCACTCTTAACCACTACATCAAACTGGCTCTCTATCCAGGTCAGTGCACTATTGTTACTATGACAGCATTTTATTATCTATTGTCATCACAAATATTTTATTACCATATTGATAGTTTTCCAATGAAGCAGATGATGATGTGCACAAAATCGTCATCTCCGTGATCAAAA
This sequence comes from Eublepharis macularius, assembly GCF_028583425.1. Classification (NCBI taxonomy): domain Eukaryota; kingdom Metazoa; phylum Chordata; class Lepidosauria; order Squamata; family Eublepharidae; genus Eublepharis; species Eublepharis macularius. The sequence continues at coordinate 72,716,395 of NC_072799.1, forward strand.
GTTTTCAGATCAAGCAAGTTTTCTTTAAAGAAGTTCTCTGGGTAGTCAACATCCATAAAAACGTAGACCACACCCATTTAACATTGTTGTGGTGATTATTAAGCAACATCCATTATTCAAAACCATTATACCACAGATCCGGGTACAAGACAAGAAATGGGGCACAAGGGATGCCATAGTTCAACAGATACATTTCAAAAGCAGAATCCAAACGGGAAGCTGCTGAATTGGAATTCGTATGTAAATTTGACTCAATCAGACTTGGATTGAATAGAGACTCTGGATAGTTATCTCATTATCAAAAGTAATGGCCTTTCAGGCATTTCATTCAGATTCTGCTATGGAGGCAAAGAGTCACACCCAGCCTGGATTGTGCATTCCACCTCTTTCATGACTTTTACAACTGATTTGCATCCACTCCCTCCTCCCCTCACCACCTATATATCTCTGGCCAGTTTCTTCATACCCTCCATGCATCTGACGAAGAGAGCTGTGGTCCTTGAAAGCTTATGCTACAATAAAGTTGGTTAGTCTTAAAGGTGCTACTGGACGCTTTACAATTTTGTGACTACAGACTAACACGGCTAACTCATCGGAATGGATGCCAGGACAGAGTAGAATATCAGAAACGGGAAAAGGTGTTAGTGACAGGAGGAATAGGATAGGGCAAGTTAGCAGATGAAGAGTTAGATCCTATAACTCCCTTCTACTATGTTGGTCCAAATTTTCCTTCAACAAAGAAAGATTTCTTTCAATGGTGGAAACCTTTCTCCATCAGAAAAAGACATCTGCTATAGAGTAAGTCTTTCTCTGTTGAACGACTACTTAGTGGAAGAAGCCCATAGGATCCATTTTAGCAGAAGGAAGTCATAGGGTCACATCCAAAGGGGGAAAAAATTCAAATTTAAGTACAAAACAACTTTGAAAATATTTTTCACAAACACAGAATCTGTAACCTTTTGTAATCTTTTGACATTATCAGAATGTTGGTGCACAAACAGTATATGTTTCAAAAGTTCCTTGAATTTTAGTTCTATATAAAACAAAATTCCCTTTTTTAAACTAAATTATTATTACTGCTTCTGAACAGTTAGACTGCTTTGATGCTATACACGTCAATACTTGAAATTATATCTTTGAAAAATATTTTTCTTGACTGTAATACTATGCTTTCTGGAGTTTTTTAAATGACGTGCACTGCTATATCAAATTATTATGCAGAACTTTTAAAAGTGTTGCAGTGTTGCTCTCATGCCCTTGGAATAACATAGAATTGTTTGAGATACGTAAAATGTTGAGATTTTAAGCATCTATTAGAGGAAAATCCTAAAATATCATTAATATACGAACAGTCAGGCCACAACCATCCTGTTAGGGTAATTGAAGCCACACACATATGTACGAAACCTCTAACTCTATATACATTACTCTTTGGTGTCAAGAAGCATATTTACATCTTGCTTTTGATACATTGTTCTTTCTCCTTTATTAGCTGAGATACATTGTAAAATGTTATGACTGCGAGGCAGATTAATAATTCATGAAATCTATTCTAAAAATCCACAAATTGTATTCCAAGTGATGAGAGGTATCTGTTGTCTAAAAATAAGATGAGCACGGGAACGATTTTGCATACAGTGCCAGGAAAGTTCCCGCTGAGATGACTTTGCTTTGATATGAAGACACAGTTGTATGACTATATGGATTGAACCATTATCAATGTAAACATGAACCGTATATTGTATGAATAACGTTCGTCTTTAGGATTGTCAATAACTTATTGGCTCAAAGGCTAGGAGAGAAGAAAATATTTAAGGGGTGTGGACACCACACTTGGAATGGATGAAAAGGAGGAGGACAATGACAATTTACCATATCTAAGAAAAAAATGCCTTGAGAATGAGATAGGAAACAAAATTAATTTAGGAATATAGTATATAAACTGTGGACATCAAAAAATATTGAATGTAAGGAATCTCAGCAATTTCGGTTTAATATTAAACTTGTAAACCATAAGCCATGTGCAATCTGAAACCTGAGGTACTAAGTGATGGAACAGGCGACTCAGCATGCCTTGGATATTGGGGGCGCTGCATGTCTCTGTGTGTGTATGTGTAACTCTTTTGATAGTAAGCTGCTTCTCTTTGAGCCAAACTACAAGTGACGTCTGACACTAGTTGGACACTTGTCAGCTTCCCTCAAGTTTTGATGGGAAATGTAGGCAGCTTGGCAGAATGTTGGACAAGTGACAGTTGAAAAGCCCATTGGACAGCAGTGGGAGAGCCAAGCTGCAAGACCAGGACACCTACATTTCCTTTTTTTAAAAAAAAAAACATTTTTATTGGATAGGTTGAAAAACATAATCACTTCAGTATCTCTTTCTCCTACAAAATACATATTTCATCCCAACCCACCCTTCCCCTCCCCTCCCTTCTGACCTCCAACAGCACTTATACCCTTTAGTTCACATAGTATTCCCTCTAGTTCTATTATTTCTCATACTCTTCTAAGGTAAAGTTACAGTCAATATAAAATTCAACAAATTACATAATGCTCGTCAAAAGTTGTCCATGGACCACAGTTGGTCCTTTACATCCCAATTCTTTTCCAAAAAATCTTTAAATTTTTTCCAGTCCATCAAAAAATCATTTAAACTTTGTTCTTTTAACTTTCTAGTTAGTTTGTTCATTTCCACCATGTACAAAAGTTTTTGTATGCATTCATCAACTTCTGGTATCTTATCTTGCTTCCAATATTGCGCATACAACAGTCTTGCAGCTATAATCATGTACCATAATAGTGCTCTATCCTTCATATTTACAGTTTCCATATTGAGTCCTAACAAAAACATTTTAGGATTTTTCTGCAAATTACACTTCAAAACTTTTAATATTTCAACATAAATAAAAAACCAAAATTGTTTTACCTTATCACAAGTCCACCACATATGGTAAAAAGAACCTTCATGTTCCTGACATTTCCAACACTTATTTGACATAACATTATTCATATTTGCCAATTTTTTCGTTGGTGTTAAATACCATCTATACATCATTTTATAACAATTCTCCTTCAAATTAATACACGTAGATATTTTCAAAGCATTTTTCCATAAATACTCCCATGATTCCATTGTAATATCTATTAAAATTCAATGCCCATTTCACCATTTGAACCTTAACCACTTCATCTTCTGTATACCAGAAGATGCCTACATTTCCCATCAAAACTTGAGGGAAGCTGACAAGTGTCCAACCTGTGTCAGGCATCACTTGTAGCTTGGCTCTTTGTCTAAGGTGGGAACGCCTCCTTACTCTTGTTCTGTGCCTCTTGGGAGATTTCTCCCTTTCTCCCTCTTGTCTCATGGTCTTCCAAGGAGGAGGATGCAATTCTCTGAGTTCCTGTCAAGAAGACCTCAACCACTGACCCACACCTCAGCCTCACTGCCAGATTCAAACTGTGGTTTAGTAATAGGGAAAGTGACTCTTTAGACTAGGTGTCCTTCTCTCTTCTCCAGGGCTTTTTTTCTGGGAAAAGAGGTGGTGGAATTCAGGGGTAGAACTCAAGACCGTTCAATGACGTCACTTTGGGTCAGCTGGAACAAGGGTGGAGTTTTTAAAAGTTTAAATCACCCTACATGAAAAGGGTCACATGGCCGGTGGCCCCGCTGCCTGATCTCCAGACAGAGGAGAGTTTAGATTGCCCTCCGCACCATAGCGGCGTGGAGGGCAATCTAAACTCCCCTCTGTCTGGAGATCAGGGGGTGGGGCCACCGGCCATGTGACCACTTTCAAGAGGTGTTGGAACTCGATTCCACCACAATCCAGCTGAAAAAAAGCCCTGCTCTTCTCCAAGATATTGCTATGGATGGAATCTACTTCAATAAAATTGTAAGTTCTATCTTTCTACAATTTGTCTGAAGATTAATTAATGCACATGGGGTAAACACTTCTGACTAAACCCTTCTTACCCTCCATGCATTTGATGAAGAGAACTGTGATTCTCGAAAGCTTATGCTACAGTAAAGTTGGTTAGTCTTAAAGGTGCTACTGGACTCTTTTCTATTTTACTTCTGACTAAGTAACTCTGCTACCATAAATGAAATACAACTAATTCCTAATACTAAGACTGAAGAGAAGATTCTTACAATCTCAATTGTACTAGCTAATATGTTTTTTTGTTTACCGTCAATATAACTCCTATGTATATAAGCATCACAGTCCAACAATCTACTTTAGGAGTACCCATGGGCTTGGGCATACCCAGTTAATATCCCCTTTTGAACAGGAACTCTTTCACCAAATTGTTAACTGTTTTGAAATATCTTTCATTTCAAAAGTGGTTTACTATGTTCCAAGGACTGGCTGCTGCTTCAGAAACATAAGCCTATCCACCTTAACAACATGCTACATCATTTTATGGGCCTTACTTATATTAATACTCCATGTGCTTCGGGTAGCTTCTATGAAGTTCTTTCAGAACATAGGTGCTCAAAGGAACAAGACATATCCTACAGAGAAGTACTATAGCTGAGGGAGAGAACAGTGAACTAGAAAACTGTAATTTTCTCTTAAATGGTATTTACTCTTTGAAGACTAAATTAAATCATCTTGTGCTTAGTAGACTATAGTCTCCCATGTTCCTTTTAGTATTAAAAGCAACACAGATTACAGCACTTTCATCAATATCTATCTCTATCCACAAAAGGCTCATAAGCTAGGTATTAGGTCTGAATGGCTTGAGGAAACAAACTAAAAATGATCATTCCTTTTCATTTTCTTGTCTCTTATTAATTCACTCTGTCCAAAATGCAATGCTCTCATAATGATACACATTGTTCTCAATCTATTCACTCTTTTCTTGCTAGTTCTTGGGCCACATGGAAAATGACAAAGCTAAAAACAAAACAAAACCCCATACCAATTCCCACTTTAAAAAAATTTCATCCTTGATGAAACCTCTCCTCCTCCTTATGCCTGTGGAAATTCTAGGTGGGATCTAAGTCCTTGTCTATATGTATTTTCCTTTATGCCAGCGAGTAAACTGGAGCTGTTATGAACATGTCTCATGGACACATAGCCATGAAAAAGGCATCTGTTACTTAACTGGCATTACCAATGTTATCATTGGCGGGAGGTGGGTGACCTGGCACTCACTTTTATTATAGTGCATCTGCATGCACAAATCACACGCATTCTCTTGGGCTGCATGGTGATGTCAACATCCGGCATCGTGCTGCCCCTGGGAATGCTCCCGTGCTCTGCAGCAGGCCAATTTCAGCCCGTTTGAGGCAGAATCAGGTCCATTTGGGGGCAAAATCAGCCCTCTGTGGAGCATGGGAGCACACCACCCTGCCTGGGAGCATACCTCAGAAGGCGCGATCCCCTGCCTTTTCACCCACTGTCCAGGTCAGCAGGGGCTGGGGGAGGGGGCGGAGGGTGGGAGCAGGGAATCTCCCAACCCCAGCAGAAATGTTTCCCAAAATTGTGAAAATAAATCTGTAGTGTCATTGACTGATTAACCTTCCTGGAAAGGTCTCTTGGCAACTTCAGACATTTATTTCCATGTACTATTACAACATTTGCTTTCAGACCCTTGAATTTCTACAGGAGAATTATTTGTATATTCCTTTTATTTTACTGCTCTAGTTTGTATATGAAATAGTCCACGTGTTTTTTATGATCTGAACTGGCTGTGTGAAGTAACCTTCTAAAATGGAGAAAGTCAGAAATGGTCATAGTAGCAGAAATAATAATAATAATAATAATAATAATAATAATAATAATAATAATAATAATAATTACTACTACTACTACTACTACTACTACTACTATTTTTACTTTATTGTATTTATATTCTGCCCTCCCCGCAAGCAGGCTCAGGGCAGATAACAACATTAAAACATTTCATTAAACATTAAACATAAAACATTAAAAACATTGTATAAAGATATTAAAAATAGCAGCACTCTTTTCTTGGTGGCGGCAATATTGTTGATTACAGAAAGTGCAACAGTGCAATTGAACATGGCAGCAGCTTCAAAACAGTGGTGGGCAGCTCTCATAGGGAGGGGAGTAGATGTTATATCCTCCAGCCAGTGGAGGCCCAGCCTCAGCCATTCGCCTGGCGGAACAACTCTGTCTTACAGGCCTGGCGGAAATTACTCAATGCTGATAAAAGAAGCACCACATTTATTGAGATCAAGAATCATTACCAGTGGGCCACTGTTAGTCTTAAAAGAAGGTAGTGAAAAGGTGCAGAATAGCTTCTTCAACAATTGTTGGTTTTCAGCCAGCGTACTTGAAAAAGCTGCCAACCCAAATGTATCCTTTGAATTTATCCATACTTATTAGGGTAACAGCAGAATCCATTTAAATTTGTCAAAAAGACACAGTACAGTTCTTGTTGTATTTGTTAGAGACAGAGACAAAAGCATAGAATGTAAGCTGTACAGAGTAATGTGAATACAGAAAAGAAACAAAAACAACCATGCATCCATGTCCTATTTCTCAAAGCTTCTGTGAAAGTGGATGAGCTTGCATTAAATAAACAAAAAGGGCCATCTTAAATCTGTGTTCCTTCCAACTAGATGTCAGCAGCATTTAATCTGGAGATGAGGCATATTGCTGCCACTACCAGAACTCTTGGCATGGTGAAGGCCTTCTGGAAACTTGAGGTTCAAACATCAGGTCTAGTTAAAGGCCTAGTTCTTCAGGGCGCCTTTTCCGCTGGCTTCCACTGTATACATTGCGTCCATGTAGGCTATTCTGAGGCCAGACCCTGGGCTAAAGAATATGCAGCACAACATGCTTGGATGGAAATAGGCCACAACTTTATTGATTAAAGCCATTGGACCATAGGGCATCAAATGGAACACAGGGCTTCCTGATTGCACACGTTCCTCAGCCTGCCTGCTGGGCACCACAGGCTGGCAGGGGTGCGGCACCTATCTAGGCATGACCCGGTGCTCCCTGCCACCCAGGGTGAAGCCTGTAATGGTCAGCTTAGACTTGTACCCTTTGGCATTGAGCCACCCATCTGGCATGACTCACCCAGTGTATCAGGTCAAAGACTGCCTCACGCTGTGATAGGCATCACTCTAGCAGTAGCTGGCACCTAACAAGGGAGGAAAGGAGTCTGTCAGATCACTTCTGCTGCCATACAAGGAGAAGTGCCAAGCCCTTCCTGCATTCCTCTATGCTCTGCCCCTGGCGTTCACCGCTTCTGCTGCAGCCAGCCTCCACCCCAGCCTCCCCTCCTAGCCACAACGTTGCCTGCTGGTAAGTCTGTGAGCTCCCATTCAGAAGTGTCACTTCAATAGGTGTTTTCTTTTTTTAAAAAAAAAAAAACCTTTGAATTTTATAAATCCCCAAATTATAAACTATTGAATGGAATGTATGATCAGCTGTCTATTACCATAACTTTCACAGCAGACACAGTAATGTCTTTTGTGGAAAGGTGCTCAGATATAGCAGAACAAAATGGCAGCTTATTCAAGCCATAAGTATAGAGAAGCAACTGAGGGCCAAGCTACAAGTGACGAATGACACTTGAATGGCTAGTGTATTTCTCCCTGTTCACTTGCCCTCCACTCAATCCACTTGCCATTCAAGTGTCATTCATCACTTGTAGCTTGGCCCTCAGTTCTAGTTCTTTAATTAAAAGATGGGAAAGAAAACATGGCACTAGGAATTGCTGCCACACTACTTCCATTTGAAAATTTCAGTTTCTGATATAGGCTTTGGCCTGTTGGCAACAGAACAACATTAACCCTTTTCCTGACCAAACTAACACAATCCAGTAATAATACTACCAGTCAGACATACTTAAAACATTTATTTACCACCTTTCTATCAAAAAGGAGTTCAGGAAGGCTTACTATATAAAATATAAACAAACAGGCCATTTCCACACGACTTACCGGCCTCCGGAGCATTGCACAAAACACGTGGAAGATAGCATATTCTTGCGTGAAATCACGCCAGGAAGACACTATCATCCAAGAGTTTTGTGCAACATTGCGTCTTCCTGGAGTGATTTCACACAAGAAGATTCTATCTTCTGCGTGTTTTGTTCAACGCTCCAAAGACCGGTAAGTCGTGTGGGAACGGCCATAAATATAAAAAACAACCATAAAAACATAGATTAAAAAAAAAGCAGTTAAAGTTGACCTTTAAAAAGTCTTTCGCTGTCTCCTGAAGCTAGAGAATGAAAGAACCATTTACATCTCCCTGAGGAGACTGTTCCACAGTTGTTGGATGGCCACCAAAATGGCCCTCTCCTGGGTTCCCACCAACCAAACTTCTTTGGCTGAAGGGGAAGTCAGAAGGGCTTCTCCCTGAGATCATAACTCCTGGGGAAGATCCTGATGAAGGTGGTCCTTCAGCTACCCTGGTCCCAAGCAAGATAAGTCTTTAAAGGATAAAAATAACATCTTGAATTGAGCGTCGGAGCAGATTGGCAGCCAGTGTAGTTGCTATAATATCAGGGTCACATTTTCCTGATAGCTGGCCACAACCAGCAGTCTAGGTGCAGCATTCTACATTAGCTGCAGCTTCCAAACACTCTTCAAGTAGAATGCATTGCAATAGTCCAGTTGAGATGTAGCTAAAACATGGATCATTGTGGCTAGATATGGTGGTGGTAGAGAGAGCACTCAAGTTACAGTTGACTTATGGCAACCCCTGGCGGGGTTTCCGTGGCAAGAGACTAACAGAGGTGGTTTGCCATTGTCTGCCTCTGCAACCCTAGTCTTTGTTGGAGGTTCCCCCATCCAATTACTAACCAAGGCCAACCCTGCTTAGCTTCTTAGATCTAATGAGATCAGTTCACCTGGGATATGACTGAGCCAGAAATAAGCGCAGTTGATGTACCTGCCAAAGCTGGACAAAAGCACTACAAACCACCGCTTGACTTTCTAAGGTGACAACAGTGTCGAGCAGTACTCCAAAACTGCAAACCTGACTTTTCAAGAGTAATGTGAGCCCATCCAAGATTGGGTGCATCTTACTTTGCCGGTCAACCTTGCTACTAACTCAGAGAATCTGTCTTCTCAGAATTAAGCTTCAGCTAAATGACTTGTAATTATTAGTTCTTCCTACAACTGACAAAGCTTATGCATTTTCCAAAAGTTGTCTATATTTTTTAAAATAAGATGGCTCTCATAACCTAATTTATGTTTAATTTATTTTGTAATGGTATATTTCCTCTCTATGAATTTAGTACTTTTCATATGAGTATTCAAAAATATTGACATCTTCCTTGATCTCTACTTTATACAGTGGTCTAGAATCTTTAAAAATGAATTCTACTTTGTTGTTCTTGAAAAGGTGATATTCTTCACAACACAAAAAATATAGACCATAGTAAAACTGTTTAGATTATCTGTTCATCCTATATGGATAGAATTCTTTCCCCTTGTTTATGTTCTTACTGTTGCTAACGAAAACATCTCCATTGACTCCACTGCCAACAAACTGCTGGCCATGTCTTCTGGACAAGCTCCAATGATATTTTATTTATTTAGTTTAATTACTTACGTACTCTATTTATACTCCATCTTCCTCCCAAATAGGAACCCATGGTGGCTTACAAAATTCTCATCTCTTATCCTCCATGTTATCCCCACAACAACCCTGTGAAGTAGGTTAGGCTGAAAGTGTGTGACTGTCTCAAGGTCACCCACCAAACTTCCATGGCAGAGTGGGGATTCGAACCTGGTTCTCCCAGATCCTAATCCCACACACTAACAGCTAGACCACACTGACACTTTTGAATTTTATTAAACATTTTGTGAAAGTTGAACAAGAAGTCTTGATCTACTTGCAGGAGAGTTTGTAGGTCTTTCCACAGGCTCGCGTTATACATTCTTGTGGATCCATGTTCAATCTGTACATCTTGTGCTAAAAATGGATTTCAGGGATTAGGGATCGAGAAGACCTTTGACTGAGGTTCTGCAGAACAATAAACCAAACTGGACCGGATGAACTAAGGTACCAACAACATCTGACAATGTCAAATGAAGCTGCTATTCTCTTTTATTATACTAGTGCAGTAGACAGTTCCACTATATTGTATAGCTGCCAGGGATATTTTACCAACAATCTAGAAAATAGGACAGGTGACAGTTCTGCATATTTAGAAGATCTCTGGAGATGCTAGGTCAAGTGGAAGCCTCTAAGAATAAAAGTGTCCCCTGGAGAAGAACCCTCCACAGAAAAATATAATGTGTGAATACTCTGAAAACATCTCATCAAATGAATACATTTTTTGTGGACTGCATCACCGATGTGTGAAGAGAACCCCCCCCCATTTATGTTAAACCAGTGCTTGAGTTTCTTGTTTCTAAGTGATCTAAAGTAAGCATTTCATTATGTCCATTGCCCTAGAAAAAATAAAATTAACAAAACATGGAGAATTTGCTGTTCTTGTAAGCAGTCAAGGGCAGGCTACTGCAGACGGATATGCAGAAGCATTATTAAAAATCACTAGACTGTAAAATCCCTCATTTTAAAATCAGAATTAAGTAGTTTTCTAATGCCATTAAGCAGAACTCATTTAATACAACAGCAGCAGTTCAAATGCATCCTAGGACACAAAATTAAATTCAACAAACATTTTCAAATTGTTTTCATTTCCAGCGGCCATTGCATTTTTAACCCAGGGCATTCTCCAAGGATTTCCTATCCAACACACATTTTCTCACATTTGTTTTCTAGTCACAGCTGCTTTGGTCTCATGAGTGTTGAATTCCTTACTGCATGAAAGTATTTTCAGAACAGGAGCTCAAAGTTTAGTGGTTGTTCTGGATTACTGGTCCAGTAAAATTGTCCACTCGTCCTGAGATATAAAAAGAAGATCACAATATAAAAAGAAAGAAAAACATCATGCTAACAGACTTTAATCTACCAGTTATTAATTGTCTAAGCACCTCTAAAGCACACATTGTTAAAGTTCAGTAAACGAGAAGGTTCAAAATCAAACTAAAGCAGCAAAATTACTGAACAAGTCATGATGCAAAACTGAAAAAAATGTTATCTTTCAAAGTAAAAAAAAAAGATCTATATGCCATTCAAGGATCCAATCTTAAGAGTTTGTACTGGGAGAGTCAGGGTGACTTTAGTGCATCTCTGCTCATGTAAGTAATTTAAGGAACATCGTACAAATCATTTAAACAATGGATGGCAGAATTAGCATGCAGCAACAGTACATGAAACTCAATACTGATTCACCAAAGTATAAAGAGACCCAACCTGGTGTAGCAGATAGAGTGTTGGACTCAGTTTGTGAAGAACTGGTTTCAAATGAGCAATGATGCACATTGTGTGATCTTGGATCAGTGACTGTTTTTCAGTCTAACCTATTCCACAGGCTTGTTTCAAGGTTAAAATAGCAACCATAAAAAAAATCTCAGCCATGTATTGTACCCTGGGCACCTTGAAGAAAGGGCAGAGAGCAATTAAAAGTTTTTGTTTTTTTTTTGTTGGGGGGGTGTCATTTGTCAATGGTGCACATATGTTTAATTTAGGGATTCCACAAAAAAGGATTACTTTTAGTTATACTTCCTTTTAGAATAAAAGAAAGCAGACTATTTCCATTATCTTAATTATCACACACGTTCACTATTTTTTTCCTATTGTTTTGTCTATTGGCATCTTCTTGAGGAAGGAACACAACTTATTAGGAAAATGCCAACTGCCTTATAAAAGTGAAACTAGTAGAGTCAGAGAGAAGTATCAGTGCAATGCTAAGAACACTTTCCTGGAAGTAAGCCCCATTGAACAGAGCTGACTAGGGTTCTGAGTAGACCTGCTTAGGATTGTTCTCTAAGGGCCAAGCTACAAGTGACGAATGACACTTGAACAGCAAGTGTATTTCTCCCTGTTCACTTGCCCTCCACTCAATCCACTTGCTGTTCAAGTGTCATTCGTCATGTGTAGCTTGGCCCTATGAGTACAGTCCTGAAAGAAAGATGACAAAATGAAAATCATCAGGGTTTTGTAATATTAGTTGCTATAGGTTGTTTAGATGGGGAATTTGTTTCATTTTCATATTATGACAGTTACAGAACACCTCATTTTAATTATTTTTAATTATTAGCAATTATTGTAATTAATAACAAAAGAAATGCACAGGTCTAGTTTCAACGGAAAACACAAACCCAGATATAATTCCTTTCTATGTACAATTGGGATGATACTGCCAGTTTTTTTAAAAAAAACTTTATTTTTCATTTTTAACAACATATATAACAAATATAACATGTATAACTTTTTCTCACTATCAAGTCTAACATTTACAATAAGGATTTTTTGTGATTTATTATTTTAATTTCTTCAAGAGTTTTTGAGAGGTAGAATTCTGTGCTAATCAAGCAAGGGAGTCTTTGGTTGGTGAAACCTTTTCTCATCTTGAGTAGTGTTTGGCACTCCCGGCAGGTGGCAACAGCCACCCTTCAGCCGGGTGTCATGATTTGCCTCCACAGAATGAGGGAGGCAGACAGGCACTTTCCTGGGCATCTGGGTCTGTGTCGGGGGCAGAGCCTGCTGGCCTTCTCAGGCTGCTCTGCCCCCCGACAGCCCAGTCGTGCTTCGTGCTCAGCCCACCCGCCTCACCCTATTTCAGTGCAGGAGCAGCCAGTCGCCTGTTGTTGGGGCCAGGTAGGAATTTTCTCTCCTTCTTCCTGAATTGGCCTGTGGGAGAGGAGTTTTTCTCCTACCTTGCACTGTTAATTTGGGAGAGGTAATTGGCTTGGTGGGTCAACTCCCCATGGGGGCAGGTAAGAAGATAGAGGGGGAAGGAATGGGCCAGTGAGCACCCTTGGCATATCCCCATTGGTGGGGAAACTGGGTTCTGTCAGGAGCGGCTGCTCTACGGCCCAGTTGCAAGGACAGACACCCTGGTGGAGAATCCCAAGACAAGCCAGTCTTCCCCTGGAGCTTTATGGCCAGGTGGGGGAACTTTAAAGGGGTGAATCACTTAGCCTGGCCAGGCCTGTCCCCAGCCATACAATGGATGTCTTGCACCTGAGGCAGTGGGTGACTTGCCCCGACAGGTTGGGGCGGAGGTCCAGGAGTGACCCCAGGGCCCTACCTGTACCGCTAGTTTAGTCCCTTGCCATGTTTGATAATATGTTTGCTGTTACATTAATAAAGCGGCCCTTTAGTTCCCAGCTTATGTGTCTGCCTCTTCATTCCAACTGTGGGGGCAATTATTTGATAGATTGTGTACGTTACTAAATAAGTGAATGATATATTTGTGTTTCTGGTTTTACCTCACTGTCTGTGATGATGAATTCTAAGAATGGGTACCACTTCTCTGTGAAGTCGGTTGGGTTGGGGTAAATCTCAATACTGCCAAGGTTGGCATCCCTTTACCACTGGATTGTCCCCACTAGATTTCAGGCAGATAAGAAAAATCATACCAATATTGCAGGTGGTTAATCTTTTTTCCTTACAGAATGGGCAGAGGGAGGCAAGAAACAGGTAGTAAGCAAAAAACCCACAAAAATTAAAACAGATTCCTCATGTAATTACAGAAGACCAACTCACATGTAAATAAAGTGGGAAGAAGCAGGTTTCTTTTTAAGAAGGATATGTAGTGCACAGCCAAGGAAAGGGAGCTAACCCTGGCTGCCTCCCACCTTTACCTTCTCACAGTCTAGAACTTTAAATAGTTTTATCCCAGAATGGCTCTGATACCAGAAGCAGTTCAGGCTAGGAGAGAAATGTTGAAGGAAATAAAATGCACTCAAGTAATTCCAATACAGTATGAACAAGATTTAATTTCCCTCACCAAAGGCTTTGTTCAGCTTTTTAAAAAGGACCTCTACAGCTGTTTCCTTTACACGTAAATAGATGGACTTGTGCAAGCACACACGGATCCCTGCTATATCTAGCTTGGTCCTTGGTTTAGCTACTTAAAAATATTGTCTTTTCCGCCTTTACAAAGCATTCAGCCTTACATTGGTCTTGCAAACTGTTAAGAAGCAAACAGTGGTGTTGGCTACTTTGGGTTGATGAAAAGTTGCTTGCTATGCCACTTACTTGGCAATGCAACATTTTTCATTATTTACTGGTTCTCAGGCAGCTTCCTATGGTGGCCTGGACAGTGGCTGAGAAGTCATCTATGGTGGTGGAGGAGGGGATGGGTTGTCCTGCACCATCTTCCTCAGAGGGAGAGTCACCCCTCACCACTGATCCTGTGGAGGTTCCTTCCAAGGCATATGGAAAGTAATAAGCTGGGAATGACTTTCCAATGCAAGTGGTTAACTGAACGAACCATCATGCATTGACTTGCCTAGAAGCTCCTCAGTAATGTCCTCTGCAGGAACCTCTGCTGTCTCTTTGGTGAGGTCAATGCAGGCCTCAACCACCTCCTCTGTCAAAAGGACATGCTCCTCCTCTTCTTCTCTCCAGTATGAGGTCACTAGGTGGGTGGAGAAAAAAAGTCACATCCACAGTAGACATGGGCACAGAACAGAAAAAGCCCGAAATGAGAGTTTTGTATTTCATTGCAATCCATGAATCATAAATCACGAACATTCACAAATCGCAAATCACAAAACTTCACAACATTGACACATTTGCCGAAATGATTCAGTAGTTTTGTGATTCATCAGAATCTGGGGCATTTCAACGGCCCTCTTCATACTCAGAGATTCCAAACTCGCAGGGAGACTTCAGCAGGCTCTCCTCCACCCACCCTCCCAGTTTGCAATACATTGATCAGGAAGGCTGGGAAGGGAAGTGCTGCCAGAGTGCCTGACTGAAACGGGGACCGGGAGTTGCTGGATCAGAGGAGGATGAAAGACTGGCTATGGTGGAGCTGGGCCAGGAAGACAGAGTGAGGGGTAGGGTGGGTGGGGTAGGGTGGAAGAAAAATGGCACCCTCACCCAAAGATCTTCCCACAGCAAGGCCAAGATCTAGAAATAAGAAGCTTCTTTCAGTTTCTTTAAAGCAGCAGCAGCCAAAAGCACAATCCAAAATCCTTCCACACACACTCCCACTCCAATCCCAGCAAAACACTGACATAGATCAGAACAGGAGGTCTGTGGTTGGCTGGAAGACCTGCCTAACAGGGTTTGGAGGGGTAAAATTGGCTACAGAAGGCCCACCTCCTTGGTTGCCGGGGGATTGACCCCCAGCTCTTGGCTGTATAGGGCATAATGGAAGCTCTCCAGATGGCTAGGATTGCTGCCAATCAAGGGTAAGTGGGCTATGATTGGGGTTTCCAATGGCAACAAAAGATCTGGGCCCATTGTTGCCTAGGGAATCAATGGATCGGCACCAGCCTGTCTGCAATTACAAATCATTCATGAAGCTAATGGAACAGGCCCAAAAGTTGTGAATTTCATGATAATTTATGATAATTCACAATAATTTCGTGATAACCGTGGCCCCACAAAATGCTATTTTGTGACACACAAAACGACCCATTTTGTGACAAAATTTGCTTCGTATTTTGATTTGTGCCCATGTCTAATCCACAGCAGTGCCAAGAGAACTCATCTGAAAAATGAAAACTTCCCAATTTGATTTTTTTAAAAAAAATGTGTATTATTTTATTAGAGAGAAACAGAAAAAATAAAAATAAAAAAGCAAACAGTGGAAAATAAAAAAGAAAACGCTGTCTACAAAAACACTATTGGTAAGTGCATAGATATCTATAAAATATTTCCAAATATCTAAAAATATAAAAATAAATAGACTTCCCAAGTTAACTTTTCCCCTGGGAGTACTCGTTGGTTTAGGCAGCATCACAGTACATCATCAAGTGTACAATTACGCAGTTGGTATTAACTCTGCCTTTTGGAAAAAGGGAAAACTACCAGCACATAGCCCAATAGTATATCCCTTCCAACACCCCAAATGTTGAATTAATTTACTGACTGGAGGGCATGGCCATAGTTGCTCTTAAAACCAGCAACCCTCTTCATATGAGGTGGTTTCCACCACTTCAAGGGTGCCCTGTCACCTGCCCTCATCACCACCCCATCCACATAACAATACTCCCATGACAAGCTACCCAAAGGATTGTGCTTGAGAATTAGGGATAGGAAGTCTTACTTTTATAATGGCAATCCTCCCATCTCAGGTGACCTGCAGCCTCACACAGGCACATCATAGACTGATGGTGTGATGTCTGCTCACTGCAGCATGGGATCCCCTGCCAGGCCTCCAGGGAGTCCATGAAGTTACACCTCACTTGCTTGAATTTTCTACTGCATTGGTCTGCTGTGCTCATGAGGCTAGCTTCAGTGAGCTCCGTAGAGATCACCCTGTAGATTGCCTTCATTTTCTGGTGGGTGCCCATCATCATTTCAGAGACATGTCCCAACTGGAGGATGATCTTGGCACAGATCATTTAAACAGTGGGACTTGGCTCTCTAGCTCCGAGCAGCAGGAAAATGGCCATTTAAAGAGTGGGTGGGGCTTGGCTGGCCAGACGGGAACTCCCAGACAGACAGCCAAGCTCCACCTGCAGTTTAAATGGCCACTTTCCCGCTGCTCAGAGCTGTGGTGAAATGGTCATTTAAACTGTGGGTGGGGCTTGGCTGGCCAGCCAGGAACTCCTGGCTGGGCAGCCAAGCCCCGCTGTTTAAATGATCAGCTGCTTGTCGGGGATCTCCTTAACAAGCAGCTGATCCATGGGTTTGAATGTCCCTTTCTGTGCTGCTGCAAAGCAGCATGGAAAGGGGCATTTAAACCCCATGAACTGTCTCAACCCAGAGACAGACATGGTGAAGATTCACAACATGATATATATTGATGAAAGAGAGAAGGCAATCAAGCCAGACACCACAGAATCTACACTAAGAGAAGCTGATGCAGCACAGTAGCCAGAGATTGTGCAACTTTATGACCTGACTGAGACACATGAGACACATATCTGTAGAGCCCACAGAAAGAGAAGGGGAAGCAGAGCCAAGTTTCAGACGCTCGGCCAGAACAAACAAAGGAGTTCCATCAAAGAAATTTTCCTACCTGGAAAAAACAGAAGCTGTACCAGAACCTTCTAGCTGGGAAGACATAGAAGGAATGCCAGCAAGAGAAGCAGAGAAATGGAGAAAAGCTGCAAAAGAAGAAATTGACTCCCTGATCCAGAACAAGACATGGATTCTCACAGAACTACCACCTGAAAAGAGGATGGTAGGATGCAAATGGATCTTCAAAACCAAGCTTAATGCAGACGAAGTACAGAAGTACAAAGCAAGACTAGTTGCAAAGGGATATTCCCAGAAGTATGGAGAAGACTATGATGAAACCTTTGCACCAGTAGTGAAACGCACTTCAGTAAGAACACTACTGAGCATAGCAGCTGCAAGGAAGATGCATGTGGAACATCTGGATGTGAAGACTGCTTTCCTACATGGAGAGCTGGAAGAAGACGTGTATATGACACAGCCTCCTGAATTTGAACAGTCCAAAGACAGAGGACTAGTATGGAAACTGCAGAAGAGCATTTATGGATTGAAACAGGCTGCAAGGGCCTGGAACCAGAAACTGAACCAAATGCTTGTCAAGCAAGGATTGAAGCAAGCCAGGGCAGAACTCTGCCTGTACTCAAGAAAGAAAGACAACAAATGGGCTTTTATTCTAATTTATGTTGATGATCTTCTCCTTTGTTATGAAAATCAACAAGATTGTGATGAAATAATTCAGCATCTGAACCAAGAGGTTGAGGTGAAGCATCTTGGAAATGTCAGCTTTTACCTCGGCATCCAGATAGAGTGAGAGGAAGATGGAAGCTATCTTCTCAGTCAAAAGCAAAAGATCATGGACTTCCTAGACTACATGGATATGAAAGATGGAAAACCAACATGTACTCCAATGGAAACAGATTTCCTGAAGCAAGATGGAAGCAGTGAACCTCTGAGAAACATCAAAGTGTACAGAGAAGCAATTGGAAAATTGCTCTACATAAGTATGGTAACCAGACCTGACATAGCAGCAGCAGTTGGAATACTGTGCAGGAAAAGTGCATCACCAAGTGTGAATGACTGGAATGCAGTCAAAAAACTGGCAAGATACCTAAAAGGCACTGCACAACTGAAGCTCAAGCTACCAGCAAGTGACAATCCCAGGCTAGTGAGATTCATGGATGCTGACTGGGCAGAAGACACTACAGACAGAAAGTCTACCAGTGGACGAGTGTTCTTCTACGGTGGAGGGGCAATCAGTTGGACAAGCAGAAAGCAAGACCTTGTAGCAGCATCAACTACAAAAGCTGAATACATACCAGCAGCAGAAGCATGCCAAGAACTCAAGTGCATTCTACAACTGTTAGAAGATTTTGGGATAGATGAACCCAAACCTATACAACTCTTTGAAGATAATCAATCATGCATAAAACTTGCAAATACAGAAATAATTGGATCAAGAACCAAGCATATTGACATAAAGAGTCACATTGTGAGAAATATGCAAGAAGAAGGGCTTGTTGAGCTACAGTACTGTCCCATACAAGACATGATAGCAGACGTTCTCACCAAGCCACTCACCAAAGAGAAGTTTCAAAGTCTACGTGAAATACTGAACTTTGTGGACTTTGTACACTAGACATTGAGAAGGGGTGCTGGAAATTGCAATGTCTGGTGTACTGCAGCAGCAAAGGGAAGATGAGCCTTCTATGAAGGGGGCAGCAAGGATCACTTAGTTAGGACAGTGAGAGCAGCATCTCTCTTGTTTCCTAGGGGTCATTTCCTTGTCTTGTCTCCTTTGGGGCTAAACAGGGCAATATCCTGCTTCTTCTCTCTCCTGCCTCATTCACTCTTCTACAAGATGTAGTCAGATAGCAAGGACTCTATCTCTCCTCCTTCACTCTCAAGTATGTATTTCTTAAATAAACTTTTTGCCTCTTTAATCAGCACAGCGTAACTTCTCTGTTCTGTTTACACTCTGCTAACATATTGGACACCACAGCGTCTTTTTATAAAAAGTTTAAGCACAGTGTCTAACTGTTGGTGGTGTAATTCACAAAATGCCTCTCCTGTGCATATGCTCTGGACATGTTTAGTCATTCAACCTTTTTGGGAAGATGTTCTGTTAAACTACTTGCCTGTCTCTTGGAATCTAATCGGTGGTCAACAGAAATGGACCTTCTGTACCTTTATAGTTGCTAAAAGATTTATACTTCAGCACTGGAAAGACAAAAGCCCACTTCCTATAAATAACTGGACTGAAGATCTTATAAACTTATCAACATTTGAACATACCACATGTAGAAGGCAATTGTGTGCGAGGACTTATTGTTAGATATTTGGAAATCTTTTATAGATATCTATGTAAAGATGTGCCAATAGTGTTCTTGTAGACAGCATTGTTTTCTTTTTCACTTTTCTTTTCTACTGTTTGCTTTTTTATTTTTTCTGTTTCACATAATAAGATAATAAAAATTTTAAAAAGGAAAAAAAATGGCTCTAGAAACAAATAAGCAGTCAGCGCAATGCTCTTAACACCAGTATGATATCAACATTCCAACTAGATCCATCAAATAAACAAGCTGTACCATTCTGCAACAGCTGAAATGTCTGGATCATCATAAAAACAAAGCTCTACAGAGAGCCCAATACAATAGCCCAGCCTCAGGGTTATTCTTCTGACATTGATCAGTCCAGCCAAGAGAATGAGTCCAAATATGGGATCAGTTTCAATGCCAAAATAAAGATAGAAGAACATGGTTTAGGTCACAACATTAACTGTTTTTTTTCCATCAGGAGGGAAGAATGTAACATCACAGCTAGACTGCTAACGGATTAAGATTATTTTGAAGTAGGGCACAGCATCATTTCTGTTTTGCCTGGATTGAGTAAATATGGGTTTGTTACTTCCCTGTCAGTCCAGCTCTGGAATTTGTTTTCAAACTATGCAGACATTTTATTATGCCATTATTGACCATATCTTGAAAGCTTTTGCAATGGCATGGGAAAATATTTATGGACATTGGAAAATCTGCCTTGGGCATGCAGGTAGCATTCTCTTGACAGCTTCATTTCACACCCACAGTCAGCCCACATTCCCTCAACATAAATTTTCGCACATTGCAGAGACAAGATAAAATGCATGTACCCTTAAACAGAGCTTATTCAATGCTACCAAGAGTTCCTGCTTTGAAAAGATTTTTTTATTTGTGTCATTTATAGACCACCTTCCTCACTGAGAGCTAAACTACATGAATTACACAAGGATGTTCACATGAAGGGAGTTGCAATGTTAGCCAGGAAGCCAAGTTTTAAAAGATATATCAGAAGGCTCTGTCAATTTCCCCTCTCTACCGAACCAGCAAAGACCACTCCTCAGAGGGTTTATTTATTTCCTTTTCACCTCTTGAAGGCTCTGTCAGTTTCACTTCCCCTTCTAGGAGGCAAAGAGGAAATGAACCCTCTGAAGAGCAATCTTTACTGGCTCTGTAGAGAGGGGAAATTGACAGAGCCTTCCAATCTGTCTTTTAAAAGTCAGCTTCCCAGCTAACATTGTGACTCCCTTCATGTGAACGTTCTCATGTAATTCATCTCTTGTAGTTTAGCTCTGAGACTCAAGGCTGACTATATAGTGGCCAATCAGTTCCTCTGTAGGACCAATGACAGAACATACAGGCTGAGGATTTCCTAAGATGTTGACTCCTGGTAAAGGCTTCTAGAGGTTTACTTCCTCTGAATGTGGAGGTTCCCTTTAGTCACCATGTCTAGTAGCTACTGATAGACCTATCCTCCATTAATCTGTCATTTACAGACCACCTTTATCACTTAGACTCAAGGCAGATTACACAGTGTAAGTCAGTACGTTCAATTTCAAAGACATTTCTTTGTAATGTAATAGGACAAATTTGCAAAGATTTAAACCCAGCAGAAATCCTATACAGAGTTGAAGATGTGCTGCGACAGAGCATAAGCAATTCTAAGAGAGGCATATTAAACAACATAGAATCATACAGCAACAAACAGTAAATAGCAATAAAGTTTGTAGTTCCTGTCTCTTTACTGGTGCATCTATCTGAGAACAGTTCCTTACAGTACTTCCCTCCTATCTGAGTAAAAAGCCCTTTTGAATTTATACAGAAGAATTATATTCAAAGGTGAGAAGTAGATCTATCAAAATGACTATAGCAATAAAGAGTCTAAAGTGGTTTGATATGAAGTCTGAACTTTGTAAAATTAAAAATAACATGTATAATGAAGCAGCTATTCTGCTACAAGCCTTCTTTTTTTCTCTTCAGTTAAATACTCATCTGGTAAATTAAAAATATTCCAAAATTAGCACTGATGGAAACAATATCTGTGACGGACAGGAGAAATGCCAACTTCATTTCTCCTGGGAAACAGCCAATGAGAGCTGGCAGAATGCTGGGCTAGTGTCAGTTGAAAGTCCATTGGAAGGCAGTTATTGAAGAGAGAAGACTTGGAAGCTGCTAATGAAAGGCAGCAGAGAGATAGCTGGCTGTTAATTTGTTCTGTTACATAGAGCCAGTTTGATGTAGTGGTTAAGAGTGTGGGACTCTAATCTGGAGAACTGGGTTTGATTCCCCACTCCTCCACTTGAAGCCAGCTAGGTGACCTTGGGTGAATCACAGCTTCTAGGAGCTCTCTCAGCCCCACCCACCTCACAGGGTGTTTGTTGTTGTGGGGATAATAATGGCATACTTTGTAAACCTCTGAGTGGGTGTTAAGTCATCCTGAAGGGTGGTATATAAACTGAATGTTGTTGTTGTTGTTGTTAATCTTTTCTTGTTTGATCTCAATATATCTATGAGTTTTTAAATCATATACATATGTTCTATGTTATATATAAAAGTTATTCTTCATTCAGTTTTTAAACTGGCTGGTGTGAAAGTTGTTGGCTGAGGGGATATAAAACACAAACAAACTTCAAACACTCTGATCATTCATGACCAATGTGCTAATGTATTTAATCTAAATGGTGGAAGCATATTAAGGAAAATTAACTCTGAGTTCTCTGTCCCCAATAGTCCGGGGCAGTAGCTTGGTAAGGGGAAGCTGCTGCTATGTTCAATTGCACTGTTGCACTATTTGTAATTAATGGTATTGCCGCCATCAAGAAAAAGTGCTGCTATTTTTTTATATTTTTGTACAATGCTTTTAAACATTTTATATGAAATGTTTTAAATGTTTTAATGCTGTTATCCACCCTGAGCCTGCTTGCGGGGAGGGCGGAATATAAATACAATACAATAAAATAAAAAATAAATAAAGTAACTATTGGGAACAGGCTGTCTGTGTGGTGGAATCTCTGGGAAGAGGAGAGAGAGGACTTGGTGTGGATTTGGGTCTGGGATCTCTGCTTGATAAATAGAAGTCAGACAGGTGGTGTGTTGTGATAGCTCTTAACTGCCTGTGAAGCCCAAAAACTGTATAGGAAGGTTTAGTCCCTGAGAGCCAGTTTGGTGTACTAGTTAAGAGCAGCAGGACTCTAATCTGACTTGAAGCCAGCTGAGTGACCTTGGGTCAGTCATAGCTCAGTCTCAGCCCCACCTACCTCACAGGGTGGTTGTTGTGAGGATAATAATAACAACACACTTTGTAAACCACTCTGAGTGGGCATTAAGTTGTCCTGAAGGGCGGTATATAAATTGAAAGTTATTATTATTATTAAGATGAGTTAACAGTAAACATCATAAGTACATTAGCTAAGCTCTGGTACAATTTACAACAAACATAAATACAACTTAGGGGTGTGACCTGAAAAATACTCGGGTTTCCTGGTTCAGAAAAACCTGAAATCTGAAGTTTCATGCTGCTTCAGATTTGGGTTTCTAAGTTACTTCGCTATGCTGCTTAAAGATTCAGAGCATATGTAAGTGATGAGGAGGGGTAAGGGGGAGGCCCACCCCCACCCTTAAACCCCTTTCCCCCACCCCAACCCCACTTACCTGGCCAGGCAGAAGGGTGGACCCGCTGCAGTGCTGACCACCTGGCCGGCGGAGAAGGCCTTTCCACTGATGCCATGGCCTGCCGGTGTGGCCACGTGGGTGGAAGACCTTCCCCACTGCTGCCACCAGTGGCAGAGAGGGCCTTCTCCACCACTGGTGCCATGCAGCTGCGGGCGGCCCAGCCAGCTGTGCGGCAGAGAGGGATACCACCACCTCCGCCGCTGAAGGCCAGCAGAGAGGTGGGAGGGCTGCCTCCTCCAACACAGTGCCAGGTAAGTGGTGGGTGGGGAGGTAAGGGTAGGGAATGGGAAAGTTTAAAGGTCCCTTTCCTGCCACTTACAAGTGGCAGGGCCCTTTAAACTTCAGCTGGGATGTGGGGGGAACCCCCCCGCCTGCCAACTGAAGTTTAAAGGTCTCTGCCACTTGCGAAAGGGCCCTTTAAACTTAACCTCCAGGGACCCGAAGCTTCCAGAAGCATTATGAATGCTTCGGGAAGTTTTGACTCAGGATTTCCAAATCAGATACCCGAAGTGCACACCCCTAATACAACTACATAATTTAATGGAATGTGTATAAAGTGCCATCAAGTCACAACTGGCTTATGGAATCTCCAGCAAGGTGCTTTCAAGGCAAGTGAGAAACAAAGTTATTTCACCACTGCCTTCCCCTGCAGTCTTCCTTGATGGTCTCTATTCAAGTACTGACCCTGTTTAGCTTCCAAGATCTGATGAGGTTGGGCTATACCATGCAGTCTTCTCTCCCATAATGGAATAATAATGGAATATTGGATAGCATTTTTTTTATAACAGACTACTGAACCTCATTCTGTTTATAGTGACTACTGGACCTCACCCTGGAAGTTCTAACGAGAAACCAATTGCAGCGTCTAACAACGTCCCAGTTGAGTGATATATGGTTTATATTGGTTTATGATGACCATAAGTTTTGCATGGCACCAGTTCAACAGATCTGAGTTCTCTCTGGGTGAATGTACTGGCCACAACAAGTTACTTCTGTGTTAGGGATTCGGTTTCGTTTTCTCCGCCATGTCGGACGCTCCTCTTCGCTGGCTTGAGAGGAAGCGTCCGAGCACCCTGTCCGGGCGGCTGATCTGCGAAGATTAGCCCCCAAAACTCCCAGTGAGGGAGGCTGGGTCCGGGACGCTGCGGGAAGAGCCCCCCGGAATCAATGCGGGGGGTTAATTGCCCGTTTGTCCCTACGGAGGCCGGCGGACGTGCGCGGCGCCTCGAGTGCTGCCGGGCCATGAGAAACGGCAAAGAGCAGAACTAGGCGAGAGCCTACAAGTAAGCGAATTCCTTCTGTTATTACAAGCGTACGTGAAGGAGAGGTGAGATCTGAAGCTAAGAAGGCTCACTCTTCCCCTTTGCTGAGTCTCAAAATTTGGTTGGCGCCCCCCCCCAAATGGCAACAAAAAAACAAAGTCCTGCCCTTGGCAAGTCAGTTTCGGCTGCCTTAAAGGGAGAATCGCTGGAGGAAATTGTACGGAGGGCGGTTGGTGAAGCTATAAAACCCTTTGTTGACAAGCTGAATGAAACAGATCAAAGGGTGGGCTTAATTGAGAGCGAAGTGAAAACCATCAAGGAAGCAGCGGGGGGGGGGCAGAGAAGTCTGCTCGGGAAAGTGCGTCACTCGTGAAGGCTACGAATAAAGAGCTTAAACTGGTGGAGAATCAGTTGATCGGGCTACAAGTGGAACGAACACAGACAATTTTGCGCCTCCAGAATGTGAAAGAGGAGGAAAACGAGGACTTACGGGGTCTTGTCTCGGAACTATTGGCGACACCTGCGAGGGCAACTAAAGGAGAAGTTAAAAGCGCCATTTTGGAAGCCCGTCGGGCTACTTCAAAGTATGCAATGAAGCGTCAGTTGCCGCGCGAGATCATCATCGATTTTTCATCTAAGAGGATCCGGGACACTATCCTATACAATTCATACAATGCGGATTTGGACTTTTTGGGCAACAAAATTAAGATATTGAAAGACGTCCCATTTCTAGTCCGGAAAAGACGTTTTAAGTATAAAAAGTTCGCAGCTCTTCTGAGAGAACGTGGAATAAAGTACAAATGGTTATTTCCAGAAGGAATCTGGTTCACCCATAAAGATCAAGCCTTTAAGATATTATCAGAAGATCAACTAAAGGATTTTGAGGACAGGAACCCAGAATTCCAGTGCACCAAGCAAGACGAAAAGGAGAAGTCTGAGGGGGAGGGGGAGGAAACGAGCACTGCGGCTGCAGTTGCGCAGAGAGAACTCCGTCCGGGACCCAGGAGGGGAAGAAAAATTTAACTTGAAATTAAATTGTAATTTGCATTTAGTAACGTCAACCACTCCATCAATATAATATAAAGCTTTAACTTTTGAATAATGGCAGTATGAAGGGAAAACAGAAATGTAGTGTTTAGTGTTTAGTGTTTGTAGGGTACCTTCCCCTTTTTTCCACCCCTCCCTCCCTCTCTCTTTTTTCTCTCCTCTTTCCTATCCCTTGTGCTATTGTAGTCTTTTGTAGTCAATGTTTTGTAGGGTATGTATGTATGTAGTAGTTGTATGTTAGATATTGAAAATAAAAAATTATATATATATAAAAAAAAAGTTACTTCTGTGTTAGTACTTGAAGTATTTGAATGTCTGGACAAATAAGAAGGCCGATAATAAATTATATTCCTGCTGAGTTTGACAATGTACAGCCAGCCAATTCCCTTGAGGCTGCTGAAGAAACTGTAGGCTGAGTACTGCCATCTTTGAGGATCTAGGAGGGTGTAGCCTCCCTGACTGGTTAGCAGTCTCAGGTGGAAGATAAGCAAATGAAACTTATTAATAGCAACATAGAAATGCTTCAAAAGCAGGAAAATGCATTTCAAACTCTGTCTGCAAACAAAAGAAGAGAGGGCAGAACCTCTTAAGAACAAAACAACGAGAAAACAACAGATAAACACAAGATATCTGATAAGAGATTGGATCTAAATGCTTGAGAGAATAAAATTTTCTTCGCTTTGTTTTTACAAGATTTCAAGTTAACACCAGGTGAGCTTCTGCAGGGAGGGAGTCTCCAGATCTAGACAACAGCTTCCACCTTCGTCCACCTAAGCCCACTCCTTTTTCTGGGACTGCCCTCGTCCATGTGCTATGCCCATATATATATGCCCATATACAGACTCCCAACTATTTATTTAAATAGCCTGCGGCTGGACTATTTTAATGACTGTCTTATTATTGATTTTATATTTTTTTGATTAATTCACTGTATTTTATTAATGTTCGCTGCCCTGAGCCCATTTGTGGATAAATAAATAAATAAATAAATAAATAAATAAATAAATAAATAAATAAATAAATAAATAAATAAATAAAATCATTAAAACAAAATAAAACCAGGGCTTTAAATGTATACAAACAATGGAAACAACAGAAGTCACTGGGAAAGGAGAAGAAATCATTGAGCGAGTGCCAAGAGAAACAAAAAAAGTCTTCACTCACAGGCAGGATATGGCAGTAGAAGGGGACAGGTGAATCTCCCTGGAGTGAGAGAGTTTCAAGGCCGTCTCCCAGGTTGCCGCCAACCTAGTCTTGGAAGTTGGGGCATCTGAAGCAAGACCTCTGAAGATGTCCACAGTGGTTGGGTAGTAAGCAGTCCTTCCAGTATGTTGGTCCCAAACCATATAAGGCTTTAAATGTCAGCACCAACACCTTGAATTGTGCCAAGAATCATATTGGGAGTCAATGTAGAGGAGCTAAGACTTGAGAGACTTTAGCTGAACTAAGACTGTTCCCTATGATCCATTCCAGTCAACATCCTATATGCAGCATTCTGGAGAAATCTAGCATTCTAGCATTCTTATATTACTTATTTTTAAAAGGGCCCTAAAAACAGAAAAAATGGACATACAGTTCAGAAAAAATGTGGAAAATATCGTTTAGAATAGAATTGCAAAAGATGAGGGTGTGCTCTCATCAAATGGACCATGCCTTCAGCATTAAGGTTAAAAGGCATATTACTGACATTTGGAGATAATACTAAAATGAAGACAAGTCACATGGGCAGAAAATAACATTAGGAGACATTTTGAGAAACATATGATAAATATGTAGGGAGGAAAAAAAAACCTTAATAAGCATATTAGCCAGGAAGATGACTACAGAGGGAATTGATAGCGCTCTTCAAGTACTTAAAAGGTTTAAATGCCAGAGAGGTAGAGAAATTATGTTGGATGGAACAAAGACATAAAACTTAGGATAATAGGATGAAAGTCAAAAAAGAAAGGCTCATGCTGAAAAGCAGAAGCAACCTCCTGACTAGAAGATTTATGAGGCTTTGAAATAATGTCCCCAGAGCTGCAGAGAAAGTTTCATCTCTATGTACGTTTCAAATTTCACTTGACAAAAACGCAAATAAATGTACAGTAGGGAACTACCCTATATTATCAGGGAGCCACAGCATGGGGCTGAAAAGTTCTATCAAAGACTTTAAAGTGGAGCCTGACTCTCCATGGTGAAATGAGAGCAATCATTCTTTTTTCTTCACCTTCAAATATTTGTCATCAATTCCTGCCAGCACTGGTAGCAACATCCAAATGTAGTGAATCCTTGCTGATTTCAGTAGAGATTTGGGACTGAAAAACTCAAGGCCTTATGGGTTGAGCCTTTGAGAGTGGTTGCGTAGGAACATAGGGTCATGGTTCATGGGCACAACAGCTTATAGGGACCATCTGTGCTGCAAAAACTGGGCAAGTATTTGGTTGTTGGGGGTTTTCTGGGCTGTATTGCCGTGGTCTTGGCATTGTAGTTCCTGACGTTTCGCCAGCAGCTGTGGCTGGCATCTTCAGAGGTGTAGCACCAAAAGACAGAGATCTCTCACTGAGAGATCTCTGTCTTTTGGTGCTACACCTCTGAAGATGCCAGCCACAGCTGCTGGCGAAACGTCAGGAACTACAATGCCAAGACCACGGCAATACAGCCCGGAAAACCCCCAACAACCATCGTTCTCCGGCCGTGAAAGCCTTCGACAATACATTGGGCAAGTATTTTCTTGCTAACTCTATGACAAGAATTTATGACTGAAAAACAATGCTAGGACCTTACTTAAGCATAAGGATGAAAACGTGAGTTAAGGGTGGAATGTGAGGAATTTGAGGATATGGGGATATTATTATTACCCATATCCCCAAACACCTCAGGTTCCACCCTAAGCAGTGTTTTACTACTTTACTAACACTTGTATCTCAGCATTTCTGCAAAGAATTCAAGGCAGAAGAAATGGTTCTCCCTTCCTCATTTGTATTTTTGTGCTGTAGGTGTCTATTTGATAATGAAGGAACTGGAATGCTTCATTCTAAATGCTATTTTAGATATAGTGGGTGTTTCAAAAACATGGTGGAATGGGAAATCAATGGTATACCATTACCTCTGGATATAAGATCTATGGACAGGACAGCGAAGGACATGTAGGAGACATGAAGGAGTTGGGTGTGTTTAGAGTTGGGAGGAGATGACTAAAAGGTGATATGAAGAGCTGTCTAGAGATGGGCACGAACCAAAATACAAACCAAAATTTGTCACAACCAGGTTGGTTCATGGTTAGTGAACTGTCGGTTTGTGGGAGCTCATTTCTTATGAACGGTGACGGATTTTAGCCTAGTTCATTTGGTTCATATTTTGGTTTGCCACTGCAGATAGCCTGGAGCCGATCAATCAGTTTCCTAGGCAATGGAGTGATGGGCTCTCTGCAGACCTTCTGCTGACCTGGAAGTGACATTTTCGCGAACCGAACAAACCAGTTCACAAACTGGGGCAAGTTTGTGAAAGTCCATGGTTTGTGGTTTGTGAAACTTGATGAGCCTTGAACCTCATGGTTTAGAATTTTCCCGGTTTGTGCCTATCTCTAGTACTGTCACATAGAGAATGGAGTAGAGTTGTTTTCTGTTGTCCCAAAGAACAGAACAGAACTAAAAGGTTAAAATCTAACTGAAAGCATTTTCATCTAAATATTAGGAAGACTTTCCTGGCAGTTTGAACAGTTCCTCAGTAGAACAGGCTTCCTCAGGAGGTGATGGACTCTCCTTCACTGGAGCCTTTTAAGCAGATGTATATCGCTATTCGTCAGTAATGCTGATTTTATGACTCAATATGAATTTTGGCAGATCCTTAGAGGGAGAACAGGAAGGGAAGATCCAGCACTTGGCTCTCGTGGCCTTTTCTTATATGCCTAGGATGATGACAGTTGCCACTTTGGCCAGGGATACTGGAGGTTTTTTTCCTTCCTCTAGGCATTGACCAGGGGTTACTGGGGGAGTAGGGGAGTAGTGGGCATAACTGTGAATTTCGGGGTTGGACAAGATGCACCTTCATTTCCCCTCCAGCTCTATGTTTCTATGTTGAGGAAGGTGTTGCTTTGTACATAAAAGAGGGCATAGAGTTAAACTAGAAAATATTAAAGGAATGAAATCCCCAACATAATAATTAGGGGTGGAGATACTAAGCCACTGTACTATCAGCCACCTGTTCAAACTCTTGGGACTGATCTTGAAATGAAAAAGGAAAAGAAAATAAGGGAAGTGACTAAAACAGATTATGTTGTGGTATTGGTTGACTTGGACTACTCTCAGGGCCAAGCTACACATGACGAATGACACTTGAACAGCAAGTGTATTTCTCCCTGTTCACTTGCCCTCCACTAAATCCACTTGCCGTTCAAGTGTCATTCGTCATGTGTAGCTTGGCCCTCAGATGGAACATTATGGTCTAAAAATGAGGTGTCTAGACTTCATAAATTACTGTTCACTGGAACACTTGGCCACAGAGCCAACCAGATGGGTAGTGTTCTTGGAGTCAAATCAATATAGGATGCTTGGAAACTATTTAAAACCACAATGATCGAAGCCCAGATAAAAGGCATTCCCCACGTTAGGAAAGGTATTGTCAAGTCAAAAAGGTTGTCCTCGTGATTACTGATCCAAGTCAAGGAAGCCATAAAAAGCCATAAAAAACAAAAAGGTTTCTTTTAAGGACTGGAAAGTCTATTCCAGTGAAGCGATTAGAAGGGACCATATGGTCTGACAAAAGAAGTCTAAGTAAATAAAAACAAAAGCAAAAAGAGAATCAGAGGAGTAGATTGCTAAAAGCATCAAACCAAACAATAAGCATTTCTTTGTATATCTTTAAATATATCTATGGATACCCCTTCCAAGAGGCAACATCATGGAAAGTCCTCAGCCTGTATATTCTGTCATTGGTCCTCCAGAGAAACTGGTTGGCCACTGGGTCAGACAAGAGGTTGGACTAAATGGAACACTGGTCTGATCCAGCAGGGTTCTTCTTATGATATTATGCTAGGCTGAGGACAAGTAGATGGTTTGAAGTCACCTAGTGAGATTCACAGCTAAGCTGGGGAGTCAGAGGTCCAAAGGTGACACTCTGATTACTCATTATAAGTATCCAAAGTGATTGATCTACCTGATTACATTTTTAGTAGTAAGACCAATAAATTATTGGGCAGTTGGCAATCTAACATGTCTCTTCCCAACCTCAGTGTAGCGGGCTTGTGTGGTAGTGCTTTGCTTTCAAAGTATCTTAGACAAGGCAAGTTGTGACAATGATGCTCTCATAAGGAACAGTTTAATATCCATATAGAAGCCCAGAATCACAGACATAACCATTAACCTTTGCCCCCTAGTTATATGGCCAATGTTGAGAATGCCCCATTCATCCATTATCTGATATCATATTAGCTCTCAGCATGGAATCCACTTAAATGGTTGTGTTAGCAAAAGTGGCTTCATTGGATTAAGTCATCTGGTGTATAATTTCATTCAAGTAGATCCTTTGTTGGAAGGGAAGGTGACATGGTATAGCCTGATCTTGTCCGATCTCAACAGCTAAGGAGGGTTGGTACTTGGATGGGAGACCACCAAGGAAGATTCTGCGGAGCAAGAAAATGGCAAACCACCTCTCCTTATTTACCTTGAAAGTCCTTTGCTGGGGTCACTATAAGTCAGTTGTGACTTGACAGCATGTATATAAATCCTTTGTATGTCTTTCTGAATTTACAAAACAATTTTTCCCCAGAAGAATTTGGTCCTAAACCTTTCTTTAACTGCCTAGTTTTTAAAGAAATCCTTTCCATTATGCATTTAATATAACATTTCTGACTCAAATTTATGCTGACAATATTTAACAGCATTCAATAGACAAATGACTAAAAAAGAGAATTTTCTTTGTATTTTACCATTTAAATTACTCCTCGAACCAGCCTATTTGGAATAGTGCTGATAACCTCCTTCAGACCAAACAATAAGTAACGTGTGACTCTAAAAGCCATATTTCAGCTAGCTAAATCATGGCGGTGGAAATAAATTTGTACATGGTTGGCAAAGTATGATGTCTATTGTAAGACAGATGCAGTTTGAAGACTTTTTTTTTTTAAAAAAAGGAGAGAAGAGTCATTTTGTTCTTTATTGATGGGCCAACCCAACCATAAAAGATGCATTTCCTCTTATTTATCATTTCATTCTGCTGATTATTAGCAACACAGTGAAGTGGCACCATACAAATGCTAATTTGAGTATATTCTCAAAGCTAGGTGAATAGGCTGTTGCCAAGCGCACATGTAGATGATTTTACAATTTTTTTTTAAAAAAATATAAAATGCTGTTGATAAATGATGGCTGAAAATGGAAGCTTATCTTTTTTTAAAAAGACACTGAAACAGAGTAAAAGGTATGAGGCAAAAAAAACCCAGCAGTTCAAATGAATAGCTAGAAGAAACCAATTTAGAAGTGGAGAGGGAGTGAACAATGGTATCCTGGCCTCCATAGAAACATTAAAGGCGGCCTTTTAAAATGGTCAATACTATCAGTTTTCAACTTCTAAGGTAATGTTCAAATAGCAGAACAGAGTATGATGGGGGAAATACAGTAGACTCAAACAAAAACTTTGGTAATTATAGTTATCTCTATGGGTTCTAAACTATTTCCATAGAGCTTATTCACCATACCTGCATCTGTCTGCTGTCCTTCAAAAAAAACACACACCCTTATTTATAGATTTTCAGATTTATAGAATTTCAAATGTATTGTATTAAATGCATTTTTGTTCTTTGGGACTTCTATGGTGATATAGAGTATAAAAATTCTAAATAAATAAACCATAAAATAAATAAATAAATACCTATCCTACGATCTTCAGTGATAGAGCTTATGTAGGAGGAACAGAAGAATAGCTCTTCCTGGAGGTGAAGGACTTAACTAGCACTGCATTTACTTCAAGAACTTGTCTTAAAATTATAAGAAACATAGGTTATTATGCAAATAAGTTTAAACGATGGTAGCAGTTCATTTACTTAACAGATACTGTGCATTTATTCTATTCTTACTCTGAAATGTGAAAGAAGGGTAAACTACTCAAGAGTCACTTTGTTAGTAAGGTTATGCATTAAAGAAAATTGGGATAACATAAATTAATTCCAAATCTCAAATGATGACATTCACCAAGAGACCCCAAAAGAGCTAGCTGGGATACTCTAAGAATATGCCCATCCTAGAATTTTATAGATTACGTGATACTGATTGTGTAACCTTAAGCAGAGTTTCACTCTTCTAAGTATACTGAATTCAATGGGCTTAGAATTGACTTCTGATAGCACTATGAATGTGCCATCTCATTGCTCTCAAACAAAATGCTGTAGGATTTTGGTTCATCTTCCATTGCTTTTATAGGTAATAGATTAATGTGTCCATAGCAGAAACAAAAGAAAGGTCTCTTTGGGGTTCTTCTTTCTTTTCAACTTTCTGTCCTTCTTGAAAGTTAATTTTTCAAGTCCAACCAAATAGTGCAATTTGCTACACAAAAGCAACACATGATTTATAGTCATGCAAACAAAATGGATACAAGTTTGGAGTACACACACACTCATTTTTCCAAATGTGGTTCCTCCATGCCAAACACAAGTAATATTAGTGATAAGATATGGGGGTGTGACTTGTGGTGTACGTGTGTATTTTATCTAGCTAAACAGATTTTGGGAACTATTAATCTGGCAGGTGTTGCCAGCATTAAAGTTGCAAATAAAAATGGCTTATATTTTTTTAAATGAAGAAAAGTAGACATGCCTCCCCTTCCCAGGTTTGATCTTCATTCTGCATGACATGAGCCTTACTCAGCTCACAAATTTTGGCCTTGTTAATTCTCATCTCTGTGAAACTCAACAAGAAATATGGGTTTGTTTTTACTCCCCAAAAGAAAGTAAGTTATAAAAAAATGTTGGCAAACTTTACACAAGGAGGTGGCAACCTTTTGCGGCTAAAAGCTACAATATCATCATGGGGAAGCATTTTAATACATTGTTACAAATTAGTGCTGAATTCTTGAAGCTCTCCCATTAGTGCTAAATGAGTTCATCATAATTGCTATTATTATCATAAATACCAAATGAATTAATAATGATTAGGCCAATATATTACTCTGCTCTGCATTATCATCAGAATTGTTTATAAAATCTCACAATTAAGCTGACAATTACTGCAGAGTCCCACTTGGGTGGGGTGGGGGGGGGATTAATGACTCTGCAGAGAGAGGATACAAATTATTCATATAGACCCCCCCCCATTAGTTGAAAACTGGGTATAAAAAGACAGTGGCATCACAGACTAGTATAAAAAGACAGTGGCATCACAGACTAGTATAAAAAGACAGTGACATCACAGAATTGTTTCCAAGTGTGATTAGGGTGAAACCTTTTTAGCCAGACCCTAAGATTTTGCTTAGCTGAAGTAACAGAACGTAGACATGGATCAATAATGGTCCAATTATGCCACAAAGAGGAACTTGATCTCCTTACTGTGGTATAGGAATTGGGTATTGCCCTCTGTTACATTGCCTCTGCTACATTTGGGGGCTGGGAAGGGTGAGCTACTTGTGTGACACTGTTCACCTATGCTGTAGGGACATGGTGGGAAAATATAGTGCATTATGGGAAGTTCAAGTGGCCTGCTTACTGCCTGCTATTGGCAGCTATTACTGGGATCTGTTGGAAAATTTGTCACTTAGGGGAAATGCAAAATCATGGACAGACTAGATAAACACTAAATTGTAAGGCACTTTTTTCCTCTGAAAGTATTTATTTCTGTGTCTGTGATAACTGTATTTTTCTTTTAAACAATTGCCAGTAGCATGCAGCAGCAGGGATCGGTGGCAGGATTCACCACACAAATCGATGCAGAAAGCAGCCAGGTGAACAAGTTCAAGCTGTTCCCTGTGACCTGAGTTGCCCATTGAACAATGAGCTTTCTGATTGCCAGACACAATCATGACACAAGCCCAACCTCTAGTTGTTGAACACATCAAGTGCTGAATTGTTTTCCCTTCTTGACTAACAATAGATAAACCATAACAAACTTCGCTGTTTGTACCACATAAACAAAAGTATTAGCTAATGTCAACTGAAAATGGCGGGAAAGAGACAAAGGCCCTGACCTGATTAGCCATAGCATTCACTTTCCACCCTCCCCTCAGAGCACAGCCTGCACTGATAGGAAGTATTGATAAAGGGAAAAGAACAAGGGGGAGAGTGGATGACAGTGTGACGCAGTGATCAGAGCAGAGGTTCCAGAGCCAAATGTAATGTAGCTCTCTAAAAAAAAAAGCGTAGGTTTATTGCAAGGGAAGGTGGGGTGCTAGAATAACCAGTATGTGAAGGATATAGCCGGGAAAGTTTTTTTTCTTTCTTGTGGAAGTAAAAGTCTTCACAGAAAGGGAAATGGCAGCTGCCAGTTACTAATACAAGTGTTAGCCATGCAGAGATTTCGGCCCCTTCCTGGCAGGCAGCTATGCTGCTCAGCCAGGGGCCGGATATTGCTGCACCGGAGGGAGGACGGCACCACCCCCTCCTTCCTTATATGGAAATGCTGGGAGGGCTGAGCGAGTGTAGCTACGCAGCTCTGCCCTCCCAGCTCAGTCCGGTTCAGTCGCTCGGCCCACCCGCCTCTCCCTAATTTTATTGGTGTAGGATTAGCCGGCTGCCGTTATGGGGCCAGGTAGGAATTTTTTCCCTCCTTTCCGAATTGGCTCTGGTAAAGGGGTTTTTTTCGCCTACCTTACACTGATGCTTGGGGACTGAGGAATTTGGTTCGAGGTGGTGCCTGTTAGGAGAGTCCTGGCTGGTTTGTAGGAGTAGGGTGCGGGACGGTGAGCACCCTTGGCGCTTCCCTATGTGGGAAGAGGGGCCTGCCTAAAGGGCTGGTACTGCTGTGACGGCTGCCAGGCCCACAGGCAGGCTGCCTTCGGGAACCCCAGCCCGCGAGTCCTTTCCCTCACTGCTATACGGCTGAGGTGTCAGGAGCTTAAAGGGGGGTGACCAAATTTGCCTGGCTGGCTGGGTCCGCCCCATCCACTGGATGGGTCCCACCTGGGGCTTCGGGGCTCGCCCAGACAGGTCAAGGTGGTGGTCCAGGTGGGACACCGTGGCTTGACCTGTACCGCTTTAGGTCCTTGTCGCTGTTTGGCTTGTTTTGTCTGTATAAAGTTAATAAAGTGGCCCTTAGATCCAACTTGGTGTCCGTCTCTTTTCTGACTGGGGTGGCAATTATGCCAGCGCACTAAAACAATTGATCGTTATATTTATTATGTATTGTGAAAACTTGTGTTTGCCACTTCCTAATAAAGTACAACATACAAAAGTACTTCCTAATAAAGTACAACATACAAAGTATAATAAAGTACAGCAACCAGTGTTTAGGATGCAGAAACTATATGGATCATTAATCAACATGTCAATTGTTAAGCTGTAAAGTTACAGTAATGAAAACGGACTTTCTAATACTGACTCTTTGTGGACTCCAGCTCTGAATTTTGACATAGTCTGTCCCTTTAATTATAAAAGATTGCTGACCTCTGAGTTAGAACATTGGATTAGAACTGGTAAGGCATAGGTTCAAGTATACACTCTGTCATGAAGATTACTGGGTGAGACTGGGCTAGAATAAAATTTATGGGAAGGATGTAATCAGATAAAGAGATTAAATTGCTGCACTTTGGTGGACATGAACCTTCTCTTTACTCCAGTATTCAGCATAAAGTGCAGTAGATAAGTATGGTAGCAATGGAATACGTGGAGGCTTTGAAGTGGAGTTATATAAGACTGTTTCATTACTCCCTCAAACTTAAAAACATGTGGAGGAAAGTCCAATTGAAATACTCTGAACTGATCCTCAATAACGTATTCAGGACCAAGTCTTTATGTCCTTTTTTAAAATAGAAACTTGACTAGAGCAGAAAAAGAGATTTTAAACCCATAACAATATTGTACTCAAAAGTTTTCTTTGCAGTTCAGAACAACATGAATTCATTTATTTGATCTGAAAGATTATTTGACCTGAGGATCCATAAAATGTCCGCCCTGTTCAGAGTGGTGGATTTTGTTTTTCTGACATATTGATTCATTTAAAGGGAAAGGTCATTCTCTCCAAGAAGACAAGAAAGTAGTTTATTTCTTTAATGTCACAAGTCATGGAAATGTACAAATATCCCAGCCCACTGTGGCAATAATGATATATACATGATGATAATTCATCAGTGAATAACATTTTCTGGGCAGACATCCAGAACAAAATTTGCATACACTCTGCTCCTGTTCAAAAGCTAACTGGTCTAAGGGTTGACACATTTTTTCTGCTGAAACTCCTGTGCCATTAATAGCAATACAGCAGATAAATAAACAACATATGATTTTTATACAACCATATGGGATCTAAGCCATCATGTGTCTGTGATCAAAAACTGCGCTCATACCTCTCTACAACTTTGAAGGAACAACTCCAGCATGCCTATTGATCTCCTGAATGTCCCATAACAGGATCATTGATTCTAGTTGTTATCGATTGTGTTAATACATTTAAGTAAGAAAACCATCCCCTTCCCCAAAGAGTTCATAACTCAGAAATGTGAATGAAACACGTAAAGTACGAAAACCTTTATCAAATTGCTGAGAGGGCGTATCAAAGATAGAATATTGATTTGGGAGACACCTTAGTCAGTTCACCTTCTTTCAGTATGCACAGAGATAAAGCCTAAGGTGCAAAACTATCATTCACACTGTCCCATTTCCTTACTAACTACAGCACTCACAAAGTGCATGTGGCATTATATGTTTATGGACATAAATATTTCATTCATTAAATCAACCAAGAACAGTGAAATTAGCAATCATTAACTAATGTCCTAATTAGTCTAATCATGACTAATTATGGTTATTAGACTAATGGGCTTAATTCTCTAGCACAGTGTAAGTGTGGCAGAAGGTTAAGAAGCCTATGACAAATTGATATTTAAAATATGATGCCGTGCATTGAAACTAATTGATGATGAAGGACTATATATGAACTGAATAATAAAATTCTATGGTATCATCAGTGCATGGAGTAATGCATAATGGACATGCAATAATAACTAGATTAATCCATTCCATTGAAACATAATATTTTTGTGAAATAAAATGATTTTGAGTAACCATAAAAGAATAAACACTGATAGATTTGTTGGGTGTTTGGAATATCATCGGTGGTTTTAAATTTTTATGCTATGTTTTTATTTTTATATTGTTGAGCTCTGCTCTGAGTTCACTTGTGGGGAGATTTTCATGGAACCCATTTGCTAGTACTGTGCCATATAAACAAATATGTATGTCATATGTGTCATAAATGGGAGTAATTAGTGGGGTGTACTTCAGAGAAAAGGCCTATTGCATAATTGAAGTTTCAGATTGGAGACCAAGACAAGCATTATTGGGACTGTTTTAATCTTAAAAGTTACAGTACTATAGTAAAACTTGGATCGTTTCATAAAAATGGTCTTCATTCTCTCTGAATTACAATTATAACATATTGATTTATATATACCAAGAACGGCAGAGTAATTTTTTTAAAGAATTGCTTTTATTCAGAAGGTTGGATGCTTATAATATATGACTTCATCCTTTCTTTCAAGTTGACACTGGAAAAATGTTTATTGATCCTCTTGTGTACAATTGATTTGATAAACTTAGTTCTGTCTTGCTTAACAAAGGCGTGATATCCATTGACTTAGATTTTCAGATTTTAAGTACAGATAATTGTTCTGACTTTCCTTTAGAATTTTTTAAAAAATTAATGCTTATATACTGTCAAATTCCTATATCCTGTGAACTTCAGTATATAGCATGAGCTTTTCATATTGTAAATGATGATCAAGTATAAACATCTTCAGGAACGCCCAACGAGGGAAATCTGGAAAGACAAGATGGCAGAATACGCAGTGATGGCAAAACTGACAAGCTATTTAAACAGAAGACCAATGAGAGAATTTGAAGAGAAACAGGGGAATTATTTTACTCACAAAGGAGAAAATGCATAAAATGTTTTAGTTTTAGAAATCTGAATAAGATAGTATACTGATATATTGTTCTAGACTGAATATAAGGTTAGGATCTGATAAGATGGAAAATGCTTAAGTATCATTGACGAGGTAGAATACAGGATATGGAAACTTTGGCATAATAGTGAAAAGAAATAGAAATGATCTGTATAGAAGCATTAGACCATATTAAGATATAGCAGTAAGAATGTGCATGGAGTCCGCTCGTTTTGATCTTCAGTTGATCTAAAAGTGAACACTCTGTAGAAAAAGAATGTATATAGTCAGTAAGGTACACAGAAGCTGGAATAGTAGTTGCAATCTTCATTTTAATATTGATGAACTCTGATGAAGGTATGTTGTATGTACACTGTATCTTAACAACCCTTGTTGTGCAAAATCTTACCTTTCCTTGGACCCTGTTATCCCCCCCCCTCTTTTTTCTGTACCCCTCTTTGTTTTAGGGGCGGGGGGAAGTATGAACATCTTCATCTTGGAACTTCCAGGATCTTTACAGGTCAAGTCCTGAAGACTGGGCTCAGTTTGTATTTATCTTGACCCTGGTCTCAGAGTCAGCACACGCCTTTCCCAATATTATAACAACCCCTTTTCCTCTAAAGCTTACTTGGGGGCAGCAATTAAATGAAGGCCCTGTTGCATTTTTCATTGGGCAGTAGCTGCACTGTGGGTGCCAGGACTGCTGAAAGGAACTTTGCAAGAAAAAATCAGAGCAAAGAAAATGTTATTAATATAAACATGGGTTCCACGCACACAATGGAGCAGCATTGTCAAATTGGTTTTAAAAAACCATGCTGAAAAACAGAATTAATTAATCTTCAGTGCCTTTACAATTTTTCATATGCTTGTCATTTAAAAAAAATAACCTAATTGTTTCACTTATAGCTACACTTGTGTTAAGGCTCAGTTTTTATAATAATAATATATTTATTGTATTGTCGAAGGCTTTCACGGCCGGAGAACGGTGGTTGTTGTGGGTTTTCCGGGCTGTATTGCCGTGGTCTTGGCATTGTAGTTCCTGACGTTTCGCCAGCAGCTGTGGCTGGCATCTTCAGAGGTGTAGCACCAAAAGACAGAGATCTCTCAGTGTCTCTCACTGAGAGATCTCTGTCTTTTGGTGCTACACCTCTGAAGATGCCAGCCACAGCTGCTGGCGAAACGTCAGGAACTACAATGCCAAGACCACGGCAATACAGCCCGGAAAACCCACAACAACCAACAATATATTTATTGCTTTTCTGGCCGAAGCCATAAGCAATACAAACACCAACAAAATATGAACTGTACACTTGAACATACCCAATTCACATAGACATAACTCGTCATTATCGCTCAGTTTTTTTGAATTTAATAAATTTTAAATAATTTTTATGCTTTCTTCAGTGTAAGGAAAAAAGTCCCCTTTACTTACGTACAAATGAAATTATCCTATACATAAAAGCCAAGCCATATTGGTGACGACTCACTTTTTATCCAGGTACAGGGGCACTGAAGGCCCTCTGGTGTGCTAGGATAAAAGAAGAGTTGTCAGCAGTAGGCCTCTGAGGGGCCGCAGAGCTGGTGGAGAGGCACAGTACAGGGTGCTCCCCCAGTGTGGCCTTCCTGTTACCTCCATAGTGGCTGTGGTGCCATGCTGCGCCTCCCTGCTGACTCCGTGGCCCTTCAGAGGCCTGCCTGTGGAGCTGGCAGGAAGGTGTAATGTGAGGGACTCACCCTGCACAGCCTTCCTGCCACCTCTGCAGGGGCTGCAGGGCTGTGCTGCACCTTCCTACTGGTTCTGCAGCCCCTCAGAGGCCTGCCTACAGAGCCAGTGGAGAGGCGCAGCATGGCCCCACAGCTGCTACAGAGATGGTAGGAGAGGCGCAGCATGGCCCCACAGCTGCTACAGAGATGGTAGGAAGGCCGTGTGGGTGGGCAGGGCTCCCCACAGCTGCTGTGGGGCCTTGGGAGCTCCATTCTGGGCCTCCATGCCACAGTATCCGAGGGGCCATGGAGCTGGCCAGGAGACACAGCATAGTGGATCCCCACCTCTCCCACATGGCCTTTCCAAAGCCCCGCTGTTAGAGCCTGTTGTGTTTATTTTTACAACAGGCTCTGTTGCTAGTATAAAATCTATTTTAAAAGATTGTTTATTATTTTGGGGAGAATGTGGAAAAAAACTGGTCACTGTGTACCTGTGAAAGCTTAGAGCCACAATGAAAAAGTATGGGTTAAGGGATGGTGTTGGGTATATCCTCCTCAGCAACCAACTTACATGGTTATCAAGATATATTGCGTATTGTGGAATGCAGACAGACAATTATAAAACCAAATTGCCATCATAAAGATTCATGATAGCATTCTCTAGTTTCTCAGTGTAAATCAGCAATCAGTAACAGGGGTTGGATCCAGCTAGATTTTTAATCTGATCTAATATCCCTCACTACTACAGCCCCATCCTGCAAGGCTTTTGCACACAAGGGTCCCATGATCCTCAGAACAGACTTTTTGTGGTTTAAACATTCATCCTCCTTCCTTTTTTACCAGCAGAAAATCTAGCTGCATCCAACTCAGTATACCTTCCAGAATTATACATACAAAACTAGCAGATACAGTGAATGAACAATTATATGAAGCACTATAGACTGGGACTTGTTACAGAGTGTTGTTGTTTGAGTAGAATATTGATCATATTGGGATTCCTGTAAAATGTATGAAAAGACTTTTGCAGAACTACATGTGTGAGGATGGGCAGAACAGAAGTCACCATCAATGTTTCCTGTGAGAGATCTTTCACCGATTTGCAGATCCACTGCAAGTATTTATCCCTTTGAGGATCCATTCTCCTTATTGGAGTGTTATGCAAATGAATCACTGCCAATATATTCCAGAGAAAACAGTGGCTCAGGATTTTAGTACATCAAGAAAGAATGAAGTGCATGGCAAAAAGTACATACTAATGAAATTCTTCAAAGAAATTCAATAGGCTTAGTACTCGGGTACAGAAGAGAATATTGAATTAGTTATTCACATTTGCAGAAGACTGGTGAAAAAGATCAAGAGGAATCTGCCCATTTCTAAATATAAGTGACGCTCACATTGGACAATATCAGTAAACTAAGTTTTTCACGTATTTATATATTA
Source organism: Eublepharis macularius (assembly GCF_028583425.1). Classification (NCBI taxonomy): domain Eukaryota; kingdom Metazoa; phylum Chordata; class Lepidosauria; order Squamata; family Eublepharidae; genus Eublepharis; species Eublepharis macularius. The sequence goes on from NC_072799.1 coordinate 72,757,819, forward strand.
AACTGTTACGTCCTGGCTTCCCACCATTCACGGCTGCTCAAGACAGCTTATAAGAGCCCAACAAGCAGCGCAATTAAAACCTCAACCAATCCCATTCCGCAAACAAAATCAATCAATACACCATTCTTACACCTTCTGCAATTGTCAGACTATGGAATCCCAGTTATCTAGAGTTCGTCTCCCCCCTTCTGCAAGAAGCACAAGGTCTCTTGGTTTCAAAAGGTTTATTGGAAGATTATGCTCAGGATACAGGGGTCCATGATCCAAGGACTTGAGGCCCTTGGCTGAACCAAAGCTTTGTTGAGAATGACACATAAAATGAAAGTAACAACACTTCAAACACCCCTTCCCAGCCTCCCCCCTTAGTCCTGTCTAGAAGGCCTGGGAAGGCGAGGACATCAAGGTTGGTCGGGCTGATAAGAGTTCTTCGTTCCCATGGATATAGGCGGCCTGGGCAGCACCTGGGCCTGGAGGGAGAGAATTAAATAACTACAGATTATAACAGGAGAACATGGCGTAGCTATGGCTTGAGAACTGACATTCTGACAGCAATATAAAATCCCACATAGGCCTTACTGCCTGAGGCCTGTCTGAATATTACAGACTTTCACAAGCCAGTGCGGGGGCTGTTTTTGCAGTTTCAAGGAGAATTTTCTAAAGAACCACAGCTGCTGCACAGAAAACTATGAGCCCAATCCATGGCCAACCAAATAATTTAAAGGGAGAGATCTAACAGAAGGAAATTCTGAGTAGAGATGGGCACGAACCAGAAAAAATGAACCATGTGGTTTGTGGTTCGTCAAATTTCACAAACCACAAACTTTCACAAACCTGCTCCCGGTTTGTGAACTGGTTCATTTGGTTCATGAAAACGTCACATCCAGGTCAGAAAATCGTCACTTCCGGGTCAGCAGAAGGTCACTTCAGGCCAGCAGAAGGTCACTTCCGGGTCAGCAGAAGGTCTGCAGGAAGTCCATCCCCTGTTGCCTAGGAAACTGATTGATCGGCACCAGGCTGTCTGCAGTGATGAACCAAAAACCGAACCAAATGAACAGCCCGGAAAATCCACAACAACCAACTAGACTAAAGTTCGTGGCGGTTCATCAGAAATGGGATCTGATGAACTGCTGGCTCACGAACCACGGACCGATCTGGTTCATCATGAATTTTGGTTCATATTTTGGGTTGTGCCCATCTCTAATTCTGAGAGATTCATAGCAGGAACTTTTCCCTATCTAAATATAGAGTTTTCAATCACACTATCAGCCCAATCCTGTCTATTTATAAACATGACCCTGTAAAGTCAATGAGACTTACTTGAGTGAAGGTAAGCTTAAGATCACAGCTCCGAAATCATGACCTCTTAGAAGCAGATTTCTATGTGCATTGTTGTCTCCCAGCCTCATAGAACTGTGCTATTGTTCTCATCTTTATTACAAAATATTTTTGTCCCACATGTAGTCTAAAGATGCTAATTCTGCAGGATGTGCTTTAAAAAAAATACTTAGACTGTCCTTTTAGCATGTTCAAAGTATCACCCTCCCCATTAATTTCATGATTGAGTTGCCTTTGTTCTTGTATTTTGAATAGGTAAGCAAAAGAAACCAGCTGGTATTTTCTTAAATTTTCATTCTGTATGTACTGCTGACATCCTACTTTTTAAAAAATATTCCCCTCTTGACTAAACAATCTTATTCTGAATTGTTTTCAACAAGCAGAACTGTTGGTTCATTCTTTAGTTCTGTTATCAAATGATCATTCTGACCATTTCTAAGGCTGTGTGAAGGACAGAGGTCCGGTGAATTTAGGCCTCTCATCAAATAGGCATTATTTTCATTTTCTCACCCCTGATCTTTTGATCTGAAAACCCAAACTTAAACTTTGCTTCTCCCTTGTGACAATCAAAACCATATTTTGCACCATTTTCCATTTCTTGGGAGTTGCCAGGTCTTCTGTTATGGTGGCGGATCCCCCACTCCTCACCTTCACTTACCTAGCCAACAGGGTTAAAATGAGTCTGGAGAGGGGGCAGGCATAGATGCAAAGCATGCCCATACACGCCCCCTGGAAATTGCATCATTTCCAGTATGACCTAGAAGTGGTGGGTTGCATCCGGTCCAATTTTTTTAAAAAAATCAACCCCAAACATACCATTTTCACTATATTTGGGGACAACCTGGAATGGCCTGTCACTTCCAGGTTGCGTCAGAAATGGCGTAATCATTGGGGGACACGGGCAAACAAAGATGAGTATCCTGCACTCCCTCCACTGTGTTTTGGACTTGAGAGGATCTGGCAATCCTGGCAAGGCCTTGAGAGGCTGTACTGCCTTATATCTCTGCAAGAGAAGTCTCTGCTAGAGACTTGCTAGAGTCTCTGCTAGAGACTTGGACACTTCTGGAGCCCCCCTCCCCAACGAGCACAGTTTGAGAAACACAGAGCCACTTTGGGCTCCATTACAATAGAGGTCAGTTTACTCCATCAGTGTAGGCCTCTGCCTCCTGGTATTGGGTCAGCCCAGGCAGGGGTCTCTGGTTTGGGCCACATGGGGAAGCTTAGGTATTGATGATGGAGCTGCTCCCCTTTTAGACTTCTGCATGCAAAGACTTCCCTTTGTATTTATTTTCTATCTAATTAAAAACTCCAGCCCTTACATTGGTACAGTGATGCAAGCAAACCCAAAAGATAAAAAAGTGTGCATGTGCTGTGATGTCACTGATACCACCAATGATGATAGCATCCTCAGTTAAAAGCTCTGATTGTTCATTGTTTTTTTTTCAGTTTATAAAAAAAGCCCTGAATATTTAAGGGACGTGCAGAATAAAATAAACTGACTCCACCACTGTAAAAAATGCTGAGAGGTGGCAGACATGCTGATGAACCATACCCAAACCAATTCTGATGCTTGGGGATTGCTAAGAAAATCAGGAATAAATCTAGTGTGCAGAAAAGCCCTGCAGCGATTGTAGAAACAATCCATTCAATAATATAATACCATCCTCAAGTGTAGGAGAGTTTCCCAAGGAAATATACAATATAGTCATAGGTAGAATTACTCTAGTCTCTGTCTGTTGAAGTTAACGTGCTTAAACTGGAGTAACAATCAATAAGATTGCACTGCTATGCAAGTTTTATGTATCCTAACTGAGTTATAGAAGCAGCACAGGAGAAACTGAGAGTGCAGATTATCTTATATACTAATAGCCAAGTGGCTCTGATCTATGGATACTTAAATCTGGAAATTGGAGACATGAACGGACAACAATGGAATTGGCTTCCTAGGGATGCGGTGGGTTCCCCCTCATTGGCAGTCTTCAAGGAGCAGCTGATTAGTACTTGTCAGGGATGATTTAGGCTGTTCCTGAATTAGGAAGGTGGTTGGACTAGATGGTCTGTAAGGCCAATCCTATGATTCTAAGATAGATCTTCCTACATACCTGAAAAATGTCCCAGGTTTGGAGAAAAATATGAAATATAAAAAAAAGGAGTGCCTATAGCTTTAACCAGATGTCCTTGGAGGCAGCTGCTAGGCAACTATAACAGTTCAGCCAGTATTCCAGGCTTGGTTTCTGTCAGTGAAAGGCAGGGGAGGGGCAGTATAGTGGTTATAGTTAGGATGCGGGAGTTAGGATGCAGGAGACCCAGGTTTGAATCATGACTCTGCTGTGGAAGCTCCCTGGATGAAAAATTAAGAAATGTAGGTGAAGATGAGAATGAACAGATAAAAGTTAAATTGTTTTAGTAGGTTTGAAGGAGAGAAGGATAGATGAGAGGTACGTATATGGAGGCTGCCAGGAGGACATAAAGAGGAAATAGTGAGTGGAAGGGAATACAGAGAAAAATGAAGTACCCCACAAAAGTCCTTGCAGGTTCCCCACCATGCAACTGGGACTAGTTCATCCAGCACCATGCAACTGGGCCACAGGGGAGAGGCTGCCTGGGGTGAAAGGGGGAAATGTGAAGACAGGGGGCAGACAAAAGTGGATGGGAAGGAGAGAAGGAAGCAGGAAAACGGGGAGAGGCAATGGGGGCATGAAAGGGAAAGAGGACATGATGGGGAGATGAAAATGAGATGTCCCCTGCAAATCCTTGGAAATCCCCAGTAGTCACAAATAATACTGAGATGTATGACTATTCAACATTTGAAAATTTCAAGGCTATATACCGCTGTGGAGGCTATATATCACTGAAAATGAATATTGCAGTTTGTCATTGAATTCACTTCACAAGGTCACATACCACAAGCCCTAACAATAAAATTCTTATTGCATTTTTGAACATAAAATGGGATACTGGTAGTTCAGTCCTAAAGGTATTTACTCATAAAAATGACCCACCAAGTGCAGTAGTGGTTTTCTTCCACAGAAATACAGTTTAAATACTTCTACAACAGTTTTGTATTCTGAAAATTTGGGGTATTTTGGATGACATGAGTTACAAAGACAGTTTCCATTTCTGGTGACAGAGATGGATCTGTAGTTTCACTTTCCATTAGTCAGTGACATTGAGTCATGATTAAACCCACCTTTCTGTGAAAAAGTTAAGAAAAAAAGTTATTTCTCATGTCACTGACGAGTCTAAAATCAGCATGACATATTCTCCACCCAACACCTTGTGTAATCATCTGAAGATCTACCAAGGCCTTCTAAGATTCTAACATCTAGTTCTCATAAAACTACCCCAATTACAATTTGAGCTGTGAGAGCTTTGGCCATCACTAATGGAGGCAGTGGAGGATAAAAAAGCTATTTATCATCTTCATTTTTCTGCTACAGAAAATAAAAGTTCACTAAATTGTCTCCCAAAAGAGATGAGGTCAAATGGCTGAGGGTGTACTTGGAAACATGGTAAACAATCTCTTCTGAAGAAGTTAGCATACACTTGAACTATGCTCTTTCCAAACAGATCATACTAAGATGGGAAAGATCATACTAAGGATGGGAGAAAATCTGGAAATCGGATGATTACAGTACTTCCACCCCAACAAAAAAGCAATCCAGTTTGCAAACAAGGAGACATATTTTCCAGGTTGCTGTTTTAACATGAAAAAACCAACGTATGTGTCCATAACAATTGATGTGTCACACATGTACCTGGAAAGTATACAGGAAGCTCACAGACTTACTGTGTTGCGACCAAGAGTAAGGCTGGCGAGGAGGTGAAGGAAGGTCAGTGGCGGAAGAGGAGGAGCCCAACAGGAGATCCTCTTCCATATGCTATAGTGTGGTTGATGCCATTCACCAACATCAATGGCAGGAGTGGGACACTTTCCCACCCACACCTTATTCATGGGCATCCAGTGGGCCAGTCACAACTTTAGAGGTTAGGCAGTTTTGAGGCATTGGGCTGGATCTTAAGGGGGTGAACAGTGCATAATGGGTGGCTCACCCCTGTAGTCTACAGGGGTCTACGGGCCATCCAGCAGTTGTTGGTGGCGGAACATTACTTGCCATCCCATGGTTGCCAGCATTATGGCTGGGGAAAAAACGCATTGAACAGCAAAGGGCCTTTTGATGCCAGGGATCCACTGCCCTATGGGAGCATTGGCAAGACATAGGGCCAATAAAGTTGCTGCCATTTCAACCAAACAAGAAAAGTCTCTGTATTATTCAACTGGACCTCAGCTGGCACATAGCACATAGCTTTCAAATACTCGAGTACACAAGGTAAATTATGAATTGATCCTGGTACTTTCCCATGAACTTCTTAAAGAACATTGCTCATACTCTGAGCCTGCTCAAATTGCACTTCTTGCATTTGTCCAAAATTCTGTTTTCCATGCCAGGATTTCCCCCTTTCTCCTCTTGGCCTTTGTCTTATTTTTCCTCCACTCCAATCTCTAGGATGTCATATTAGTATTCCTACTTAAGTGTTCTTGGCTCGGGGGGAATAATCAAAACATTATGCCTTCCGCCTGATCAAAGCCTTTTAGTAATGGTGCATTTATGATACTGCACCACTTTGCAGAATAATATTCCATCGTATCTTCCAAACAAGAGTTCCGCTGAAGTATTTAATTCTCATATGGCACTTACCTTTTTAAACTGTGCATTTAATTCTTAGCTAATTGCCATCAATATTTATGTTGTTGAACTTTTATCCTGTTGCATGTTTTATAATTGCTACCATTAGATAATCTCCCACGGGCTTTCTTTTCAAATTCATATACCACACCAGCATCATTTGTCTTCTGCAAGGCTTTTCTTTATGTCGTTAAATTGTATATTACTTGGTTTATTCTTTGAAGTCACCCAACTGTAGATGATATCAACTAATTATAAGTATTAGCAACTTCAGTTTTAATTCAAACACAAAGCAAAGTATTTTCAAATGAGCACTTTCCTACAAATCCTTTCTTTAAGAAGGAACACCCAAAACACAGGGAAGACTTCTGCTAACCCTAGTAGATCCATGCCAAATAAGTACTCAGTTGAGAGGTCAATCCAGCTGCGGTTGGCAGTTGTGTATATACATCACTGTGTACTTTTTTGTTTCGTTCCACCCATGTTGTAACTGTGAAAGGTTTCAGAGTTCTGTCCATTTTCATTGCTGTTTTTTTTGTTGAACTTTTTATGCTATATGCAGACAATGAACACACCAAGTACATATACCACCTTAGATCCTCCTGAGTTTTTCTGTGGTGGAAGGACATCTGCTCACAAAGCTCAACTTTCTTGCCTACCCACTCCTATGACAACCTGCAAAACCCCTCTCAAGATTTCAGGGGGCATTTCAGGCTGCCACAGGAGAGAGGAAGCAAGAAAGTTGGGGTAGGATAATGGACATCCTTTCATTTGTGGAAAAATTCCAGGACGTCTAAGCCACAGTATTGATCATTTATCCTACAAATGGAACTCGAGTTTGTTTGGAAGTTCTAGCAGGGGATCGTATACCCCAGACCAAAGAATAGTACATGCCTTCCATCTAGATGGCCATCCTCTTCCACCGAGCACGCAGCTTTAGGAAAATGCACATGGAGTGGTGAGGAAGGATGGGGAAGACTGTCTAGCCAGCTGAATCAACTCTGGAAATCAGTAGGGTGACAGATGTCACAGCCAGATTGCCCTCACATCTTCATCATTTATTTACGTCCCTACAAAAATAATATTGAAAATGCTTCATTTTCTGGCAAACATTAGATGTAAAGAAATAGAATTGCATAAATATCTTCTGCATTGATGATTCCTATAGGTCTGGCCCCATACTATTTTGAGATTTCTTCCTAATTCTTCACGCTTAACTCCCCATTCAGAATTCAATTTGATATTTTCAAGAGTTCAAATTTTCTGCCTGCACTTATTCCCTGATATGTTTGGATGCAGTTTTGAGTCAGCTTTCTCAATTGTGCAGAATTTTCCATTCAATCCCACCCCCCTTTGTCCTTCGTTCTGCTCTCCTTCCTCTCTGCAGGCCACTTGTAGCTGATTGGTCCCTCCATCCATCTCACAGCTCCTCCCTCCCCCTCCTCTTTGCCCTCATCCCCCTCCTTTCCCAAGACGCCTTTTTAAAAAAGAAAACTTAATAACATTATAACTTCATAAAGTTGTTATTGCATTGTGTTAGTTTGCCATACTGGTGCTGGACTCTACCTCCCAGCACTGGGTCAGCTCAGGTGGGGCTCTACAATTTGGTCTGTGAGGGAGGTCATGAATCATAAACAAAAATGTGTTCTCAGAGTATGGCTGTTGTGTAGTGGGAAACTCTTTAAAATTTTTAAACCAGGCATCATAATGCTATAACAATATAATGCTATAACAACATTTTTTTTAGGTTTTCAAAGATTAGCTAACTATGCTTTTTGGGTAAAAAGTTCTGTGTTTGGGATTATGGTATGCCAACACTGCATGTGTGCCATGTTGGGTTTCCTTTCACTTTTGTTACACTGCTAATACCTTAGTGCTGGGCACCCCTGGTCATAATGTAATAACGCAGTTCTGCATACACAAAACTTAGGGGAAAAGGGGTGGTGGTGGTGGGATGGCACCAGTGACACTGACAGTGACATCAACAATTACATCTGCAGCTCACCGCGTAACCCTCTTTGTTTCATGGCAATGCAGACAAAGACGGCATTCACTGCAGGATTAAAAGTGGCATGCTGAAAGGTGGGTAGTCAAAATTAATCCAATCCTCGAGCAAACATTCAAACGGAGCAATTAATTGCCCATGTAGAAAAGGCTGAAGATTCCTAGGTTTGATTTGTCAAGGGAGAAATTTTATCAAAATCAAGATTTTTTTTTACCAAACAAGCAGGATGAAGAAATCTGAGCACACCTCTATTCTCTATTCTTTGGTTATATTAAAGTCCAGTGCTACTTTGCCTTCCATGGATTTTTGAGTAGACATGCAGAATAATAATGCTGAGTTTGCTGAACTGTAACAAACACCCACTTCCCCACCTGAATGCAGCTGCCACATGAAATATTATTACTGTGATTCCCAGTTGGCCATGGAAGCATTTCAGGGTCCACAAAACTTCCTGCACTACTAAAGAACTCTTTTCCAGGCTCCTTGTGTGAGAGACTGAGGGCCAAGCTACACATGACGAATGACACTTGAATGGCAAGTGTATTTCTCCCTGTTCACTTGCCCTCCACTCAATCCACTTGCCGTTCAAGTGTCATTCGTCATGTGTAGCTTGGCCCTGATACTCCATTTCTTAGCTCCGTTCTTAACATGTTTTCTCTGTTTCCCATCATCCTCTTTTCCTTTACTGTTCCTTCTGTCTTCAACTTGAGTTCCTATGTGTCTATTCCATTGAGGACATAGTTAGTGAATTTTAGACAACTTTAATGGTTATATGCCCCCACCCTTTAATGATAATGCATTTTTCAGTCCCAAAACTTCTCCTGACCCTAAGCCCACATCTGAAAGTACTACAGACTTGAGACCCCTGACTAGACATGGACACAAACAGAAAAAACCCCGAACATGGTGTTCATTGTTCATTGCCATCCATGAACAATGAACACTGACGAACATGATCCTGTCATGAACATGTTAGTTGTCCGTTGTTCATGGGAGCCAGCAGGCTCTCCTCCAGCCATCAAGATCCCTACCGCACCACTCCCAGAAACCTTACCTGAGCAGGCAGCAGGAAAGGTACCAATAATAAATAATAGCTTGGCCCCAGAGCCTGGCAGCAGCCCTGGAACCTGAAGAGGTAGATCCCTATCCCACCACACACAAAGAAAATTCAAGCTCCAATGCGCTCACTCTGTCTCTCTAACAGCAGCTGTCTCTCCCTGAAAGCCAGAGCTGGGAGTCCCCCTCCCACCTGGTCTTTTCCTCTTGTAACAAATTTGGAGCTCCAGTCCACACTTGAAAGGAAGACCTGCTTATCAAGCTAAATTGGGCTTAGATTGGGGTTTCCAGGGCAACAGCAGGAGTTCAGACAGAGTTCAGACAATCCCTGCCTAAGTTTCCAAGGGAATTGATTACAGGTGCCAGACTGTCTGGCTTGACAAACAGCAATGAACAGCAATGAACGAGGCTTGCAATGATCACCTGTTCATTTAGAATGGGGCCTCACAAACAGCTTGTTTGCGAACAGCAGATTGGACTGTTTGTGGGTTTTTTTAGTTTGTATTGCTGTTCGTGCTCATCTCTAGTAGGTATACACTTCACTTTCTCATGTGGTGTGTACACATTACTTCCTTTGCAGGCACCTTCTTCTTCTTCTTTTTAAAGTAGATTTTTATTGATGTTCTCATATAGGAGTAGGGGGACAGGGGTGGGGTGGGGAGATAGGAAAGGAATATCCAATATATATCATCGAATCTGCTTGAGTTAGAATTCTACTTATCTGTATCTTTTCATCATAACATTTCAACAAACATTTAACAGTGATTATTAGTAATACATTACAATAGTGTATTCATATAGTTACTACATTCAAGTTGCTGTATTTGTTTTTTATCCAATCATAAAATGATGTCCATGGGGCCGCAAAATCTTCTTCTAATTGTCTTTTTATTAGTGAAGTTAATTTGTCCAATTCTGCATTTTCCATTATCTTCGCTATCAATTCTTCTTCTCGCAGTATTATTGCTCTTTTCCAGAAGGATGCTAATAAAGTTTTTGCTGCTGTTACTCCATGAATTATAATTTTTTCTGGTCTTTTCCAAATTCTTCTGGTACACAATTTAACAATAATATCTCAGGTTTAAAAGGAATTGTACATTGCAAAATTTGTTGTAACAGATTATGCACCATTATCCAGAATTTGTGGACTTCTTTACATGTCCACCACATATGATAAAATGTTCCTGTGCGTTTCACACATTTCCAACACTTATTTGACATATTTGTATACATTTTAGCTAGTCTATCTGGTGTCAGATATCATCTATAAAACATCTTATACAGCTTTTCTTTAAATGCAACTGATTTAGTTATTTTAATATTAACCTTCCATATCCTATTCCATTGCATCAGATCTAAGTTATATCCTAGGTTTTGTGACCATTTCAGGCACCTTCTTCAACCCATCTTGAGGAAGCCAGAAACCTGCTGACTTGAGGATCCTCTGCAAGGCTATTCTCTCTCCCTCTCTTTGTGACTGGTAAGTTCTGAACATGTTCTCCTGTACTGCTTATTGTATTGTGATATCTGTGCCATTTATCTAGAACCTTTGCTTCAAAATCATGAAAGTCAGTTGGACAACAGTAAGACACGCCTTTTACTATCCACACATAACGCTGGGATCATTGAGTCTGTGGCTAAATTTCTTTGTTGTGCATTGAAGAGGAGAAGAATGGTTTAACTGATGGGGCAAGGGATTCTTTGTTGTTGTTGTTTCCTTGCTGACTGTGCATATGTATGTCTTGTTATGCCAATAAAGGTATTCGATTCGATTCGACTGGTAAGATCATGGCATCATAATTGTGTAATGCATAGCATCCGAGGGCCAAAGTCCTGGTGGTAGGTGACTTGAATGCCTGACTAGGACCTGATAACCCTTCTTTGGCATCTAAATATAAGACAACTCTGGAAATCTTTGAGGAGGCCCTAGAATCTTCCTTTCAAGCATGGAGCTCCAAGGATCAAATTTCTAACCATGCAGGGTTTATCAACATTTATGTTCAGACTAAGCCTGCATATTCTAAATGGCTCCACCAGAAGTGATATCCGAGGTGAATACACTTTTTGGGCAGGGATAAGAAGTAGCACAGTTGATTATATGATGGTGGATAGAGCCTCGCTAATGCAGGTGGACAATTTTCAAATGCTCCCCTATTTAGAGGGTGACCATTTCCCACTACTTCTTCAAGCCCCCCTAGACATTAAGGCAATGCAACCTATATATCCTGTCAGCATCCTCTCACTAGAATGCCAAGGCTGTTGTTAGATGGTCCTCCAAGCTTGATCAAAAGGTGAAGGAAGTTCTATCAGACGAAAACCTACAACTCCTTTCCCAAGCCTTCAAGGCTTCCCTGAATCCAGAAAATCCTCTAAAAATATATGATGACCTGATAAAATCATTAGGGACACTTCTGGTATGCGCTCCAGAGGGAAAGCCTGCAGAGATCAACTCCCTATCTAATCCCTGGTTTGACCAAAGCTGCACTGACACAAAAATGCTTTAATTCATGCTCGTAAGCTAACATTAAGATCAGATGAAAAGTCTAGACAGGAAGCATATCAGCTTCTCTCAGTGCAAAAAAAGGAATATAAATCAGTGGTCGCCCATTGCAAGAGAGAATACACCAGAAAACAGTGGACCAACTTAATCGAAGCAGCTAAAAATAAAAATGTATCCTTGTTTTGGAAACTAGTGTCCAACTGTGCCTTCACAGCCACTTCTCTTTTAGCTTCCTGTATTTCTCCAGACAGATGGATTTCCTTTTTTACAAAAATGTATGAAAACACTCCATGACTTCCTCCTGCTCCAAGGATAGAGAATCTAGCCAATTGCCCCCCAGTATATGCCAAAGAGGTAAAAGCTTACTTTTACCAACTGAAGAATACTAAAGCTCCCGAGCTTGATGGAATCTCGGCAGAACTACTCAAAGCAAATAAGGACTGGTGGGCAACCTTCTTAGCTTCCTTATTTACTTATGTAGATAACACTGGCCACATCCCCAAAGATTGGAGTGTGGCCATAGTAGTTCCATTCCCTAAGAAGAGAAAGAAAGATGATCTGTCAAACTGTAGACCGATTAGCATTGTTAGCAAGTTATATATAAAACATCTTCTTGAGAAATTCTTAGATTGGCTTGTATCTGAGGATACAATTGCAAAAGAGTAAGCAGGCTTTAGAGCTAGTAGATCAATGTTAGATCATTGCTTGACACTGCAACATCTGGTGGAGAAATACACTGTTGGAGGCCAAACCACTCTTTACACAGCATTTGTGGACTTAAAAGCAGCTTTTGACACAGTCTCCAGAACCAAATTATGGGGGAAACTACAGGCTTCCTCCACTGACAGAATCTGTTGTATCTCATTTGAGCTATTCATGAGCAAACTGCCCTTAGAGTAAGGTGCAGCTACAATGGGCATTTGACTGATCCCATACAAACTTACAAGGGTGTTAGGCAAGGTAGTCTTCTTGCCCAGTTTCTGTTTATCCTTGACATTAATGATCTGGTAAACTTTTTGAGTGACCCTGGACTTCACCCTCCCAAGTTAGCAAATTGGCACATTCATGTGTTGTTATATTCAGATGATGCCATATTACTTTCAAGAATGCCCAATGGGCTAAAATGAGTCCTGAAGAAATTCTCCCTTTATTGTGATTCCGAACATCTCTCAATTAATTACCAGAAAACTAAGATCTTGGCCTTTAGGAGAAACCCAAAGGTTAGACGATGAGAGCTTCAGGGACACCAGTTAGAACAAGTTACCAGTTTCAAATATTTGGGTGTAGTCCTACAAGCCTCTGGCTCTAAAACAATTCACAGCAGCTATGTCACTGATGCAGGAGAAAAACAGCAGATAGCATACTGAAATTTTACAGGTCATGAGGGGGGCACTATATACTAGCCACTCTTAGATTGTTTAAAGCTAAAACGTCAGCCCAGTTACTATATGGAACATTCCAGGGGCCACCATCCTCTTCCTTCTCTCCACTGGAAAGAGTGCAGTCCAAATTTTTTAGAGCCACACTACAAGTGCCCAAATGTGTGTCAAACTCCTGGGTCAGACTAGAAACAGGAATGATACGGGTTGAGGCCAGAATTCATATTCTCTTCATTTTCAAATGGCTGACAAGGAAACATAAATCCCCAATGGCTGTTCTCTCTGCTATTTCAGGATCCATTTCAATCTAGTTGGCAAAATAATAATAATAACATTCAATTTATATACCACCCTTCAGGATTACAAAGTATGTTATTATTATCCCCACAACAACAATTGTCCTGGGAGGTGGGTAGGGCTGAGAGAGCTCCGAGAAACTGTAACTGACGCAAGGTTATCCAGCTGGCTTCAAGTGGAGGAGTGGGGAATCAAATCAGGTTCTTCAGATTAGAGTACCACGCTCTTAACTACTACACTAAACTGGCTCTCAAAAGGTGGTTTTAAAGTCTATCAAAACACTGGATTTATCTCTAAACTCTTCTGAACCTGGGGATAGATTAGGCCAAATCATTCATTAAGCAAAGAGTGATAGACATCAAAAGACATATGGAAATTATTACTTCTCCAGGCTTTATCTCTCCTATAGACAAGAGATATATTGTGGCCCCTGCTGTCTATGTATTCTTCCTTGAATTGAACAACTCAAGAAGAGCTTTTACACTAGCCAGAAGCTCAACCTTGCCCTCTGCAGTATTGGAATGCAGGTTTAAAGCAATTCCTCATTCCTTGAGACTCTGCTCCTGCCCATTGCAAGAGATTGATTCACTAGAACGTACCTTTTTTAAAAACTGCTTGAAACATAGGAAGATCAGATTGGAAACTATTAGCCCATTGATCGAACGGTTTCTGGGCCGATCAAATAAAACCAAGCTTGATTACCTCCTGTCAGACAGAAACCATCAGACAACCCATCAGGTAGCTAGATTTTGTGCCCAGGTCTATAAGTACCAAAAATCTGAATATAGCAGCTTGAATAAGTTTTAACTGTTTTTATAGATCATCATTTCTTTTAAGGTACAATATCTCTTAATTTATTAAGAGCCAGTTTGGTGTAGCGGATAAGATTGCGGGACTCTAAGCTGGAGAACCAGATGGTATCTTTCAGGAAAACTTAATGCTCTGAGTGGTCATTAAGTGGCCCTGAAAGATGGTATATAAACTGAATGTTGTTTTTGTTATTATTATTACTTTTATTATCCAATTTTAAATGGAATTTTCGGATTGCATGAGCATTTTCTTATCTTGCTTGTCAGCAAGATTTTTAGTTTCTGTTGTTCAGAAATCTTCTGTAGAGGCTGGATACAGCTAAGACAGGCAGTTAAGCTTAATAATACCTCTTTATTTTGGCAACTTGTATCTGATTGCTCTAATGGGCCTTCTAAGTATACAGGTGGTCCTATATTACCTGAAGACTGGGAGAAATATTTTAAGGAAATGTATGTCAGCAATGAACGGGAAGAACTTGACCTTAATATGGAAAACTTAATAAACTGGCCACCAGTTGGGGCTACAGAAGTGAGGAATCTTATTCAAACTCTGAAGCCAGGAAAGGCAGCAGGTATTGACCTAATTCCTCCAGAATTAATAAAAAAGAACTGTGAATGGTGGGTCCCAATATTAACATCCTTGTTTACAGCAATTGATAAAATGGGCAGAATACCATTCCGGCTTGGGATCCATGGAGGTCTAACACAGCTCAGGGAGCTGGGCTGTCCGAGTCGCTGTTTGTAGGGCTGGAGGGGTGCAAACTGCCCGCAGCCCCCTGTTTTCAGGTGGAGAGCAAGCAAGTATGCTCAAGACCTTGAGGGCGCGTTGATCTCAGGTGTGAGGGGGGTTCTACATAATGAGCCCCCATCCACCCTTGAGGTCCCACCCAAAGAGAGGTTGCTGAGATCTCTGCAGCAATTTTGGAGTCAAATTTTGGCATAAGACCTACATGCCCAAGCTTCAGCAAACTAAGAAGGGAACCTGAATCGACTGGATAATCGAAGCAGTGATTACAACCCAAGAGAAACATCTAAGAAGGTAAAGATTGCTATCTCTCATTATGGGACTGATTACAATAAGAAATAAAGTGACAAAGAGATCTAGAAAACTGCAAAAGACTTGATATATAACTGAGAAAACTCCGGCAAATAAATTATTAAAAAGTGACATTGTAAAGAAAAGTTAGAGCGGAAAAACGATTATTGTTTACATACCTGTGGCTAGAGAGAGATAGTGGACTGTGAGAAACTTTCAACATCGCGAGAACTGCTGTGAAATGGAGAGGAACAGGAAGTGTGTCAGAACCATAAAGATCTTGGCGAGAAGCGGCTTGTAAGCAGCGGAAGTGGAATATCGCCATTTTTGAAGAGGGCAAAGCTGCGGCTTCAAGAAAAACGGAAGTAGGCCATCTTAGACAAGGGTAAGGGTGGTTGCCTCAGAATAAAACCATAGAGAAAAGATGCCCGACATTTTGGACCGCGTAAGTATCAGTTTTTACAAAAATAACCTAAACTTTGACTTTTAAAACTAAAGGAAAATAATAAAATCGCGGCACAGAGCTAAGGAAAAGAGCAGACTCGTGGGAGCAAAGTAGAGCTAGCCCCACAATATAGAAGAAGGAATGGCAAATGGTGCTGGAAAACCTAGACAAAAAAGTTTCGGAAGGGAATAAAGAGCTTAAAGATATGATGCAAGAGATGGTGAAAAATTTGAAAGACTTTAAAGAGATACTTAAATCGGAGATGGCAGAATTAGCGAAGAATATGGATCAGGTTCAAAAAGAAATGCAAGTTACACAGCAGAGAGTTAATGCAGTAGAAAAGGCGGCTGATACCTTGGCAGATGTGCAGAGAATGGAGCTGAGAGCCGTGAAGGGAAGAATGGCCGTAGCTGAATGTAAACAAATGGAAAGACAAGTGAGATTTCGTGGAATCCCGGAAGTTTTGGAAAAAACAGCCCAAGAGCAGATTACAGAAATTTTGGCGGCATACCTGGGAAAAGAAGAAGAGGAGATTGCAGCGCTTCTGGACGTGGCATACAGAATTAACTCAAAATTTGCAGCTCAAAGGAAGTTACCAAGAGATATGATTGTACAATTTACAACTAGAAAGACAAGAGAGTCAATTGTGAGTAAACAATTTCAGGACCCATTAGAGGTTGATGGGAAAGTGGTGAGAATCATGAAAGAATTGCCCAGATCGATGTTTTTGAAGAGGAAGAAGTATAGAGAGCTGGTCCAGATGTTAAAAGACATGAAAATCAGATGGGAAATACAGATGGGAAATACCTGAAGGACTGGCTTTCGAATTTGGTGGTGTAAGGAAAATCATCAGATCTGGCCAGAAGATGGAAAGGTTTATCAGGGACAATGAAAAAGACTTACCAA
The DNA here is from genome assembly GCF_028583425.1 of Eublepharis macularius. Lineage (NCBI taxonomy): Eukaryota > Metazoa > Chordata > Lepidosauria > Squamata > Eublepharidae > Eublepharis > Eublepharis macularius. The sequence continues at coordinate 72,774,275 of NC_072799.1, forward strand.
AAGGAGCTAAAATTTTATCATGGAGTGTAAAATCATATCTTGGAATGTAAATGGACTAAATTCACCTTATAAACGTAAGACTATTTTCCACTGGCTTTTAAAACAAAAATGTAATATAGTGTGTTTGCAAGAGACACACATTAAAAAAACAGGATGTGAAATATTTGAAACTTGCAAAACTTGGAAATGAAGTTGTAGCAGCTTCCAAAAAGAAAAAGAGAGGAGTTGTATTATATATAAAGGAGGAGCTACAGCCAAAACTGGTTCTAAGTGATACAGATGCTAGAAATATTGCAGTGGAAATAATTTGGAACTCTAAGAAGATTTTGGTGATTGGAATTTATGCGCCCAATGGGGCAAAAGAAAATTTTTTCAAGGATTTACAGGAACAATTAGATGAATTGACTTATGATCAAATAATTTTGGCAGGTGACTTCAATGGAGTTACAAATTTGGAAGAAGACAAATCTAAAAGTGCACAGAAAAAGAGAGGACTTTTGCCAAAATCGTGTTTTGCGATTAAGGAACAAGAAAGTCTGGAAGATGTGTGGAGGAGACAAAATCCGAAAAATAGACAATATACATTTTACTCTGCAAGACATTTTACACTATCAAGAATTGACATGATCTGGGCCTCCAAAGAACTGGTGGTATGGACTAGAGATGTGGAGATAATGCCCAAGGTAGGCTCAGATCACAATCCAGTTATGTGGAGATTTGGGAAAAATAAAAAGAAAAGAGGATGGAGGATAAATGATTTGCTGCAAAAGGAAGAAAATATGGCGTTGTTACGAAGAGAGACCAAATTTTTTATACAGTGCAATTTGAATAAGGATGTACCAACTAACAAGGTATGGGACACATATAAAGCTGTTATTAGAGGAAAGCTAATGGATCTGAATGCAAGAGTTAGGAGGAGTAGGGAAGAAAAGAGACTTGAAATTATGGAAAAAATTAAAGCCAAAGAGATACAACTTAAAAAAAGACCAGGGAAAAAGAAAATATTTCAGGATATGAAAATCCTGCAGGAACTATTGATGGCAATGAACAATAGATAATTGGAGTGGAATTTAAAAAAAATGAAACAGAAGTCATTTGAAGGTGCAAATAAGCCTGGGAGATATTTAGCGTGGCAATTAAAAAAAAAGGGAGAAGAAAATCATAACTAAGATTCGAGAGGAAGATAAAACATTGACAGATCAATCAGCCATTAGTAGAGCCTTTTTTAAATTTTATGCAAAGCTGTACCAAAAGAAAGAGATGAACAGAGATTCAATAGCAGAATATTTGGAGAAAGTGAAGCTTCCAGTAATTTCAGAGGAATGGAAAGAGAAGTTAAATAGGGAAGTGTCAGAGGAAGAAATAAAAGAAGCTATACAATCAACAAAATTAGGGAAAGCACCGGGACCAGATGGAATAACAGCAAAGTTCTATAGAATGATGGCCAATGAGCTGACACCGTTTCTAAGTGAGGTAATTAACGGAATATTACAAGGCCAAAAGATTCCTGATTCATGGAATGAAGCTAATATATCATTGATCCCGAAAGATGGACAGGATTTGACCAACGTTAAGAATTATCGGCCAATTTCGTTGCTGAATAATGACTATAAAATATTTGTGAAAATTATGGTGGAAAGATTAAAGTGATGGATGTTGAAATTTATTGCACAAGAACAAGCTGGATTCCTACCCAATAGACAAATTAAGGACAATTTAAGGACAGTAATAAACGCTATTGAATATTACGATAAGCACTGTGATAGGGAAGTTGGTTTCTTTTTTGTAGACGCGGAAAAAGCATTTGACAATTTGAACTGGGATTTTATGTTTGCCACTATGGAAAAGCTGCAAATGGGAGAAAAGTTCACACAAGCAGTTAAAGGAATTTACAAAGACCAGTGTGCAGCGATTGTAGTTAATGATGATTTGACTAAAAAATTGAAAATAGGTAAAGGTACAAGACAAGGTTGCCCATTATCTCCATTGTTGTTCATTTTGATTTTGGAAATTTTGCTGATTCAAATTCAAGAGGACGATACAATCCGTGGCATAAAAATAAAGGAATTTTCCTACAAAGTCAGGGCATTTGCGGATGATGTAATGTTGATAGTGGAAGATCCAATAGACAATATGCCAAAAATAATGGATAAAATAAAGGAATTTGGTGATTTGGCGGGATTTCATGTGAACAAAAAGAAGTCAAAGATATTGTGTAAGAACATGACGAAGCAAAAACAGCAAGAATTAATGGATATAATGGACTGTGAGGTAGCTAATAAAGTGAAATATTTAGGAATTGAGTTGACTGCAAAAAATATAGATTTATTTAAAAATAATTATGAGAAACTGTGGCAACAAATAGAAAGAGATTTGATAAAATGGAATAAATTAAATTTGTCATGGTTGGGAAGAATAGCAGCAGTGAAGATGAATGTGCTACCACGTGTGATGTTTTTGCTGCAAACTATTCCAATTATCCGAGACTTCAAACAATTTGACAAATGGCAAAGAAAAATTTCAGACTTTGTGTGGGCAGGCAAGAAACCCCGAGTGAAAATGAAGGTATTACAAGATTCGAAAGAAAGAGGGGCTGCAATTGCCAAACATAAGATTATATTATGAAGCAATTTGTCTGACATGGTTAAAAGATTGGATAACGTTAAAAGACCGTAAACTGCTGACTTTGGAGGGACACAAAAAGTTGTTTGGATGGCATGCCTATTTGTGGTATGATAAAGTTAAAGCGGACTCTATGTTTTTGCACCACTATATCAGAAGAAGCCTTTTCACAATCTGGAAGAAATATAAGAATTACATGGAAAGTGGTATCCCTTCATGGGTGGTACCATATGAAGTAATAGATCCGAGAACTGTTTACAATGAACATCAATGTTTAACTTATAAAGAGATAATGTCGATAGAACATAGAATACCAAAAATAAAGACACAAGAAGAGTTATCTCCTCACTATGGATGGTTTCAATATAGGCAAATTAGGGATCTCTACAACTCGGACTGTCTAAAGGGAGGAATAAGACTAAAAAACTCGGAGTTAGAAGAAGTGATTCTACAAGAAGGCAAAAAAGATATTTCGAAAATATACAAAATACTTTTAAAATGGTATACGGAAGACGAGACAGTCAAAGTCCAGATGGTGAAATGGGCAATAAACCTTCATAAAGAAATAACAATGGAATAATGGGAATACTTGTGGAAAAATACTTTGAAGATTTCAACTTGTACCAACATTAAAGAGAATGTATACAAAATGATGTATAGGTGGTATTTAACGCCTAAGAAGATTGCGCATGGAAATGCAAATATGTCAGATAAATGCTGGAAATGTAAAAGGCATGAAGGATCCTTTTATCATATGTGGTGGACTTGTGAGGTAGCTAAGCAATACTGGGGAGATATAATAGAAATAATTAATGAGGTTTTGCAAACCCAAATAAATAAGAACCCAGAGTTGTTGCTACTGAACTTGGGAATGGAAGAAGTTCCAAGGCAGTACAGAACATTGCTATTTTACATGCCTACAGCAGCAAGGCTTTTGTATGCGCAGAAATGGAAAGTGCAAGAAATACCAACTATAGAAGATTGGATTTACAAATTGCTGTACATGGCTGAGATGGACAAAATGACAAGAAAACTTAAAGATCTTGATCCAGGAGAATATATTGCAGACTGGGAGAAATTGAAACAATATCCAGAAAAAAAATGGGATGTGAAAGGAGGATTGTGGCAGTTTGAGAATGATTAATATGTGACTTTATAAAGGGGAGAGAGAAGTAACTTTACCATTAATGGGGAAACTTAGCTATTAATTAATCTAAGCTAATATTAGTAATAAGGAGATTGTATTAAAAATAGATAGTTTAAACAGTGAAATGTAGATTGATATATTAGAAAATTGGAGATATAGACGAATTTGAACATGCTTAGAATAAGTGATATAACATATATAGGATTTAGAAAAATTATGGTTAAGAGTAATTTGAGTAATAAGAGGGGTTTGGGGTTGGAAAGCTGTTGGAAGTCAGTAAGGAGGGGGGAAAGGGGGGGAGCTGATATAATTTAGATAAGACGGGGAATTTGTGTATTGAATAACATTGTATGTACTCACCAATAATTTTTTTTTAAAAAAAAGATAAAATCGGCAGAATACCAAAAGACTGGGGGGTGTCAGTTATTGTCCCCGTTTACAAGAGAGGTAATGAAGATATGCCATCAAATTATAGACAGATAAGCTTACTCAGCACTTTGAGCAAATTATATGCAAGGCACTTACAGTGGAAATTAAGAGACTGGACTGAACAGGAGCAGTGTCTGGCCAATGAGCAAGCGGGTTTTAGAGAGGGTCGCTCAACTCTAGACCAATGTATAATCCTGGATCACCTAATTGCAAAATATTCTACAAGAACATCAGTGTCCTTATATGCAGCATTCATTGATTTCAGGTCAGCGTTTGACTCCATTTCTAGAAATATACTGTGGGAAAAATTGAAGGCTTCTTCCATTGATAGACGCCTGTTATTTTGCCTGTTATTTCTGATGCAAGCTTTATATAAAAACACCACAATACGAATCAGATGTAACCCACAAGGCCATCTTACAGCACCGATAAAAACAAAGAAAGGAGTAAAACAGGGCTGCATTCTAGCACCATTGTTGTTTAATTTTTATATAAATGACTTGGTGCAATGCTTAAATAGCCCAGATTATCACTCTGCTAAATTGGCAAATAAGCATATTTCCATATTACTTTATGCAGATGATGCAGTGCTCCTCTCGAGGACACCAGTTGGACTAAAGAGAGCACTGCATACACTTACTAACTATTGTCAACAAAATCAGCTGAAGATTAATTATGATAAAACCAAAATAATGGCCTTTGCAGAGAGACCTAGGAGATATTCATGGTATCTAAATAAGACCTGCATAGAACAGGTGCACTGTTATAAATATTTAGATATGATTATACGGGAGAATGGAAGGAAAAATACACATATAAAATATGTTTCCTCTAATGCACAAAAGAGTGTTGGGGCAATACAAAAATTTTATTGGTCCAGAGGGGGTCGCAATGTGGAAGCAGCCATTAGATTATTTTCGTGCAAGTCTCTCACGCAGATGTTATATGGAGCTCCGCTAAGTATTACAGCGAAGAGGACATTGATGGAAAGAACACAGTTCCAATTCCTAAGAGCAGGACTTCAAACACCTAAGAATGTGTCAAATGCAGCTGTAAGACTGGAAGTTGGCATGGTAACGGTGGAAGCTCGATTATGGATAGCAGTTATATTATACTGGCTAAAATTGGCTTCTGCCGTAAATGGCCTGGCACATTTAGTTTTGAGGGATAACTTTGTTTCTCCCTGGTTGAGATTACTGAGGAGCAAATTAGGTCATTATGGTTTCTATCAACAATTGTCTATGAATATGGCACAGGTCAGGGTCCTGATTAAACAGAGAATCCTAGATGTGGAAAGACAACATGATCTGATCAGAGTTGAGAACTATTTATTGGAAAGAAGTATTATGAATAGGGTTTCACCAATGCCCTATATAAATAGCTTGGAGAATCTTGATTATAGAAGAGCTTTTACCCTATTAAGATATGATGTCTGACCCTCTGCTGTCCTGGAAGGCAAATATAAGAAGACACCTTATGAAAAATGTTTGTGCCCTTGTGGAGATGGGAGTGTCGAGTCCCTATTACATGTTTTCTTTGAGTGTAAAATATATGATCATATTAGGGAAATATATATCAAACCTATAATTGATGGTCTTCGGGGGAAACAGAGAAAAAACTATATTACAATCATGTTAGCAGACAGGAATAGGGAAATGACGCTCCAAGTGGCAAAATATGGCTGGATGGTCATTAATAGGAGAAAATCCTGGCTTAGTGTGCAGAATCCTAGATAAGTATTGTTATAATTTGATAATGTAAGGTAATTTGAATTTTAGGTATTTATATTATGTAAATTATAGTAAGCTACAATTTTAATGATTGCTTGGATATTTTAAGTTTATACTGTTGCCAAATAATTATGCTTTTAGGACTGATCAATTTTATAAGTAAATTTTAAAAGTGGTAATTGTTGAAATATGTACTTTTTAAATATTTATTTTAAAATGGCGTGTGTCTCGCTGATGTGCAATCATGTAATATTGAATTGATTTCAAGAATGTGATGGCCTCTGGCTAATAAACTTTGTTGTTGTTGTTGACTTAACACTCTGAGTGGGCGTTAAGTTGTCCTGAAGGACGGTATATAAATTAAATGTTGTTGTTGTTATTATTATTACTTTTATTATCCAATTTTAAATGGAATTTTTGGATTGCATGAGCATTTTCTTATCTTGCCTGTCAGCAAGATTTTTAGTTTCTGTTGTTCAGAAATCTTCTGTAGACAGTAATATATTAGTTGCAAAGTAAATTGTAATGGGGCAATTTAAAAGGATATGGGTGGTTGAATCAACTTGATCCATACAATGGATACAGTAGGGCTTCTCAGGGGGGATTTTACTAAAACAGACCTTCATCTCAGCAGAAGGTAATGCATTGCATCTGAGTAACATAAAAGAACACCGATATTTTGCAACTGTTAAGTAGAGAAAATATTTAGACAGTTCAAACATTTTCTGAGAGGATAGGTGAAAATAAACTGGGGAGCATTTCCAATTAGCTCTGGATTAGACATGGGCACGGAACAAGAAAAAAATGAACCACGTAGTTCATGGTTCATTCGTTTTCACAGAACACGAACCACGAATTAGCCAAACTTGAGCTGTTTCCAAACAGGTTCGAGGTTCAAGGGAACCCAGAATGGGCACCTTCATGCTCACAGCCAAACTAAACAAGACTTTCCCAACGTCCAATACCCAGCAAATTTGCAGGGGACATAGTCCTCACTGTCCTCTAAAGACCCCCAAGTTTCAGAGAGATTGCACCCCGTGAAAGGCATGATCCATGGGTCCCCCCCTTTCCTGTCGTTTTATCTTCGCAGTAGCAAAAACTGGAGTGTCTGCTGGCAGCTACTTTGAGGGGCTGGCCCTTTTCCTGGCTGAATGGGCCAGAGTGGGAGCTCTTTAGTTGGCAGAGACAGCTGCCCATCAAGCGTGGAGGCCTCAGATTGGGGGCAACCAAAAGACTGCCACTGTTGCCTGGGTGATGGATTGAACGGTGCAAAGTATCTGGCTTCCTGAACCAGCAACGGAACGGAACGCAACAGTAGGAAAGTAGTTTGTTCCGTAAAAAACACAGATCTATGGAATGTGTTTCTTTGCAAATGAACCAGCTGTTCTGTTCAGCATTTTGTTCTGTGGTTCATTTCATGCCCATCTCTACTCTCAGTTTTAATGTAGCCCAGTCTTTTTTAAATAATTGGTTTCTTACATCTTGCAAAGATTTTTTTTTAGTGAAACCCTATGACTCAAGCTTGGGTTTAATATAGCAAGCTTTGATGTAGTTTTGTTTAGAAGCTGACAAAACTAAAAAAATATTATTCTGTTCCAAACTTTCCTGGTCCAGTTTAGCTGCAATGCAATGTGTTCTGGGCTGAATTCAGCCAGCTTTTTCACTTAATCTTTGCCAGTTTTCCTTCTTATTACATGGCTTTTCTCCTTGCAGGTACCATGATCACCAGCACTGCCTTTCTGGTAGTTAAAAGGGTCTCCTTCCTCTTTCAGCAGTGGAATCCAACAGTCTCCAATGCTTGGATCCAACCTGGGCAGATCTTTTATGCAGTATATGGGGAGCCAGAGAGAGAAAGGACAAGGTGTTATGAAATGCAGGAAGCACAACATAACATGTAATTATTTAAAATCAAAATCTAATAAAGAAAGGTGCAGAAAACATTCACTAGTTTTGCGATGAGTATGGCCACAGGTTTTGTTAAGGTATTTAATGCCTATTGTGTGTAAGAAATTCCAATACTTTATGCAACTCAGGAGTGGGAGGAGAGTGTATTAATTCTTAATTGATTCTAATTTACGACACTCACACTGGATTATCTTTGTGAAGATCTTTTGTAGAACAGTGACTTTCAGATCAGCAACTAAAAATCCCTGGAAAATCAAAATGCTCTACCATTGGTTTCTAAATATTATAGTTATTGCTATTAATATTATATATTGCTATTAATATTAGTAAAACAATAAAAAGCAATTCCTACAAAAGCATACAATGTAACACAATAAACACAAACACATCAAACCATCAGTTTAGAGAGACAAGAATAGCAATGAAACAAGCTATGCATTTAGGTATTTATTTAGATATTTATACCTTGCTTTTTCTGCTCAACAGGGCTTTTTTTCAGCTGGAACATGGTGGTACCTCTTGAAAATGGTCACATGGCTGGTGGCCCTGCCACCTGATTTCCAGACAGAGGGGAGTTTAGATCGCCCTCTGCGCACAGGGGGCGGGGCCACCAGCCATGTGACCATTTTTGCTGAGGGTGATTTAAATTTTTAAAAACTCCTCCCCTTGTTCCAGCTGACCCAAAGTGATGTCATTGAGCGGTCCTGGAAGCGTGTGTGCACTTTGCGCGTGCACATGTGGTACCAGGGGCACCACCTCCTGCCAGGAGTTGCCCCCTGTGCTGGCAACCCACTGAGTTCCACCACCTCTTTTCCCAGAAAAAAAGCCCTGCGGCTCAATAAGGAACCAAAGCAGGTTGCAGCACCATTCTCTCCTCCTTCAAAAACACAAAAACTGTGTAACGTAGGTTAGGGTAAGAGGGAATTCTATGGACCCCTAATACGCTGTATGGCAGGGTGGAGATTTGAATCTCAATCACATCCAATTTTTCTGTCAGCTTTGAATCTGAAAAGTGTCTGGCTCCTTGTACTATAACCATCACATCTCCAGAACAGTAGGGAAAAAAATTGCTTAACTTCATATGTGAAACAATCACATGATGGACATCAGAATATTGTAAAGTGAAAAGGAGTCAGTTGAACTGTGTTGGCTATGATTTAGAATACTTATTTGTATTTATTTACTTTTAAATTTTATTTATAGTTTACTTGTCTCACTGAGACACATAGCAGATTATACAGTTTTAGTCAATATAATCAACTGCTGGAACATTCAACGAACAATGCAATATGATCAACAGGTAGAAAATTCATTGAACAAATATAAAAGGGTATGAATTGCAGAAATATGTAAACAAGCATAAATTTGAATACAGAGATGAAACATTCTGAAACACAGATTCTCTCTACACAAGATATCTGACATGTGAAGAACGCGTGTCGGGAGATGCAGTGTTAGCCGGGAAGGGTAGTTTTAAAAGACAGAGCTGGTGGCAGGGCAAAGGCTCTGCTATACACTGGAGCTGTGTAAAGGGGCTGTGGAATGCCAGAAGGGAAACTTCAGCCCATGATAACCTCTCCAGGTCCAAGCCCAGCTCTGGATGGCAGCTCTAGCCCATTTCCATTCCTTACTGCTCTCTGGTCGCAATCCCACTCAGTACTAGACTGGAGAAGTGAAGTTGACAGAGCCTTCGGAGAGGTAAAGATGAAATTAACAAACCCTCTGAGATCTCTGCTGGCTCTGTCTTTTAAAACTATGCTTCCTGGCTAACATTGTGTCTCCCTACACTTGACAAACATGTGCCGTGGTGTCTCATGTAGAGACAGTGTTAATTAATAAACATGAAAACTTTAATTATGCAGAAACTACCCAATGGGAGCATATCTACATCAGCAGATAGTACCTAATAGAATAGTCTATAGTTCCTGTCCCTATTCTATATAATAGCATATAGTTTTAAAACATTTACAAAAAGAAAAAAAATGAAAACACCACTCATCCTGTGTGCTATGTAGTTTGCCAATAGACAGTAGTTGTTCCAAATAGGGTATAATTTCATTTGTTGTTTATTTTGGCATATGTAGAACAACTGTGTAAATCTACATATGATGACATGCATTAATTAATCATTAATGGAATAAAACTATGTTGAACTCTGCTGCCGCAACTTCAGGGGGTTAATAACAATATATTTTTTCTGTAATTGTAACAGCAAGAAAGCTTTGACATAAAATCATTGTGATAGGAAATAAAGTGTTTTAAACAAAATACACAGGGTTTCTTGAAAGCTTACAGAAATTAGAATTATGCTATTTCTCAGTAAGAGAAATTAATGGCTCCATCTATTCACTTCTGATTTTGATGATGATATGAAGACCTCTACCATACATTTTCATAATCAGTTACAATAAATATCCTCGAAATACCTAATTTATTTACTTCTGCTGCTTCTCTTTTACACTTTAGATTATGAATACAAACAATGTTTATGTTAGAGAATAATATTTGTATGAATGGAACCTCAAAATAGAAGATATTTTAATGCTAATATAAGTTATGAAGGTCAGATTCAAAAGGCAAGAAATCTCATCAAGTATTAAATATTTTCTCATATTCCTTCTCCATACTGGAGATTGTTATGACAATTCATAAAGCACAAACACATCAGTAATCTATTCAGCATGGTGATATAGACTTCTAACATGCATAACATGGAGAGGATGTCAGAAGATAGCATGGGTCAAATTTAAGTGGATGTGTGCAGTACAACTGGGCTTTTTCCGTGCCAGTCTCTATCTGGAGCTTCTGAAGCATTCCAGTATGTGTATAGGTCTCCAAGGAAAATAGGCTTCCTCTTTCAATTCAGAGACAGCAACTTTACAGGTGTCAACAAATGCACGTACAAGCTGAGAGCCCAGGAAATGGAGAGAGGTTGCAAGTTCACCCATGGGGAGTGGGGGTGGGGGGGTGGCAAGGATAAATTTCATAAAACATAGTTTGGGATAAAGGTAAAAATGTTATTCCTCCACAGCCTCCAGCAGCATTTTCTTGCATTTACTGGTCATGGGTCATGGATGACATGAGCCAAATTGTACCCCATCTCCTGGTCAACCTGCCAGAGATCCTTAGGAGGAGGGTTGGACCAATGAATGGGAGGGCTAACTTCATCCACTTTGGCATGCAGTGGTTAAGAGCCAGTTTGGGGTAGTGGTTAAGAGCACAGGACTCTAATCTGGAGAGCCGGGTTTGATTCCCCACTCCTCCACTTGAAGCCAGCTGGGTGACCTTGGGAGAGTCACAGTTCTCTGGCTCTCTCTCAGCCCCACCCACCTCACAGGGTGATTGTTGTGGGATAATAATAACATACTTTGTAAACTGCTCTGAGTGGGCATTAAATTGTCCTGAAGGGCAGCATATAAATCGAATGTTGTTGTTGTCGTCATCATCATCATCATCATCATCATCATCATCATCATCATCATTATCATCATCATCATCATCCTTTTATGGGACCCCACCCCTTTTATGGAGCAACCAAGGAGCCCATTTATTTATTTAGTTAGTTAGTTAGTTAGTTAGTTATAGTCCACTTCACTGAGACTCAAGGCAGATTACATAGTGTGAGATAAGTACAATCAATATCAAGGACATCTCAATAAACAATGCCATAGGCTATATAAATGCAAATTTGCAAAGACATAACATTAGCATAAATCCAATGCAGAATTGAAGAAATGCTGAAATAGAGCATAAGGTTCTAAGACTAACATTAAACAACATAGAACTACCCAGTAGGATCATACTTAAAGCAACAGATAAGACATAGTAGTGAAGTCTATGGTCCCTATCTCTTTCGTGAAGCAAATCTTTGAGACCAAATCCTTACAATACAGCCCTCCTATCTGAATTAAAAAAGTTTTGTATCAGTTGCAGAAAACCAAGAGATCGGGGGCTCTCCTGACCTCCTCAGGCAGGCCATTCCATAGGGTGTAGGCTACCATGGAGAATGCACGTGAATGGGCAGCTCGTGATTTTGCCCATGTGCAGGGTGGCACCTGCAGGAGACTATGTTCAGATTAATGAAGCTGTCATGGAGGTCCCATTTTCACCTATTTCTTACTGCTTCCCCTACTAATATAGTTGTGACAGGATTAGTATAAACACTATAGAAAATTGATTCTCAATGGCTGAGGAGTCACGTGTGGTTCTTTGACATGCCACGCCATTTGTACTTCTTCTGAGGAACATTCTCCAATGCAGCACCTGTAAAAGAATTCCCATCTACCCCTCCATTTCCCCTCCCTTTGCCCCGAGAGGTGCAGGCATGTGTGTGAGTGGATTGTGCCGCTGGCCTCATCTCTTCCTGCTATCCAGGGTAGCATGATACCACTCAAACTGTGCCCTTTATTTCTCAGCTTGAGTCACCAATAGGATTTACATGCATGTGTGTATTCCTTCCCACACCCCTTCCTCTCTGGCCAGCCGTCTGTAGCCCAATCAATGGTCTATGAATGGAATGAGAACTTTGACCACAGTCTGAGGTCTTTCAAAAGGAAAAGATCTATTGTCATTAAAATAAACTCTCAATTTATTATAATACAAGGTACCGGGAAACTATACCAACCCAAACACTACAGATGTTACAGAAGAAAGAAAATAAACCATATGAGGCTAAGTTGTACAGTTTGTTACCTTAGTATCCCCTTCTCGGTAATGGACATAGGCCTGCTGGAACTTTAAACAAAATAGAGGCTGATTAAGACAGACGTCTCTCAATCTGCTGATCTCAGAGCCAAGCTACAAGTGACGCCTGACACAGGTTGGACACTTGTCAGCTTCCCTCAAGTTTTGATGGGAAATGTAGGTATCCTGGTCTTGCAGCTGTAATGGAGAGCCAAGCTGTAAAACCAGGACACCTACATTTCCCATCAAAACATGAGGGAAACTGACAAGTGTCCAACCTGTGTCAGGCGTCACTTGTAGCTTGGCTCTCAGACCTTGGCTTGTGCAGTTCTGACAGAGTGTCCAGAGCTTTTATCCCTTCCTGTCCCCACCATGAAGGGGGTATTAAATATTAACCAAATGAAACCAGGAGTGGATCTCCACATGTACATTTTCTTCAATGAAATTAAGGGGCAGGTCCCAAGCCTTTGGAGACCCCTCAGGATATTCAAATAGTTATCAGTTTTGCCTCTTCCTGGCATGTGTCCAAAAAACAAGCTCAAAGAGCACTGCAACCACCTAACTACAACACCAATGAAGATTAATGAACTAATTCAAAAAAGAAAATGTGAACAGTTTCATACCTTCATTATATCCAATTTTTGTACATTACACAATTGCAGCCACCAAAAAGAACTCAGAGGTACAAAAAGTCATCCAAACATCAAAACATCAAAAGGTCACTGTAAGATAATAATGAAGTCCTTGTATATACAATAAAGTACAAAATGCATCTATACAGTAAATATCAATAAATAACCATTATAGTGTGACCATAACAATATATAAAGTGACCGTGCCTAGAGCAGCAGAATATACAAAAGTCAGAGGTTCTCAATGCATTCTATAAAGGGAATGTCCATCAGATCCAAATCACAGTGTAAGCAGAGTTCTATTGAAGAGTAACTGCAGAATTTAATTGAAGAGTAACTGTGACAGAGGTACTAGTATGTCCATCCGTTTCCGTCTTCCTTCTTCCTGGCAGTTACCATGCTAAAAGTAACAATTAATGAAATTTACAAAATATACAATCCACAGATAATATTTTGTAGAAAACTAAACAAACTTACAGTAAAGGTTCTAGTTCATAGTGAGGAACATTTCCCATTCATCTCCAGCAAGTTTTTAAGGATTAAGCAGAACTCTACGGAGTAAGCCGATTTTTGGACCAATTCTGAACAAATGAAAAAGAATTTTCTCATGAGGGGTTACCCATATAGAGTAGTGTCTGCGTGTAAGCAGAGAGCTGTTGTAGTTAGGTGGTTGCGGTGCTCTTTAAGCTTGTTTTTTGGATGCTTTTTCCGTGATTCTTTCATTATATTACTTCTTCCTGGTAGGTAGGCAAATAGTTTCTTCCAGATTTTGTCTCCATAAAGAAACTCATCTCATTCAGACCTGAAAGCTGAGATGATTTTTTGTTTCCCAGGATAAAATATTTTCCCAGAGATTAGGGCTTCTCTGAGTGTAAATGAAGGGACCCGGCATCTCTTTAGCCCAGCAGCACCTGCTTCATGTTTCATGAAAGCAGGCACGGCCGTTGTCTGGTAGGGCTTGTGGTTGGCAGGTTCTTTTCACCTCTAAAAGCTGTTGCTGAAGAGACCAGATTATGATTAAGCTGCAAACCTCCCTGAGCTATGGGCCTTGTTCCAGCGATGGAAGTAAAGAGCCTATCCTTTCCACAATTCAACAGCCACTCTTTTGCACAATCTCTGCTCTCTCATTTGAGCATCAGGGTGGCTGAAGTCTTTCTGAACTATGGGCCTTGTGGCAGGAATGGCAGTGAAAAGCTCATCCTCTCCAGCACCCACCCTGCATACACTTTTTTGCAACTGCTAAACTCTCAGCTGCACATTGGGCTGGCTGCTTATAGGACATCAAGCTGGCCACAGAGAAGAGAATAAAACCACAGCCCCTACCAGTTTGGTGTAGTGGTTAAGAGCAGCAGGACTCTAATCTGGAGAACCGGGTTTGATTCCTCACTCCTCCACTTGAAGCCAGCTGGGTGACCTTGGGCTAGTCAGGGCTCTCTGGAGCTCTCTCAGCCCCACCCACCTCACAGGGTGTTTTGTTGTGGGTATAATAGTAGCATACTTTGTAAACTGCTCTGAGTGTGGTATATACATCAAATGTTGTTGTTGTTGTTGTTACCACAGCTACCTAAGAAAAGAGTAGGCTGGCCACAGTGGGGACTGGTGTTTTTGGTCCCCTTTCCCCTCAGCCAATTTCTCTCCTCAAGACACCTTTCCCATCCCACTCTTTCACCTGAGCTGCTGTACCTCATGCTGATGAGAGAAACAGAAGGCAGAGAGAAAAGCCCTTCTCATCCTTCCAGATATATAAGCACTGGGTAAGGTTCAATAGTGGTGGGAAGAGAAAACCTTATATTTACAGAGGTTCTCTGGTACTTAAAAAAGGTTATAGTTACATATTTAATATTAATAGATATCTTATTTTCTTGTATGTGAATGGCAGGGTGGTACACAGGGCGTACAGCAATCATGTGACTCTTTCAGTTGATGGTAATTGAGAATGTGGCTGTCCGTGAGCCACAGAGTGTGTATCACTTCTATAGAGAATATGATATGCTGCCAAGACTGGACTTGCATCCCCCTCTTACTGAATGAGGAACCCCTACCAGTATGAGACAACATTCCAGATGGGTAAAATGCCTTCTTGGCCACATGGTTGTCCATTCCATGGTAAAAACAATAATGCTGTATTAATTGCAAGACTCCATTTAAGGCTAAAGACTCCAAAAGAAGTCGAGGCTTGGAGGTTTAGGCGAAAGTTCTGAGGTAAATCTTCCTCCTCCAGGTACAAAATGGCTAGCAAACCCACCCATCCCTCCCCTCCAAATTCAGCCAGAATGCAGGTGGATGAGTAAGTGGGAAGGAATCTCAAAGATCATCAGCTGAACCACAGATAATCTCATCACACTGCCCACCTGTGTTGTTTGCAATCCAGCACCCAACCGACAGAGGGGCTCTCTGCTTCCTTTTGTATAATGAAGGTGCAGATCTGTTGCCAGTTTAATCAGTCACTGCTCAGTTGGAACTCTCTAGCAGTGGAACTTATTTCTTTTTTGCCTAAGAAGAATCAGATTTGTTGGGAATCTTTTAATTGTAATGTCTAAAAATGTCTAATCATCTTTTACTGGGCCAGACTGATTGTGAGTTTAGTTCTTTGCAAGTGTAGCCAATGTGACACACTGTAAAAGACTCAAAAATTAAACTCTTTAGGACATCCTTGGCAAGTAGATTTATACCCATACGCCTTCTGTTCCTATGTTTTTAATGAATTTGCCCAATTCCTTTGTAACATATACTCTAGCTATATTCCATAACAGATTCAACAAATTTTATACTATGTTAAGTTCAAAACAAAGAAAAAAGAACTCTCTAAAATATTAATTTAATTGGTAGTTCCTGATATCAGTATTATGAAAAAATAGTGCAAATTTTTCACTTTTTCTAAATCATTTTAGGAAAACTTGTCAAAGAAGCATACTGCAATATTAAAGGAAATCTAAAGGAGTTATAGTTTATATATAGTTTATTCAATTATAAACTTCTTAAAGTTAATTGTGTCTGCATGAATGGTTCTAAAAGAAATCCTAGTAAATAAGAATTATTGAACGTATGATGTATGTGAACAATGTAGAAGCTTTTTTCTTGGAAGGGTCCAATGAATCACACTGGGAAAATGCATTTGATTTGTTTAAGCAATTTTGATTACTATCAAAGAAGCTGAAACAGCAATGAGTATCAATCTCGTTTATCTATTGAAAATAAAGGATAAAATGAAAACAAATACTGAACTACATTTGAATAAAAATTCCATTAAAAGTTGCTTGAGAAATGACTCTCACCAAGAACTTAATTCTTGCTCTGAGGAAATAACCTATTCACCCTAAATATAAGGAAAAATGTTTTATCCACATAACCTGAAAAGATATATTAGTTTAGTTAACATTTACTAACCTCTAGGTCCTTATATTGCTGCATGATTAAGAGCTGCTTGTAACTTATGTAAAATAGTATATTCCAGAGAAGAGGACTAAATCCTCCAACACTGCTACAACTTAGCCCAACAGATCCAGTGTCAATTCACAGCAGCCAGGCACTGAATTCAGCCGGTGGGGGAACACCACAGAACAGTACAAAGCAGTACCCAGCCACAAGCACAAGGCATTCCTTTGCTTGAGTTTGCTCCTGTTGGGCTAAGTTGCAGCAGTGCCCCTTGCTTCAGTTTGGTTTGGGTGGAATGGACATGATTCTCTGGTCTGATGTTCGTCCCCTTGCTTCACTTTGGTTCTGGGGGTTCTTTAGAGGACAGTGAGAAGTAGGTATCTGCAGGACCGCCTCTCCCCATTTGTACCCCAGAGGATGCTTTGTTCAACAAATAAACAACTGTTGGTGGTCCCTGGCCCAAGGGAGGCCTGCCTGGCCTCGACCAGAGCCAAGGCCCTTCGGTCCTGGCACCGACCTGGTGGAACTCTCTGTCTGAGGAAACCAGGGCCTGATGGGATTTATTATCTTTCCGCCAGGCCTGTAAGACAGAGATGTTCTGCCAGGCATATGTTGGAGGCTAGGTTGGGCCCCCACTGGCCACACCAAAGATCTCTCCACCATCCTACATATGAGCCAGGGCTTGAATAGCAGTATTTTATTATCGCTATCTGAAGAGAAGCCGTATTATATAAAGTTGTTTTAATGTTATTTGTATACTGTTTTATCAGTTTTTAACTGTATTTATGTAAATTGAAATCTTGTACTCTGCCCTGAGCTTGCCTGGTGGGGAGGGCGGACTAAAAATCTAATATAATAAATAAATAAATAAATAAATAAATAGGTAGAGTAGGAGTTTTCTTGAAAAATGCCACTCTCAGATCCCAGGATAGGCTCCAGATAGTTCTCCCCATAGGGAATAAAGAGTGGCTGGGTATACCTTCTTTGGGAGCCTATAAAATTGCCCCTCAGGGTCCAATATTTATGAAACTTGGGGAGCCTTTAGAGGACAGTCAGTAGTATGTCTCCTCCAAACTTGGTGAGATTTGGTCAAAAAATGACCCCCCCCGGCCACCATATAGCCTCCAGAGTGATTTTCCCATAGGAAACAGTGGCCAACTTTACCTAATTTGGTCTATATTACTGAAATGAACTACAGAATCAATTTAGAAATCAGGGATTGCCATATTTTCCCCTCTGGTTCGATATTCCCGAACTGGATTTAACGAATTTCTTTTTGCACACCCTAATGTCTTCATTTCAGAGATTTATTTATTTATTTATCTACTCTATTTAGACCTCTCTTTTTCCCCAGACGGGACCCAAAGTGGCTTACATTGTTCTCCTCCATTTTATCGTCACAACAATACTGTGAGATAGGTTCATAGGCTGAGCATTGGTAACTGGCCCAAGGTAATCCAGCAAGCATTCATGGCTGAATAGAATTTGAATCTGGGTCTCCCAGATCCTAGTCCTACACTCTAACCTCTGCACCACTGGCTTACATATGGAAGCACTAACTGAGAAATGTTCTATGTAATCCTCTCACCTTGACTCAAACACAACTGGAGTTTACCAGTGTTTGCATCCATTCCAGACTAAATTGGCCATTTCTACTGACTTTCCCTTCCCACTGCAGCCCTGCAATGTCATTCATCAGAGTCTGTTGAACAGAGAACTGCAGTGGGATGAGGAAGACAGCAAAGTTTCCTTCTACTGATGGAATATTTAGTTTGGATCCAACCAACTGGGAAGTGGCTCAACTGTTGCATCAGTTAATGCATACATTTTAATATGTGTATGAGAGGGAGACCCAGGAGCAAGTTGCAGGGGAGGGGGGTCGCTGGCTATTACCTCTCTTGCTCTCTTGCCTCCCATCCCCACATTCTGCCTTCACCACCACCCCCATCTGCCAGCTCACCCATCAGACTGCTCCCTGTTGCCAATCAGATATATTGACGCATTATATACATACACATGTCCTGTTTGGATCAGTCCTGCACATCTTATACCCTATGCCCTGGAGGGGTTTCGGAGGAATCCAGCTCTCTATTATATCATGCCAATCAACACTGTAATCCTATGCAGAATTGTTCCAGTCTTAGGTCATTAGTTGTACCAGGGCTTTTTTTCAGCGGGAACGCAGTGGGATGGAGTTCCGGAACCTCTTGAAAATGGTCACATGGCTGGTGGCCCCACCCCCTGATCTCCAGACAGAGGGGAGATTAGATTGCCCTCCGCGCCGCCAAGCAGCAGGCAACCTAAACTCCGCTCTGTCTGGAGATCAGGGGGTGGGGCCACCAGCCATGTGACCATTTTCTCCTAGGGCAACCCACTGAGTTCCACCACCTCTTTTCCCAGAAAAAAAGCCCTGAGTTGTACTATAAAAGAACTACAACTATACTTAATATCCAGAATCTGATTGAGGAGCTACAACTGATGAATTAGAGATCTTAGGGATCTTATAATGAATGAATACATCCTACATAAGGTCCAGTAGTTCCCCTGCTCTGACCTTGGCAGCCTCAGAGCAGGGACACAGTTTGATCAGGACTATTTCAGACCTTGATCTACCTGTTTTACATTCCTCCTTTGGAACACATTTTCCTGGTGTGCCTTTCTGCTGGATTACCTTTTGCTGCTTTTGCATGGCAATATTTCCTATTCCAGTATTCAAGAGACCCTAGTATACCTCCAATGTCTAGTTAAAACTGGAAAATCATTACAAAAAGTTAAGCCTGAGCTAGCTGACAAAGCACAAATGCTAAAGAGCAGGAGAAAGGCAAACAATCCCAGCACAGTTGTGATGGGACTCTTCTCCCCACAGTTTGCAGCTGCAATATAGTCTCTTAAATTTTACCTATCTCTGAAGAGCATTTTAACATGTGGAGCATATGGATCTAATACTGTATTTGAGTGAAGCTTGCCATTTTATGCCCCTTCAAACAAAGAAAATAGAAAAGAACAGCACACGTATCAGTGCTTTGTCCGCCTTGCCTAATGATGCAGTCCATTCTTGAGAATTCCATCACTAATTATTCCAGTACAAAGTACAAAACTGCCTTATACTGAATCAGCCCACCAGTCTATCAAGGTCAGCTGTGACAGAATGGGCATTAAATGCAAGGTTGACCAATTGCCGCATCCAGAGAGAGGCAGGTAAAGAGTTAAAACAACTGCCTGAAGGGAGAATGATGGGCAGGCTGCTTCCCCTTCTCTGTGATTGGCCATTGAGAAAGTAAAAAATTGGAGCTCACAGGATGGTCAGGAGGGAGCCTAAGCTTGGAATCTGACCAGGGAGGAGCAGACTGAGATTCCTCTGTGTGAGGAAAAGAAGGAAAATGTTTGCCCTTATTGTGACAGCTTATGGTTGAAAAAAAAAGCTTTTAGTTGAAGAACTAAAGTGGGAAAGCCAGCACTAATATTTACTCAGACAAGCCAGAACTGGAACTGTGTGGTTGGCAGAGGAAGTGGGTAGTAAAAGTAGACTTCCATTCAGCCAAAAGAACAGGGTCATGTATTTAGTGGAAGAATAATTCCTGCCCAGTGTCTGGAAAGAGGGTTTGAACTCTGTGGAGTATGCTGGGTTTGCAGTAAAAGGAAAAGTGTGCTGTGTAAAATTCTGTACACCTAAGCTGTGAAGTTAATGAAGGAACTTTGCTTTAAGTAACTTAAGTTTGAAGATACCAACTTCTCACACCTAAGTACTGTAAATATTTGAAACTAAGCTTGAAGAAGAAAATTGTGCCTCATGCTAGTGAAGTGTTCTGATCAACAAACCAAAATTTACCCCAGCTTTCCTTTCCCTGCCTATCTTCTTACCAACCCTGCCTGTTGAATAAATCTGCTGTTTTCTTTAAACGTTTTTAAGCCTCTGGTGCCCTTTCACGTTAAAGGCGATGTGGGTCTCTGCTTTTTCTCTACTTAAGCTTGGGCTGGGTGATAAACCAAATGCATATACATACTATGATAAATGTATTGGCTAAGTGCTGTAATAAAGAATCTACATATACATACTTGTAGTATGGGACAAAAGGGATTTTAGTTACACCTAAATAAACACTACTTAAGGCATTCCAGCCCCATTAAACAACCTCATCATTTTGGAGAGAAAATCTACCTTGCAATGAGGGAGAGAGCAGGGATGGTCAGCACAGGCTAGAGCCAGGCCAAGTATTGTCGAAGGCTTTCACGGCCAGAGAACGATGGCTGTTGTGGGTTTTCCGGGCTGTATTGCCGTGGTCTTGGCATTGTAGTTCCTGACGTTTCGCCAGCAGCTGTGGCTGGCATCTTCAGAGGTGTAGCACCAAAAGACAGAGATCTCTGAGAGATCTCTGTCTTTTGGTGCTACACCTCTGAAGATGCCAGCCACAGCTGCTGGCGAAACGTCAGGAACTACAATGCCAAGACCACGGCAATACAGCCCGGAAAACCCACAACAGCCAGGCCAAGTATTGTCTACTTTGACTAGCAGCAGTTCTTGAGGGTCTCAGGAGAGGTTTTTAATATCACTTACTACCTAATCCTTTTAACTGGAGGTGCTAGGGACTGAACTTGGGTTCCAAAGAGCAAGTGCTGTTACAGCGGAGGAGCAAATTCATAAGTTTTGTGTACTCCTCTCCTTTGATTGCCAGGGAGCCCTGCCTCCAAGCATACCCCTTCAAGCAAACTCAGAGCCAAGCTACAAGTAACAAATTACACAAGGACTACACATAAAGGGAGTCACTATGTCAGCTGGGAAGCTGAGTTTTAAAAGAGATCAGAAGGCTTTGTCTATTTCCCCTCTCTACAGAGCTGGGGAGATGCTCCTCAGGTTTGTTAATTTCCTTTTCACCTCCTAGAAGGGGAGATGTAACTGACAGAGCCTTCTGGAGACAAAGAGGAAATTAACAAACCCTCTGAGGAGCAATCTCCCCAGCTCTGTAGAGTGGGGAGCCTTCCAATAGCTTTTAAAACTCAGCTTCCCAGCTAACATTGCAACTTCCTTCATGTGCAGTCCTCGTGTAATTCGTCAGTTGTAGCTTGGCTCTCAGAAGTTCCTTATTTAGAAAGGAGGTAAGACAATTGCAGCTCTCAAACCACTAGGCATGGGAGCTGATATAGTGTAACTTGTCCAACTCCCATTTTGTAGCACAAACTCATTGTAAAATAAGCAACAATTCCATGCCAGTCAAAGAAAATAATATACAATCATATGATTCAAGGGCCATTAATCATGGATGCCCATCCTCCAGCTTTAGCCTGGAAAACATTTTAGCTCAGCAGCTGGTGTTGTCAGTGACAAATGAAAAAGATTAAAATTAAGTGATGTGGACAAAGTAAACTTTTTTTTTTCAAAACTCATCTTTTCTTGTTTGGAAAGCGTTTACAATGTGCAGGCTACATAAAACAAAATCCTGTCTCTTAGAATTTATCTTGTCAAGATTCCATCAGTACAGCCTCCTCATTGGAAGATCTTTAAAGAATAAAATGTATTTGAAAAGCCATCAGTACCGATTCAGTGTTTTTTTCCTCCTAAAACTCTGGTGAACCTTTGAGGACTACTGTTTCAGATTGGCACGAAGACACCATTGAGACTTTGGCAGACAGAAAAGCTAGACTCTGATGTTTAAAAATTACATTCCTTTGATTGAGACAATATGCTGCTTTCTAAATGTCAAATTTATACCCTATACAGTTAGAGAGAGCATCATTTACAACTTTATTTTGACTACAATTGCTTGGCTTTGCTAGATTGTAGCTAGGGGTGTGCGTTCTGGAATTCATGATCTGAAAAATACATGAAGGTTGCTATTTTGGGTTGTTAGGGTGATTTTTGGAAACAGTTACGCAAATTTGTGATTCTTAGGCATTATGACCCCCTCCCCCTCCACTGAAAAGTCGCTTTAGTTTTTCATGTTTGGGTGTTTACAAGCAGCAACAGGCATCTTGTTTTTCATTTATTCAAATTCCCAGACACTGGTCTGGGGAAGGTGACTCTTGGCTGGTCGGAGCTGCAGTTCTGAGTCTCTTCTTCTCTTCCCTCTCTCCTCTGCTGATAGGATGTCTAAGAGGCCCTTTGTTCAGAGGCCTATAAAATTGGACCCTTGATCCAATTTTCTTTAAACGTTGGGGTTCTTTCATGGACAAGCAGCACTTTCTCACCTGCAGTTTTGGTGTAATTTGAAAAGCAGCTATTCCTCCACAAGTCTATCATAGGGAATAATGGCAGAGTTGTGGTTCTCCTTTCCTCCTCACTTCCTTATGTTGTGAGAGGAACAAACAACAAACAACAACAACAAGGAAGGATCGCAAAAAGAGTTTTCAGCTGAAAGTTTTTTATTATTATTATTGTCAGTCAGTTAGTATAAGAGTAGGAAAATATTGTGATTTTATTGCATATATATAATATTTTGTATCAGTTTTAACTAAGGAAATGGTTGTAAACCACTCTGAGTTCTTAACTGAAGAGAAGTGGTATATAAATAAAATAAACAAACCATAATAAAATGAATGCAAAAGGTTTCATTTTTCAATGCCATTGGCCAGCTGGCTGGCGCTCTCCCACGAGGCCTCCACTTAACTACCATTCCCTGCCCCACAGGAGTCAGTAGACAGAAGTACACTTGTGCCAAGAGGAACTTACTTTGGGGATCTGCTGAAATCTGCTTAAAACTTAGGGGGTCTTTAGATGAGAGGAAGAACTATGCTCTGTCCAGATTTGGTTCCATTATCTTTATAAGCAGCTGCCCTAGACCCTCAAACACACATCCTGTTAAAAGTAATGTTCACAAAATTCCAGAACCCCCACAAACACACACACACACAGGTTTGAATCCCAAATCAGTAATGTTCTATCCAAAAATCAGCAATTGACCCTGCCAAATCCTGGACTGGAAAGTACAATGCATTTTTTTATAACATACTCCTAGCTATAGACAGACACAAAAATCACCAAAAAGTCATGACTAGTTCCCTGATCTCCTGCCTAACATCCCATACAACTGAGATCATGACAGTGTACCTTTTCTCCACTCTGCAACTGCAAGGAATATGGAAATGCAAAGTGACATTAAGTTAGGACAAAGGTATGAGATGTATGAAATGCTGCAGATAGGGGGTCTAGAGCTTAGTGATATATATGTGGACATTAAGTAATGAAACAATAAACAAAAAGGAATTATTATTGGTATTATAATAGGTCTGATAATTCAAACTGGTAATGTCCAACTCCCAGATTTCAGAGAATTAGGAATAAGCTTTCTTGTTCCATAAGCAATTAAAATTCTCAGTAGAAAAGCAGACAAAGGAGGCGTTTGAATTGGCCTTTACAAGTTCTTGCTCTGGACTTTGCTGTCACCATCCCTACATATTATATAAAAGGAAAAAAGTTACAGCCTGTTTCAACTGCTGGAAATGGAAGCAAAAATTAATTGAGGGGTTTTTGGGGGGAAAAAATGAAACATAAATGAACACACCCCCACACAATCCTGGCTACTATTTTGATGGTAACTATAACTACATTGTAATACTTATTTATTATTATTTATTTATTATATTAGATTTTTAGTCCGCCCTCCCCACCAGGTAGGCTCAGGGCGGAGTACAACATTTCAATTTACATAAATACAGTTTAAAACAGATAAAACAGTATACAAATAACTAGGGGTGTGCAAAGGCACCCTGACTCGTGTTTTCCGAATCTGCTAAACCCGAATCGAGAGGCCGATTCGGGTTTAGCAGAAACCCGAATCGCCCAGCCAATTCGGGTTTACCGATTCGGATTGATTCGGATTGATTTGGGTTGATTTGGGGTTTTTTTTCAATGGGAAAAAGCCTCCCCAGGCTTCTCTGAAGCCTGGGGGAGGCATTTTCCCACCGAATCACCCCAAATTTGGTGGGGGCCTTCCTCTAGCTCCCCTCTAACAACCCCCAAGTTTCAGAACGATTGGACTTTGGGGGGCCATGTTATGGCCCCCCAAACCAGGTCCCCCTATCCTCGCCTAAAAAAAGGCATAGCTTTAGGTTGTTGCTGCTCATCTTCATTCATTTTTTCCTATGGAGAAAAAATGAAGAGGAAGGCTTCCTTTGCCAGGGGTGGCATTTTGCATGCAAAATGCCCCCCTACCCTCAGGGGCCCTTCTCCCACCTTTCCTCCCACCCCCCACCAAGGCTCAGCCTGTTCCCACTTGGGGGGGGGGCATTTCATGGCCTCCCCAAGTAGGTGCTCTCAGCCCCCAAAGTCCACCCCCTACAGCCCCACACAAACCCAATTCCCCCCAGTTGCCACACACAGACCCAAATCCCCACATTAGCCCCTCACAGACCCAAATCCACCCCCAGCAGCCCCACACCCATAACCCCAGGAACAGGCTGGCAAAGGCCAGCCCTCTCCCTTTGTTCCCTATGCTGGGAACTTCTAAACTGTCTTTCCCTGGGCAATTCTGCACAGCCCAGGGGTGCCACAATGGTGGGCACACTTCTGAGTGCCAGCTGGTCCCTGTGAAAGAGCACCTGAACCACAGACACCCTCCCTCAAATTCCCCCACCAACTACAGAGATGGCTGGCCAGCCAGCCCCATTGTTCCCTATGATGGGAAGCAAATGCACAACAAAGAATAAAACACGAACAACACAAAATAAAGTTTTTAAAAAATTATTTTCTCCCTTTCAAAGTACAAGCAGGCAAAGCATTATGACACATTACACCAGCAGTCCCCCACACAGAAAAATAACACAACTCACTTAACATCAGAGAATCACAAAAGCACAATTCCTGTCAAAAACACTTTATTTCTTGAACAGCTTTAGGTTACACAGTAGGAGGGCACAACAGGGCATGATAGCAGTGTACTACACAAAATAATACAACCCGCTTCACAGTTTTTGACAGCAATTGTGTTTGGGTGATTCTCTGATGTGAAGTGAGTTGTGTTATTTTTGTGAGGTGGAATGCTGGAATGCCCTTTGGTGTGCCCCCCTGCTGTGTAACCTAAGCTGTTCAAGAAATAAAGTGTTTTTGACAGGAATTGTGCTAACAACTTGGGGGGTTGTTATAGGGGAGTTAGAGGAAGGCCCCCACCAATTTTGGGTTGATTAGGTGGGAAAATGCCTCCCCCAGGCGCCTGGGGAGGCTTTTTCCCATTGAAAAAGCTAACCCAAATCAACCCGAATCGATTCGGGTTATGGCGATTCGGAAAACCCGAATCGATTCGTGTTTTCCCAAATCAATTCGGGTTTCTCTGAATCAACCCGAATCGGGGTGATTCGGGTTTTTCAGGTTTTCCAAAACCCGAACTGCACACCCCTACAAATAACATTAAAACAACTTTATACAATACAGCTTCTCTTCAGATGGCGATAATAAAATACTGCTATTCAAGCCCTGGCTCATATGTGGGGTGGTGGACCGATCTTTAGTGTGGCCAGTGGGGGCCCAACCTAGCCTCCACCATATGCCTGGCGGAACATCTCTGTCTTACAGGCCCAGCAGAAAGATAATAAATCCCACTGGGACCTGGTCTCCTCAGACAGAGAGTTCCACCAGGTCGGTGCCAGGACCGAAAAGGCCCTGGCTCTGGTCGAGGCCAGGTGGGCCTCCCTTGGGACAGGGGCCATCAACAGTGGTTTATTTGTTGAACAAAGCATCCTCTGGGGTACATATGGGGTAATATATAATTCAAGTCTCGTGTTTGAACCAAAAATGCTTTTGTGGGGGATTTGTAGGTCCCTTATTGATATACTTTTTGTAGACCTTCATGTAATCTTGTTCAAACACAAGCAGGACTTGCATAGCTAAGAACTGATCTACATGCTACATTATTCCTATAGTAAGGTGCATTCATTAAATCATTGTCCCTGCACAAATGCTGGCCCCATAGATACTTTTGATTGTATGGAAAATTTGCCCAGCACCATCTGAGATTTCCAGAAGTATCCAAGATTACCGAAGAAACTCAGCATATGATTCTATGAGTCACACTAACTATAGTAGCAGTATTTTAGTCCAGTGGCACCTTAGAAAGCAACAAGATTTTCAGAATGTAAGCTTTCGAGAGTCAGAACTCCCTTCTTCAGACACAATTAGGAATGGAGATCCCTGACAACCCTGAGCCTTTATATTCCAGCTAAAGATGGGTCGGATTTTACAACTGAGGGCATCAGGATGTAAAGGTACAATGTAATTTGATTTGGGCAGAAATTAGTATTTGTGGTGAGATAAGAATCTTACGTCTCTGGTCAGCCCTTCCCCTCCAGGGGTGGGGTTCCATTGTTCTGAATTTTATGAATAAACTCCATTTCATCAATTTCACATAATCTCCCATTGAAGTTTCTGTGTTTGAGGATAGCCACTTTTAGGTAAGCAATGAAATGTCATGGAAGATTAAAATGTTCTCTTACTGGTTTTGGAATGTTAGAATTTCTAATTTCAGATTTATGTCCAATTTTTCTTTTATGTAGAGACTGGCCTTTTTGTCCATCATAGAGAGTGGAAAGGCAGTGCACTGCTGACACTTGGCAGCATATATAATATTGAATGAATCTGAGATGGTATAAGTGGTGTTGTTAGTCCAGTGGTCGTGCTATTGGAATAAATATGGGGACAGAATTGGCATCTTGGTTTATTGCAGGCTCTGGTCCCAGAGTCAGTGTTAGTGTTGGGAATTATATTATTGTGAGTGAGAAGTTATTTAAGATTAGGGGTCTATCTGTGGGCAAGAAAAGGTTTGTCTCCCAATGCTTATGAGAGAAGAATATCATTGTCCAGCATAGATTGCAAGTCATTGGTGGTACCTTGAACTGGTTTGAGCTGGAAGTGGTATGTGACTACCTATTGTTGTTCTGTTTGGGCCTGTCTTGTAGCAGGTTATCCCTTGGTATCATTCTGGCTTCGTTAATCTGTTTCCTTACCATGTCAGGTGGGTACTGTAGTTACACAAATGTCTATTGTAGATCTTGCAGGTGAGAATCTCTGTCAAAGGGGTTGGAACAGATGCAGTTGTAACATAAAGCTTGGTGGCAGATGATGGACTATTTGGTGTGTTTAGGATGGTGACTGCGGGCATGTAGATATGTTTGCCGATCGGTAGGTTTCTAGTATAAGGTGGTTCTTAAGCATTGTTGTGTATTTGTACAGTAGTGTCTAGAAAATAATAACATAATAATAACATTCGATTTAAATACTGCCCTTCAGGACAACTTAACAACCACTAAGAGCGGTTTATAAAGTATGTTATTATCATCCCCACAACAATCACCCTGTGAGGTGGGTGGGGATGAGAGAGCTCTGGAGAGCTGTGATTGACCCAAGGTCAGCCAACTGTCTTCAAGTGGAAGAGTGGGGAATCAAACCCGGTTCTTCAGATTACAGTCCCACTGCTCTTAACCACTACACCACACTTCCTGTGTGGATTGATTCATGGTCAGGTTGATGGTAGAGTGGAAGTTGCTGGTGGCCTGGTGAAACTCCTCCAGTGCTTCTTTCCCATGTGTCCAGATGAGGAAAATGTCATCAATAAATCTCAAGTACAGAAGGGGTGTTAGCAGGTAGGAGCGGAGAAAACACTTTTCCAAGTCAGCTATGAAAATGTTGGTATATTGCTGTGCCACGCGAGTACCCATGGCTGTGCTGCGAATTTGAAGGAATAAATCTTCACTGAATCTGAAGTAGCTACAGGTGAGGACAAACTGGCAGAGCTTGATAGCAAGGTCAGCTGTGGTGTTAGTGACGGTGTTCCTAGCAGCTTGTTGTTTGTTTATGTGGGAGATGTTGGTGTACAGAGACTCAACATCCACGGATGCCAAAATAATGTTACCTGATAGATGGTCAACTGATTGTACTTTCCTCAGGAAGTCATGGTGTGTCTCACACAACTGGGGGCATTGCTGTTAGAACAACATTTAATGTGCAATCCTGAACTGAAATCCCTTGAAGTCGATGTACTTAGAAGTGTGTAATTCTGTTTAGGACTGCAGTGACAGACTCTGTGAGGATTATGTGGGAAGGTGAACAGTCTTCATAAGATTTGTTACAAATTTAACTTTTAGAACAGCATTGATTTATGTCTATTGACAGTTATATTGGGGGGGTTTTAGTAGGTCAAAAATACTATTTTTACAAAATGTTTTTAAAAATTTTAGATTCAGAGTCATAACAAAGCACTGCATAATTTTAAATTCTGTTATTAATGCTCCAGGCATCAACACATTATGACATATTGAGGACAGTAACGGATCTAATCACAGATGACACCTAGGATAAATTAAAATTAAGTCCACAACTTTGTACTAAAGTCCACATTCATAGCCGCTATGCCATAGGGCTCTCATTATTAAACAGTATTTGAAAAATAAAATTATTTCCAGTGTTTAAGATTTGCTGACTAGCATGCATTTTCTTGTTCTGCAATTCACATTAATTACGATAGAAGGTGGGCTATGACTGAAAATGTTTTGGCCTATGTCACTTACAAAATAATCACTATCTGTTAATGCATTTCTACATTTAAGGCATAATGAAACATGTACAAAACAATATGTATCATTAAGGAATAAATTTGATGTGCTGTTGACACCAATTTCAGAACAGGTGCAAATAAGACAAAATAAAACATGTCATCCACTGACCTATATACAGATAGATATTTTTATATCTAACTAGCTAATTAAAATGACACCTTCCTACTTAATATGCATATTTAAATAATCTTCAGACTTCTTGATAGAAGTGATAGATGACTGAAATCTAAGGATAGTATGTGTGTGTAAGTGTGTGCATGTGTGCATGCAAGCCAGCAGAAGCCTAACTACACAAATCCCTTTCCTAAATTCTTTGAAGTGGAGAATTGGGGATGGTTCGAGTCAAGGAACGACAGCATCCCTTGTAGCTTGTCTACACCACAGCCCCTTGTAGTCAGCGCTACCATTCCTTTGTTAGGTTGTGGAAGCAATAGATGGTATTCCTCCCTCTCTCTCTTGATGCCAATTGGGGCTGAGAGTTCTATTGGAATTAGACATGGGCACGAATGGGAAAAAACCAAACACCCTGTTCCTCATTCATTGCCATCCACGAACAACAAACAACAAACATGATAGTTTAAAGTCGATAGTTTAAAGGGCCCTGTCCTGGCAAAAACAGCAGTGTCTGCTGGCAGCTAGTTTGAGTGGTTACAAACTGACCTTCCTAATGTCCAATACCCACCAAACTTGCATGAGACATAGTCCTCACTGTCCTCTGAAGACCCCCAAAGTTTCAGAGAGATTGCACCCCGGGAAAGGCATGATCCATAGGTCTCCCCGTAGGCTGTCATTTTCTCTTCACAGTGGCAAAAATGGGACTCTCTGCTGGAAGTAATTTGAAGGGTTAAAGTCAGAAGGAATGCCAGAAGAAGTTCAGACAGAGTTCATTCCCTGCCTCTGGTTGCCAAGGGAATTGACTGCAGGTGCCAGACTGTCTGGCTTGATGAACAGCTGCCAAAGGCAATGAATGAGGCTTGCAATGACCACCTGTTTGTTTAGGATGGGGCCTCATGAACAGCTTGTTCGTGAACAGCAGATTGGGCTGTTCGTGGTTTTTTTCTGTTCATAATGCTGTTCATGCCCATGTTTAATTGGGATCCACTGAATCCACTGGGGTGAGTTGTGTTGACTGGATAGCTCACCTGTCTCTTTTAGGGGTCCCCTTAAGGGATCTGGGGGAAGCCTAAGGGTATGTGCTTGGACTGGCCATTGCAAGCCTCAACCTGGGCGGCAGAGACCACCTGGGCCACACCTCAATGGGAGTACACTTCCTGTCATGCTGTGGTGTCCACCAGGAGTGTTGGGGATGCATCCATCAAGTAGCAATGGGATGTTTGATGCAGGGGATCCCTTGCCCTGTGCCTTGCCAATGCTCCAATGGCTGTAATCAATAAAGTTTTCATCTATTTTCATCCAAGGTTGGTGTTTAGTCTATTCTTTGCCTGGGGCACCAGCATCACAATTAGCCTATACAGATGTAATTCTCCTCCTTACTGCGGCCACCAACCCACATGGCTTTTGTCCATGCAATTCATAGAATCATAGAAACATAGGGTTGGAAGGTATCTCCAGGGTCATCTATCCCAAGCCCCTGCACAATGCAGGAAATTCAAAATTACCCCCCCACACACACACACACAAACACATCCTCCATGCCCAGAAGTTGGCAAAACACCATCAAGTTCCTGGCCTGGAGAAAATTGCTTCCTGACCCCAAAGTAGTGATCAGCATTACCCCGGGCATATGAGAAGGGCCCATGAGAACTAAGCACTGATGTGACCCTTCCTGCCCCCCTCTCATGATCTGCCTAGGTTCACAGAATTGGCATTGCTGTCAGATGGCCCTCTAGCTTTGGCTTAAAAAGAAAGAGAGCCCACCACCTCCCAAGAAAGCCTGTTCCACTGAGGGACTGCTCTGTCAGGAAGTTCTTCCTAAAGTTTAACCAAAAACTCTTTTGAATTAATTTAAACCCGTTGGTTCTGGTCCAATCTTTTGGAGCAATAGA
Source organism: Eublepharis macularius (assembly GCF_028583425.1). Lineage (NCBI taxonomy): Eukaryota > Metazoa > Chordata > Lepidosauria > Squamata > Eublepharidae > Eublepharis > Eublepharis macularius. The sequence goes on from NC_072799.1 coordinate 72,805,341, forward strand.
AAACAATTCCACTCCATTCACTACAGCCCTTCAAGTACTTGAAGATGGTTATCATATCCAGGGGTCATTTCGTAGAAAAAGAGCTGCAGGATCTCATTAGCATAAAGTATTAGCATAACTCATTAGCATATGCCACACACTTTGACATCACTGGAAGTGTGTCATTAGCATAACTGATTTGCATATGTCACACCCCCTGACCACACCTATCCTGGCTCTTTTGGACCCAATACTGGCCATTCAGGGCCAAAATTGGGCCCAAAATGGCAAAAAGGGCTGAAAATGGATGAAAAGGGACCCAAAATGGTCAGAACTGGGCCGCTGCTGAGCAGGAGAATGATCCACCACCCATCAGAGGCCCGATCCTTGCCATTTTGGGCCCAATCCAGGCCAAAACAGGCCCAACATGGCTAAAAATCAGGTGGGCAGGGCCACCTGACATGTGACCTCTTTGGAGAACTACTGGAACTGCATTCCTGCATGTTCCCCCTCAAAATGAGCCCTGATCATATCACCTCTCAGTTGTCTCCTCTCCAAGCTAAACATACCAACCTCCTTCAACCTTTCCTCATAGGATTTGGTCTCCAGACCTCTAACCATCTTCGTTGCCCTCTTCTAGACACATTCCAGTTTTTCTATATCTTTCTTAAACTGTGGTACCCCAAACTGAACACAATATCCTAGGCGAGGTCTAACCAGAGCAGAGCAATACGATCACTTTGCATTATCGGGACACTATACTTTTGTTGATACAGCTCCAAATTGCATTTGCCTTTTTAGCTACCACATCATACTGCTGACTCATGTTCAGTGTATGGTCTACTAAGACCACCCTAGATCCTTTTTGTATATCTACTGCCAAGACAAGTTTCTCCCATGCTATAATTATGCATTTGATTTTTCCTACCTAAATGCAGAACTTTATATTTCTCTCTGTTGAAATTCATTTTATTTGTTTTAGCCTAGTTTTCCAGCCTGTCAAGATCATCCTGTATCCTTACTCTGTCTTCTACACCTCATCTGCAAATTTAATAACCATTCCCTCTATTCCTTCATCCAAACCCTGTATAAAAATGTTGAACAGAACAGGTCCCAGGACCGATCCCTGAGGCACTCCACTTGTCACTCTTCTCCAAAAGGATGAGGAACCATTAACAAGCACTCTTTGAGTGAGAGCTGTCATCCAGTTACAGATCCACCTAACAGTAATAGGATCCATACCCCATTTTACCAACTCGTCATGATCCTCAGCATAGCCTTTTTGGTCGATTATCTTTGTCATAATAGATGACTCAGCATGCCTTGGACATGGATGTGTGTGCATACTGCATGTCTCCCTCTGAGTATGTATTATTTTCCTGATTAGCAAGGTACTTTTCTTTGTCTACGGTGGGAATGCCTCCTGGCTTCTTCTCTCTTCTTGTCTCCATTGAGAGAGATTCTCTTTTTTGCCTTGTGGGCTCCAAAGGGCGAGGTTGCACTACATCTCTCTCCCTGCAATGGGGAATTTCCTTCTCACAGCCTTGCAAATATGATACTAAACTAGCTGGCCTTGGTACAGAGAAAGTAACGCTTTAGACTAGGATTCTGTCTTTCTTCTATAATAAAAGTCTGTGAATGGAATCTACCACAATAAACTAAGTTTTATCTTTTCTACAATTTAATTTCCTGAAGATCAGTTACTCCATGTTGGGAAAAATGCTTATGATTGGGTATCTCTGTTAGCAAATTAAATATAACTATTTCTAATAATTGTTCCCTTTTGAACAGTGGGAAAGCTGGTTGGATACAACCCGGAATGTTTTCCATTATAACATGTTTTATCTAAACCACATTGTATGTGTGTGTTACATTGTTTCCAACTTAATGGTGACCCTTTGAATGAAAGATCTCCATGGCGTCCTACCATTAACATCCCTGCTCAGATCTTGCAAACTGGAGGACGTGGCTGGGTTACTGTAACAGTGAAATTCTAAGTAGAGTTACAGAGATCATTGACTTCAATAGATTTAGAAGGAAATAATTATCTTTAGGATTCCACAGTAATGCCCTTCTAATTCCACTGAAGTCAATAGGCTCAGAGGGGTACAACCCTGTTTAGGAAGGATTACACTGCATATAAATTAACAGACAGGTGTTTGTATGTATTGGCTCAACGTACAGATTAGCCCCTTCTCCATTGTCATAATACCATTGCCAAGGTTGGAACTGGCAGAACGAGTACCACACAGCATGAGCCAATCTGTGTAGCGAGTAAATCTGAGGAGTTTTCTGTACTGAGAAGCTACAAAGACTGTTTGAAGTAGTCTCCATATGTCAGCTATATATGAAAACCTATCTCTGCTATTGGAGTGATATTGTCTGAACTCAGTACTCTACAAAACAATCTTCGCCTAGCTAATCCTTTCTTTTTAGATACTTCAAAGAACCCTAAATACATAAAAATAGAATATTCTCATGATGAGTGCCACTTTGTGTGAACAGGTGTTATACTATTGACAATTTGAGAATGTCAAACAAACATCCTTGTAGCTTAAGAATGTGGATGCTAATCATGAAACCAGCACAAGTACTTTCTATCAATTAAACAGTAAGGCTTGACGGAGCAGGTAGCTATCATAGGATAATCATAGATATGGTGATTTGCAAGGTATAAATCACAAGAGAATTTAACTGTGCAAACAAATAGGGGGCTATGAAATTAACTGAAGAAAAACATTCCCTGGAATGAGTGCAGTCTAGTTCAGCCATTCAAAGGATGACAGGATTCTTTCTCTTGAGAATCAGTGTTTCAATATAATTAATGATACACGGATGCTGCCAGTTACTTCTAACACAGAGCAAGAACAAGATCTGAAGATATTTTACAGGGCATAAGCCATGCAGGGATTAGCAGAAAGAGCTAGGAGGAGCTTAATTTAAAGGGCTATTTCATACATGTATATCGGCTGCTTCGGAGAGCAACCAATAAGTGTACATATGATGCATTGGTTTCCATCATTTTTGGCAAGGCATTTAAACTTAATTCAGTTCTGAAAAGGAGTCTGCTTAACTCTCTTGTGTGACTCATGTCTGAGTTAAATAGTATCAGCATATTTATAACTGTTTTGCATTTGAAATGTTCATTTCTCATAAGTGCTGCAGTGCATCCAATTATAATAGTTTGTTTTGTTTATAATAAACAATTATGAACTGTGAAACACATGGCACTTAAATCATACATTAAATCAGTATCATGAAATCAGATATTACTCTACAGATGGGAACAGCTTTCATTGCAATGTAGGGCATAGCTTATAAAAATGCATGAAGCATTGATGCTGCAGGTAATATGATTCATTAGATTAAAATGTTGCTCATTTTAATTGGACATATAGCTGTTGAGATCTCTTTTAAATGTGCCAACCTGTTGAAGATCTCAAAGCCCATCAAGATTGCTACCTTCAAGGCAACCGTTCTTATGAGAATGCCAAAAAACTCCTCACGAATATTTACAGCCAATGGTAACATTTGGGATGGAATACTATGGTTGCATTTCTAATAGAGATGGGCACGAACAGCAATACGAACAGAAAAAAGCCACGAACACCCCAATCTGCTGTTCGCGAACAAGATGTTCATGAGGCCCCATTCTAAACAAACAGGTGGTCATTGCAAGCCTTCTTCATTGCTGTTTGTTGCTGTTTGTCAAGCCAGACAGTCTGGCACCTGCAATCAATTCCCTTGGCAACTTAGGCTGGGATTGTCTGAACTCCTGCTGTTGCCCTGGAAACCCCATTCTAAACCCAATTTAGCTTGATAGACAGGTCTTCCTATCAAGTATGGAGCTCCAAATTTGTTACAACAAGGGAGCAAAGACCAGGGGGGAGGGGGGCTCTCAGCTGTGACTGCAGACAGTGGAGAGACAGTTGCTGTTAGCATTTTGATAGAGAGTGCATTGGAGCTTGAATTTTCATTGTGTGTGGTGGGATAGGGATCTACCCCTTCAAGTTCCAGGGCTGCTGCCAGGCTCTGGGCCAAGCAATTATTTATTATTAGTACCTTTCCTGCTGCCTGCTCAGGTAAGGTTTCTGGGAGTGGTGCAGTAGGGATCTACCCCTTCAAGTTCCAGGGCTGCTGCCAGGCTCTGGGGCCAAGCTATTATTTATTTTTGGTACATGTCCTGGTTTCTGGGAGTGGTGCAGTAGGGATCTTGACTTGGATGACGGCTGGAGGAGAGCCTGCTGGCCCCCACGAACAGCCTGTCAGGTTCAGAATGCTTTCCTATGTATTGTAACCAAAGAGACTCCATTTTAATTCATTTAGTGTTCTGAGTGCTTTCTTCACAGGTGCCAAGATGTTCCCTAGCAGCTAGGGAACTGTTATTTAGCCACAGATCTGACACAGCCAACCACATACATGTTGGTGAACAGGGCCATGTTCATGGTTGTTCATGAGTCCCTGTTCGTGGATCGCAATGAACAACGAACATCATGTTTTTTTCTGTTCATGCCCATCTCTAATTTCTAACTGGAGATCAGCTTAGATATTTGAAAGCATTCCGTTTGGATTATCCCAAGTACTGATAGGCATGCATTTTAAAAAAAGAGAAACTACTAATTAGCCTCATGTGATATAAATTACCACTCCTATTTATTTTTTAAAAAGTGATTAACATCTGTTACTTCAAAATATCCAAAGTAACACTGATGTGGTGTAACTCAGATTCCATCAGACTCCATTTTGGCAAAGCCAAGAGAAACTTTGAGGGGAATTAGAAATGATCCAGCACCAAATCATGATATGGACAAAAAAAATTGTGATACCCTTCTGCCAGAATCTTCCCTTAACACAAGTACAACAACCAGGGTCACAAAAATTAATCATGCAAGGTTGATATAAATTTTTGTATTAAATCCAAAGTGCAACAGTGCAGAGGTGTAATATATCTCAAACAAGATTTAAAGTGCATATATATACAAGAAGAGGTAGTCTATCGGGTAGACAATAAATATATTTCTATATACAATGAATATTCTGGTGGTGGGAGAGTGTAGACAGATGGAAGGATGCACACAGGAAATGTCCATATGTCCAAGAGTGGAAAAAGGACGTGTCCAGAGACACCTAGCCGACGGGCTACAGCTTGCTATTTCCAATTCCCGTTTCGGTCTTTCTTCATCCTGGGCTAGACTCTATGGATGTCCACTGGCATCTCCCCTCACTCCACACACCATTGCAGTTCCAAGTACACCGATAGTTACCAAACTATCGGTGTACTTGGAACTGCAATGGTGTGTGGAGTGAGGGGAGATGCCAGTGGACATCCATAGAGTCTAGCCCAGGATGAAGAAAGACCGAAACGGGAATTGGAAATAGCAAGCTGTAGCCCGTCGGCTAGGTGTCTCTGGACACGTCCTTTTTCCACTCTTGGACATATGGACATTTCCTGTGTGCATCCTTCCATCTGTCTACACTCTCCCACCACCAGAATATTCATTGTATATAGAAATATATTTATTGTCTACCCGATAGACTACCTCTTCTTGTATATATATGCACTTTAAATCTTGTTTGAGATATATTACACCTCTGCACTGTTGCACTTTGGATTTAATACAAAAATTTATATCAACCTTGCATGATTAATTTTTGTGACCCTGGTTGTTGTACTTGTGTTGTCTGTATAGCCAGGGGGTTCCTTTTGTTGGTTTGCTGTTCAGAATCTTCCCTTAGTCAATCTGCTTCTCTATATTTGGGGTACACAAGGCGGGCACTGTCAAGTAATGCCAGTGTGCTTATATACTATCCTTCTGGGTAGATTAGTGCCACATTCAAAGTAGTGAAAGAAGTCAATGTTTATCCCCACAATACTGCTGGGGAGCTGGGGCTGAGAGGAATGGCTTACCCAAGGCCACCTGCAGAGTTCATGGCAGTAGTGGGAATTGAAATAGTAGAGTGCTGATTCACAGCCTAAGCACTTAACCACTATGTTACAGAGTGTCAGGCTAGGCTCTGGGAGATCCAAATTGAAATCCTCACATTGGGCCAAGCTACAAGTGACGAATGACACTTGAACGGCAAGTGTATTTCTCCCTGTTCACTTGCCCTCCACTCAATCCACTTGCCATTCAAGTGTCATTTGTCACTTGTAGCTTGGCCCTCTGCCACATAGCTTGCTCTATGGGCCAGTGACACACTCTCAATCTAACCTACCACACAGGTTTGCTGTAAGGAGAACATAGAGGAGAGGAAAATGATGTAAACTGCTTTGGATCTCCCTGGGTGGATGTGGGGGGTAGTGTATAAAGAAAGTAAATAATGAATACTAAATTCAAGTGTCTGTTGCGCTTGTTCCAATGTATATTTTTGCTATTATGTTTTTTTTTAATTTACTTTTAAATGCTTCCATTGCACATTAACATTGCCTTCTGTCTTTTATGCATCAACTTGTAGCCAATCAAATCAAACCTTTGAATTTAGAACTGCTTCCATTCCTTTTTCAAGATACCACTTTCAAACATAATTGTGCGTACACATCAGGGTTACGGGCATTCTTGTGTACCCCCTGATACCAGGGCAACAAATGACTAGTAGAGCAACTGGTAATCTTTCTGGGACAGGTATGTTTAGTCAGCCATTACTTACTCCATGCGGCTGCATCATTGCTAATTTAAATTATCTACACTTTTCCATGTAATTTAGAGCTAAGCATTGTTGTTTCCTGTAAATCATTATAAAATTTTCGTATTTCACAGGAAGGGAGAGTATCCTTGACTCCCTCATGCTCGGTAAGAATTTCCAGACATACTCTAGTCCAAGACCCATTCCCTAACCCCTTTCCTCCATTCGCCTTGCCCCTTCCCTTCTATTGAACAGAACCTATTTACATTGTCTATTGTAGAATCACAGTTGAAGTATATGCACAATTATCAATACTTGGCTGCACTACAAACTTAAACATTTAATTGTCATAGCTTTACTGTAAGAAAACCTGGCAGTAACTCTGTAAGGACATTTGAAACTACTTTCAAGTACATAGTGTTTATTAGGAAAAAGTCCATTAGCACCTTTAAGACTAACCAACTTTATTGTAGCATAAGCTTTTGAGAGCCACAGCTCTCTTTGTCAGATGCATCTGACGAAGAGATCTGTGGCTCTCGAAAGCTTATGCTACACTAAAGTTGGTTGGTCTTAAAGGTACTACTGGGCTCTTTGCTATTTTGTTGCTGCAGACTAACATAGCTAACTCCTCTGGATCTATGACCATAGTGCTTATTAGATCCAAATGTTTAATAATAATAATATTTCTTGTGACCACCAAAGTTTTTCCTTAATATTCAGTTGTATGATTTTTATATCCCTTGTATTGTCGAAGGCTTTCATGGCCAGAGAAAGATGGTTGTTGTGGATTTTCCAGGCTGTATTGTGGTGGTCTTGGCATTGTAGTTCCTGACATTTCGCTGGCAGCTGTGACTGGTATCTTCAAAGATGTAGCACCAAAAGACAGAGATCTTTCAGTGTCACAGTGTGGAAAAGAAGAACTTCTCACAGTGACACAGTTCTTCTTTTCCACACTGTGACACTGAGAGATCTCTGTCTTTTGGTGCTACATCTCTGAAGATGCCAGTCACAGCTGCCAGCAAAATGTCAGGAACTACAATGCCAAGACCACGGCTATACAGCCTGGAAAATCCACAACAACCATTTATATCCATTCTATAGGTCTTTAAAGGATGAAGAGGAATGCTGCAGTAAACCAAATTCCTTCATCTGAATTGTGTCCCAAAATCCATAAAAAGATTTTAAAACTGTCTCTTAAAAATATTTGGAAAATAACACACATTTTTGCTTAATTCTAAGAATGTTAGTAAGATGCACACTGAATATTAAAATTTAAATTCACTTATAAAATTATGGTTTATTTCCACAATAATATTTGTTCAGTTTTATGGTTAACTGAAGCTCAATACATTTGCATTTCAGAAATCTAATATGAATTAACAACTTTTGCTTGTCAGTGTAAATGAAGTTCATTCAGATTTGTACAAACCACTACCAAGTCATGTCAAAACGCAGAAATACTGACTTTCATTAATGTTGTGCATGAGCTGGGAAACTATTACATCATGGGGCAAAGTGTTTTGTTTTCGTTGCTATAGGATTAGTCTAAAAAAAGTTTAACCTGTTAAATAAATTAAACATACAACATAAAGGCAAATAAATCTGTGCCCCATCCCAAGATATACCTGTTGTGGGGCTAGGATATTAAACCACTCTCCGACACTGGCGCTGTGCAATGCCAGGTCCATAAATAATAAGACCAAAACGCTGCAAGATTATCTTGCAGCATTGAATGTGGACCTGGCTTGCGTGACCGAGACATGGGTGAGGGAGGGCGAGACGGTCGCTTTGAAAGAACTAGCCCCCCCAGGTTATACGGTCCTCCACCAGTCCCGGACAAGTGGTCGGGGGGGAGGCGTGGCTTTGCTCATTCGGGAGTCTTTCTCCTTCAGACCACTCCCCACCCCAAAAATTACTGGCATTGATTGTGTGGGCCTAGTGTTGGACGCCGAGGAGAGGTTGGCAATATGCGTGGTGTACCGACCGCCTACTGCACCTGCATCTTCCCTATCTGGTCTCTTGGAGGCGGTGGCCAGCTGGGCCTTGGAATTCCCGAAACTTTTGGTTCTCGGGGATTTCAACGTCCATGCTGACGACGATGCCTCCATGCAGGCCATTGACCTGGTGTCCTCCATGGCGGCCCTAGGACTCTCCCAGTTTGTTTCGGCTCCCACGCATCAAGCAGGTCACACGCTGGATTTGATTTTTGGGGCAGGGATGATGGTGGTCCTGGATGCCTATGATGCAGTGCCATGGTCAGATCACTTTGTTCTGAAGGCTCGTCTGAGCATGCCGCTCCTTTCCCGGGTGGGCGGTGAGCGGATTTATGCTCGCCCGCAGAGGCTTATGGATCCAATTGGTTTCCAGGTGGCTCTGCGGGATCCGATGCCCCCTGGCAGTACGTTAGATGAGCTTGTGGATGATTGGCATGGCCGTCTTTCCGAAGCCATCGACGCTATTGCCCCCTGCCGTCCTCTCCGAGCCCGCAAACGGGTAGCTCCTTGGTTTACCAAGGAGCTTCGCCAGATGAAGCGGTCTCTGAGACGACTAGAGCGAGTGTGGAGGCGGGGGCGTGACGAAGAGGCAAGAACATCTTATAGGACGTTTATGAAAGCCTATGAGGTGGCAGTGAAAGCAGCAAAGAGGGATTTGGTTGTTGGGGGTTTTCCGGGCTGTATTGCCGTGGTCTTGGCATTGTAGTTCCTGACGTTTCGCCAGCAGCTGTGGCTGGCATCTTCAGAGGTGTAGCACCAAAAGACAGAGATCTCTCAGTGTCACAGTGTGGAAAAGATGTAGGTCATTTGTATCTACTCAGGAGGGGTGGGGTTGAGCTGAGTCATTCTGTAAGAGTTTCCCAGGGTGTGGAATGCTAATGGCGGGAGGCTTCACTGTATCCTGAGGAGGTTCTTTTGCATATGGATTGGTGCTTGATGTGCTAATCTTCTCTGCAGGGCTATTGTCGGGTGTGGAGTGTTTTGTTGGCCTGGTGTTTTTCAGAACTGGAGCCCATGCTCTGTTCATTCTTAAGGTTTCTTCTTTCCTGTTGAAGTTTTGCTTATGCTTGTGAATTTCAATGGCTTCCCTGTGCAGTCTGACAAAGTAGTTGGAAGTGTTGTCCAGTATTTTGGTGTCCTGGAATAAGATACTGTGCCCTGTTTGAGTTAGGCTATGTTCAGCCACAGCTGATTTTTCAGGCTGTCCAAGTCTGCAGTGTCTTTCATGTTCTTTTATTCTTGTCTGGATGCTACGCTTTGTGGTCCCGATGTAAACTTGTCCACAGCTGCAGGGTATACGGTATACTCCTGCAGAGGTGAGGGGGTCTCTGCTGTCTTTTGCTGATCAACAATACAAAGAGGGATTTCTTTGCTGCTTCCATTGCATCCACTAGCTCACGCCCGGCTCAATTATTTCAAACAGTTCGGTCCTTGGTCTCCCTCTCTCAGGGAGACCACCAAATTCTTAATTCAACTATTGGCTGCGAGGCTTTTGCGAGCTATTTTGCGGGTAAAATCTTGTCCCTTCGCCGTGGCCTGCCACCCACTGTTGATACAGTAAGGGAACTGGAGACCCCTTGGCCGTCTTCTGGGTCCGTATTAGACCATTTCAGGCTGCTCTCTCAGGACGATGTTGACAGGATCCTGCAGGGGATGAGGCCAACCACCTGTCCTCTGGACCCCTGCCCATCCTGGCTGGTGAAGGCCAGCTCGGAGGGGCTACGGGACCATCTGGAGGCCATTGTTAACATCTCCCTGAGCTCTGGGGTTTTTCCAGGAGTGTTAAAGGAGGCGGTAGTGCGGCCCCTCCTGAAAAAACCATCTTTGGACCCCACTGACCCGTCCAGTTACCGCCCAGTGTCGAACCTCCCGTTCCTGGGCAAGGTGATTGAGCGGGCGGTGGCGGTACAACTGCAGGAATTCCTGAATGATGCTCTAGTCCTGGACCCATTCCAGTCTGGCTTCCGTCCTGGCCATGGGATGGAGACAGCCTTGGTTGCCCTCACAGACGACCTTCGCAGGCATCTGGATCGAGGCGGGTCAGCGCTGCTTGTGTTACTTGATCTCACAGCAGCGTTTGACAAGGTTGACTATGATTTGTTGGCCAGCCGCCTTGCTGACGTGGGGATTAGGGGGACAGTCTTACAGTGGCTGGTCTCCTTTCTCCAGGGTCGGGGACAGAGGGTGGCGCTCGGGGGAGATCTATCGGCCCGTCACCCTTTGGTGTGCGGGGTTCCCCAAGGGGCGATACTCTCCCCAATGTTATTTAACATCTATATGCGCCCCCTCGCCCAGTTGGTGCGGAGGTTTGGGCTGGGTTGTCATCAATACGCGGATGACACCCAACTTTTTCTGTTGATGGACGGCCGGCCAGACACGGCCCCAGACAATCTGGCCAGAGCTTTGGAGGCTGTGACGGCATGGTTGAAACAGAGCAGGCTGAAATTGAACCCAGTGAAGACGGAGGTCCTGCAGCTGGGACGGGGGCTGCCAGATGTTGGGATCTAGCTCCCTGCCCTGGATGGGACACCACTGGCAACTTTGCCAGTGGTAAAGAGTCTGGGTGTGTTCCTGGATGCCTCCCTATCGATGGAGGCCCAGGTCACGGCGGTTGCCAAGTCTGCATTTTTCCATCTTCGTCAGATCAGGCAACTTGCCCCCTACCTGACGCCCCAGGACCTGGCTACAGTGATCCATGCAACGGTCACCTCCAGGCTAGATTACTGTAACTCACTCTACGCTGGGCTACCCCTGGGCCTGATCCGGAAACTACAACTGGTCCAGAATGCGGCGGCACGGGTCCTGACTGATATACCTTACCAGTCACACATCACACCTGTCCTGCGCCAGCTGCACTGGCTTCCAGTTGAATTCCGAATCAGGTTCAAAGTGTTGGTTCTTACCTTTAAAGCTCTGAGTGGGTTGGGACCGGCATATCTTCGGGACCGCCTCTCCCTGTACGTTCCCCGGAGATCGCTCCGATCAGCGAATAAATATTTACTTGTGGTCCCCGGCCCTAAGGAAGCCCGCCTCGCTTCAACCAGGGCCAGGGCTTTTTCAGTCCTGGCCCCAGCCTGGTGGAACGCTCTGTCAATGGAAACCCGGGCCCAGCGGGACATATTATCGTTCCGCCGGGCCTGTAAGACAGAGCTGTTCCGCCAGGCGTTTGGTGATTGAAGGGGGCGGTGCCATGTCGGCCTCCCACCTTTGGGGTGGGGAAGGTTCTCCCCACCACTGCACCTTGTTAATTTGTTTTATTATTTGTATATTGATTTTAGTTTTTGTTTTTATCAATTTTGGCTGTTCACCGCCCAGGGCCCCTGGGATGGGCGGTATATAAATTGAATAAATAAATAAATAAATAAATAAATTTGGTGGTAGCTGCAAAACTCCAAGCTTTCCTGGATGAAGTACATTGATTGGATCCTTTCCAATCTGCTTTTAGGCCAGATTAAGAGACTGAAACATCTTGGGTCACCACCATGGTGAATGACCTACATCAGGAAATAGATGGAGAGTGACTCTGTTTATTCTCTTGGACCTCTCGGCAGCTTCAGATACCATCAATCATGTCATTCTTCTGGATTGCCTTTCACGGCTGGGATTGGGAGGCACCATTTTGCAGTGATCTTATCTGGAGGGTAGGTTTCAGAAAGTGGTGTTTGGGGACTGTTGGTTACCCCCTTGGCCTTTTGCCTGTAGGGTCCCACAAGGCTCCATCTTGTACCCTGTGCTCTTTAACTTCTGCATGAAACTCTGGGTGAAGTCATCTGGAGATTTGGGCTGCGTTGCCACTAATATGTGGATGACACTTAACTGTATCTCATGCTTCTGGCTGATCCCAGGGAGACTGTAGAAACCCTGAACCAGTGCCTGGAGACAGTTTTGGAGTGCATGTGGGCTAATAAACTGAAGCTTCATCTAGTCAAGGAACAGAACCCCATCATTTGGGGGTGGGGAGTCATGTTCTGAACCCAGGCCTACAGCTGAATAAGCAGGTGGCAGCTGTGGCCAGGAATGTCTTTTATCATTTTTGACTGGTTAGCCAATTGTGGCCTTTTCTGGGCAGAAAAGATTTGGCCACTGTAGTGCATGTCCTGGTTACATCTAGATTAGATTACTTCATTGCACTCTACATGGGGTTACCCAAGAAATGTATTCAGAAACTCCAACTGGTGCAGAATGCTGTAGTCTCAGGATGTTGACTCCAGTCTTGGACCATCTACACTGGCTCCCAATCCATTTCCAGGCACAATTCTAGATGCTGACGCTATCCTTTAAAATCCTGTATTGTTTTGGACCAACATATCTGAAGGACGGCCTACTCCCTTATGAACCTACCCAATCACTGCAATCATCTTCTATAGTCCTGCTATGTGGGTGCCCCTGACTTCTGAGATTAGGTGGGTGGCAATGTGGAACAGGGCCTTCTTGGTTATGGCACTAAAACTCTGAACTCTCCCCTCAGGAAGACTAGCCTGTCCCCTTCTGTTCCGCTAGTGTGTGAAGACTTTTGTGTTTTGTCATTCCCTCAGTGATCCCTCCTTCCTGCCCAATGTTATTTATTTACTCATAACAATAATACATTGCCTTTCCACCTAAAAAAAGTCCCCAATGCTGGTGGACCCTATTTATGTTTTTCTAAGTGTATTTTAGCTCTGGTTTTAATTGTTTTAATGATGTTTTTGTTGGTTTTAATGGTTTTTAAGATGTGGTTTTATTATATAAGTTTTTAAATTGTTAGCCACTTTGGTGTCCTTATAAAGGCAGAAAGGCAGGGTATAGATTTTGTAAAATAAAATAAATTCTTTTTACTTCACAAACGTGATCGATTCCAGTTAGATGTAATTTTGCGTTTCCAGCCAGTTTGTGTATATCTTATTTCTAAATATTTGTTGTATTGTCCTGAAACAGCATAATCCTGTCTCATTTGCATCTTTCCCCTTTTGTGTGTTTTCTTAATAATGAAATTCCACAACTGCAGTTTCACCCCACTATACATTCAATTCCTGAGAAATTTGCTCATTATGTGAAAAACAGATAGTATCTTATGTGATAATCTTTCCTTCCATAATATAGAATAATCTTGTGGGGCTCCACAGGGTGCAACCCTATGCCCCATGTCATTCAACCCCTATGTAAAGCCTTTAGAAGAACTCATTCATAGCTATGGAATTGAATGTCATCAATAAGCAGATGATACCTAGTTCTATATCCCACTATCCAAATCCCCTGGCGATACAGAAGAGCTCTGAACAATGGTTGTTGTGGGTTTTCCAGGCTGTATTGCCGTGGTCTTGGCATTGTAGTTCCTGACGTTTCATCAGCAGCTGTGGCTGGCATCTTCAGAGGTGTAGCACCAAGAGACAGAGATCTCTCAGTGTCACCAAGAGATCTCTGTCTCTTGGTGCTACACCTCTGAAGATGCCAGCCACAGCTGCTGGCGAAACGTCAGGAACTACAATGCCAAGACCACGGCAATACAGCCCAGAAAACCCACAACAACCATCGTTCTCTGGCCGTGAAAGCCTTCGACAATACAGCTCTGAACAAATTGAAACTGAACTCAGATAAAATGGATGTGACGCTACATACTTTGTAAACTGCTCTAAGTGGCGTTAAGTTGCCCTGAGGGTGGTATGTTATTATGTTGTTATTATTATTATTATCTTGAAGGACGTTGTGCTCCCCATTTTTAATGGGGTTCATTGCAGAGTCTGGTAATTAAAAATGTTATATATGTTTCATAGTAATAGTTAAATTATTGTATAAGTGTGTTTGGTGGGGTGGCACATAGGACATACAGTAATCATGTGACTCGTTTGGTAGATGGTGATTCTGAACGTGGGTCTCTGAGAGCTACAGAGTAAGTACCATTGGGCTAGGTGTTCTCAGCACTGCCACTGGGAGCTGTCATCAGGGAGGCAATCGGAGACTACATGATGGGAATGCACAAGAATTTGCAGGGGGCATCTCACCCCCTCCCCACCACCTCTCCCCCTTTCCTTTTTCTTTCTCTCCTACCCATGTACCAGCCAACCTATCTGTCTACCCCATCTTCAGTTTTCCCTCCTTCCATCCCCTTGGTAGTGCCTCTGTCCTTCCTCCTCAGGTGGTCACTGCTGGGCCAGTCCCTGGTGAGTCCTCCTCCATCAGAGGGCATAACATGGGAACGCCTTTGCTAGGCTGTATTGGCCTTCAAGTATTCCTTGTAGGCCTTTGCTTTACAGAAACCAAGGTTCAGAAATATTGTAGTGGCCACTGAGGCAGAGGGCATTCTTTTCTTAAACCTGAAGGTGATGTTTCTTTTTATTTTGAGGTCTTCTAATCCTCTAATAGACTTTTTTTTATATATTTCAGATTTTTCTGTAGACCTGGTGCTTTGAAATTGATTTTTTATTTTTCTTCAATTTCTATTCTGCCGTCCCTGCACCAGCAGGCTCATGGTGGATTATATTCATAAAACGTTAAAAATTACTTTCCACAATTTAAACCCACTATAAATATAATATAAATATTTAAAACATAGCAGCATAAACTAGTTTGAGTCAGTCCAACACGCAACCGTCATTAAAAGATACTTTTATAATAAGTTTATTTGAGGTGAATGCTCTGATAAGGATGGCCCCGTTCTATTCAAATTCAGCTGGTGGGGGCCCTGCCAAGCTTCAACTGCACACCTGGCAGAACAGCTCTGTCTTACAGGCCTGGTGAAAGGATAACAAATCCTGCCAGACCCTGGTCTCATTAGACAGAGAGTTCTACCAGGTTGGAGCCAGGACTGAGAAGGCCATGGCTCTAGTCAGGTTTGTAGTGAAATTCCCCCTATCTGTACCTAGCTTCATTTGATCCAGACTTAATGGTCCATTTCAGATTACATATGGGATATGCATCACTCTCCTTCTATGTCCACCCCTCAGTGGTTACCATTGAAAGTATACATTCCTCTGTATTTACCCTGCTGTAGAGGCCAATGATTCCTGCCAGCAAAGATCATCTTACCAGCCACTATTGGGAAATGTTTTTATTTATTATATTCATTTACACATTTGCATTACACCCTTCTGCCCAGGTTGGACCCAATATGGCTATCAGTTGTCTAAAAACAAATCATTAAAAAAAATTAAAACCAAAACTAAAATACATATAGGCTGCTTCCACATACGTTGGATAATCCACTTTCAATACTCTTTAGTGAACATTTGGAACTGCTTTTCCATGTGTGGGACAAAAAATCCACTTCCAAAGGATTGCTAAAGTGCATTGAAAGTGCATTATTCAATGTGTGTGGAAATGCCCATATAAAAGCAACAGCAATAACTACATGGGGTAAGAAGGGAGGGATCATTGAGAGAATGTCAGTTAGTACAAATGTAATCCTATTAGTGTAATGTCATATGTTTCACTGTTGTGAGAGCTTTTCAAAATGTTTGACCTCTTTTCTGAAAAGTATGGCAATTCCTTAACAATTTTGCATCAACTGTTAAAATGTTATAGATGCACTGTCTAGTCCTTCACTTCATTGCACTGGAGAAAGCATTGACCCCTAGCGGGAAGGAAGCCAGTAAACACAACAATATGGATTCATTCATTATTAAGTTTTGGAGAGAGCTTCAACTAATTGTGTACTCATTTTACAACTGCATATTCTAATCCTCATTTTTTGCCTTCTGTCAAGCTCAGCAAGTGTGAGAAAGTAAAAATAACAGCAGCCACACATATACTATGTATAGCCACTGTAAGGGTTCCATTTTTAAAATCCAGTTTCTCATTGTTTAGGAGCTAAGAAATCTGATATTTTGAAAATGCTGTGAAGTATATTTCCTTCAGCTACTTATGGTCATGCTCTGCAATATCTTCTATCAATCAAGGACATGTAAACTCTGAACTGTGAGAGGCTGGAAATAAAACTGACTGAAGAAAATGTTGCTCGCTTGGTTGCCAGATTTTACACTGAAGCTGGAAGTTCAAACAAAGTAAAATGATAATGTTAAAAAAAAATGGTCTCAAGGCCAAATGTTTCATGTTGTATGGATGCGGGAAACATAGCAAAACATACCACTCTACAGGTTTATTTATCAGACAAAAATTCCTTTAAAATAAGGCAGTGGGAAACAATTCAGTCACATTCTATCTGCAATTTCTTGACAATACTGGAAAAGGTGACTGCCCCTACCTTCTCCCCACTTCATCTATCATGACTGCAGTTGTGACAATTAGGGTTATTTTTGATTGTCTGTTGTGCTCATATTAAATTGAAACTCACCGTTCTCAGACAAAACAGTTTCAAATGGAGGTTCTAATGTGAAATTTCTAAACCAGAATTAATTAAATTAAGAACGAATAACCCAACCTTTCTCCCTGACCTGTGGGTAGAGTTGACACTGGCCAAGGGGAAAACTGCCCTGCCTGTTTAATCCCTTTCACATTTACAGTTTAAAGCCCAATTTCTGATCAGTCGCAGTGATCACAATGGCTTCGGCTTGGCACCTGCTCCTTTCACAAGGTTCCCAGCAGTTTCAATTTTGTGTCTTGTGATTCCTTTCAGACCCACTTTGAAGCCTCAGTTCAGTTTCGGGCTTTCGGGGCTTCGCAGTGCATGTCACCTTTTTTTTTTTTAAACTTTGAGCATATGTAGTTACGTTTAAACATTACGTTTAAACATTAAACATTACATCTTCTGACCAACAACACCTCCCCCATGCCCACCCTTATGTCAACCACCCACCCCACTGTTCCCAGTAGTAAGGCAGGACTTTCCTTTGCAGAAGTCCCTTTGCACCCACTCTGTAAGGGGGAAGGCAGCAGGTGGGTGCACTTCCACTCCCCTGCCACACCTGACTGGCCCCCTGCTCCCCCACAGCTCAGCTGGGGTGGGCATTCTCTTGCTCTGCAGCCTTTCCAAGCTGAGCATTGGAGGCAGGCTGGAGCCATGGCTGGTATCACAGCCCAGCCGCCATGCACCTGTGCAAGCTGCCTTGCTCCTGCCCGCTCAGCCGCCGCCCTGCCAAGTACCATCTGCCCACAATTCAGCCTGCAACTGTGGTGCTCTGTGGATGAGGCCAGTGGCGGCAAGATCAGCATGGTGGCGGGGAAGCTCAGCAGCAAGCACTGGGAAAGCCTGATGCTGCTGTTCCCTTGCCACTGATCAGCTGCTCCATCTGCTCCTCCAACAGCTGAACAATGGAGGCAGGCTGGAACCGTGGCCCTGGTATCACAGCCCAGCAGCTGTGCACCCATGCGAGATGCCTTGCTCCCACTCACTCAGCCCCTGACCACTCATCAGCTGTTGTTAAATGGTACAATATTAGCATTAATGTTGCAGCATAGCAATGTTACTGTTCTTTAGAAAACCAAAAAAATTGGTGGAAAAAGCAGTCAAGGAGCTACGGAGTGTGGGTGTGGTTAGATCTGCACAAACCAATTAGCTCCCGAGGTAAAGCAGAGGTGGGGGGAGAGAAGCAAATGGAGGACTAAAATGTTCACACTGGCATTAATCGAGCCAGCCTTGACTTAGCAGCGGATTCAAAATAAAATCGTGGTATGTCCACTGGGAGAAAAATTGGGGATAACGTGGAGAAAGAGCGGCATTGCGTCTCATGACTAGATTGGAAATGTGAAACACCTGCAAACATGGGATGTGAAACAGATACGGAAATGCTTTAAAGTACAAGTGTGAAAAGTACCTTAAAGGGAAGTTTTTGTCATGTGCTATTACTTACTTTCATTCCGTGAAAAGCTTCAACTATCAATTTCCATACATTAAGCCTCTGTTAAATGGACAGAATATTTTTTCTTTGTGTTGTTGGCAACCTTACAAGTAGGACCTACAGCAGTATGATGCAATAGGGCCCTGGTGCACCATGAGTTAATGTAACAGCGCAGAACTCAGTTCTGTGAACTCAGAGCGGAACTACAAGTGACCAAAGGCACAAGTTTGACACTTGTCAGCTTCCCTCAAATTTTGATGGGAAATGTAGGCAGCCTGGCGGAATGTTGGACAAGCGACAGTTGAAAAGGCCATTGGACAGCAGTCAGAGAGCCAAGTTGCAAGACTAGGATGCCTACATTTCCCATCAAAACTTGAGGGAAGTTGACAAGTGTCCAACCTGTGCCTTTGGTCACTTGTAGTTCCGCTCTCAGTGTGCCTGCATAAAAGACATTCCAATTAACAATGCAAGGTCATTTCTGCCAGAGAGTGATACCACCTGATTTCAGTGTTGGGGGGGGGTGGATTAAAGAGTACTTATATCAGGCTTCTTGAAATTTAACAGGAACTGGCTCCCTGATTGGTCAAAGTGAGCCCGCAACGAATAACTGCACTAACTGACTAGGAGGGAATTAACAACAGAAGACGGCAATGAAAGGACAAATGGAAGAAGACTTTGCTGCCCCATGGACACCGTTTTATAATTGGATAAAAAACAAACGCAATGACTTGAATGTAGTAAACATATGAAGACATCATTGTAATGTGTTACTAATAATCACAGTTAAATGACTGGTGAAATGGTAAGATGAAAATGTGTAGGTAAGTAGAATTCTAACTCAAGCAGACTTTATAATGTTTATTCTATACCTTATTTCCTACCCCCATTTCCCCTATCCTCATATGAGAAAACTAATAAAAATTAATAAATTAAAAAAAAAACCACAGAAGACGGCAGTGACAATAGTAAGTGGATGAGTTTTTGGCTTTGCTCATGTATTACCTAGTTGCTACTCAACTGTGCAGAGGAGCTAAACAGCAATTCAGCTCCAGGTAACAGTTATAAGATCTAGCTCAGATAGCCTATTGTTTTTGTGCTCCAGAATTTCTGAGACTTGCACTGAAATTGATTTTAATTGATTATTAAATTAACTTGTCTAGTAAAGTACTTATTTTCTTAAGTCAGTTGTTTTACTTGTGAGCATCCCACCCTTAGAATCCGGGAGAGGGTAACTGGTGGCCTTGCTAGGGTTTAATTGGGAGTTAAGGGGTTCTTCAGACTTCCAGACATGGTGAGTCAGAAGGAGTGACAATGAACAAGCTTCCCTTCCTCACCTTTTGCAGAACTTAGGGAGGCAATAAAATGTAGAGAGAGTGTCCGATGAGGGGCAGGGTTGCAAGTTACAGGCAGATAACAGGTATATATGTATGTGTGTGCCTTCAAGTTGCAAATGACTTATGGCAAAACCAGCAAGGGAAGTTTAAGGGAAGTGAGAAGCAGAGGTGGTTTGCCAGTGCTTTCCTCTGCAGAGTCTCCCTTAGTGATCTCCCATTCAAGTAGCAACACTGCTTAGCTTCTGAGATCTGATGAGATCAGGCTATACCATGATGCCTGCCCTCCCAGATAACACAATCAGAACCATATCATTAAACAGGAAGTATAATACATCTATGACCCCCCCCCCCTCTGCTACACACCATAAATCTGCATATACAGATTTGGGGCTTTACAGGCAGTTGAAGGCAGTCAAAACACGCCACCTGTCTAACCTCTATTTATCAGGTATAGATCCCTGGCCCAAATCCACATAGGGCCAAACTACAAGTGACACCTGATGCTAGTCGGATACTTGTCAGCTTCCCTCAAGTTTTGATTGGAAATGTAGGTGTCCTGGTCTTGTGGCTTGGCTCTCCGACTGCTGCCCAATGGACTTTTCAACTGTCACTTGTCCAACATTTCGCCAAGCTGCCTACATTTCCCATCAAAACTTGAGGGAAGCTGACAAGTGTCCAACTAGTGTCAGGCGTCACTTGTCACAAGTGTCAGGCATCACTTGTAGTTTGGCCCATAGATTCCCCTCTCTTCTCTTTCCAAAGGCTCCACCAAATAGGCAGCCCATTCCCTATATTTATTCCCTTCCCCCGGCTACTGCCCAGGGCTATTGGCAAAAGGGAACTTAGTGTTTACTTTCCCTATACCAGGAGTGGCCAAACTTGCTTAATGTAAGAGCCACGTAGAATAAACATCAGATGTTGGAGAGCTGCAAGACATGATGCATTGAAGTGACTTCAGATGAAGAGGTAGGTTGGGGGAGTGTCCTGAAAGTGACATCACAGGAAGGGGTGGGGTTTTGGTGCAGTATGCTAGAAGTGACATCATCAGAAAGGTTGTCTTGGAAATGTGACATCACTTTTGTGATGTCACATCCTTACTAGGCTTCACCCCCGAAGTCCCCAGTTATTTTCTGAGTCAGACCTAGCAATTCCAACATTTTTATTGAAAATATGAAAGACATGGAAAGAAAGAAGGAAGAACGGAAAAAAGGAAAAGGGAGGGAAAGACACGGAAAGAAAGAAGGAAAGGGAGGGAGGGAAAGACATGGAAATAAAGGAGGGAAGGGAGGGAAGGGAGGGAGGGAAATAAACTAGACTAAAATTAAATTGTTAGCCATGTGCCACTAGAGAAGCTGCTCTTGCATGCACATTTTTAAAAACACCCCTGTTGACTCCAAAAGGGAGAATGAGTAGAAATATAAAAACAGCTACATGCTAATAGACACCCCAATAACCCCAACATTAATAATGATAAAAGAACCAGACAGACATAAGCAAATCAAACTTTTTATAGCCATATTTTTAAAACTTAGCAATACAAAAGGAATGTATCAAGCTCCTTAAAGCATTTCTTCTTAGAGTCTCTCCACATGAGACAACTTACACAAGGACGCTCGGTTGTAGGGAGACACAATGTTAGCTGGGAAATGTAGTTTCACCTCGCTACATGAGGGTAGTTTAAAAGACAGAGCCAGCAGAGATCGCTCCTCAGAGGGTTTGTTAATTTCATCTTTGCCTCCCCAAAAGGAAGGTGAAATTGATAAAACCTTCAAGGAGGCAAAGATGAAATTAACAAACCCTCTGAGGAGTGATCTCCCTTGGCTTAATCACTGTACACAAATGCAACTGTATATAAATAAAACACTAATATTGATGCAAACATGTATACTTTTCCAGGGACTAATCAATCAACAAGTAACTCTGGGAATGGAAGTAGACAGAACACACAAATCAATGAAATGAAGGCACTGAAATATGTGGCTGCATGAACAATGGAATAAGGGAAAAATCCTAATGCATGAATTTCTTTCAGAAACAAGGTAATGTGACTCAGTATGCCAAAACATGGTAATTTCAAAATATAGGGAAAAATCATGATGAGGAAAATTTGGGAGCATCTCTAGTAATAATACATAGTTTATACCATAGTATGAGACTCTGGGATTCAGTCAAGTGTTTTTCCTTCTAGACTCCAGCTCTACATGAGTGCAGCTCTCTTGAACCTGTTCTCGTCCCAGCTAGTAAACATCACATTTTGCCTGTGATTTCTGTAGCCGAAAATAACATTACTGCAGAAACAATAAAGAAAATAACAATTCTGCACAAAGGACCACACATGCTCCCAAGTAGTCGCTCCATTCTCTTTTGTAAACCTGGCTTGAAAATGACTGGAATTTCAAAAGCACCATGCACTGGCGTAATGCCTGTCAAAGGGATGAGACAAATGCTCAGCTGGGGATATGCAATTCCTTGGTTGCAGCCAACAGTAGCTCTTTGGAACTCATCCAATGATAATGGACAATCCTCCAGTATAAAGATAATCAGGGTTTCAAGTTCTTCCAAAATTGAGACCAGGATGTAGCACATCTGCCACACATCTGTGATATATTGCATCTTCTTTTGGACAGATGAAAGGAATCGAATGCAGCCAAATTTCCAGTGTATTCCTAAATATAGGGCATTGAGGTCAATGAGCTTAGAAGGGTGTAGCTGTGCTTAGGATTGCATTGTTAAGTAGCCACTGAATAGAATTTTGCCTCAGTATTTGAGGGTGGTGTGACAAAATAAGATATTAGGTATGGAGAGGGGTGCACATAATGGAAAAAAGAAGCAGAAAATACACCCAGAACTGCTATTTTGTTTTTGTTAAAGCAGCTTCCAGAAATTAAACTGTAATGAGGCCCTCCCACCAAAAAGTTTGTGTGTTTCTCTTTGTTTTGTACTTTGTAGCATCAGGCAGACACTGGACTTATCTCACAGGGCATCATCTTGTTTTCCTGAACAGCATTCACCAATCAGGTCCCAAGTGGAGAGAGCCCTTGCATTCTTCATTCACTCTGTTGGTGGGAAGGAGGAATCATCGCAATGTGCACAAGGGCATCCTCATCCTACCCCATCACCACCTGGGATGCTGCATTGTCTCCCTGCCAACCTGGTCCTTGCAAGGGGAAACCCGTGCCCTCCCCGCAGGTCAGCTTTGGAAAAGTTTGGAAGGGAGATTTCAATCATAGGCTGCAAATCGAGTAAGTACTATTAAATAACATGAAACTTACATCTGAGTAGACCTGCTGGGAGTTGCATCTTGGTTTGTTTTGCGGCTCTACCCAGGCACTGGTCTGTCAACCCACCCACCCCCAAATCAGGGCATTTAGGCTCATTGTGAGGGAAAGTGCCGTGCTGGAGGTGGGGTGAGGGAGAGGGGAGTGGACTGCTCAATCAATCAAACTTGATAAAAGCCCTGAAAGACTTCAAGCATCTGCTGCAATTCTAAAGACACTTCCCTGGGAGTAAGCACAGGGAAACATGGCACCAAAGGTAACAATTTACTGGCAGTATAGGTAAAGGTAATAGAAAAAGAAAATAGTGAACAGAAAGGTTTGTTTTAATGTTGTCAACACTTCCCCATCCCTTTCCCTTAGCCAGGCAGTTCCTTCACATGTGCATCTGTTGACACTTTCCTTCTTCAGGGTCTGTGTGTGTTTGTGTGGTGTAACTGACAGCCAAGCTACCAGTGACAGTCTTTGTAGTTAAACCTGTATCTGCTGACTGCATTTTAAATTGATCGGCAAGGCTCCTCTGGAATAGGTGCACAATGGGGCAGCTCCAGTTGAGTGCGCTTGCTAACTGGCCAGCTCTCCCAAGAAAGACACAGGAGGAAGACAGCAACCTGATCTAGCTGCCTCTCTCCATGCCATTTTGGTCATAAGGCCGACAAGCACTACTTGCCTGCCTCCCCTTGATGAGCCTAGTGGTAAGTTGCATTCAGAGAGGGGAAGGCTTGGACTCAGCTTTGGTGGCACTTCTTTGCAAAGGGGCCATGGTGAGGGAGGACAAGACAGGCATGCTGGGCTTCTGTGGGTGTCTAGTCCCCCCCCCTCCATCCTGGCTCCTTCTAGTTTGGAAAGATCCCTGAATTCATCACCATCAGCATTTACAGGACCCTGTACAGGGTCTGTAAGATGGGCATAATCTGTGCTTTTATTTAGGTGCTTTCACAATGAATCCCACCCATCTCCCCGCCGCCCCTTTCCAGGATAGTAACATGCTCATGAATCACTTCAATCCTGCTTTTCAAAAGAAGGAAATACAAGTCAGCTCATACTGCAGAATCTATTCATTTTTTAACACAGTGAGGATTGCAAGGTGCAATTGACAGCAGGGAGACAGCAGCTAAGCTCACCAGCTAGATTGCCCATCTTTCTCCTGTGAAAAGAGGAGAGAGAAGGAGGAAAGCAAGCTCGCAAGACTAAGGCTGCCCCACTGAGGGGAAGTCCGAGCCTTCCCTTCTCTGCATGTTGCCCTGCCTCCCTTTGCCCGGCCTAGCAAACATGCAGAGAGGGGAAGGCTTGGACTTCATCTCAGTGGGTCAATCCTAGTCTTGCAGGTTGGAAAGATGGGGTGGGGTGAAGGGCAGCTGGACCAGGTTGCTGTCTTCCTCCTGCATCTTCCTTGGGTGAGCTGGCCAGTTAGCAAGCGCACTCAACTAGGGTTGTCCTGCTGTATGCCTGTTCTGGAAAGGGCCTCATGGCTCTTTGTTAAGATACTACAGATCCATTAAAAGTGGAGTCAGCAGACACGGGTTTAACTCCAGAAACTCTGTCACTTGTAGCTTGGCTGGTAGGGAAAACTTGGCAGGTCAATGGTTTAGACAGAGGACTGCGTTCTGTGCAATTTTCGTGCCACTAAGTGAAAAAACAGCTGCCCTGAAGAGCTTGAAGCCCACATTGGGGCCAAAGAATGGGGGCAAAACTCATAATAATGGAGAAAAAAGATTAGCTCCAAGCCAGAAATGATCCAGCTGAAAAAAACAACAGTGGAATGCAAAAATAAAATGGAAATATATTCAGTGTGCTCTCCTAGCAATAGATAATAATTACTTCACAGATCAATGATATTCTGACAAATCTGTTTCTAACTATTCTCTAGAATTCTAGCTTCTTCAACTAAAATCCTTAATAACTTTATTTTTAGGTCTTGAACAGCTGAACCTAAAGAGAAACACTCATTTCCTACACTCAAATTACACCTTTGTGTATATTCATCTTCCATTCACATCCTCTAAGGTTCTGGAAAGAACATTTCAATACTACTCAGCACTGAGAGTATGTATAGAGAAATGTGAATATTGAAAGAGATCTAAGGGAGACCAAGATATGCTTCAAGAAACAGGGCTCCTCCTTCCTTTTTGCCAATGTTTTAAAACTGAACAGATGGTTTATTCTTGGATGTGTATAGTTCAGAGACTGCTGTGAAAATAGTAAGAAACCTACACACTTAATGGGCTCTTAGTTAACAAAGCCGTAAGCAAAGAACACAGTAGACATACATAATGTCAAGAAAAAGATTGTATATCATGGATATTTTTCCTCTTAGAAACTTGTGCCATTAAATTTTTACTGTCTTTCCATTTTATGTATAGCAATATTTCACCACATCATGCCAGTAAGCTGGAATTTAAGTTATGCCTTGTAGCCACCTGTTTTGCAGAAGTTCTGAAGGTGCAGCAACCTTCTAGTTCTTGATTGTATAAAATAGGTCTACAAGGGTCTGAGATGTTTGCACTTCTGGGGCAAGACTAATAAGGTTTAATGCACTGTGTCCTATTATGTCAGCTTTTGTCAACAAGTCACATCCTGAAGATCACAGTAATGTGATGTGATGTGGGCTGTGACACATCGCTGACACTTAAAAATCCTTCATAGTCAATAATTGTCTTTTTTTTTTTTTTTGAAAAAATTTTTATTGGGTTAGAATCCATTATTTCCACATTTACATTCAATTTTCCCCAATTTTTTCATCTCTAACCCCCTCCCTTTCCCCCCCCTTTTTGTTGACTTCCAACAGCTTTCCAACCCTTTGTCCCCTTTCCCTTACTTTTATTAGCTTCCTCTATCTAAAACAAATATATATTCTCCATTATTCTAAGCAGTACATCCTTAACTATTTTTAACATTATATGCCCAAACTGTAAGTCTTTGTTTCCATCTTAGATAAACAATTTATCCCAATTTTTCAATTTCAGATATTTCTATATATCATAAACCATATAGATCATACATTCGTTTATATCAAACAATTTGACTTATTCTCTATATATATTACTCATTCTATCTTTTTATAATAGTTCTATATATCTCTCCTCACGTAGTCAGTCAATTTGACCCATCTATATCTTCAGACATTCAGTTTGGTACAAAACTTATCAGAAAAAAAGAAAATATTGTTAGTTAATCGCTCCTTATATTTAGTCCTTATAATTAATTATTTTCTCTATGTTCTGTTTGTTAACCTATATATATCTATATATATGTCAATCTATTAATCTGACTGCTTATTAATTCACATTTATCTCTTCTCCCCCCGGTAAAGTCTCCCCCCTCTACTTCAATACTTCAGTAGTTCTCAAACTGCCACAGTTTTCCTCCCACCTCCCATTTCTTCTCCAGGTATTGTTTCAGCTTCTCCCAGTCTGTGTTGAACTGCCCTGAGTCCAGATCTCTCAGTTTTCTTGTCATCTTGTCCATTTCAGCCATATACAGCAATTTGTAAGTCCAATCTTCAATAGTTGGCACTTCTTGTACTTTCCATTTTTGCGCATACAGAAGTCTAGCTGCTGCTGTCATATAAAATATCAACGTCCTGTATTGGGCTGGAATTCCCTCCATTCCCAAGTTCAGTAGCAGGAGTTCTGGGTTCTTATTAATTTGAAATTGTAAAATTTCACTCATTTCTCTTATTATTTCCCCCCAGTACTGCCTAGCTACCTCACACGATAGTCAATAATTGTCAAAGATAGAGTGGAAGAATTGCCTTTCATGGTTTACTCCTGTCAAACTTTTCCTACATGACTAACGATATGCAATGAAATGCTAAATGCAAGCATTAATGTATATAACTAAGTAAGAATTAAGAAGCCATCACTAGGAATGTGCATAATGGAAGAAAATATTTGTATAAAAATAGGAAGATATTTTAACAAATAAAACATGAGGACATTTCACAGCTTTGGGACACAACAGGGGAAAAAGTTTCTTAAAAATATTTTGATGTTCTTTATATTTCCAGAAAGCTAGGGGTATTCAAGAATATCATCTTTAATTTGGTGTTCATAGCTTGATCAAAATACTATTTTTTAGATCACTGGTGGCTTAACAAAGACTACCACCTCTGGCCATCTAAGGTGGCCTCTCCATCATCTATTGAGGATAGTTGTTGTTTGTTGTAGCAAAGCTGCATAGTTAGGAAAACTTGGAATTATATGTGGTGAAACATTGTCCAACCCAGTATATTGCAACAGATAAAATTTATTTTTATTGAAGTTGATTCCTATTCATTTGCATTTTGTAGTAGCAGAAGAAAAATAGAAACCGAATCAAAATAACACTATTCCCTATTACAATGGCCATATCCACACACGTTGAATAATGCACTTTCAATGCACTTTCGTAATCCTTTAGAAGTGGATTTTTTGTTCCACACATGGAAAATCAGTTTCAAATTGTCACTAAAGAGTATTGAAAGTGGATTTTCCAACGTGTGTGGAAGCAGCCAATGTCTAGCTACTCCGACTACATAGGAGTACTGGTACGCCTCTTGCAAGTTTACACAAGAGAGCTGAGCCACTGCAAGACCAGCTGGAGAGAAAGACAAATGCACAGGAAGAAAAACTGGAGTTAGAAACTTCTAGATCAGACAAAGAGTTATCTCACATATAGGCAGTTTCCACACTACTCACCTTCATCCAGAATGCTGCAGAACATCACGAAAAAACGCGGAAGATAGCATTTTCTCATGCGAGTTTTGCGCGGTGTTGCGCAAAACTCAGACAAGAAGACGCTATCTTCCGCATTTTTTTCACGACGTTCCACAGCATTCTGGATGAAGGTGAGCAGTGTGGAAACGGCCATAGTCTATTTCTGGTAAAAGGGAACAGGTAGCACCCCCAGTGTCCAGGCTTGCAAAGTCACATGCCAGTTTCATGTCATTACCTCTGCTTGTTGCTTCCTTAAATACTGGACATGCACATCTTGCTGCACTCATCTTAAAGATGCCTGGAAGAGCAAGCAGGGATGGAACACAAGCACTTCTGGCTGGAGGAAGGAGGAAGGAGGTAGCAGAGATGAAAGAGATGAGATGACACAGTGAGGCAAAAGTAGGATCAGCAGGTCCCCTGGAACCCAACCCAGAAGACATGGAGGTCATGGAGGGTGAATGGGGGCATGAGCAAGAACTTACTTTGTGCACATGTGCTCTGAAGCAATTCCTTGTCATGCCAGGAATAATATCATTCCTGGCATGACAAGGAAGGGAAGGCCCCTGTGGGGGGGCTGGAAATCCCCCCATAGGGGCCTTCCCTTCTTTGTCATGCCGGGAATGATATCATTCCTGGCATGACAAGGAAGAGCTCAGAAACACGCTCCGGGGGCCATTCCCTTTACTCCCCCACCCCCTGCCTGTCAGTTGAGTGGTGGCAGGTGCTCCCACCAGGGAACTGGTAAACCTAGGCAAAAATAGTAAACAGTCCAGTAGCACCTTTAAGACTAACCCATTTTATTGTAACATAAGCGATAGCCACAACAAAGAGAACCACAACTCTCTTTGTCAGATGACAAAGATTGCATCTGAGGAAGAGAGCTGTGGTTCTCAAAAGCTTATGCTACAATAAAGTGGGTTAGTCTTAAAGGTGCTACTGGACTTTTTACTATTTTGCAACTACAGGCTAGACATGGGCATGAACAGAAAACAAACAAACATGGTGTTCATTGTCGAAGGCTTTCACGGCCGGAGAACGATGGTTGTTGTGGATTTTCCGGGCTGTATTGCCGTGGTCTTGGCATTGTAGTTCCTGACGTTTCGCCAGCAGCTGTGGCTGGCATCTTCAGAGGTGTAGCACCAAATGTCAGAGATCTCTCAGTGTCACAGTGACACACGAACAGCTTGTTCACGAACAGCAGATTGGGCTGTTCGTAGGGTTTTTTTTAGTTCGTATTGCTGTTCGTGCCCATCTCTACTACAGACTAACACGGCTTATTCCTCTGGATTTGGGCAAAAGTGGCAGTGATGGAGGCAGAGGTTGCCACTTCCAAAGATCCATTGCCTGAGACACTGCCTCATCTTGCCTCCTTTTAGAACTGTCCCTAACTGAGTCAGCAGACTAGCTTCTTTGTTGCAAGTGGATGTCAAATAAACTGGGCCGTTTTTGTCTACTGGATGCCTTCACTGTAAGTGGCAGTTCATCTACAATATTTGCTTTGAGAGTGTGGTGACGAGTAGAGTTCCCTCTGAACAACCACATTGAGTTTTAAAGCACATGCATCGCAAGGCTCTTGCATACGTGCTAAATTATTCAAGACACTAACCTTTAATGATCAAGGCTTCCCAGAGAAAACTGGCATCCTGCTTGGGTTGAATGTAATTTTATAGTGCTATCTTACTTTTAATTGCTGGAACAGAAAGATTAAATTTCTGGAACAGTTGGAAAGCAGGCATTCTCCAATAACTTCTCTGCAGTGATGATCTCTTTTGCTTCAATGTCAAGGTATTCAGGCCATTTCTTAGAGACAACTAAGGTATTACTTCATCATATAGTGAATAATGCCAACGACATTATAAACAGTCACCATAGCCACATATTCAAGAATGGATTAAAATAATTTATCCTGCCCTCAAGCACATATGTCCCTTACCTCTAGAGTGGCACAAATTAGCAGCAGATAATGCAAAAAAAATATATCTGGATTTAAATATAACCCATTACACTGATAACGCTAAATACTTAATTGGGGGATTTTATTTTTGGCAACCTTTTCTACATGCAAAACTTTTTTGGTACAACGTTGTAAAGTTATAAAATGGTAAAAATTTCATAAAATTGTAATTTTACTAACAATCCAACTCAAATAAGTTTATAGATAATTCAAACAGTATTGCTTCTATAATCATATTAGGCATAAATATTAAACATAACTTTTAAACATTAAGTAAAAAGTATTAAATACTCGGTAGAGATGGGTTGAAGGTTTTATCTTAAATCCTGAGCAGCTTGAAAACTTCAAGTGAGAACTGAAAACACGTTTCTCTGTTTTAGAGAAACTGCTTTTCAGTACAAAATAAACGGGATGTATGTTTTTGTTGCACTCTCCCAACCAGGAGACAGACTCCTCCTAAGACTTTAATGGCTTCTTTCATTAACAAACGCTAGTCGTTTTCATTACGTGAGGTATCAAAATATAAATGTTTATTTAAATAAAACAGAAAAATAGAACAGATGAACACAACAAGAATTAAGTTTCCAAACGTCAGGAACTACAATGCCAAGACCACGGCAATACAGCCCGGAAAACCCACAACAACCATTTTCCTAACATTTCTTAATGAATTCTAACTCAGTCAGATTAATGATGAAATGCATTCAAGTTACCGTAGCACATATTACAAGGGTAAGTTTCCTGCCTAGATCTTCATGAGATTTCTTTTGGCCAAAACCCTGATGTGCTATTTGGATTACCATTTTTATATATTATCTTATGCGGAAATCTAAGATCTTTTTCATATTATAACAAAGATAAATATCAAACCAATCATAATTTAATTCTTTTTTACTATTTCCAATCATGTGACATTCTACCTAGCCAAAAGTACCACTATGCCCAGCTGCAAGATAAGAGATATGGATAGTAAAAATGACAAGAAAAGTTACATGACCAGATCATCCTTGGTCTCTGCTAACTATTACAGAACATGTATCTGATACTGTTCACTATTTTTAATTGGCTGTCAAAGATAAAGCACCAGTTATACACCATACTAGAAAAAGAACTACAGTGATGTTCATACAGCGTTATTTAGAATGCATATGTTTCATGAAGTATGTGTTCTAAACCATAATCAGCAGTCTACTGGTTTGAATCCCACTACTGACATGAGCTCAGTAGGTAGTCTTGGGTCAGCCACTCCTCTCAGCCCCAGCTCCATTGTGGGGATAAGAATAACACTAACTTGTTCACTGCTCTGGGTGAGGCACTAATATGTGTAGAAGAGCAGTATATAAGCACGGTTATTATTATTATTTATATTTCCATGACACCATCCCTTGACCTGTGAAATTAAGTATTTTGATAAATATGAAAGTGATACAAAATATAAATGCATTGCATAATGTGTGAGTGTACATATACAAACTTTAAAAATTGTATTGGATAATACCGCAAAGCATGATTACTGAGAAAGCTGCTTTCACTGCTTTCAGTGTGGAGAGCTGCTTGTAGATCAAAACAACCTGGCGAGCTGTCTTCATGCAGAGTACACTTGATTCTCTTGGCTTTCAATTCTGCTTTCATTCAGCATGGGTAAATCAATGTGTCAGCAGTAAACATTTGTATCACTCCTCTCTGAATGACCTTTTAAATTTTACTGCCTATCTAGTCAAAGCAATTAAAATTAACAATACAGTTACTAAGCTGCTAAGATCAATTAATGGCTCTTAGGCTTTATCTATTGATCTAGTGACATCTTCAAAACCCACTGGTAACAGACTATACATACTTCTCTTCTATTCACAATATATACACAAGGATTGATTACATATTCTTATCTCCTAAATTAATTAGTCAAACTCTTACATCAAGGATTGGTGACAAGTTGTGGACAGACTATGCTTGGACAGAATGTATACTGAGAATAAATGACATCAAACAAATTGGAAACAAAATAAATCACTTTTATTTAACAAATAAATTTCTTCTGAAGTCTCTTTAGAAATTAAACAATAGAAACAAACTATGTGGCATTCCTCAAATCCACGTGTAGGATGCTATGGAAGTGGTACTTAGAGGGAAATTAATCTCCGTTGCCTCCTGTCATGAAGAGCAAAAAGAAAACATTAGAAATGAAATGATATCTAGAATAAGAAACTTAGAACACAAAAAAGGCCACCCAATCTATAAACTTGCTTGCATGAAAATTAGAGGAAAAAACCTCCTCACATTCTATACAAGCTATTAAAGGCACCCAGGAAAAACTCAAACTAATTCTGTAAAATTAGCCGATGTATTTGCTGAATACTACCAAACCATTTGTGCATCAGACAATCCGGACACTAATCATATTTTAAATTAGTTATCATCACAGGAAATTTGGAAAAAAACCTCACAAGAACATAAACAATATCTGGACCAACCAGTCACAACAGAAGATGTTACAGTCACTATCAAATCCTTGAAAAAAATAACAAAGCTTCAGACAGGGATGGATTCCCTGCCAAATTTTTACAAAAAAATACATTCACCTACTTTCAACTCCACTAACTGCCACATGCAACTCTGTTATGTTAGGAGGTAGCATCCCTCTATCTTGGTCAGAGGCTGAAATAGTAGTTACTCCAAAAAAGGACAACCATATTACAAATACTAAATCTTCTCAACCAATACCCTTACTGAATCAAGACCAAAAGATCTTTACAAGCATATTTGCCAAAACATTGTCTAAATTTAAATAACCAACTACATTCACTTTGACCAGACAATACCCGTAACACTTTAACTATAATTAATTTCTGTGAAGCATACAAAACCCCTGCATTACTTCTGGCCTTTGATATAGAGAAGGCATTTCATTAAGTGGAAATACCATATCTAAAACTTTTACTTCAAAAAATGGGTTTTGGCAACCAATTCTAAAATGCCATTAATGCTCTTTATCTTTCTCCAAAAGCTACAGTTAGGACTAACAATGTACATTCAATAGATATCCATATAGCAAGGGGAACTAGACAACGCTGTCCTCTTTCCCCATTTCTGTTTGCCATAACTATAGACAGGGCCAATGCTACCATTAGACCAACTAGGCAGCCGCCTTGGGCACAGACCGCAAGAGGGGCATAGTTTTATACAGATTACTTTCTTGAAAAAAATGCAACTGAGAAAACCTATTGAGCACCCCCTAAATTGTCCTGTCCACAGACATCAAGCAGCTCAAAAGCTCACTGTAACTTATTTATTTATTTATTTATTTATTTGATGTATACCCTGCCCTCCTCACAGATGGGCTAAGGGTGGCTAACAACATTAAAAATACATTAAAATCACAGAAACATAAAATCAATAATATTTTTTAAAAAATAATTAAAATAGTCCAGGAGCAGGCTATTTAAACAAATATTGGGAGTCCGTATACAGGCATGGCAGATGGCTGAGGGCAGCTCCGGAAGAAATGGTGGTCTTAGATGGAAGAAGAAGGACACTCGCTGGCACTCAGCCAAAGGCCCAGCAGAACATCTCCGTTTTACAAGCCCTGCAAAACTGTAACAGGTCCCACAGGGCCCAGATCTCCAGCAGGAGAGCATTCCACCAGGCCAGGGCCAGGGCAGAAAAAGCCCTCTCCCTGGTTGAGGCCAGATGGATGTCCTTTGGGCCAGGGACCACCAGGAGTTGCTTGTCTGCAGAGCACAACACCCTGCAGGGGACGTAATGAAAGAGGCGGTCCCGCAGGTATGGAGGTCCCAGGCCATGAAGGGCTTTAAATACCAAGGTTAACACCTTGAACCAGATCTGGAACTCCACTGGAAGCCAGTGCAGCTGGCACAGCACATGATGAATGTGCGCTTGGATGGGCGTTCCGGTAAGGACGCATGCCGCTGCATTCTGGATCAGCTGTAACTTCTGGGTCAGACCCAAGGGCAGTCCAGGATAGAGTGAGTTGCAGTAGTCTAGCCTGGAGGTGACCGTTGCATGGATTACTGTGGCCAGGTCCTGTGGTGAAAGATAGGGCGCCAGTTGCCTGCCCCGTCGAAGATGAAAAAAGGCAGACCTGGCAACAGTCATGACCTGGGCCTCCATTGAAAGTGTGGCATCCAAGGTCACACCCAGACTCCTCACCATCAGGGAAGGTTTCAATTGTACTCGATCAACAGCTGGGAGCCGGTTCCCAGCTCGATTGCCCCATGATCCAGACACAGAACCTCTGTCTTCAGGGGATTCAATTTCAGGCGACTCTGATGTAACCATACTGTCACAGCCTTAAGACCCTTGACCAAGGAATCCAAAGCAAGATCCGACTGGCCATCTGTAATGATTCCAAGTAAATGTGTGCATGTATCTTTAAATGCTTGATGAGATAGATGAAGAGTGGGGGGTGAAGGAGATGGATGAGTGAGTGATATGTGTCAGGCTATGGCATTCCAGACTTGATAGTCTGTTTCACTCCCTTCTGCAAGAAGACGAGGTCTTTTGATTTCAAAAGGTTTATTGTGAAAGATAGCATTCAAGCCCAGATGTGCATATTCCAGGATTAGAGATCCTGGCCGAGCAAAGCGTTGCTAGGAATGAATCATAGAGCAAAGGTTGTTACATTTCACACTCCCGGAGCCCAGCCTCCCCTCCGAGTTCATACAGCCAAACTTCTCAGAGGTGCGCTGAGCTGGCCAAGGTCGAAACAGCAGATAAGACAGGATCCTTTCCCATGGAATCAGCTCCTTGCAGGTGTTGCCTGGAGGGAAAGAAGTCTAAACACTACACGATTAAATATGGCGTTACTTAGGTTAAAACAGTTTCTGACAATATGATTGGTTGAGGACTGAGAGGGTGGGTGGAGTGAATGCAGTTTGAGACTGAGAGTAGAGAGAAAATTTTTAGTCAGAAGAAAGCAGGCTAGCTGTGTGCTGCCTGAATATGTTGAAGTGTTTATGAGAGAAATATAACCTGTGTGGAACCTGAACTGAGCATGTTTGTGAAAGGACACTCAGTCAGGGAAAGAGAGGCCAGCTGTGTGAATGAGAGTAAATGAAGTAACTTTAAGAACCGAAAACTACGTTTATGAAACCGATACGCTTCTCGAATAAATAAAAGCTTATTTTTGTTTTGCTATATCCCAGTGTAGCTGTCATTGCTATATCCCATTCCTATCTTCAGGGCCACATAGAACCACGAAGGAGCCTGACGCTTAGGAACGTTACCAAAGGGAAAATTTAAATAAAATATCTTGGAATAAAATATTCCGGGTGGCAGCAGACTACCCAGAGGGTTAAGGGATAGATTAAAAGAAAAATCTACCCTAAAGAAAGTAAAAGTCATAACACCATCCATCAGCAGATAGAGCTGAGTGTCATCCGCATACCAGTGACAACCTAGCCCAAAGCTGCGGGCTAATGGGGCAAGGGGACACATATAGATGTTAAACAGCATCGGGGAAAGAATCGCCCCCTGAGGGATGCCACATACCAAAGAATGCTAAGCAGACATCTGTTCCCTGAGTGCCACCCTCTGTCCTAGATTGTGAAGGAAGGAGTTCAGCCATTGCAGGGCTGTTCCACGAATCCCCACATCGGCAAGGCAATGGGTCAGAAGATTATTATTGACCATGTCAAATGCTGCTGTAAGATCTAAAAGTATCAGCAGTGCCGACCCACTCCGGTTCAGGTGTCGCCGCAGATCATCTGTGAGGGCAACCAGAGCCGTCTCTGTACCATGGCCGGGCCTGAAGCTGGACTGGAATGGATCCAGGATAGAGGCATCACCCAGGTATACCTGCAGCTGTTCCGCTACCGCCCTCTCAATTACTCAAAGTTATCTCAGAAGTCTCAGTCAACTTGAGAAGAACAATCCTTACTGAAACTACTCCTTTTTAGCTCTCCAGAGAGCCAGCTAAAAAGAAGAAAGCAAACAAATTAAGTAACTGCAGACAAAAGTATCTCCTTTTCAAGCACAACACAATTCTCTCTCTCATTGTCTCACAGCAAACATGAAAAGGGGGTGGGAGTAGAAGACACTCTGTTGTGCCAGCCAGGAAAAAGGTGGGGAAATAGCTTCCAATGCTAGAAAAAGAAACTTTTCAGCAACTTGAGGAAGCCGAGCAAGAAGTGAGAAGGAAAACAAAAAGGAAAAGGTGGGAAACTGCCTCCAGAGCTAAGAAAAAACTCCACTTCATAGAGCAAACTGTATCCCAGCAACACCAAGAGAAGAGGCAGAGTGGAAAACACTAAATCTTCACAGCTATTCTGCTGTGTCTGGAAAGAAATGGGCAGAAAGTCAGCTTCATGGCTGCAATAAAAGGGAGGAAAGTAGGAAAATTCTGCTGTAGCAATGCGCATAGCATACTTGCTGCAGAGGAACAAGTGCAGGAAAAAATACCTACAACTATATAGTCAAGCTTTTAAGGTTTCCTCAAAATCTGAAAATCCTTTAAAGAGTTATGATGACCTCGTCCAATCCTTAAGGCCACTTTTGGTAGGTGCTCGAGAGGGAAAACTGGTCAAGACCAATTTGTCATCTAAACCTGGGTTTGATCAGAGCTGTATTTGTGCTAAAAATGCTTTAATCTATGCCTATAAGTTAGCACTGAGAGCTAATGAAAAGACCAGACAAGATGCATATCGTTCTCTTTCATTTTAAAAAAAAAGAAATATAAATCACTGGTTGCCCGCTGTAAGAAAGAACATACCAGAAAACTGTGGGCCAATATAACTGAAGCAGCTACGAGCAAAAACTCAGTGGTGTTCTGGAAACTAGTGTCAAACTGCGCCTCCACAGCTGCCTCCCCCTTAGCTTCCTCTATCCCCCCAGATAAATGGACTTCTTTTTTCCAAAAAATGTATGATGATCCTATTCAACCCCCTTCTGCCCTAACAATAGAAAATCTGGCCTAAACCTGGGATTGGAGGGAATTCCAGCCCATCATAGGACGTTGATATTTTACATGACGGCTGCAGCTAGACTTTTGTATGCGCAAAAATGGAAAGTACAAGAAGTGCCAACTATTGAAGATTGGATTTACAAATTGTTGTATATGGCAGAAATGGATAAAATGACAAGAAAACTGAGAAATCTGGACCCAGGACAGTTTAACACAGATTGGGAGAAGCTGAAACAATATCTGGAGAAGAAATGGGAGGTGGGAGGAGAACTGTGGCAGTTTGAGAACTATTGAAGTATAATAAAGTGCAGAGGGGGGTGACTTTACCGGGGGGGAGAAGAGGTAAAAATGAACTTCTAAGCAGCTATGTTATTAGATTGATATATATAGAATAATAAATAGAATATTGATAGAATATAATTAATCATAAGGGTTAACTATAAGGATTGACTAACTAATAATATTTTCTTTCTGATTTTGTATAATATATCAAACGGAATATGTTTATATGAAGGTATATATGAGTCAAATTGGTTGATATCATATATAGATCTATGATTGAAGGGAATAGAAATATCAATGTAAACAAATATAACTAAAACAGAAAGAAGAAGATAGAATGAATAATATATAGAGTATAAGTTAAGTTGGTTGATTTATATGATTGTATGGCTTATATAGTTTACGTTATACAGAAATATTTGAAAACGGAATTATGGGATAAATTGTTTATCCATTATGGGTACAGAGCATTAAAAATAGTTAAAGAAGTATTGCTTAGAATAAAAGGAGAATATACATTTGATTAGATAGAGGAATATATAAAGAGTAAGAGAAAAGGGACAAAGGGTTGGAAAACTGTTGGAAGTCAACAAAAAAGGGGGGGGAAGGGAGGGGGTTAGAAATTGGGAAATGGGAAAATTGACTGTGATGTGTAAATATATGATCCTAACCCAATAAAAAAAAATTTCAAAAAAAAAAAAAAAGAAAATCTGGCCAAATGCCCCCCAGTTCATGCCGAAGAGGTAAAAGCTTATATTAGCCAGTTAAAGAATGCAAAAGCCCCTGGGCTTGATGGAATATCTCCAGAATTACTAAAAACAAATAAGGACTGGTGGGAAACTTTCCTAGCCTCCCCATTTACTTATATTGATGAAACCGGCTACATCCCCAATGATTGGGGAATGGCTATAGTAGTCCCCTTCCATAAGAAGGGAAAGAAGGAGGATCCATCCAATTATAGACCAATCCGCTTACTAAGAATTGTAAGCAAGTTGTCTACAAAACATCTGCTGGAGAAATTTTTAGACTGGCTAGAACAGGAGGATATAATTGCTGATGAGCAAGCTGGGTTTAGAGCTGGCAGGTCAACAATAGATCACTG
This sequence comes from Eublepharis macularius, assembly GCF_028583425.1. Taxonomy (NCBI): domain Eukaryota; kingdom Metazoa; phylum Chordata; class Lepidosauria; order Squamata; family Eublepharidae; genus Eublepharis; species Eublepharis macularius. Next base: position 72,843,211 of record NC_072799.1, read on the forward strand.
CCTAGTAATGCAACACCTTGTAGAGAAATACGCTACAGGAGACCAAGCATCACTTTACCAGGCATTTGTTGATTTAAAAGCAGCTTTTGACACAGTCTCTAGAAATAGACTTTGGAGGAAATTGCAGGCCTCCTCTATTGATAGGTGACTGCTGTTCCTTTTTGGGGCTATGCACAAGCAAACTGCCCTGAGTAAGATGCAGCCGAATTGGGCATTTGACTGACCCCATTCAAACTTACAGGCAGGTGTGCCTTCTAGCCCCCTTTCTGTTTATCTTCTACATCAACAATTTGGTAAAGCTTTTGAATGACCCTGGATTGCACCCTCCCAAATTAGCAAATAGGCACATTCACGTACTGCTGTATGCAGATGATCCTGTATTACTTTCTAGGACCCCCATAGAGCTGAAACAAGCCCTAAAAAAATTCTCCCAATTCTCTGATACTGAACACCTTCTAACTAATTACCAAAAAACTAAGATACTGGCTTTCGATAAAAATCCAAAGATCAGACGATGGGAGCTTAGAACAAGTTACCAGCTTCAAATATTTGGGTGTAGTTTTGCAAGCCTCAGGTACCAAAACAACACATAGCAGCTTCATTGCTGATGTGGGAGAAAAAACAGCACACGGTATACTGAAATTCTATCGATCACAAGGGGGGCAGTATGTACTGGCTGCACTCAGTTTATTTAAAGCCAAACCATTGGCCCAATTAGTATACGGATCATTCTTGGGGCTGCCATCCTCCTCTTTCTCTCAACTTGAGAGAGTGCAGTCCAAATTCCTTAGAGCTCTATTACAAGTGCCCAAATGCATGCCTAACTCATGGGTTAGACTGGAAACAGGAATGTTAAGGGTAGAGGCCAGAATCACCATCCTTTCAATTTTCAAATGGCTGTCAGGACGTCTAAACCCGCAAGGTCTGCTCCCTCTGTTATTCCAAGACAATCTAATTGGCAAAAGGCGACTCTGAAATCCCTGGGAAAATTGGGTCTTTCCCCTCAAAGTTTGCTAGTCATGGGGTTAGACCGAGCAAAATCACTCATTAAGCAGAGAGCGACAGACATTGAAAGACAAACAGATTTACTTAGAGCACCAGGTTTTATTTCTTCAGATACTACTAAATAAATATATTGCCACTCCTGCAGCCTATTTTTACTTTCTTGAATCCAGTAACTCCAGAAGGGCATTTGTTTTAGCTAGAAGTTCATCTCTACCCTCTGCCGTTCTGGAAGGAAAGTTTAAAGCTGTCCATTACTCTCTTAGGCTTTGCTCCTATCCCCTAAGAGAAATTGACTCAATGGAGCACATCTTCTTCAATTGCCCAAGTCATAGTAAAATTAGAGCGGAAACCATCAGTCCATTAGTAGAAAGATGCCCTGGAAGTTCAAATAAAATCAAACTTGATTATCTTTTGTCTGATCGGAATCACCAGACACCATGTCAAGTAGCAAGATTCTGTGCCCAGGTCTACAAGCAACGTAAATCACATAAGGCAGCTTAAACAACTAATTTATGATGATCTTATTTTTTTACTCTTATATTTATTCATCGTTCTTCCCCGGTACCCAGTCTCAACTGCTTTTAAACTGATTTGCAAATGGTTTTATATGTACAGGTCGCAGACTGTAATAATAAACTTGACTTGACTACCTCTGCACTAAGAACAGCAGAAATACCTGAACCTACTTCATGGGGTGAAATATCCTAGCTACCACCAGAAGAAGCTGAGAAATGGAGAAAAGCGGAGGGTGTGGTGTCGGTGTTGAAGAGAATGATAGCACTTTGAAAGAGCTCCGTCTCTCCCATGCCTGAAATTTAAAATTTATGTTGAAAAGGTAAAGTAAAAATATTTACCCTTCCAATGTAAAGATACGCTAAGAGATCTGAAAGGCAGATTCATATTTATTAAAGGCACTATAGAAAACCAAACTTACACATTTGGCTCAATTTATGCCCCAAGCCAAGACAGCCTAATGAAATTCTAAAACAAAGTTCATTAGAATACACATGTATTACTTGACAAACCCACAGAAACAGCAGCAACATAATCTAAGAGTATAATGAAGAGGAACAAATAGAAACAGAAGGATTAAAAATATCCTGCTCACTAGGTTGGAGGCATGTTCTGACAACAACAGGGCCAACAACAAAGATTCTCAGGTCAAACTCCATGGTCAAGTAACAGATTCCAAAATCAAAGACTGTGACCCACCAAGGCTCAGGCAGCCAGAACCTAAGAGCTCACCAACAGCCAAGCCCAGAATACCACAATTGTGACTAGCTAATCCCATGCTAGCTGCGGCCTTATAAAGGGAGTTTCTCCTACAGGTGAGGCTGGGTTCATTAAGCTTCTTTCTCCAAGCTGGCTCATCTCTGCTACTCACGAGGAGTAGATCAGATCCTGTACTGGCTCTCCTCACATTTCCTCAGCAGGGGGAAGGCTCTCAGCCTTCGCTGCTCCTGGGGTTCTTTGGGAGACAGTGGCAGTTCTGGCAGCAGGCAGGTCCATGCTAATGCCGCCTGGCTTGATGTGGTTGTCAACCCTCCTGGAGATCCCCACAAATTACAACTGATCTCCAAATGACAGGTTTTAACATTCTCCAAAACATGGAGGCTTCTTAGGCTGGCCTATGTGGAATTATACCCCACATAGGCACTACCTGACAATTGATGCCAACCCACCTAGACAACTCAGAGAGTTACAAATTATACCCCACTGAGGACCCTCCATATTATGATTGCCGTACCTGGAGATCTCCTTCCATTTCAGCTGAACTCCATATGTCCTATTTTACTGGAGCAGCGAAGGCTGAGGGTAAGGGCAGAGGCATGGACCAAGCACAGGAGCGCATGCCTGGCAGCCCATGGCCTTCCCCCTGCTGAGGAAATGTCAGAAGAGCCAGTAAAGGATCTGATCTACTCCTCCTGAGTAGCAGAGATGAGCCAGCTTGGAGAAAGAAGCTTAATGAACCCAGCCTCACCTGTAGGAGAAACTCCCTTTATAAGGCCGCAGCTAGCATGGGATTAGCTAGTCACAATTGTGGTATTCTGGATTTGGCTGTTGGTGAGTTCTTAGGTTCTGGCTGCCTGAGCCTTGGTGGGTCACAATCTTTGATTTTGGAATCTGTTACTTGACCATGGAGTTTGACCTGAGAATCTTTGTTGTTGGCCCTGTTGTTGTCAGAACTTGCCTCCAACCTAGTGAGCAGGATATTTTTAATCCTTCTGTTTCTATTTGTTGCTTTCCATTATACTCTTAGATTATGTTGCTGCTGTTTCTGTGGGTTTGTCATGAAAATATGGTTTAGAGCACATTATACTAAGTGATACATATGTATTCTAATGAACTTTGTTTTAGAATTTCATTAGGCTGTCTTGGCTTGGGGCATAAATTGAGCCAAATGTGTAAGTTTGGTTTTCTGTAGTGCCTTTAATAAATATGAATCTGCATTTCGGATCTCTTAGTGTATCTTTATGTTGGAAGGGTAAATATTTTTATTTTGCCCTTCCAACATAAATCTTAAATTTCAGGCATGGGAGAGACGGAGCTCTTTCAATGTGCTATCATTCTCTTCAACACCGACACCACACCCTCCACTTTTCTCCATTTCTCAGCTTCTTCTGGTGGTAGCTAGGATAATTCACCCCATGAAGTAGGTTCAGGTATTTCTGCTGTTCTTAGTGCAGAGGTAGTCAAGTCAAGTTTATTATTACAGTCTGTGACCAGTACATATAAAACCATTTGCAAATCAGTTTAAAAACAGTCGAGACTGGATACAGGGGAAGAACGATGAATAAATATAAGAGTAAAAAAAGAGTAGAGTTGAACTTCTAGCCCTTCTGAAGTTACTGAATTCAAGAAAGTAAAAGTAGGCTGCAGGAGCGGCAATATATTTAGTAGTATCTGAAGAAATAAAACCTGGTGCTCTAAGTAAATCTGTTTGTCTTTCAATGTCTGTCGCTCTCTGCTTAATGAGTGATTTTGCTCGGTCTAACCCCATGACTAGCAAACTTTGAGGGGAAAGACCCAATTTTCCCAGGGATTTCAGAGTTGCCTTTTGCCAATTAGATTGAAATTTGTCTTGGAATAACAGAGGGAGCAGACCTTGCGAGTTTAGAGATCCTGACAGCCATTTGAAAATTGAAAGATGGTGATTCTGGCCTCTACCCTTAACATTCCTGTTTTCAGTCTAACCCATGAGTTAGGCATGCATTTGGGCACTTGTAATAGGGCTCTAAGGAATTTGGAGTGCACTCTCTCAAGTTGAGAGAAAGGGGAGGATGGCAGCCCCAAGAATGATCTGTATACTAATTGGGCCAATGGTTTGGCTTTAAACAATCTGAGCGCAGCCGGTACATACTGCCCCCCTTGTGATCGATAGAATTTCAGTATACTGTGTGCTGTTTTTTCTCCCACATCAGCAATGAAGCTGCTATGTGTTGTTTTGGTACCTGAGGCTTGCAAAACTACACCCAAATATTTGAAGCTGGTAACTTGTTCTAAGCTCCCATCGTCTGATCTTTGGATTTTTATCGAAAGCCAGTATCTTAGTTTTTTGGTAATTAGTTAGAAGGTGTTCAGTATCAGAGAATTGGGAGAATTTTTTTAGGGCTTGTTTCAGCTCTATGGGGGTCCTAGAAAGTAATACAGCATCATCTGCATAGAGCAGTACGTGAATGTGTCTATTTGCTAATTTGGGAGGGTGCAATCCAGGGTCATTCAAAAGCTTTACCAAATTGTTGATGTAGAAGATAAACAGAAAGGGGGCTAGAAGGCACACCTGCCTGTAAGTTTGAATGGGGTCAGTCAAATGCCCAATTCGGCTGCATCTTACTCAGGGCAGTTTGCTTGTGCATAGCCCCAAAAAGGAACAGCAGTCACCTATCAATAGAGGAGGCCTGCAGTTTCCTCCAAAGTCTATTTCTAGAGACTGTGTCAAAAGCTGCTTTTAAATCAACAAATGCCCGGTAAAGTGATGCTTGGTCTCCTGTAGCATATTTCTCTACAAGGTGTTGCATTACTAGGCAGTGATCTATTGTTGCCCTGCCAGCTCTAAACCCAGCTTGCTCATCAGCAATTATATCCTCCTGTTCTAGCCAGTCTGAAAATTTCTCGAGCAGATGTTTTGTAGACAATTTGCTTACAATGCTTAGTAAGCTGATGGGTCTATAATTGGATGGATCCTCCTTCTTTCCCTTCTTATGGAAGGGGACTACTATAGCCATTCCCCAATCATTGGAGATGTAGCCGGTTTCATCTATATAAGTAAATAGGGAGGCTCGGAAAGTTGCCCACCAGTCCTTATTTGTTTTTAGTAATTCTGGAGATATTCCATCAAGCCCAGGGGCTTTTGCATTCTTTAACTGGCTAATATAAGCTTTTACCTCTTCGACATGAACTGGGGGGCATTTGGCCAGATTTTCTATTGTTCGGGCAGAAGGGAGTTGAATAGGATCATCATACATTTTTTGGAAAAAAAGAAGTCCATTTATCTGGGGGGATACAGGAAGCCAAGGAGGAGGCGGCTGTGGAGGCGCGGTTTGACACTAGTTTCCAGAACACCACTGAGTTTTTGCTCATAGCTGCTTCAATTATATTGGCCCACAGTTTTCTGGTATGTTCTTTCTTACAGCGGGCAACCAGTGATTTATATTTCTTTTTTAAAAATGAAAGAGAACGATATGCATCCTGTCTGGTCTTTTCATCAGCTCTCAGTGCTAACTTATAGGCATAGATTAAAGCATTTTTAGCACAAATACAGCTCTGATCAAACCCAGGTTTAGATGACAAATTGGTCTTGACCAGTTTTCCCTCTCGAGCACCTACCAAAAGTGGCCTTAAGGATTGGACGAGGTCATCATAACTCTGTAAAGGATTTTCAGATTTTGAGGAAACCTTAAAAGCTTGACTATATAGTTGTAGGTTCTAGTGCAGAGGTATTTTTTCCTGCACTTGTTCCTCTGCAGCAAGTATGCTATGCGCATTGCTACAGCAGAATTTCCCTACTTTCCTCCCTTTTACTGCAGCCATGAAGCTGACTTTCTGCCCATTTCTTTCCAGACACAGCAGAATAGCTGTGAAGATTTAGTGTTTTCCACTCTGCCGCTTCTCTTGCTGTTGCTGGGAGACAGTTTGCTCTATGAAGTGGAGTTTTTTCTTAGCTCTGGAAGCAGTTTCCCACCTTTTCCCTTTTGTTTTTCTTCTCACTTCTGCTTGGCTTCCTCAAGTTGCTGAAAAGTTTCTTTTTGTAGCATTGGAAGCTATTTCCCCACCTTTTTCCTGGCTGACACAACAGAGTGTCTTCTACTCCCACCCCCTTCTCTTGTTTGCTGTGAGACAATGAGAGAGAGAATTATATTGTACTTGAAAAGGAGATACTTTTGTCTGCAGTTACTTTGTTTGTTTGCTTTCTTCTTTTTAGCTGGCTCTCTGGAGAGCTAAAAAGGAGTAGTTTCAGTAAGGATTGTTCCTCTCAAGTTGACTGAGACTTCTGAGATAACTTTGAGTCTCCTAGACTATTTTGAGATGCAGCAATGACTGGCAGTATTATCTGAAAGCAGGATGATATAACTCATAAGGTTTGCCTTTTTTGAGAGTTAATGATCTCATATTGCCTATCCAAAGCCATACCATACTGCTGTTATTCAAAGAACAATATACACGAATCGCTAGCATCTTTTTCACCTTAATTACTTCAACTGGTCCACTTGGTTGGGGGAAAAGGTTAAAAAATAGCTTTTCTTCAGAGGTGCAATGGATCTTGAATCAATAGTCAGCACACGAGTTTAGCTTTTAAAATCATTTACTTCTAAAGGAAAAAGGTTAACAGGATTGCCTACAAAACAACAAATGCCTGGAGCTACATTCTCACTACTGGTTACAAACAAAGAGCTGGGATAACTGAATGGAGAATCTTCTGATTCCTCTGTCTTCTTGACCCTGAAAGAAAATCACCTGACCTGTTGACCAATAACAGTTTACAAACACTCTAAAGTTTTCCGGGCTTGCAGATTATTGGCTTTGAGCCAGGTTCCCCTTCCAGGTCAATCTAAACGATAGCATGGTAGGTAGACACATTAACCCCATAATGACTGAATCTCAGACCTTGCAACACACATATATTCCAACACATTTATGGTACAGGTTTCTCATATTTGTTTTACATATTGGGAAATGTCTTGTTGGGGTAGTGGTGGTCATTCGAGAGTCTCCATCAGGCTGCTCCCCTTGCCAAAGATTGCTGGCATTGATTGTGTGGGCCTGGTGTGGGATGCCGAGGAGAGTATAGCCATCTGTCTGGCGTACCGATCGCCCAGCGCACCAGCAGATGCTGTGCCAGGCCTGTTAGAGGCGGTGGATGGCTGGGCCTTGGAGTACCCCAGGCTTCTGGTCTTAGGGGACATCAGTGTCCATGCTGATGATGCTACATTCTCATAGGCCATGGACATGATAGCCTCCATGGCAGCATTAGGACTCTCCCAGTTTGTATCAATGCCCACACATCGAGCAGGACACACACTGGATTTGATCTTTGGGTTCGGGATACAGGTGGATCTGGATGAAGCTATAGCAGTGCCATGGTCAGACCATCTCATCCTGAGGGCTTGTCTGGGCACCATGACCCCCTCCTGCTTGGGCAACGAGCTGATTTATGCTTGCCCGTGGAGTCAAATGGATCCAATTGAATTGCAGAATGCTCTGCAGGATCCGATGCCCCCTGGTGGCTCATTGGATGAGCAGATAGAGGACTGGAATGCCCGTTTCTCTGAAGCTATTGATGAGATCGCTCCCCGTCGCTCTCTCCGCCCCCGAACTAGAGTAGCTCCTTGGTATACTGATGAGGTACAACAAATCAAATGGGAGCTGAGACAGCTAGAGCGAGTGTGGCGGCGACTTCATGATGAAATGACAAGAACATTTTATAGGACATTTATGAAGGCCTATGAGATGGCACTGAAAGTTGCAAAGAGAGACTACTATGCAGCTTCCACTGCGTCCACTAGTTCTCGCCCGGCACAACTCTTCAGAGTGATTTGGTCTTTAACGTCCCTCACGCGTGGGACAAATAAAAATGTAAATTCGGTAATAAGCTGTGAGGCTTTTGGAGACTATTTTGCAGATAAGATCTTGTCACTCCGCCGGGATCTGTCCACCACAGTTGATGCAGTATATGTACTGGAGGGCCCTTGGTTGTCCTCAGGGTTGATATTAGATCAATTCAGGCCACTCTCCCAGGAGGAGGTGGGCAGGGTCCTGCATGCTGTGAAACCTACCATGTGCCCACTGGACCGATGCCCATCATGGCTGGTGAAAAGTGGTGGTGATGGGATTTGGGCACCATTAGCTGACATCATTAATCTTTCTCTGAGTTCTGGGTTTTTTCCAGACTCACTGAAAGAGGCAGTGGTGCAGTCCTTATTAAAGAACCCATCACTGGATCCTGCTGATCCAGCCAATTATCACCCAGTTTCGAATATTCCATTCCTGGGTAAGGTAATTGAGAGGGTGGTAGCGGAACAGCTGCAGGTATACCTGGGTGATGCCTCTATCCTGGATCCATTCCAGTCCAGCTTCAGACCTGGCCATGGTACAGAGACGGCTCTGGTTGCCCTCACAGATGATCTGCGGTGACACCTGGACCGGAGTGGGTCAACACTGCTGATACTTTTAGATCTTACAGCAGCATTTGACATGGTCAATCATAATCTTCTGACCCACTGCCTTGCCGATGTGGGGATTCGTGGAACAGCCCGGCAATGGCTGAACTCCTTCCTTCACAATCTAGGACAGAGGGTGGCACTCGGGAAACAGATGTCTGCTTACCATTCTTTGGTATGTGGCATCCCTCAGGGGGCGATTCTTTCCCCAATGATATTTAACATCTATATGTGCCCCCTTGCCCGGTTAGCCCGCAGCTTTGGGCTAGGTTGTCACTGGTATGCGGATGACACTCAGCTCTATCTGCTGATGGATGGTGTTATGACTTTTACTTTCTTTAGGGTAGATTTTTCTTTTAATCTATCCCTTAACCCTCTGGGTAGTCTGCTGCCACCAGGAATATTTTATTCCAAGATATTTTATTTAAATTTTCCCTTTGGTAACGTTCCTAAGCGTCAGGCTCCTTCGTGGTTCTATGTGGCCCTGAAGATAGGAATGGGATATAGCAATGACAGCTACACTGGGATATAGCAAAACAAAAATAAGCTTTTATTTATTCGAGAAGCGTATCGGTTTCATAAACGTAGTTTTCGGTTCTTAAAGTTACTTCATTTACTCTCATTCACACAGCTGGCCTCTCTTTCCCTGACTGAGTGTCCTTTCACAAACATGCTCAGTTCAGGTTCCACACAGGTTATATTTCTCTCATAAACACTTCAACATATTCAGGCAGCACACAGCTAGCCTGCTTTCTTCTGACTAAAAATTTTCTCTCTACTCTCAGTCTCAAACTGCATTCACTCCACCCACCCTCTCAGTCCTCAACCAATCATATCACTCATTCATCCATCTCCTTCACCCCCCACTCGTCACCTATCTCATCAAGCATTTAAAGATACATGCACACATTTACTTGGAATCATTACAGATGGCCAGTCGGATCTTGCTTTGGATTCCTTGGTCAAGGGTCTTGAGGCTGTGACGGTATGGTTACATCAGAGTCACCTGAAATTGAATCCCCTGAAGACAGAGGTTCTGTGTCTGGATCATGGGGCAATCGAGCTGGGAACCGGCTCCCAGCTGTTGATGGGGTAGAATTGAAACCTTCACTGATGGTGAGGAGTCTGGGTGTGACCTTAGATGCCACACTTTCAATGGAGGCCCAGGTCATGACTGTTGCCAGGTCTGCCTTTTTTCATCTTCGACAGGGCAGGCAACTGGCACCCTATCTTTCACCCCAGGACCTGGCCACAGTAATCCATGCAACGGTCACCTCCAGGCTAGACTACTGCAACTCACTTTATCCTGGACTGCCCTTGGGCCTGACCCGGAAATTACAGCTGATCCAGAATGAAGCGGCACGCGTCCTTACCGGAACGCCCATCCAAGCGCACATTCATCATGTGCTGTGCCAGCTGCACTGGCTTCCAGTGGAGTTCCAGATCCGGTTCAAGGTGTTAACCTTGGTATTTAAAGCCCTTCATGGTGTCAGACCTATGGCTAAATAATAATTGTAATCCAGACTACCTTCTGCAATCAGACAAGAGTCCATTGTTTTCAAAAGATTTACTGAAAAAAGCAATCATTATAGTCCACTGGCCCAGATGCAATATCTGGGCTGGTACACGTGTATTGTTACGAATGATAGGCAAACAACAAGGTACAAAGTATCAAACCCCAACAGGCCCAGCCTCTCCCCATAGTTCTCAAAACAAGTCGCTTGAAGCTGAGAAAGTGAAAGTTTTCCAAGGCTGGAAAAGCTGTAGTTAAAACATTCCTCTTCTGTGAGATAGCTGCTAGGGAACATCTTGGCACCTGTGAATAAAGCACTCAGATTACTAAAAGAATTAAAATGGAGTCTCTTTGGTTATAACATAAAGGAAAGCATTCTGAACCTGACACATGGCCTGGGACCTCCATACCTGCGGGACCACCTATTCTATTATGTCCCCTGCAGGGTGTTGCGCTCTGCAGACAAGCAACTCCTGGTGGTCCCTGGCCCAAAGGACATCCATCTGGCCTCAACCAGGGAGAGGGCTTTTTCTGCTCTGGCCCTGGCCTGGTGGAATGCTCTGCCCGCTGAAGATCTGGGCCCTGTGGGACCTGTTACAGTTTTGCAGGGCTTGTAAAACGGAGATGTTCTGCTGGGCCTTTGGCTGAGTGCCAGCGAGTGTCCTTCTTCTTCCATCTAAGACCACCATTTCTTCCGGAGCTGCCCTCAGCCATCTGCCATGCCTGTATACGGACTCCCAATATTTGTTTAAATAGCCTGCTCCTGGACTATTTTAATCATTTAAAAAAAATATTATTGATTGTATGTTTCTGTGATTTTAATGTATTTTTTAATGTTGTTAGCCACCCTTAGCCCATCTGTGGGGAGGGCAGGATATAAATCAAATAAATAAATAAATAAATAAGTTACAGTGAGCTTTTGAGCTGCTTGATGTCTGTGGACAGGACCATTTAGGGGGTGCTCAATAGGTTTTCTCAGTTGCATTTTTTTCAAGAAAGTAATCTGTATAAAACTATGCCCCTCTTGAGGTCTGTGCCCATGGCGGCTGCCTAGTTGGTCTAATGGTAGCACCACCCCTGTCTATAGTTATGGCAAACAGAGATGGGGAAAGGGGACAGCCTTGTCTAGTTCCCCTTGCTATATGGATATCTATCGAATGTACATTGTTAGTCCTCCTAACTGTAGCTTTTGGAGAAAGAAAAAGAGCATTAATGGCATTTTAGAATTGGTCACCAAAACCCATTTTTTGAAGTAAAAGTTTTAGATATGGTATTTCCACTTAATCAAATTTCTTCTCTATATCAAAGGCCAGAAGTAATGCAGGGGTTTTGTATGCTTCACAGAAATTAATTATAGTTAAAGTGTTACGGGTATTGTCAAAAAGATTCCTTATTGGCATAAAGCCAGTCTGGTCAAGGTGAATGTAGTTGGTTATTTAAATTTAGAAAATCTTTTGGCGAATATGCTTGTAAAGATCTTTTGGTCTTGATTCAGTAAGGGTATTGGTTGAAAAGATTTAGTATTTGTAATATCGTTGTCCTTTTTTGGAGTAACTACTATTTCAGCCTCTGACCAAGATAGAGGGATGCTACCTCCTATCATAACAGAGTTGCACGTGGCATTTAGTGGAGTTGAAAGTAGGTGAATGTATTTTTTTGTAAAAATTTGGCAGGGAATCTATCCCTGTCTGAAGCTTTATTATTTTTTTCAAGGATTTGATAGTGACTGTAACATCTTCTGTTGTGATTGGTTGGTCCAGATATTGTTTATGTTCTTGTGAGTTTTTTTCCAAATAATTTCCTGTGATGATAAATAATTTAAAATATCCTTAGTGTCCGGATTGTCTGATGCACAAATGGTTTGGTAGTATTCAGCAAATACATCGGCTAATTTTACAGCATTAGTTTGAGTTTTTCCTGGGTGCCTTTAATAATGTGAGTTTTTTTCCTTTAATTTTCAAGCAAGTAAGTTTATAGATTGGGCGACCTTTTTTGTGTTCATCTTCTAGTTTTCTTATTCTAGATATCATTTCATTTCTAATGTTTTCTTTTTGCTCTTCATGACAGGAGGCAATGGAGATTAATTTCCCTCTAAGTACCACTTCCACAGCATCCTACACGTGGATTTGAGGAATGCCACATAGTTTATTTGTTTCTATTGTTTAATTTCTAAAGAGACTTCAGAAGAAATTTTTGTTAAATAAAAGTGATTTATTTAGTTTCCAATTTGTTTGATGTCATTTATTCTCAGTATACATTCTGTCCAAGCATAGTCTGTCCACAACTTGTCACCAATCCTTGATGTAAGAGTTTGACTAATTAATTTAGGAGATAAGAATATGTAATCAATCCTTGTGTATATATTGTGAATAGAAGAGAAGTATGTATAGTCTGTTACCAGTGGGTTTTGAAGATGTCACTAGATCAATAAATAAAGCCTAAGGGCCATTAATTGATCTTAACAGCTTAGTAACTGTATTGTTAATTTTAATTGCTTTGACACGATAGGCAGTAAAATTTAAAAGGTCATTCAGAGAGGAGTGATACAAATGTTTGCTGCTGACACATTGATTTACCCATGCTGAACGAAAGCAGAATTGAAAGCCAAGAGAATCAAGTGTACTCTGCATGAAGACAGCTCGCCAGGTTGTTTTGATCTACAAGCAGCTCTCCGCAGTGAAAGCAGCTTTCTCAGTAATCATGCTTTGCTGTATTATCCAATACAATTTTTAAAGTTTGTATATGTACACTCACACATTATGCAATGCATTTATATTTTGTATCACTTTCATATTTATCAAAATACTTAATTTCACAGGTCAAGGGATGGCGTCATGGAAATATAAATAATAATAATAACTGTGCTTATATACCGCTCTTCTACACATATTAGTGCCTCACCCAGAGCAGTGAACAAGTTAGTGTTATTCTTATCCCCACAATGGAGCTGAGGCTGAGAGGAGTGGAGAACAAAATGGCTATTCCCTTGCGAAACAGCAAAATAGAGAATGCCACAGATAGAGGCTGCCACAGATAGCCGGCCCCAGATTGAGCATGGGTTGGAGCTTTGCTTCACGGCTGGGCTTCACCATTCACTTACTGAGGGGAGCCCTGGAAAGAATTGTTGTAACTATTCCAAGAAGATTGTTGGGAATTGTGTGTGTCTACTGCAACTTGCCCTGTATGATTATGTAAAAGATTATTGTAATGTTGATGTGTGTGACTGAAAATTGCATCAAGAGATTGTTATTTATTTATTTGAATACAATGATGAAATTTTGTAGCCTTTGCACTCTGAATACAGTTTTGTAATTTTGTAAATGAGTATTGTATTCCCTGTGGATTTTTTCCTCCTCTATTTTGCTGGGGCTGAGAGGAGTGGCTGACCCAAGACCACCTACTGAGCTCATGTCAGTAGTGGGATTCAAACCAGTAGACTGCTGATTATGGTTTAGAACACATACTTAGTGAAACATGCATTCTAAATAACGCTGTATGAACTTCACTGTAGTTCTTTTTCTAGTATGGTGTATAACTGGTGCTTCTTTATCTTTGACAGCCAATTAAGAATAGTGAACAGTATCAGATAAATGTTCTGTAATTGTTAGCAGAGACCAAGGATGATCTGGTCATGTAACTTTTCCTGTCATTTTTGCTATCCCTCTCTCTTATCTTGCAGCTGGGCATAGTGGTACTTTTGGCTAGGTAGAATGTCACATGATTGGAAATAGTAAAAAAGAATTAAATTATGATTAGTTTGATATTTATCTATGTCATCATATGAAAAGATCTTAGATTTCTGCATAAGATAATATAAAAAAATGGTAATCCAAATAGCAGACCAGGGTTTTAGCCAAAAGAAATCTCATGAAGATCTAGGCAGGAAACTTACCCTTGTAATATGTGCTACGGTAACTTGAATGCATTTCATTGTTAATCTGACTGAGTTAGATTTCATTAAGAAATGTTAGGAAACTTAATTCTTGTTGTGTTCATCTGTTCTATTTTTCTGTTTTATTTAAATGAACATTTATATTTTGATACCTCACTTAATGAAAAAGACTAGTGTTTGTTAATGAAAGAAGCCATTAAACTCTTAGGAGGAGTCTGTCTGCTGGTTGGGAGAGTGCAACAAAAACATACATCCCGTTTATTTTGTACTGAAAAGCAGTTTCTCTAAAACAGAGAAACATGTTTTCAGTTCTCACTTGAAGGTTCAAACTGCTCTACTGAGTATTTAATAATATTTACTTAATGTTTAAAAGTTATGTTTAATAATTATGCCTAATATGATTATAGAAGCGACACTGTTTGAATTATCTATATACTTATTTGAGTTGGATTGTCAGTAAAATTACAATTTAAATGATATTTTAACCATTTTATAAAATTACAACTTTGTACCACAAAACTTTTAAGTTTTGCATGTAGAAGAGGTTGCCAAAAATAAATATCCCCCTCCCCCTCCTCCTCCCCTCCCCCTCCCCATGGGCGACGGGGTGGAAGACGAAGACGAAGACGAAGACGAAGACGAAGACGAAGACGAAGACGAAGACGAAGACGAAGACGAAGACGAAGACGAAGACAAAGACAAAGACAGCCGGGCCCCCGGGGGTCGCGGCTTCGCCGCTCCCCCCGAGGCCCCCCGCCCCGCCTGCGGCGGGCCGGGGGCCCCCGGGGGTCGCGGCTGCAAAGTAAATGTGGAATGGATTTTCCATAAAAGGTCTCTGGGACCAGATAGATTACTCTGGGAGTGGAATGACAGCCTCCAGAGAGCAATGATGTTCCCTAGCTATAGAGTTTGTGCTCCAGGACTAGAAGGACAGGTTTCAGAGTGGAATGACAGTCCTTGGAATAGGCTCAGTGCTCTGGGACTGGAAGGACAGCCCCCAGAGTGTAGTGCAATGACAGCTCCTGGGTGTAGAAGCAGCATTCTGGGACTGGAATGACAGGCAGCAGACTGGAATGACAGAGCCTGGGAGGGGGAGAAGTGTTCTGGGACTGGAATGACAACTCCCAGAGTGCAATGACAGCCCCTCAGAGCAGAATCTGTGATCTAGGAAGGAATGACAGGTTGCACAGTGGAATGACAGCAAGTAAATTAGCATTCCTGGCTCCCATTTTCTCCAATGAGCCTTCAAGCCTCTCCCATTATTTCCAATGGGCAATCCTGTCATTCCTTTTAGTACATCCCTTTCCCCCTCTCCGGCTGGCATCAATTCTACTTCTCACCTTTCCTTGGGCTTTTTTGGGGGGAGGGTTGCTTTTGGTGGAAAGAGTGGCTAGTTGTGTGTGTACCGTCATGGAGGAAGGAGGAAGTGAGGTGAGACACACGCAATTCCCTTTCAGTCCCTGTGCGACAGGTAGGAGCAAATCACTGTTTTGGGGTTTAAAGTTATTGTTTTAAATTCTATTACTTTCCTCCCCCCTTCTCCCTTTCGTTCTCCCTCCCCCTTGCTATTGTCCAATCTCAATGCTGCTCCCCCTTCACTCCAGCAGAGCAGAGCCTTGCACTGCGCCCCCCTCTTTATCACCTTCCTTATCTCATTCCCTAGTTTACATATATCACCCCACCTTCCCGCTCTCCCCCAATAGTTTATTTCAATATTTATACACCACATGCTTAGCTGTCAGCTGCCGTTCACTTCATACCCAAGGGGTGGGGGAGAAGGATGAGCATGGAGGGTAGTTCCCGAAAGGGATCTTTGACAAAGGTGATCAATATTTTAAGATTTGGAGAGGGTCAGAGAGAAAGAGAAGGCTTCAGCTCGGTATCCCTCTTCCAAACATCTCTCTCCTCCAAGCAGGCCCTGTAGGAGAAGCCTTTCTTCTACTGCCAAGAATCTCTAGGTTCAGAGAGAGGTGGGAAGGAAGAGAGAGGGAAACTTTTTTACACACACACGCAGAAGGAGGTGTGCTCAAAACTTCAATGCAAGTCACTGTTTCTGCTCACAAAATCGATTTTTGGCTCACAATAAGAAAAACAAAGATTGTTGTTATTCTCACAGTTATTTAAAAAATTAAAATTTAAAAATTTAAATTAAGAAATAAAATTAAATTAAAAATGTAAACAGTTTCAAGTGTTGTGCTTTTCATTTTTCCTACATTTCTTCTGTTTTTTAAAATGGGTTAGCGGAGGGGGGAGTAGGTATCTCACCCCAGGCTCCAGAAACCCGGGCACCGGCCCTGTCCGTACTTGTACAGGAGGTTCCATGCAGCAGTGTGCTCTCTCAGCTGGCAGCCGTCAAACAATGCCAGCAATCCTGACAGACCCCAATTCCCCCTCACATGGGGATGTGCCAAGGGTGCTCACTAGCCCGCTCATTTCTCTCAAACCCTATCCTGCGAAGGAAAACCTGTTTATGACACCACCACAAAGCCAATTACAACAACCCATGCAAGAAGTGCAAGGTAGGCAAAAAACTCCACGCTCTGTCAGCCAATTAGAGAAGGAGAAAAAATTCCTACCTGGCCCCAATAACCAGCGACCAGCTAAAGCTACACTACTGCAGGGCAGGTGAGTGGGCTGAGCCCAAGGCAAACTGCTGAGGAGGGCTTGGGTAGAGCTGCCACTCAAGCACTTGGCTCCACCCTCTCCCCAAATCCCTGGATGTCAGGAAGAGCATGCTGCATCTCTTCCTCTGCTGGGTGGGGGACAAGGCAGCCCCCAGCCCAAAGCAGCTACACTGCTGGCTGGGAGGGCTGAAATATGCTCTTACATGTTTAAACTTGCTATGTGAGGGTACTATGAAGCAATCACTCTGCTCTCAAGCATGAGGAAAAATTATAGGAAGAGATGGGGAAGAAGGCAGGTCTTAAAGAATGTACTGTCAGAACATTTGACCTGTGGAATCTTAACAAGAATAAGCTAGTCTTGTTCTACCATCTCCTGTTGGTTATTTCTCCTATACTTTCTCTTCTGGCAGCGTATCATTTATACATACAGTTCAACAGTATGCCCCCAGCATTATTTTATATGTGCTATGTTTCATTTATGTTTGCCATGTCTTTTATTTAAGAATACTTGTAAAAATATTTTTATAAACGTGGCATGAGATGTCATTCATCTTTGTTATGTGGACAGGTTACCAGTTATTTGGCAGCACCTACATGATTTATTGGGGAAAGGTTCTCGATGCCTGCGGCACCAGTTTCTAGAACTTGTTTGAAGTGAAAGTGATCTCTTGTTTGTGACAGCATGCACACTGTTTTGATTTTTTTTAAAAAAAAAAAATCTTGATTTAACATGAGGAGTAGAGACCCCCATTTCTTCTCAGTGAAATCACTACCTCTACAAGCAAAATGAGAAACATAAATCCAGCGTTATTGAATATAAATTCTGTGATTTGATTTAAAATGTGCTTAAGGCTCTTTCTTTTCAAAGGGTAGACCCATGGATTGAATTATTCTTCTATTTCGTTTTATTTTCACCTGCTATTTTTATATATGTTTTTGTCAATTCATTGTATATTTTTATATCTTTATCCACTCCGTGCCACTTTTGATGAATTATGTATTGATGGATATTTGAAGTAGCAGGGTGACATTCATCAGCATATGAAATACGGTATGCTAAACATTTGTTTTGATATTGTGCATAATTTTTGTTGACTGAAACACATTCTTACTTGAATATACCTATTTCTTTTTTTGTTATGTTTCAGGATATCTTTTATGAATCATAGACCTGGAAAAGACACTGGACGCAATCTTGAAGAACAGCGGGAAATAAGTTTTTATATTAATGAAAATGTGCAAGCACACACAGTGAGCACGTCTAAACACAGCGTGGGCTGGAAGGGCATTCGCCGATGGAAATCTACAGAAATCAGTAGGAAAATATGACTGTCTCCCCAATCCCAGCATGTGAGTCCCCCCTGAGCTTTCTGCACATCGTGAAGGACTAAGATGAGGGGATTTCTATTGTATCATACTGAGTAGGAAAGGAAGACAATGCCTTCTCTGGAATCATAGGCCATGAGTAGAGGATTCAGGGAAGAGGAAAGCTCTGTTTTTTACTTCACATTGGAATTTACGGCTCCTTGGATACAGCAAGAATACAGTGCAATCCTGAGAAAAGTTACTCCAGTCTAAGCCCATTTATTGCAATGGCCTTAGATTGGAGTAACTCCGCTTCTCTGATACTACTGTCAATGTATTTCTTAAGTTTTTGAATGATTTCAAGGCATGAAAAGGGGGAGGGAAGGCAGTGAAAACCATACTAAACAATTATGGAAGACAGCAGAGACCCCCTCACCTCTGCAGGAGTATACTGTATACCCTGCAGCTGTGGACAAGTTTACATCGGGACCACAAAGCGTAGCATCCAGACAAGAATAAAAGAACATGAAAGACACTGCAGACTTGGACAGCCTGAAAAATCAGCAGTGGCTGAACATAGCCTAACTCAAACAGGGCACAGTATCTTATTCCAGGACACCAAAATACTGGACAACACTTCCAACTACTTTGTCAGACTGCACAGGGAAGCCATTGAAATTCACAAGCATAAGCAAAACTTCAAAAGGAAAGAAGAAACCTTAAGAATGAACAGAGCATGGGCTCCAGTTCTGAAAAACACCAGGCCAACAAAACACTCCACACCCGACAATAGCCCTGCAGAGAAGATTAGCACATCAAGCACCAATCCATATGCAAAAGAACCTCCTCAGGATACAGTGAAGCCTCCCGCCATTAGCATTCCACACCCTGGGAAACTCTTACAGAATGACTCAGCTCAACCCCACCCCTCCTGAGTAGATACAAATGACCTACATCTTTTCCACACTGTGACACTGAGAGATCTCTGTCTTTTGGTGCTACACCTCTGAAGATGCCAGCCACAGCTGCTGGCGAAACGTCAGGAACCACAATGCCAAGACCACGGCAATACAGCCCGGAAAACCCCCAACAACCATCGTTCTCCGGCCGTGAAAGCCTTCGACAATACAAATTATGGAAAACTTTTTATATATGCTGGTAATAGTGTAATGTAAATACAAAATAAATTGCTTGTACAAAAATTAATTCCTCCAATTATTAGTCAAATGAACATATGTTGCAAGATAAATACAAGGTCAGAGACCAAACGAATGCAATAAATACAATGAAAAGGATGCAATAAATACAATAAATGTCAATTAATAATAAGGATACAATAAATACAATGAATGTCAATTAGTAATGTGCAAGGTACCAGGACCAATAGCCAATAAACTCAAAAGTAAGTTGGTTTAGAACACAATGTATACAGAAGAACCATGATGATCAAAATAAATGTCCATATGTCCATATGTGGGTGGTACACTGGAAGGCTGAAGGTTCTGATGCAAACGCCAACGGGATTATGCCTGCATATTATTCCATTACCCCCATTTCACAATTCATTGCTTCCTCAGGGCGTTAATCTGCAGGAAATTAACATACATTGCAGATAACTACACTCAAAAATAACAAAAATTAAACCTTCACAGACATGGTCTTACCAGGTTCCACACGTAAGACCATGTCTACTAGTAGATGAGAATCCAGGTTTCTGTCAAATTAATAGGGATATTTCCTCCGTATTTTATTGTATATGCACAGCAACATCATAAATGGGATTTCTTACAGGTAGCTTAAAACAGATAGCTATCATTATGGAACTCTGGGACTCAAGTGCCTGATTGGGTGTCTCTCGGAAGACAACGAGATCATGGATGTGGCCTTTATCAAGACCATGGACAGCTCAAATGTTGAGCTGAGGAAATACACATGCAAAGGTCACATTTCAGTCCCAGTTTGATCATGGTGTAATGCTTAAGAGTGATGGGACTCTAATCTGGAGAACCGAGTTTGATTCCTGACTCCTCCACCTGAAGCCAGATGGGTGACCTTGGGTCAGTCACAGCTTCTCAGAGCTCTCTCAGCCCCACCCACATCACAGGGTGATTGTCATGAGGATAATAATGACACACTTTGTAGCCCGCTCTGATTGGGCATTTAGTTGTCCTGAAGGGCAGTGTATTAATTGAATATCATCATCATCATCATCATCATCATCATCATCATCATCATCATCATTATGTGGGCTTAGATAAGACACTACCTCCTGGTCTACTTTTCCTTTCACATGGGGGTGGGGCACATGAAATGAACACACTGATTTTGTTTGGCTCTACTCTATCTCCAACTCTGCTCAAACACTTTGCATGATTTCTATCACCCTCGTTTATTTATTTATGTCATTTACAGTCCACCTTTCTTACTGAGACTCAAGGCAAAGATTGCCCCAGAACCACTAAGGCATACCACAAATAGATCACATTCAAACTGCTAGAGTCCACAGAGAAGCCATACAAGCAGTCGAGGGGTACAGTTGTGATGTACTGATGTTAGCATCATCGAGCAGGTGTTGTTCTATGCCCGCTGCTCCTGATTTCCAGCTCCCCACTATATGAACTCTCCCTCTTGTATAGTGGAGGACCTTCTTTCACTCAGCACATGCAATGGCTAGGTGCTTGTTAGGTGTCCCAGCACAAGAGGTCGTGTGCTCTCAACTTGAGAGCTTCTAGTTTCTATTTTCTCCTTTCCAGAAGAATCCATATGGCTTCCTATTTCACTGAAAAGCTCAGGACACATGAAACACAAGGAAGGGGAAATAGCCCCCTCCCTGGGTGGCCATTTCCGCCAGTGAAAATGACACCAGAGAGATGTCTGAAGCCCTTCTCCACTTTCACGGTGTTTGGAAACCCACAGAGCAACACAATACTTCCGAAGTAACTTACACTGGCCCTATGTGTAATAACAAGTTACATTGGTAACCCATGTCTTGCCTCGAGTCACATATACAGTGTCTTTTGGCCCTAACATAATGACATCTAAGCAAGAGTTCGTGATCATATCTACTACATAACAATGATGGAGATGAAGCACTCTTTTTTCTCTGCCACTATTGCATCTGCCGATCCAAATGAGTTGTTCCTAGAGGTGAGGAGGTTACAGGGTGTGATCACTATGCAGCACTTACCCAGCTGCTGCTTGCAGCTTAGCTGGGTGCTGGGGTTTGCACGCACGGCTGGAGGTGGAGACAGACCTTTTCCCAGGCATCCGGGTCGTTGTCTGGTGGGTGGAGACAAGAGCCTTAGTCGGCGTCTCTGCCCTACAGCACCAGTCCCTTCCACGCGATCGGCTGGGAAGGACGTGCATCTCATGCTCCCAACGATCGGTGGAGGGGGTGAAGAGGAGCAGTCGGCCCGGCTGGAGTGTGGAGGTTTTGTCGGCGGCGCGTCCCTCCGCCCGTCTCCTGCGGCTGCGGCCTGTTGTGTGCTGGGGCCGGCTTCAGCGGTGTCTCCTTGCCCAGCGTGGGGCGTTTGTCTTGCCGCTTGTCCGGCGGCTCGGTTTGCGCTGCATTCCGCGGCTTTTATTTCTTTACTGGGGGGTGGTGTTTTCGGCCGCTTCTCTGTTGCGGCAGCCTGCTGGGTGGACTGGGGGGGCTTGGGTCTCCGCGGCTTCGGCCCTTAGGAGCCTCCTCCTGTCCTTCTGTGGGGGCGCCATTTTCCCTGCCCGCGCGGCTGCCATTTTGCGCTTGGCCTGTGTGGCTTGTCGCAACTCCCCCCCCCTCCTCTGCTTGCATATCGGGAGTGGGTTCTGGCTGGCCGTGGGGAGGGCAGAGTTTCCTGCTCCTTTTGCCTTTTGGCATCTCTAGGCTAGCTTGGGGCCTGGGTGGCTTTACCTTTGTGGTTCCCACACCGTCCATTCGGATGGCTTCTAGAAAAGGCAAGGGCCCCACCAAGGGCAAGCAGCCTGCCAAGAGACAGCCCCCTAAACGGGTTCCAATTGCTGTCTCTTCTTCGGATGAGGAGGGGGAAGACCATTTCCATTTTGAGATCCTGAAACGCCTTGAAGCATTAGAAAAGGCTAAGGGCGGTGATGCGGGCGCTGTAACAGCGCAGAAGCATGCGAGGCCAGTAAGAGCTGCTTCCAAGTCAGCGTTTAGGATGGAGATTTTAAAGCGAATTTCTGCTCTTGAGTCTGCAGCTGGAGAGGTTGGAGCCGGACCCAGTCAAGAGACCGAAGCCGAGCCTTCTGCGGATGCTGCCGGAGCGGTGGTGGAACAGGGTGATTTGGGTGAAGTTGAGCAAGTGGCTGCGGCCGTACAGCCTGCCAGCATGGAGGGTAAGTCATCCATGCCTGCTCAGGCATACACATGGCCATGGGGGCCCTGGGGTCAGGCCGCTGCTTCCGGGCCCCCAGGTCTTGCTACACCTTCACTTACACAGACTGCACCCACTCAACCTACGGCAAGTTATCTGGGTTGGCCTGGGTTGCCCCCAGTTAGTGCAACCCCTGCGGCAGACAGGGGTTGTCCTCAATTACCTTGGGGGGTTAGTGAGGGGCAGTATACTGGTGTCCCGGCTGCTGTTAGTCAGTTTGCACCTTATCCATCTTGGGGGTTCCCCCCTACGGTATGTCCCCTTATGGCCTGGTTCCTTACCATGCTTTGCCCTTTGGCGACACGGCGCTTCCATTGGGTGACCATCTCACCCAGGCAACTAGGGACAAGATAGTTAAAGGGGAGTACGTCGACATCTTCAGCCTTCTCTTCAGGGAACTGGAGAAGAAGGACAAGGAAGACTTGGACGAGTGGGATAAGGAAAAGATTAAGCGGAGGAAAGTGGACCGCAACTGGCACAACTGGCTGCCAGGTTTTCTTATTTACGCGGGGGTGCTGGGTAGAGCCCAGCCTTTACGGGCTGTCTCTCTATTTCAGTATCTGAATATTATTTACCGCGGGTACACAGACTTCGTCGGTGCTGCATGGTTGCAGTATGACGAAGAGTTTAGGATGCGCGCGGCTCTCCATCCCCAGTTGCCGTGGGACCAAATCCATCAGCAACTGTGGCTGCAGGTCATGTCCCCGGCAAAGCCGAACGCAGGTGACAGGGCCGACAGCGGCCATCTGATTCACCGGCCTCAGGCAACGTCCTTGACCCGCTCCCAGGCAGGGCAACAGGTTCAACCCCGGTTGCTTTGCTGGGACTTCACGTCCAAGGGAGTGTTTACTCGCAGGTCCTGCAAGTATAGGCACGAATGCCCTTCTTGCTCGGGCCCCCATCCCTACTCGCCTGTCCGAAACCCAAACCTGGAGGTGGGGGACGTAAGCCCGGTGGCGAGGGATCCCACCAGTTTCCTAGTAAAGGGCCCCAGCCCGGTAAGGGTGAGAGTGCTTGAGAGAATGCTGGAAGGTTACCCTAGGCGGCAGGACGCTTTGTATTTGCTTGAAGGTTTTCAGTTTGGTTTTAGAATACCGTTCCAGGGGGCTAGAGCCCCCTTCATGTCTAATAACCTGCGCTCTGTGGTTGGCATGGAGGACATTGTTCGGGAGAAAATTCGGAAGGAATGTTCTGAGGGCCGAGTTCTAGGCCCATTTCCTACACCTCCTGTGCCTTGCCTCAGGATCTCTCCGTTGGGGGTAGTTCCCAAAAAGGCCGCTGGTGAATTCCGTTTGATTCACCACTTGTCTTTCCCTAAGGGAGCTTCAGTGAATGATTTCATCCCCGGGGAGCTGTGTTCCATGCGTTATACCTCTTTTGACCAGGCCGTCAAGGTGGTGCGCCGGTGTGGATTGGGAGCGGAGATGGCGAAATGTGACATTAAGTCAGCGTTTCGCCTTCTCCCTGTGCACCCACAGGATTTTGAGTTGCTGGGGTTTTGTTTTGAGGGGGGATATTACATGGATCGTTCCCTGCCTATGGGTTGCTCCATATCATGCTCGGCTTTTGAATGCTTTAGTTCGTTCCTGGAGTGGGAGTTGCGTCGGCGGCTTCATTGCCACGACACGGCGCATTATCTCGATGATTTTTTATTCGTTGGGCCGTCGGGCACTGCCCAATGTACCAGGCTCTTATTGGGTTTCCAATCCCTAGCAAAGGAGTTGGGTGTTCCGCTAGCAGAGGAGAAAACGGAAGGCCCTGCCCAGGTCTTGACCTTTTTGAGCATTGAGATCGACTCCATCAACCAGACTTTTCGTCTGCCAGATGATAAGGTGGGAAAGCTTAGGGATCATCTGCATGACATCAGGGGCAGAAAGAACGTTTCCTTGCTTGAGTTGCAGCAACTTGTTGGTTATTTGAACTTCGCTTGTAGGGCCGTTGCCCCAGCCCGTCCTTTTTTGCACAGGATGTGTGATGCAATTGCATCTCTCCGTGTGCCTCACCATCGTCTTCGACTTAACAGGGGCATGCAGGCCGATATTGAGACTTGGTATGAGTTTCTGGAATCGTTTAATGGGGTCACTTTTTGGAGGGGTGACCTCTTATTAGGGGATGGTTTACAGGTTTCTTCGGATGCTGCAGGAACCATCGGTTTCAGCGTTTATTTTAGAGGACACTGGTGCGCTGACCGCTGGCCTAGTGAGTGGATGTCTTTGGGATTTGACAGGGATCTTACATTTCTCGAGTTTTTTCCCATCCTGGTGGCGGTTTTTGTATGGGGTCAGGAATTATCTAACCATGTGGTGCACTTCTGGTGCGACAACATGGCTGTCGTCCAGGTAGTAAATTCCCTTACCTCTAGATCAGCTAGGGTTATGCACTTGGTGCGGGCATTTACACTGAGATGCCTTTGGCTTAACATTTTGTTTCGTGCCAGGCATGTCCTGGGTGTTGACAACGGTCTGGCAGATGCTTTGTCTCGCCAACAGATCGACCGTTTTCGCCAGCTAGCCCTCGACGCCGACAGGTTTCCTTGCAGAGTCCCCCCAGAGGTGTGGCGGCTTGGGAATCTGAAGTGAACAGAGCTATTCTGTTGGCTTTTGCCCCCAGCACCCGAAAATCGTATGGACGCGCGGTAGGACAGCTGCAGGATTTTCGGTCCCGTGTCAGGTTGCAGGATCTCTGGCCCATCCCGGTCGAGCACATGTTGCAATTTTGTGTCGCTCAGCATCAGCGCGGTATGGCCGTCAGGTCCATTAGGGGACAGCTCGCGGCTCTTGCCTTTATTAGTAAGGCCCGTGGTTTTGCTGACTTTACCAGCGATTTCCGTCTAAGAAAAATGCTCGAGGGCTGGGCCAGGGAGTGTTCGGTTCCCAGGGATAAGCGTCAGCCTATTTCCCCTGCAATTCTCAGGGGTCTTCGTTCCGTCTGGAAGTGTGTCTGTTCTTCGGATTTTGAAGTACGGCTCTTTCATGTGGCCTCCCTAACTGCGTTTTTTGGTGCCCTTAGGGTGGGTGAGCTGGTTGCCCAGTGGCAGCTAGATGAGTCTGAGTGGGCCCTTTGAGCCCAGGATCTTACCTTCACGGGTGGGCACATTTCTATTAGAGTGAGGTGGTCAAAGACAGACCAGTTGGGACGGGGGTCTGATATTGTTTTGGGCCCCTGCAGTGAAAATGGTTTGTGCCCTGTAAAGGCACTGCAGCGCTATTTGGCCGTACGGGGCAGTGGCCCGGGGTTGCTTTTTCATCATGAGGACCTTTCCCCACTGACACGCTATCAATTTTGGGCTGTCACCAGTAGCGCCTTGCAGCGTTTGGGTTTACAGGGAGTTCAGTTTGGCACCCACTCTTTCCGAATTGGGGCTGCCTCCACGGCAGCTGTCATGGGGTACGCGAGCGACGCAATTCTGAGGGTGGGCAGATGGCGTTCTTCTGCCTATCGTTCATATGTGCGGCCGTTGCCGATGTGTGAATATCTACTGACTGATTATTTTCTTTAGGTCTGGCGGGGCATCAAGATCGGAAGCGGATACTTATTGTGGGACACAGTATGGTGTTTTGGGCTGCAGTCCAAACAGAAAATCCCTGATTGGATCTCAGCTGGGGCTGAGCGATGGTGCCGTCATCGAATGGTGTGGCCGCCGGGGTCTCCGATGGTCAGGGTTGTTACCACTTCTGTTTAGGGGGAGGAAGGGTCCTCCCCCACACATTGTTCTTATTCATTTGGGCGGCAATGACCTTGGCCTTTGGAAAGGTCAGGCATTTCGCTGCAGGTAATTGCCGATTTCAAGGTTATCAAGACTCGGTGGCCACGTACCCATATATTTTGGTCTGTGATGCTTCCTCGAAGGGCATGGAGGGAGACCCTCGAGCCTAGAGGCATGGCACGGGCCTTGCGCCGGGCCAATGGGGCCATTCAGAAGGCTTTAGCTGGGGGGTTGGGGATTTTTCTCCCACACCCTAGGATTCGGGCCGCTTCTGCCAACCTTTACAGGTCTGACGGGGTTCACCTGTCTGCGGCAGGTACTGATATCTTCTTAGATGACCTGCGGCAAGGCCTCAGGTTGGCACTAGGCCACCTGTGGGGCGCGGGGGCCTAAGCAGAGGCTTGGCCATCCGCGTTGGCAGGAGAAAGTCGGGGAGTAGGGAGCAGGCCGGTGAACACCCCCTTTGGCAATTCCCCATAGGTGGGGAAAGGGGTCTGTTAGGAAGGAGGGCATGCTTCATGGCTGTCACCACCTGGCTAGACCGCCTACAGGGAACCCCAGGTGCAAGTCCTTTCCTCATGCTTTATGGCTGAGGCTTTAGGATCTTGAGGGGGGACCCTTTGCCTGGCCGGCCAGGTCTAGGCCATTCTGCGAATGGCTCAAGCCCAGGGCAGCGGGGCTCGCCCATGCAGGTCAAGGCAGAGGTCCTGGTTGGACCCCGTGGCTTGACCTGTACCGCCAGTTTGCCTTGCCGCAGTTGATTGTTAATGTTATGTTTAATAAAGCGGCCCTTAGTTCCAAATGCTGTGTCTGTCTCTTTCTTCCGACTGTGGGTGCAAGGCAGCACTTACCCAGCTGCTGCTTGCAGCTTAGCTGGGTGCTGGGGTTTGCACGCACGGCTGGAGGTGGAGACAGACCTTTTCCCGGGCATCCGGGTCATTGTCTGGTGGGCGGAGACAAGAGCCTTAGTCGGCGTCTCCGCCCTACAGCACCAGTCCCTTCCACGCGATCGGCCCACCCGCTTCGCCCTGTTTCAGTATAGGATTAGCCGGCTGCTTTCGAGCCAGGTAGGAATTTTTTCCCATTCCTTGATTGGCCATATGGGGTTTGGGTTTTTCGCCTACCTTGTACTGGAGCAGGACGAGAGGCATGTTATGGGTGTCGCTGTGTAGGTGTCATGGCAGGAGAAAGTCGGGGAGTAGGGAGCGGGCCGGTGAGCACCCCCTTTGTCAATTCCCCATAGGTGGGAAAGGGGTCTGTCAGGAAGGAGGACATGCTTCATGGCTGTCACCACCTGGCTAGACCGCCTACAGGGAACCCCAGGTGCAAGTCCTTTCCTCATGCTTTATGGCTGAGGCTTTAGGATCTTGAGGGGGGACCCTTTGCCTGGCCGGCCGGGTCTAGGCCATTCTGCGAATGGCTCACGCCCGGGGCAGCGGGGCTCGCCCATGCAGGTCAAGGCGGAGGTCCTGGTTGGACCCTGTGGCTTGGCCTGTACCGCCAGTTTGCCTTGCCGCAGTTGATTGTTAATGTTATGTTTAATAAAGCGGCCCTTAGTTCCAAATGCTGTGTCTGTCTCTTTCTTCCGACTGTGGGTGCAAATGACATTTCCTCAGACTGTACAACTCGCTGTGACATTTTAAAAACGTTTCACAGATAAAATGCTTCCATCTTTTCCAAAGTCTATGATGGTGCTAGCTTGGTCTCTGCAGGCTTCCAGTGCATAGTCTGGTCTGATTTCAGTGGATGACTTTCAGTTTTACTGATTTCTGAAATCATTTCAATTGGATTTCAGGCCTGGTTTGGGGACAGAGACTGCCTTGGTCACTTAGATGTCACCTGCAGTGGAAATGTAACAGAAGCAGCACATCAAAATCGGTTCTGACTGACCTTTCAGCAGTTTTCAATGGCATTGATCCTGATATACTTCTGGAATAGCTGGTTGCATTACATACACAGCTTTGTGATGGCTCTGTGACTACATGGCCAGCCAGTTACAAAGGGTGGAACAGGATGTTTGTTGTGGTGGTGGCTGTTTCAGTTTTCCTCAGGTTAATGTTCTCTTGCCCATGCCATTTATTATCTACTTGAAACTACTGGGAAAGGTTATCTAGAGTAGAGATGGGCACAAACCGAAATACGAACCAAAATTAAGCACGAACCAGGCTGATTCATGGTTCGCAAACCAGTGGTACGTCAGATCCCATTTCTGATGAACTGCCACAAACTTTAGGCTGCTTCGTTTGGTTCATTTTTTGGTTCGTCACTGCAGACAGCCTGGTGCCAATCAATCAGTTTCCTAGGCAACAAGGGATGGACTTCCTGCAGACCTTCTGCTAACCCAGAAGTGACCTTCTGCTGGCCTGGAAGTGACCTTCTGCTGACCTGGAAATTATGCTTTTCTGACTTGGATGCGATGTTTTCATGAACAAATTGAACCAGTTCGCGAACTGGGGGCAGGTTCATGAAAGTTTGTGGTTCATGGTTCATGAAATTTTATGAACCACAAACCACATGGTTGTGTTTTTTTTCCTGTTCATGCCCATCTCTAATCCAGAGTTTTTGGGTTAGGTATTACCAGCATGATGATGATAAAGAACTCTGTCTCTCCTTTCCACTTGGATCAAATAAAGAAGTGGATGTTCTGGACTGGCACTTGGATGCAATAAAGGACTAGATAACAAATAATAAAGTGAAGCTCAGTCTAAGTCACTGTTGGTTATGTGAGTATTGGTTGTGGGACTGTGTATTCCAGATATTGTAGCACTCCTCTTGAAGGAGCAGATTCACAGCCTGGGGCTGCATTTAAATTCAGAGTTACTGACAGAGAGGAAGAGCTCCACTGTAATTTCAACATGCTTTCCCTATCTTTGACTGTTTCACCAGCTGCAACCCTTCCCTGAGAAGAGGGATGTTGTAGCCATAGTGATTCATGCACTAATCATTTCTGGAATATAAAGAATGTGCTTTGAAATAGGCTGCCTTTAAAACTGTTTCAGAAGTGACATCTGGTTCAGAACACCACTGCCTCTATAGGGGATGAGGTTAATTATCATCAATATATTACCCTGATTTTTTTTTTTAATAATTACCTTGAGTACCTGTAAAGATTTGCTGTTTGTTTTTCCTTAAACCTTTGCCTTTGGCTCTTTAATTCAGCTCCTCCTTACATTACCTTAAACTTTTACCTCTGGACACAATCAATACTCCTCCCCCCCTTTCCCCCCCCTTCATACAGTGTTTCAGGTGTTCTCTACTTTACCAAGGCTTTTACTTCAAAAACACCTTGCCTTTTTTGTTTGTTTTTGTGACCTATATATTGCTGCCTTCCTGACTCCCTCAAAAGGGTTCTGCAGCCACCAAAGGCTTTTGCCTTAGACCTAATTGGTTTAACTGGTATTATCAGAAGGTTTTATTTTAGGTAGTGTAACAGAACAGTCTTCTCATGAGGATGCTTGTAGGGGTAAAAAAAAAAGAGTTTTTTTCCTTAAACAAAAGTAGAATTTATTTATTAGAACTTAAAGGTGATGGTTGCAGAGTTTTGATAAGTGTATTGCTTTCAGAATAATTGTAAAGTATAGTGGTTTCAAAAATAATTATCTTTATAAAGGTACATTTACAAACTCAGTCACACAAAGTAATTTTCCACACAGGTCTTCACTAACAGGATAAACTCTCTTCACATCCACACAGATGTAGATTCATTCAGGCCTTTCCAAACAACTTTCCTGACCTAGATAGATTACTCTCTCTCTCAGCTATACACAGACTGACCCAGGTGTGCACACACGGTTTGACTGACTTAGAGATAATTAGGCTCTCAGGCTTCTGAACAGTTTGCCTGATTTAGATAGAATCTTTTCTCTGTGACATACAGAGGCTAATCCTATCCTACTATATAAAAGGCTAAATGGATTCAAGATGACTCACTTCCTACCCTGGTGCACCTCCAGAGGGCGCTGCTGTGGAGGGAAGCTCAGATGAGGCAGCCAGACCTCCAGAGAGTGTACCACGGTGGGAAGCCCAGGCCAAAATCAGGTGCAGAGCAGGCGGCAATGCCAGACCTCCACCTTTACCCAGCTGGGATCTAAAGCGGAGCAGGTGGCAATGCCTGCCCCCCCTGCCTTCACCCAGCTGGGATCAGGAGCAGAGAGGGGGCAATGCCTGCCCCCTGCCTTCACCCAGCTGGGATCAAGAGTGAAGCAGGTGGCAATGCCCGGCCTCTGCCTTCACTCTGTTGGGATCAGGAGCAAGGCAGGAGGCAATGCCCATCCCCTGCCTTCACCCAGTCGGGATCAGGAGCGGAGCAGGTGGCAATGCCCATCCCTCACCTCACCCAGCTGAGATCAGGAGCAGAGCAGGTGGCAATGCCTGGCCACACCTTCACCCAGCTGGGATCAGGAGTGGAGTAGGTGGCAATGCCCCCCCACCTTCACCCAGCTGGGATCAGGAGCAGAGCAGGTGGTAATGCCCATCTGTCCTTCACGCAGCTGTGATCATGCACGGAGAAGGTGGCAATGCCTGCCCCCCTTCACTCAGCCGGGATCAGGCACAGAGGAGGTGACCATGACCACTCTCTGCCTTCATCCAGCCGGGATCAGTGACGGAGGAGGAGGGAATGCCCACCTGCCTGCCTTCCCATTTCTAGAGCACATTGTATTTTTTCCCACAACGGGCTTTGTTGCTAGTTTAACCAGAATCTTCTGGCTGGTTAACTGTCTCTCAGAAATGCATAGACTTTCTCTCCGGCTCTACACAGTTTGCTTGACTTATCTAGCATAAACACTTACTGTCAGCACTGACTAAAAACTGCAGTTCACTCCACTCCCTAGGGTATTGCTACAGTTCAATCAGATCAGACTTCATTCACCCATCCAGCTCCCCCTTCTTTCATCAGAGGCCTGTCTTTAAACTCATAGTAAGTTACAAAAAAAACCCCCTCACATTAGCAAACAGAAATAAAATACTCTTAACTACTTAGATTCATAATATCATAGTACCTATTTTCAGTTCACATTCAAAGTATTGACTTTGACCTATAAAGCTCTATATGCTCTGGGACCCAGGTACTTAAAGGACAACTTCCTGTCATATTGCCATGCCTGGAAACTAGAGGCGGGAACAAACCAAAATACGAACCAAAGTTCATCATGAATCAGGCTGGTTCATGGTTTGTAAACCGGTGGTTTGCAGGAGCTCATTTCTCACTAACTGTGACTAATTTTAGCCCGGTTCATTTGGTTCATATTTTGATTCATCACTGCAAACAGCCTGGCACTGGTCAATCAGTTTCCTAGACAACAGAGGAGGATGGGCACTCAGCAGACTTTCTGCTGACCTGGAAGTGATGTTTTTACAAACCAAACAAACCAATTTGCCAACCGGGACAAGTTCATGTAAGTTCATGGTTAATGAAATGCGACAAACCATGAACTGCACGGTTTGGAATTTTCCCAGTTCGTGCCCATCTCTACTGGACACATGATTCCCAACTCCTCCTAATAAAATGAGGAAGGTTACCATGACAAAAGGGAGTATTTTCTGCTGTCTGATCCATCTCGAGAACAGTGGCATCAAACATATGGCCCATGGGCTGGATCTGGCCCTTCCAGGGATCATATCCAGCCTGTGAGCAACTGGGAGAGAAGGCAGGAGGGTAGAGGCTGCTCAGGAGTGTGAGAAGGGTGTGCACAGTGAGGGCGCGCCAGCTCAGAGCTCACAGGCTGAGGCTTCTGGCTCCCACCTGAGCTACAAACTGCAACTCTCATGCTGCTTGTGCCAGTGGGGCCACTTGCTGTCAGTGGCAGGGCAGCTGTATCCAGTTGCCATAGCGATGGGGTGAGTAGGGAGCTGGCTGGGTGCCAGACAGTTTGAGTTGGAGGCAGCAAGATAAAATTCTGTCGTAAGGAGTGAGAAGGGGTGAGTTGGTGCTGGGGTGAGATCACTGGAAAGAGCATGTTTATGTGAGTCTAGCATAGCTCTGATGAGCTGCTGGGGTGATCTGATGTCAAGACCACGTGAATGTCCATGTGGTGGGGGGGGGGGGTTGGGGTGACTGCAATAAGATTAGGAGTAGTAAAACTGTGTTGGGGGTACAGCCTGATGTTGGATCCTTTTCAAACCTGCACTTTAAAAATCTTATTATTAGTAATGTGATTGCACATATTTTTTCTTCCAGTTTCAGTATTGCAAATGGTATTCTCATCTAAAGCATGAGTGCCTCAGTGCAATCTTGAGAACACTTTCCATCAACTAAACAGACCTAAGTAGGATTCTGAATAGAATTTGTTTAGAATTGTTCTCTAGTCTCCTATAATAACTATCCTTGTTTGAGAGTAAGTACTAGTAAAGTTAACAAGACTTCCTTCCTGAGGAAGCTGCAATTTGAAGTGCGCTAACTGGGGAGTAAGGGTCATTGGGTGAAGTCAGGGCCTCCAAGAGCCATCATGGGCCCCTGGACAAAGATTGCATCTGGGTCCCCTCTGTGACCCTGATCAAAACGGTTGGATTGCTATTACCATGAATAAAATAATAATTATTCATTACGTATGAAACATCAAAGGAAAAGCTGATGTAGCACAGTGGTTCAGGGTTTTTTTTTTTTTTGAAATTTTTTTTTATTGGGTTAGAATCCATTATTTTTTACATTACATTCAATTTTCCCCAAATTTTTCACTTCTAACCCCCTCCCTTTCCCCCCCTTTTGTTGACTTCCAACAGCTTTCCCACCCTTTATCCCTTTTCCCTTACTTCTATTAAATTCCTCTATCTAAAACAAATATACATTCTCCAATATACTAAGCAGTACATCCTTAACTACTTTTCTTGTTATATACCCAAACTGTAAGTCTTTGTTTCCATCTTGGATAAACAATTTATCCCATTTCCAGTTTTAAATATTTCTATATATCATAAACCTATATATCATGAACCATAAAAATCTTACATTTAAATCAAACAATTTGACTTATTCTCTGTATATTACTCATTATATCTTTTTATGGTAATTCTATATAACTCATCACATAGTCAATCAATTTGACTCTTCTAAACATTCAGTTTGGTGCATTATACAAATCTTATCAAAGAAAGAAAATATTGTTGGTTACTCAATACTTATATTTAAACCTTATCATTAATTATTTTCTATCAATATTCTATCTATTAACCTATATATATCTATATATATATCAATCTATTAATCTAACTGCTTATAAATTCACATTTATCTCTCCCCCCCCCGGTAAAGTCACCCCCCTCTACATTTTATTATATTTCAGTAGTTCTCAAACTGCCATAGTTTTCCTCCCACCTCCCATTTCTTCTCCAGATATTGTTTCAGCTTCTCCCAATCTGTGTTAAACTGCCCTGAGTCCAGATTTCTCAGTTTTCTTGTCATCTTGTCCATTTCTGCCACGTACAGCAATTTGTAAATCCAATCCTCAATAGTTGGCACTTCTTGTACTTTCCATTTTTGCGCGTACAAAAGTCTGGCTGCTGCTGTCATATAAAATATCAACGTCCTATGATGGGCTGGAATTCCCTCCACTCCCAAGTTTAGTAGCAGGAGTTCTGGGTTCTTATTTATTTGAAATTGTAAAATTTCACTCATTTCTCTTATTATTTCCCCCCAGTACTGCCTAGCTACATCACACGACCACCACATGTGATAGAGGGAGCCCTCATGCTTCCTACATTTCCAGCATTTATTAGAAGTGTTCAAGTTCCCTAGCGCAATCTTCTTTGGTGTCATGTACCAACGATAGATCATTTTGTAAATATTCTCTTTAATATTTGTACATGTCGTTGTCTTCATTGTAGTCTTCCACAAGTATTCCCATGCCTCCATTGTTATCTCTTTATTAAAATTTATAGCCCATTTCACCATTTGTGTTTTAACTGTCTCATCCTCAGTATACCATTTCAACAGTACTTGGTATACCTTGGATATTCTTTTCTTGTCCTCTTTAAAGAGGGTCTGCTCTAGTTCCGAATTGTCTATTCGTATACCTCCCTTTACAGAGTCCGAATTATACAAATCTCTGATCTGTCTATACTGGAACCAATCGTAGTTCGGTGATAGTTCCTCTTGCGTCTTTATTCTAAGTTTAGATGCTTCTATTTTAGTTATTTCTTTGTATGTCAAACATTGTCGTTCATTGTCAACAGCTCTCGGGTCTATCACCTCATATGGAACTACCCACCAAGGAGTTCCTTCTTGTAGGTAAATTCTGTACTTCTTCCAGATTGTGTATAGACTTCTGCGTACAAAATGGTGTAGGAACATCGAGTTGACCTTTACTTTGTCATGCCACAGGTATGCATGCCATCCAAATATTTTTTTATATCCCTCTAGGGCTAATAGTTTCTTGTTCTTTAATGTCATCCAGTCTTTCAGCCAAACTAGGCAGATTGCATCGTGATAAAGTCTCAGATTGGGCAGTTGCATTCCGCCTCTTTCTTTTGCATCTTGTAAAACTTTCATTTTCACTCGAGGCTTCTTGCCTGCCCATACAAAATCTGATATTTTCCTCTGCCATTTTTCAAATTGTTTAGAGTCTCTGATGATTGGTATTGTCTGTAGCAAAAACATCACTCTTGGTAACACATTCATCTTAACCGCTGCAATCCTACCCAACCATGACAGATTGAGCCTATTCCATTTAATCAAGTCTCTCTCAATCTGAATCCACAATTTTTCATAATTGTTCTTGAACAAATCTATATTCTTTGCAGTCAGTTCAATTCCCAAATATTTCACCTTACTTGTTACTTCACAATCCGTTGTTTCCATTAACAATTGTTGTTTCTGCTTAGTCATGTTTTTGCATAGTATCTTTGACTTCTTTTTGTTAATGAAGAAACCTGCCAAATCTCCAAACTCCTTGATCTTATCTATCACTTTTGGCATGTTCTCCAGTGGATCCTCTACAATTAACATTATGTCATCCGCAAATGCTCTGACCTTGTATGAATAGTCCTTTATTTTTATTCCTCGAATTTCCTCGTCTTGTCGTATTTGTATCATCAGAATCTCCAATACTAAAATGAACAACAGTGGAGACAACGGGCAACCTTGTCTTGTTCCTTTGCTTATAGTCAATTTCTTGGTCAATTCATCATTTACCACAATTGCTGCAGTCTGGTCTCTATAAATTTCCTTAATTGCTCTGATGAATCTTTCTCCTAATTGTAGCTTTTCCATAGTGGCAAACATAAAGTCCCAGTTTAAGTTGTCAAATGCTTTTTCAGCGTCAACAAAGAAGAAACCAACCTCTTTGTCACAACGCTTATCATAATATTCAATAGCATCAATCACTGTCCTTAAATTGTCTCTTATTTGTCTATCTGGCAGAAAGCCTGCTTGCTCCTCCTCTATGACTTCCGAGAGCCACCCCTTCAGTCTCTCCGCCAGTATCTTCGCAAAGATTTTATAGTCATTGTTGAGTAACGATATAGGTCTGTAATTTTTCACACTAGTCAAGTCTTGGCCCTCTTTTGGGATCAATGATATGTTCGCTTCAGACCAAGTGTCTGGAATCCTTTGATCCCTTAAAACTCCATTGATCACCTCCTTTAGGAATGGTGCCAGCTCATTGGCCATAGTCTTATAAAATTTAGCTGTAAGTCCGTCTGGCCCTGGCGCCTTTCCTAGATTTGCAGATTGTATTGCCTTACTTATTTCCTCGTCCGTTACTTCACTGTTCAGTTTATTTCTCCAAGCATCCGAGATTTCTGGAAGTGTCATTTTCTCCAAATATGATGCTATTGAGTCTTTATTTACTTCTTTCTTATTATACAGTTTAGCGTAGAATTTATAAAAGGCTCTACTAATGGTGTTCTGTTCCAAATACGTTTTGTCATCTTCACAAATTTTATTTATTGTTTTCTTTTCCCTTCTTTTCTTCAGTTGCCATGCCAGGTACTTCCCAGGTTTATTTGCACCCTCAAACACTTTCTGATTCAGCCTTTTGAGATTCCACTCCAATTCTTTATTACTCATTGCTGTTAGCTGTTCTTGCAATATTTTGATTTCCTGGTATAATTTCTTTTTCCCTGGCCTCTTTTTTAACTGTATTTCCTTAGTTTTTATTTTCTCCTCAATCTCTTGTCTCTTCTCCTCTTTCTTTTTTCTTGCTCTACCATTTAAGTCCATTAGTATGCCCCTTATAACCGCCTTATAAGCATCCCAAACTTTATCAGTTGGTACTTCTTTATTCACGTTGTATTGAATGAAAAACTTTGTCTCTCTTCTCAATATTTCCATATTTTCTTTTTCCTGTAACAAATCCTCATTTATTCTCCATGCTTTCCTTTTCCTCCTTTTCCCCAGCTTCCACATAATTGGGTTGTGATCTGAGCCTACCATCGGCATTATTTCTACATCTTTAGTCCATAACGCCAAATCTTTTGAGGCCCAGATCATGTCAATTCTTGATAACGTGGAATGCCTTGCAGAATAAAAAGTAAACTGCCTACTTTTAGGATATTCTCTCCTCCATACATCTTCAAGAGTCTCTTGTTGAATCAACTCAAAAAAGAGCTTTGGTAATAGTCCTCTTTTCTTTTGTGTCATAGTAGTCTTTTTATCCAGTTCCAAGTCTGTCACTCCATTGAAGTCTCCAGCAAGAATTATTTGGTCATATGAAAGATCATCTAAATGCTTCCTCAAATCCTCAAAGAAGCTCTCTTTTGCACCGTTGGGTGCATAAATTCCGACTACCAACACTCTCTTTAAATTCCAAGTACATTCCACTGCTACAAATCTGGCTTCCACATCTTTCATTATAAATTTTGGTTGTAGCTCCTCTTTTACATACAACACCACTCCTCTTTTTTTTTTACTTGAGGCCGCTACAAAGTCTTTGCCCAATTTTCCCAGTTTTAGATATTTTACATCCTGTTTTCGAATATGAGTCTCTTGCAAACAAACAATATCACATTTTTGTTTTAATAGCCAGTGAAAAATATTTTTTCTCTTATTCGGTGAATTTAGTCCATTTACATTCCAAGATAATACTTTACACTCCATATTCATAATCTTGTTGGTAAGTCTTTTTCATTGTCCCTTATAAATCGCTCCATCTCTCGCTCAGATCTGATACGCTTTTTAGCGCCTCCAAATTCGAAGGACAAACCCTCTGGGAGCTCCCATCTGTACCTGATTTTCATGTCCTTCAGCATCTGGATTAGCCCTTTATATTTTTTCCGATCTAGTAACACTGATCTGGGTAGTTCCTTCATTATGATAATTGTCTTGCCATCGATCTCCAATGGATCTTGAAACTGTTTAGTCACAATCTTCTCTTTCATGTTTCTTGTTGTAAATTGTACAATCACGTCTCTTGGTAGTTTCCTCTGGGTTGCAATTCTCGAATTCACACGATATGCCACATCTAGGATAGCCACAACATCCTCCTCCTCCTTCCCCAGGTATTCAGCTAACACCTCCGTCATCTGTTCTTGCGCTGTCTTCCCTTCCACTTCCGGCAGGCCACGAAATCTGAGCTGCTTCTCCATATGTCTGCTTTCCGCAACCGCCATCCTTCCCCTCATCAGCCTCATCTCTGTTTGTTGCGTATCTGCTAGGTTATCCATCGCTCCTTCTACTGTTTTGACTCTCTGCTGCGTCCCTTGTAATTCACTTTGCATTGTTTCCATACCTTTCTTCACTTCTGACAGCTCCGATTTTACTTCTGACAGCTCCGATTTTACTGTCTGTTTAACCTCTTTAATCAGCTCCAATTTCATGTCTTTAAATTCTTTAATCACCTCCAAAAGTTTTTTATCCAGGTTTTCTATTGCCGATTGCCACTCTTTCTTCGACATCGTGGGGCTTGCTTTAGCTCGCTCCCACGAGTCCGCTCTCTTCCTTAACTCCGTGGCGTTAAATTTAGTACCTTTTTTATTTCAAATGTCCCGGTCTTCTTGCATAAATTAATTTTAAAGGGTCCAAAATGTCGGGCGTCTTTTCTCTATGGTCTCTCTATGATTTTATAATCCAATATGGCCTACTTCCTTTTCCGCTGAGGCCGCGGCCCTTCCCTTCTCAAAGATGGCGATTCCCTTCTTCCTGCCCTCCAGCCAGGGCCGCTTCTCTCCAGCCGCTCTATTGTTGTTACGCACTTCCTGTCTCCCGTCTTCCCACAGCAGATCTCGCGATGGTGTCTTTTTCTCACAGCTCCAAAGCCACAGGTATTCAAAACAATAGTCCGATTTCTTTAATAACTTCTTTAAACTTAGTCTCTTTTCTAATACAACTCCTGCCGAAGCTTCCCCTCCTTTTCACTAGTCTGTTGCAGTTTAAAAGTCTACTTTTTTTCCTCTCTGTTTTTATCAATCTGTCCCGTATCGGAAGATAGTGATCTTTACCTTCCCTTCACTTTTCTCGGGTTGTAATCACTGTTTCGATTTCAGATTCTCCTTTCCACTTCTTCCCCCAATCGAAGCTTGGGTATGTAGGTCTTATGCCAGCCGAGTTGGCCCCAAAACTGCCGCAGAGATTGTAGCCGACCCGTCTCAGGGTGGGACCTCAAGGATCGGGAGGGGACCCGTTGTGTAGAGCCCCCCCTCGTCCGAGATCAACGCGCCCTAGGGTCTCGAGCGTTCTTTGCCTGCTCTCCGCCTGAGAGCAGTCGGCCGCGGGCTAATTTTCACCCCGCCGGCCGCTTAAAACGGCAGTCCGGTCAGCTCCGCATATGGAGCTGCGTTAGACCTCCATAAATCCCAAACCGGAAGTCCGTGGTTCAGGGGTTAAACTGCAAATCAGCACTCTACTGGTTCAAATCCCACTACTGCCATGATCTCAGTAGGTGGCCTTGGGTAAGCCACTCCTCTCAGCCCCAGCTCCCCAGCTGTATTGTGGGAATAATAATAACACTAACTTGTTCACCGTTCTGGGTGGAGCACTAATCCATCTAGAAGAGCAGTATATAAGCGCAGTGAGTTGTTAAAGTAAAAGTGGAACCTTGCACAGAAGATCTGGAAAGGGAGATGAGGGATGCAGTATTCTCAGTCCTGTGTCTAAATATAGCTAAACAAATGAGAGATGATTGTTCAGTTGTACAAAATTTGAAAATATTAGACTGTCCTTTTGAAAAATTCAGATCTATTATTTTAAAACAAGCTTACTCTAAGAACCACAGCCTTCTCAAAAACTGATGGCATGACAATGATTGCAATTCTCTAAGAGTACATGAGATGCCTCGGCATGTGTTCATCAAGTATAGGAAGAAGCAATGTTAGCCAAGATGCATAGTTTTAAAAGACAGAGCCAGTGAAGATTGCTTCTCAGAGGGATTGTTATTTTCATCTTTGCCTCTGGGAAGGCTTTGTCAATTTCACCTCTTTAATCTAAAACTGTGTGGGATCACATCCAGAGGGCAGCGAGGAATAGAATTGGGCCGGAGTTGCCTTCCAGAGCCAGGCTTGGACCTGGAGGGGTTATAATGGGCTGAAGTCTCCCTTCTGGAATTTCACAGCCCCTTCACACAGCTCTAGTATATAACAAAGCCTTTGCCCTGCTGCCAGCTCTGTCTTTTTAAACTACCCTTTCTGGTTCTAAACTGAGTCCTGACACATGGGCCATTTCCACACACGTTGAATAATGCACTTTCAATGCACTTTCGTAATTCTTTTGAAGTGGATTTTTTGTTCCACACATGGAAAATCAGTTTCAAATGTTCACTAAAGAGTATTGAAAGTGGATTATCCAATGTGTGTGGAAGCAGCCACATTCTTCACGTGTCAGATGTGTGGAGAGACTCTAAGAAGGCTGGTAAGACAAACACAAAGAAGAATCTGTAAATACAATCTCAAATGGTATCTTTTGGAGTTACTAGGGCTGAAAAGGGACTTTAAAAACTGATAACCCAAAAGAAAAAAGAGGACTCAATTAAGGGTTGGAAACTTCTGCAGGAGGTATTATTATCAGCTAATTTGAGTGTCTTTTGGAAAATGATAAGTGAGGCAACAGGGTCAACAT
This sequence comes from Eublepharis macularius, assembly GCF_028583425.1. Taxonomy (NCBI): domain Eukaryota; kingdom Metazoa; phylum Chordata; class Lepidosauria; order Squamata; family Eublepharidae; genus Eublepharis; species Eublepharis macularius. Next base: position 72,883,271 of record NC_072799.1, read on the forward strand.
GGAAGTTCATATGCCACTTTGCTCTATCCATGTGGGAACAACATTTTCAATATCTGTTTTTTTGACCCCATTTTTGTAAGCTTAAAGGTATCAGATACACCAGTGCCTCTGAGTGGCCTCCAAGTCACCACCAGAGGAATATTAAGTTTAATTAAAGGATTAAAATCTCATAAGGCTCTCGGTTCAAACTTATGCCCAGCTGAGTTATTTAAGGCCAAACCAATGTGGCAGGCTAGGATTCTTGCTCCTATTTTCTGTCTAATAAATAGTTCAGGAATTATGCCAGATTCTTGGAGGGATGCTATTGTTGTTCCACCACTGAATATAGTGAGACACAGAACATAAAGATGCTTAATGGGAAAAGGAAAAGAGAGGACAGGTTAAAAGTCCATTTTATCCTTCAGGGGGAAGAGGGTCTCCAGATGGTGGTCTAGTGGTTAGAGTGATGGTCTCGCATCTGGGAGACCCATGTTCATTTCCCAATTCTGCCATGGAAGCTTGCTAGGTGAGTCCACGCCAGTCACATACTCTCAGCCTAACCTTCCACACGGGGTTGTTGTGGGGGAAAAAAATATAGGAAAAGAGAATGATGTAATCTGCTGTAAATCCCCATGGGGATAAAGGTGGGATATAAATGAAGTAAAAGAATAAATACAAGACAAAAGGGCACACACAGGATTTCCCCACAGTTGAGACTATTAATCTGCATCAGCCCACTTGGCAAAAGCTTATGCTTCGTTAAGTTTTTCAGGAACCTCAAGACTGCTTGTTTTGACGGATCTGTTTTAAGTGATCCAGAAGCTCTTATGAATAATCACACACGATTTAACGCCCAAGTACCTAACTACACTTGTTTATTTTTATAAAGCCCTGAAGAAAGAAAAAAAATGCACTGAACCAAAGAATAGGGGGAGAGGAGAGAGAGAAAAGGGGACAGAAATCCACAAGCAATTGTAGATGGCAAGGACACATGCTTTTTTTTGAGTGTGTGTATGAAAGGAGGAGTTCAACCCACAGGTTTTTTCCCCCTCTTCTTCTACCAACCTGTGAAGCGCATAAGAAAGGCTTCTGATGGGATCTCAGTTTACAAGATAGCTGACGGATCCCTCACAAGCTTCCAAGCAGAGACAAATGAAGCAGAGGTGCTCCGATTAGGCATGCCTAATTAAGTACAATTTCCTGCAACTCAAATATCTTATTAAAGACTATACCGGACTTGCCTTGAAGAAATAACACGCCCACTGATGCCCGCTGGAAGGGATGAAGAATTTAAGCTATACTGTTAACTCGCTTGGGAATAAGGTAGGGCTTGCATTGGAGAAAACCATGTACAGAAGTGGCACCAAGCCTTTACAATAAACCTCACCCCAGACTCCATTTAGCTGCAAGATAATCGCTTTTGAGTAGAACCAGGGCTTTTTTTCAGTGGGAACGTGGTGGAACAGAGTTCCGGCACCTCTTGAAAATGGTCACATGGCCAGTGGCCCTGCCCCCTGATTTCCAGACAGAGGGGAGTTCAGATCTAAACTCCCCCCTGTCTGGAGATCAGGGGGTGGGGCCACCAGCCATGTGACCATTTTCACTGAGGGTGATTTAAACTTTAAAAAACTCTCCCCTTGTTCCAGCTGACCAAAAGTGATGTCATTGTGCGGTCCTGAGTGCCACCACTGAGATCCACCACCTCTTTCCCCAGAAATAAAGCCCTGAGTAGAACCAACAATAACTTTCTTCACCCGCAGAATCTTATGCTGGCACCTGCTGAATCAGCACTTCACGCTGCTGGCTTCCCTGGTTGCAGGGGCCACAAGGAGCCAGGAAACAGTAAATTTGGTGTTGGCAGCTACAGACAGTTGCCTGAACAGCACAAGGAAATCTCTCAGGTCTTGGGAGGCAGAGCGCACACTGAATTTTGTGGGGCAAGATGCAAGTTTTATTTACTTTACTGTAACCTTCCTTGAACACACTGTGGAGAGGCAAGATTTTATATAATGTATGAAGCACAATAGTTCAGACTGTTGAATCTTTTTGACTGAAAGAGATGTGTTCAACTTCTGAGTTTCCATCTTCAGTTAAAAGCATCTCCAACGACTAGAATTATATCAGTGCGAACTATTATTTTATCTTCGGGTTCCAGTCATTAAAACAATATAGAGTGCTCAAGTCTAGACAGGTTGTTTAAAGTTTCCAAGTCCGAGTATATCATTAAAATGATCTTTTTATTGACCTTGTTCCTGTTCTTCTAACTGCAGATTCTTAGCCAGCAAAGCACCTTTTTTCATGATTAATCATTTCTTCTGCATTAAAATCAGAGATCATCAATAGAATAACAGAATAAACAATAGAACAAACTTCATTTACGTGGAACTCAGAAGCATATGCTTCTATTTTCTCTCCTCCTATTAGGCCATATTTAGTTGAATTGTACACCATGAGATTGTGTTTTCCTATGATTATTTTATTAAGGAAATTCATCCAAACACAGGGTTTCTGGCTAAGTGTGATCCCATTAGCTGATTTCTTACTTTCTAAATTTATCAGGTCTTCTCTTAAAATCACATGGTGCCAGTCTTCATGTAAAAGCATAAGAGGAGAAAATCTGATTACCTTCCCTTAGCTATTAATGCAGTATGCAACGACTAATTTCTCTTTTTCAGGTCTTCATTTTGCCTCTCCTGTGCTGCTTCTATGGAGATTTTCAGACCACTGTAGCTATAAGCCCAGCTACTATCAAGCTATGAATAAAGCATACTTGGATATTTTACAAATCAAAGTGTTCCTGTGGTCACACTATAACAGGTTTTAAAAAAAAAAAAACCTTGAATCTTCCTTTCTCCCAGCTATACTGAGGGTCCCACTTTTTAATGCCCAAATGACTCATCATTTCTTGGACTTCTAATAGACTTCACCTGTGTGGTTTCTTTACCGCCTGATCCAATTAGCCTCATGAACTCTTCACAGTCAGCCCAAGTTGTTCTCGCCAAACAGATGTAGGCTTGTTCTCTCTTGTACACATGCTGACAAACAAACTACATTCCTACAGCCCAAACACACGGCTTCATAAACTATCATACCTTTCCACCTACAGTCAATCCCTATCACAGCTTGAAAGCCAACAAAACCTGGCTCCGCTTTTCAAATATATCAGGATTGTCTCTTTAAGGATCTACCCTTAAGAATGGCAACTGAAGGGAGGCCACAAGCTGTGCTTTTGTATTCTGGGGGAACAGGAGAAGCAAGAAGAATACAGGGCTTGGGAATGCTCGCTGTTGCCAAAACAAAATCAAAAAGCCCAGGAAGAAGTAGCGGTAGCAGGCTGTCTTGAGCTGAGAAGGCAGATGGGAAGGGGGCGGCGGACGTTTTCATGCTTAGAATGGAATGGTGCAGGTCTTCATTAGTTATTTTGAAGAGTTTAGATTTTTTTGCTTGTTTGTTTTGGTTTTAACAGAGTCCTTAAAGAACGAAGACTATGCAGAACAATTGTTCAAGTGATGTAGACTTGAAATGGGAGGGTAGATAAATGTTGCAGGGCTTGTAATAAAATTAGTTAATTTCATAATGACAAGTCTCTGATGTTCACTATTCTGTTGGTCTCCCTTGATCTTCACTAGAGTTACCGGTTCCTAAATGGATTTAAGTCCACCTAACTCTTTATTTCTATAATAACCTTTTTTTTCTCTCGAATTATACCAGTCTCTGTAAAAATTACAAGTTCTTAGATGCAGTATATAATATTTAAAGCTGGTAAATATATTGAAGGCCAGCCTTTCCGAGCTCAAGTGAAGCTCTTCTCTTTGTGTAAATGCCAGCAAAGGCAGATGAGCTTTGTTTTAGCCACTGGGCCTCACGATGACATTTTAATGAAATGATTTTTACTTTGCATATGCATCTTCTACAAGCAATGGAAAAGTAACTATTACAGAACGGATGTTTTGCACCAACTTGTTTATTTATGGGTAAAATACATAGTGCTGTACATGGTCTTAAGACCTTTGGCTGAACCAGCATTTTCTTTCTTCAAATGACTTTTATCTGATAGAATTAATGTATCCAATTAAATTGATTACTGTATAAGTAGCACATGTAGAATTAGTCTCTGCAACTCATTAGTAAGGTTGCTGACTTTTGGACTGGGCCATGGGCTCCAATTAGTCCCTATCTGGAATCTTGCATTGAGAAAGCTTAGTCCTTATTCTTGCTTTTCACGTGGATGCCTTAGGGCACCTCTGCTGATACTTTTCTGCACAGCCATGCACTCATTTTTATGTGCTCCCAGCAGACACACAGCAGCTGTGGGGAACTGCTTCTTTTTTAAAAAATGAGTCATAGTAGAACAGAAAAGTGCAGAAGGAGAAGGAAAGACCATTGCCTCCCTCAATGCAGTTGTCTCGCATTAAAACCATGTATGTGGGATATTTCACTGATTTCCTCCTCCTCCTCCTGTTGTTGTTGTTTTGTATACTTTTTTAAAGGCAAGAGAGAGTAGCTGGGGGCAAGGGCATAGACTTTCCAACTTCCTACTTCATTTGCCATGTCTCCTGATGGAGGATGGGTCACTGGGGAAAGGACCAATGGCAAACATTGGAGGCTCTACTACCCACACCACTTAATCCAGTGTGGCAGAAGCAATTATTTCACCACTAGCTATTTTGCAAGTCAGTCATATTCTCCCCAAGGAGAGGCTGGCAGGGGGAGGAAGGGAGAGAAAGCTGAAGGAGGCAGATAAAGATTGGATGGCTGGTGAATAGAAAGGAGGAAGCTGGAAAGAGGCCATGGAAGGGAAAGAGGAAACAGTGGGGTAAGGCATACTAAAGAAAATGCGATTCCTCTGCAAGTCCTTGAAGCTCCCTTGCTAGTCCAATTATATTAGCAAATTCCAAGCAAGTAGTATTCTGTTTCTTTTGGTGCAAAATGAACTAATGTCTGGGTTGGTACACTTGCATGGTACTAGATGTGAACTGTACAGCTCCTCAGGTTTCAACTTCTCGTAGGGAACTTCTTGAAGGGAAAACTGTATTGTTCTTCTAAGACAGGGTTATCCCTGTCTTTTTAAAATTAGCTTTCATAGGAACTAAGCTGCCATGCAAAGTCTTTTGATTTGAAATAGATTCTCAGCCTTTGGAACAATTTTCATTAGTTGCCAGGAACTGCCTGGAATGAAGACAGAGTCAACCCAATCCACTTTGAAAGCCTGGGTTACTGATGAGCCTTCAAAAGAGTTAGTGGGAGAGCTAGCACGTTTAGGTTTAAATAATGGGAAGAGACAGAACTGATCAGGGTGCAGGGATGTAAGAGGAAGTCCTGATGTAATCGGCAAAAGCTGCTATGCATTTTCTAGGGGTTTGCAGAATGAAACAAATGAGCTGGAAATACACACAGAAATCATGGTTTAATTCCATTAAAGCAGCTTCCATAATGGTGAACCAAATCTAGGAAACCAAGTTATAATGGAGCCCCCTCACCAAAAAGTTTGTGTATGTCATTTTGGTTCTTAGCACACAGCGGCAGCGCAAGCAGGCAGGCACTGGGGCCAGCCCAGTAGCATCTCATTTTCCTTCTTTAACAGCAAGTCTACCAATCGAATCCCAAATGAAAGACTGAGACCTTGTGTTATATCAATTAACTCCATTGGCTGGAAAGGGAATGTGCGTGTATCATCTCAGATCACAGCTGAGAGAACAGGGCTGAGCCTGATCCCACTGGATCTTTCTCCTCTTTCCATACACATTAACTTAAACCAGAAACCAGGAAATCCTCCAGGATGACTGTAAAAGAACATCTATGCAACTGAAGAGAGAATTGTAGCCTGAAAAAATAAGGAAATGTTTGATCTGGAATGAGAGTCTCCTGGAGACTTTCATGCAGGTTGGCTAGAGAAATACACCACTCCAACAGCACAGTCTGTCCTCCTCACCCCCATCAGGGCACTTGATCAATGTCTGTGAGGAAAAGTGCTGCTGGAAGAGGCGGAAGTAGTGGTCTGTTGACCAATCAGACTTCGTCAGAGTCCTGAAATACTTCAATTATAGTCTTTTGGGGCTCCCTGCTCTCTCTTTCCGTGTAAATGGCAAATGTATACCCCAGTGAAACCCGAGCTAGTTCACAGCTCCTATGCATCAACCAATGTATTTTTCTCTTCCGGTTTCTGCAACGCATCCCCGCAACCAACATCTGACCACCAAAACAGTACTTTAAAAAGAAACCAATTATCCACATAGTCTGCTGCAGCAAGACATTGTCCTACTTGCCCCTGCCTGCCTGCTCAGCAAAACAAAAAGTAATGGAAAAACTGAGGTCCGTTTAGGCAGGGGGGAGTGATTGGTGCTATCTGCCTGCTTGCCTGCACTCCAGCAATGGAGGAGATGTGGTAATTAAGACGAGACACCCCCTTTTCCAGCAGAAAAACTTAAATGGAAGGATTGGCTGCCAGTAACCTCCTCATTGTGGGACAGGGAACAAAAGTACAAAGAAACACAAGGAAACATGGCAGCAAGCAACACACAAGGACACAAAGGTAAGAATAATTTATTGGCACTATCATCACTTGGAGAAGAGAAAAGGGAAACATAAAGCAGGAATGTTTAATTTAATGCCATTGGTCTGCTATGCTGGTTGGACTTGCACCACTCGACAGCTATGCTTGCCGGCCAGTTTCCTGCTGTAGCGTGTGTCCAGCCACTGACACTTCCTTTCTTCTCGGATCCGTCATTGTGTGTGTAGGCTACCTGACTCCTAGGTGGTATCAGCATTACCCTGAGCATGTAAGAAGGGGCCATGAGAACTAAGCACTACGGAGGTCCAAAGTGTGTTTTGGGGTGCAGAGGGCTTGCAGCTGTTCCAGTTCCTTATTCAAATCTTCTTCCCAATGCAGACATCTTGGAGGCCACCCAAATTGAACCTCTTGGTGCCAGAAGCAAAGTTTGGACTGGGCAGCAGTGGGTATTATCTTGTAGGGCACAGTCCACTGAATGTGGGAGGTGTCTAATATGTAGTAGCCCAAAGCTTATTTGGGGTACAGAGCTTTTTAAGTCTCCTCAATATTTATGTTTGGATTCACAAATAAGGAACAAGGAAGTGCAAATCAGGAACTGGGAACCATCTTCAGCAGGTGTCTGAACAAAGCACAGTGGTGAAAACATTTGCACCTGGATTACCAGTACACCAAATACTCTGCTGATCTGGGGTGTATAGCAGCACTCAACAAATAATACTACCTGCACATGATCACTTAGAAAAACTTAGTTGGTCAATGGTTTAGAGGGAAGACTGTGTTCTGAGTTATGTTGGTGTCCTTTAATGCAAAAATAGCTGCCCCAAAGCCTCATTTCCCCAACCCCTCTTGAAAAGAACTCTATGTACATGCAATAGGCCAAAACTCACAATAATGGAAAAAAACAAAATGGATTCAAGCCAAACTGCCAAAGGCCCACCAGGAACAAACCAATATTGGAAGGGGGTTTGTTAGGAAGCCCCAGATTTGAAACTGAAACAGTTTTTTTTCAGCACAACTCCCTAGCACGTTCTACCTTTTAAACGATTCATAAGCATAGGTATATTACAAAAATGAGGGTTAGTATTCTTGGAACCCAATTTTTGCTAGACTAGGTGCAAAGGAAGTAACACACACATACTAAGAAAGAATATACCCACTGCAGATTCGGCTTTTTAGAAACACTGATGATTATTAGAGATGGGCACGAACTGAGAAAAAACAGCAACTGTGCAGTTCATGGTTTGTCACCTTTCATGAATCATGAACCACGAACTTTCGCAAACCTGCCCCCCAGTTCATGAACCAGTTTGTTTGGTTTGTGAAAATGTCACTTTTGGAACAGCAAATTGTCACTTCCATGTCAGCAAAAGGTCTGCAGAAAGCCCATCACCATCGCCTAGGAAACTGATTGATCAGCACCAGGCTGTCTGCAGTGACGAACCAAAAAGAACCAAACGAACCAGCCTAAGTTCATGGCAGTTTGTCAGAAATGGGCTCTGATGAACCTCTGGTTCGCAAACTATAAACTGGCCAGGTTTGTGACAAATTTTGGTTCATATTTCTGTTCGTGCCCATCTCTAACGATTCTTGATGGAACAGAAATTGATCACTAAAGAAACATAGCACATAGACACATATGATGCTGCCTTTTACTGAATCAGACAATTGGTCTATCTAGGTCAGTATCACATATTCAGAAATGCAGCAGTTCTCCAATTTCTCAGGCAGAGGTCTTTCACACTCTCTAATTCTTTTAAATTGATATGATGGGAATTGACCCTAGGACCTTTTCCTTGCAAAGCAGATGATCTCCCGCTAGGCCATGGACCCTTCGTAGTATCTTCCTGATGCTTCACTCGCATATATTCCCTCATCTCTGTAACATCAAAACTCTGCATCTAGGTTCAGTCACGCAGTTCACAATCCTTAGACTGAAAGGTGTTCATTAACATAAAATGTTAAGCATGCTTCTTGGGGGATAAATTTCACTTATATAATTCAAGGTCATTTATAGGTACTGTTCCCAATCCAGCAAGGTATGTGTGTGTGTAGAAAAACTATTGTCTGAATGGCTTCAATATTTGGACCCCCATAATTGATATCAAGTGTTACACTGATAATAGTGATCAATTTTGACACTCCATTCCCCATTCCGAACAAAACTTTTATTTTTCTTTTGCACAGACCACTGCATACAGCACATTAGGGCTTTTGGGGGGGCATTATTTTTAAGGTCAAGCTGCCATTGTATTTTGAATTAATGTCTTGAATCAAAGTCCTTAGGCTAAGTTGCATATTGGATCATGCTGATTCCTTTATATCCATTATTTCAATACAGCGCTTTAAAGAATTCAAATCTCTCTCCACGCACATTTTCATAATGTTATTTTTTAGGGGGAAGACTTTCGTTTTCTCAGGAGAAATGAAAAGGGGAGTACGTTCTGAGCTGAAAAGCAAACCTGCTTTAAAATTCATGTGGTGAATGGTAAGAATAAACGGAGAAGCAATTTTAAAATTCAACACGCATTCAGCATTACTTGACATTTACAAAGGTACTGTATCAACCAGATATCATGCCAATATTCCAGTTTGGTTCTCTTGAATCTACAGTTTTGCGTACACTTATTCAAAGCATGCGACACATGGAAAGTATGGGATACATTTTAAAAAGTATTAGTCTTGCAGGAAATCGTATTCCCTTTTTTCCCATCCAAATTCAGTGCAAAACAACACCAACACCAGAAATGATTTCCATTGGAACCAATGCCAATTAAAGCAAGGGCCCATTAAACTTCCACAGACCCATGAACTTTGTTAGTCTTTGAAGCGCAGTAAGGCCCTTTGCTATTTGTGCGGCAACGGAGTAAGACATTTATCACTCGGATACATGTTTTAGTAGAAAACAAACTTAGCAATGTGCAGAGGTTCTAGAGTAAACCTAGAGCAAGGCAAGAACTTGTTTTCACATTATTTGAGAAAGGCAAAAGAAGCATTAATCAGCCATAGAAAATGAAGTCCTTCTTCCCACAATCAGTTTGGTAGAACGTCTCAAATATATTGCTTGTGTATGAAATTTATTCATTGTAAGAGGATTGTATATGATTTCTAATGAGACTCTTGTGATACATTTTGTGGATCCTTCAAGGAATGTCTGTCCGTGTTCATATGGATATACATTAACTGAATAAAAGCAAGGAGATTGTCATGCAAGCCTAGTAATGTAAGATGAAGTACCCGATATCCAAGGGGACAAACCATTACAGGTGCCACATGAATAGTGACAAATAGAAAGTGCTTTACAGCTGCATGGCTGCATGGGAAGGAAACTTAGCCAAAATTTGTATTGACTTTGGGGGAGATAAAAGTTCCCTATTCATTTCTGCTGCTGTTTTAAACATAAATTGAATTTAATGGCTAGAATTTGTTGGCAGATAGTAAGGAGCCATTTTAATGATTTGTTTATTGTGTTTATTAGATACAGATCCTTGTTTTGACCCACCAGAGGAACCACTTTAGTTTTACAAATGTAATTTTACTAGACAGTGCTCCAGTAACATTGGCTACAGACAGATAGGAGGGGAGATAACAGAAATAGCCATGGAGATAATATCAGCAATCTCATGCCCTTTGGACAGCTGCTTTGATTGATACCTTGGAATTGGAAGAACCAGCAGTGAGAAGAATCTCTGGATTGAACTGAGTGTCCAGATTCCGGTTTGGTAATGTTACTTTTTAAAAGTTATTATTTTTTTAAAAAGTCATGCACTCAAAACCTATATGTAAAATGTAACAAATGTGTAAAGCTTTACATTCAAATATGCAATCCTTCTTTTAGAAGTCTGTCAGTGAGTGTAATCCTATGTGGAGTTACTCCAGTCTAAGCTCAGTGCAACTCTGCATAGCGTTGCATTGTAAGTGTGTGGGGTAGAAGCTGAAGGGGATAATAATAATAACATTTGATTTGTATACCACCCTTCAGGACAACTTAACACCCACTCAGAGTGGTTTATAAAGTGTGTTATTATTATCCTCATGACAATCATCCTGTGAGGTGGGTGGGGCTGAGAGCTCCGAGAAGCTGGCTTCAAGCAGAGGAGAGGGAAATCAAACCTGGTTCTCCAGATTAGAGTCCTGCTGCTCTTAACCACTACACCAAACTGAGTAGTGTTGAGTACAGGAGAATCTGGTGGAGAAAGAGTTAAATGTGACATTTCGTTCACTTCTCTGTTGGCTTTGCTTGACATTAAGGGCTGTCATGGTTCAATTATACATATCGCTATGTTAGATTCTTAGGTATATGTGGAAAGTTTTTCAAAGATAATGAAAATCCATTGATAGTTCTGCCATTTCAACAAAGATGCAGACCTCTCAGAAAACTACATACTTCTGCAATAAAGCTGTGGTTGCACAAAAAAAGGTGCTATTTTTGACAGTTCTATTCACCCCCCCCCCAACCCTCAAGTAAAGCTATTAATGCAAAGCAAGTGAGAAGAAAACTCACTGCGCACAGTTATTTCAGAAATAAGAGGGGATATTAATGCAAAAGAATAGTATTGAAGAAGAAAGAACAATTTGAAAGTATGTGAAAGGGAAAAAAGATAGAGAGAGCACGGCGATAAATAACCCATGGCATAACCCACTGCGTGGCACTTAATAACCCATGGCATAACCCACTGCATGGCATTTACCCCGCTGGACTCAGTAGTTGGAGTTATGAACCTATGAAGTTGCCTAATACTACCGAGTCAGAGAGTAGGACCATCTAGCCCAGTTTTGTCTGCAAACATTGAGAGGATCCAAGCCAAGCTTCTGAATGGGTAGTCTCTGCAGACATCCCCCTGGGCTTTCCTGAGTACCACCTGATGTAAGAAGATAGCTCAAACCTACGATGGGCTTTGGTTTTGTGGAAAGATGCTGTTTGGTTTCAGTTTCAGGAAGTTGGTCTGTGCCTCGAGTTATAATAAAAGTCTGTCTCTGGCTAGGCTGAAGGCAAGCAGCCGAGTCCCACGTACTTGAGATGAATTCAACACTTATTTTTTCCTGGAAGGTAGCTCTTGATCTTTCTCTGCTCCATCTAGGAGCCTTTTTATTTTAACTGCATAACTCAAGAAGCATGGGCACCCATTCGTGGGTGCCCAGTCACCCTTAGGTGAATGTTCAGGATAGCTGGTCTTTCCAGATCCTGCAACTTGAAAACTTTTTATTCCAGACTGAACCTGGAATGTTAGACATGGAAAGAATAACTTCTGTCACCGAGTCCTAGCCTCTCCCTGAGCTGAATTGGATCTTCCTTTCCCCATCAGACAGCTGCTGGGTACCCATTGTGAGCAGGTCCTTCATTCTAAGACAGACTCTTCTGAATTTCCCCAACAAACGTACGCAAGCTTCTTCTCCCTCAGGAGCCTAATGCATTGTGTATTCCAAGAAGAACTGCAGTCGAGGCCTGCAGATGTTCTGAAGTTCTCTCCACTGCCACAAGCTGATTCTGTGATCTATTTATCTGATGTTTTATACTTTCTCTGAATGAACAAAAACAGCAGCAGGTTTTTTTCTGTTGTTGTTTTGGTCAGTGTGCCTTTGTAGTGTTCTCTTAATGTAAACATGGAGGTTCTCGGTTGGGACATCTATCCCTTCTTACATTCATGGCAAAATAGTAATTATAATAATCTGCAGGTTATCATATCTAAAAGGCCTATAAACACAGGATGGCATCTGAAAAAAGAAACATTAGTTCTAACAGTAGCAGAGGAGCAGATGGTCAGTAGCGTTAGACAATAATCTGGTCATGCCAAGTGCTGATCGGGCTGAAAAAGGCCCCATTTGTGAATTTCTTTTGGTCTTCTTGTGGGAGGCTCCAGCCTAAAAACTTTGGGTCATCCCAGCTGCTCTGGGAACTAATCCTCAGATTGCACAAAACTGATCTGATATTTTATGGACAATGTACAGAGCTATATAAGTACTTAGTGATATTTGGCTTCTAAAGAAGCCTTTTTTGTCCTATGGATGTTTAACGTGTGATATTTGTTCTCATTGCAGTTGTTCTTTTTTTTTGCCATTCACTTTAAATTTTAATCATTATTCTTTTTTAAATTGTACTCAATTTTATGAAGTAGATATGTGAAAAAATGTTACATTGCATTGCCAGAAAACATATAATGAAGAACCGAAATTCATAAAAACATAAGAGCCATGCTGGATCAGAACGAGTGCCTGTCTAGTCCAGGTGAATTCTGCCTGCGTCTTAAAGGCAAATAAATGATACATCTATTCATTTACTATATCATAGTATGCCTTTCTCCCTGAGACTTGAGGTGGATCACACAATTAAACACAATACACTTTTAAAAATGCAATAAAACTGGATTACACTTTAGATAACACACTAAAGCAGTATAATTCATGCAGTAAACAATACATACATGCCATAAAGCCACAAAATCGGGTTACAAAATTAGAGAGAAAGTGCAACAATATAATATATACCAAGAGCAAAGCAATGAAAGCTACCTCTAATTTCACAGCAGTTAACTGTGGCCCTGTGCCCTTTATTAAAAGGCCTTTCTGAATAATTCCATTTTACACATTCTGCAAAATGATGGAAGTGTAGGAGGAGCCTTCCTGTAATTATTAGTACAAAGACACCACCATAAATCTCTAGGGTGATCTTATTCAAAGGAAATAAACTAACATTTCTAAGGGAATCATGCACATTACCAATGATATATTGAACAAAATCTTTTCAAGCTTTTAAGCGTTGGTAAGTGAGAAAGGTGCAAAAGTAATGATGTCATTAGCTGCATCTGTTTATTTCGAGAATTTATATGCCACCTCTCCAGAGATATGTACAGAACCTTTGCAATGAAAATCTCTCTAGAGTCGAAGCTTATACATAGAGAGAGATGTGAAGGTATTTGAGTGTGGAATTGCTGATTTCACACCTGTGTGCACTCCCTGCCGTCTTCTAAACAGCTGCCTGAAGCTTGAGTAATGGAAACCAAAAAAAATGCACCAGCATTTTAGTTGCATGGTCAGTACAGATGGAGAATTAAGCAGGCTCTCTACGAGGGACAAGGAGGAGTACGCTATGAGCCAACAGGTAGAGCGAAGTTAGCTGTTGGGGTGCTTCATAAGCTGCAAGGACATGAAGGGTATGTCTGAAGGCAACAGTTTTCAGAAGGCTTCTGTGCTGTGAGCAATGTTGAACATCTTGTATCCTGTAATTGCAGCACCACGATGAAAAAAAGCACCCCTGCTGAAATTACTCTTCCAGTCAAGAGGCTGCTCACAATCCAGATCTAGCAATCCTGTGGGCGAACGACCTCAGAAAATGAGTTTAGCATAGCATATAAGAACATAATCATTGAACCCTCTTAATTGGATCCAATGCATGCTATAGATGCACCATAATTTCTTGAGGACTGGCAAGCTTCTGCTTCTTGTAGTTGTACTACTCTCAGGGCTCATTTGGAGGGTGAAAGTGCTTGAACGGCGTTCCTGTAGATCTGAAAAGAGGTCACGTGGGATTTTGCCCCACCCACATGATTCCTTTTCCTCCCCACTGCCTCCCCTCCAAAGGAGGGTAACCTGCTGCTTTAATTCATTCTGCTGCTTTATTTTCATTCGTGACTCGTGAGTGACAGAGATAGAGAGTGAGTAAGTGCAAGCAGGGCTGCTGGGGCTGGCTCTCCAGAGGAGGGTAAGCTGCTTTGAGTTCATTCTGCTTTATTTTCAGGAAATACCTGGAGATTTTTGGGGAAAGGGGCCTGGGGGGTGAGTGTTGCCTTCTGACACACTTCCGGTGATGTCAGGGGGTGTGGCATAAGTTAATGAGTTATGCTAATAAGTTCCTGCAGTTCTTTTTCTACGAAATGACCCCTGACTACACCTATGTCTCTGATAGATCAAGATGGGTAGCTGTGTTAATCTGTCTGAAGAAGTGAGCTGTGACTCACGAAAACTCATACCCTACCACAAATGTTGCTAGTCTTACAGGTGCTACTGGACTCTTGCTCTTTTCTACTATGTCTCTGATGGCAGCCTGACCCACAGAAAAGTAACACAAGATTATCTTGCCATGATATGGTGGCCTGAAAAGCTTTCCTCACTTAATTCCTCTGCGATAGGAGGCTCCTAAGGGCACAGGAGCAGAGCCTGTAAGAAGAGTGGTCCTTGCTTTTGAATACCAAATTGGATTACGTATGGCAATCTTCCCCATGTCAGTTGGGAATTGCCTCTGTTACAAAATATGCAGCAGGTGTTGGGTACGATATTTACTTATCTGGGAACATGGGAGATGCTGTAGTTAGAGTAGATAATACTGATCTGTTGTTCAATGATCTGACTTCTAGTAAGCATAGGGAAAGCTACAAATGTTGGATTGCTGCATGATTGGCACAAGAGTTCTAGAAAAATTGTGGCAAACTAGAAGTAAAAATCTATTCCTCCACACTTCCTGCTTTCTTGTGCCTACATTGTCCAATAGGATGATTTCACTAAGGGAAAAATACATATTCAGAGAGGAAAAAATCGTACATTTTTGTAACAAAAAGATAGTTTTGTCACAAATGAAAATAAAATGTTATCTGGATTGACTGGATTGTATTTTTATGTGTTGTTTAGAACACACATCATTCAACAATGCCCCAAGGGCATTGGTTGGTTATGGCTGGAAATAACACTGTAATTTCAAGACAACACTCAGTTTGCCGGCCAAGAGGCTGCAACATCTCAACCCAGTTTGGAGTAGTGGTTAAGAACAGTATGACTCTAATCTGCAGAACTGGGTTTGATTTCCGACTCCTTCACTTGAAGCCGGCTGGGTGATCTTTGGTTAGTTACAGCTTCTCAGAGCTCTCTCAGCCCCACCCACCTCACAGGGTGATTGTTGTGGGCATAATAATGACATACTCTGTAAACTACCCTGAGCGGGCATTAAATTGTTCTGAAAGGTGGTATATAAATCGAATGTTTATTGTTATCATTATCACTATCTCTATCGCTATCATTATTACCACCTATGTATATCTGGGAATTCTAGCACATAACTTGCTCCCCCCTCCTTTGTTCCATTTTTTCTTTGTGGGGAGAATCAGAATAAAATAATCTGTAAAGCTATATGGAGAAATGGACAGTAAGTTCTCAAATGGCTCCTCTCTATCTATCCTGCTTATTATAACACAGCCCTTTTCTCCCTCCCACGTACATTGCTTGTGGAACACATCACCACACCACATGCAATGTGATATAGGATAATGGTTTAGTAATTAGCACAGAGAAAGTATGTAGAGGAGTGATGAAGTGAAAGGTTAATGAAGGAATCAGATAACCATGAAAGATCTTGTCTTTTTTGCTTCAGGAATGAATAATCACAGATATTTGTAGCTTCCCTGGTAATAACTCTTGAGCCCAAAACTCAGAGTTTAAGCCAGTTAGAAAGTCTTCTTGCTGCCAGAAGAAGACAGGAAGATGATCTGTTCTCTTATTCTCTGTCAAATATCTGCCTACTGCAGTCTCACAGTGAAATATCCATATATCCAGTTTACATTTCTAATCCTTCTGTATTGCTTGACATGTGCCAGGTTTTTTTAAAAAACATGTCTTTGAATCTGTATTGGAAAGATCAAAAACATGTAAAGAAACATTTTGCCACAATGAGCACTAATAAAGAATGCACATCAAGTAGCATTACTTCAGCTGGATTTCTGAGTAATAAATTTGCCTTCATAGAATTTAAACAGACATGTGTTTTATTTGCTCAATTGTGATGGCCTTTGGCTGCATACAATAAACATTCTGAATTCAGTCTCTAACCCAGAACATTGCAACAGGTAAAACATACTTTTTTAGAAGCTAATTCATATTAACTTGCATTTTTGAAGTAGCAGAAGAAAAATAGAAACCAAATAGCTATGGGCACGAATCGGAAAAATTCTGAACTGTGCGGTTCATGGTTCTTCGCATTTCATGAACCACAAACTTTCACAAACTTGCCCTGGTTCACGAACTGGTTTGTTCGGTTTGTGAAAACGTCACTGGGTCAGCAGAAAGTCTGCAGAGAGCCCATTCCCCCATTGCCTAGGAAACTTATTGATTGGCACCAGGCTGTCTGCAGTGACAAACCGAAATATGAACCAAATGAACCAGGTTAAAATTTGTCATGGTTCATGAGAAATGAGCTCTCATGAAATGCCAGTTCGTGAACCACAAACTGGCCCAGTTCGTGATGAACTTTGGTTTGTATTTCAGTTTGTGCCCACCTCTAAAACCAAATTCAAATAATACCATACTACAAGTGGGCAGCTAATCCAGCTGCAAATAAACGGGAGTATGAGAACATACGTTTGACTCTGGGATGCTTTCACAGGAAAACTCTTCAGGAAGGTCTTGCCTCTTGCAGGACCATGATGAAAGATAGAGAACAAAGGCACAGAAAGAGAAAGTTGTGAAGACAGAAGCTTCCAGATCAGACAAAGAGAGGCATCACACAATTGCATAGTCTGGGTCTAGTTAAAGGGAAAAAGAGTGCCCCCTCCCTCAGTGTCTAGGCATGCTGAGTCGCTGCTATTGGAATAGTCCTGGTTGGTCCCATGCATTTCCAGTGCATTTGACAGGAAACTTGGGAGACAAACTATGCTTCTTTTGCTGCCTGATGGCTGTGGTCAAACAGCTGAAAGCAAACAAATTGAAACTGAACCCAGACAACATGGAAGTGATGCTTCCTGGGAAGGCAGAGATCTTGAAGGACATTGTACTCCCCACTTTCAACGGAGCTTGTCTGACCCTTGCAAACTCACTTAGGAGCCTAGAGGTTATACTGGGTCCAGTGCTACCGCTAGAAAAGCAAGATAAGGCAGCTGCAAAAACTGTTTCCCTCAAACTCAGTTTAGCCTGGGATATGACTAGAGATGGGCATGAACAGCAATATGAACTAAAAAAAAAGCCACGAACAGCCTAATCAGCTGTTTGCGAACAAGCTGTTCATGAGGCCCCATTCTAAATGAACTCTAAACGAACTGGTGGTCGTTGCATGCCTCGTTCGTTGCTGTTCGTCAAGCCAGACAGTCTGGCACTGCAATCAATTCCCATGGCAATTAGGCAGGGATTGTCTGAACTCTGTCTGAACTCCTGCTATTGCCCTGGAAACCCCAATCTAAGCCCAATTTAGCTTGATAGTCGGGTCTTCCTTTCAAGTGTGGAGCTCCAAATTTCTTACAAGGAAGCGAAGAGCAGGGGGGGGGGGCGCTTCCAGCCCTGGTTTTGCAGACAGTGAGGGAGAGACAGTTGTTGTTGGCATTTTGAGAGACAGGGAGAGTGCATTGGAGCTTGAATTTTCTTTGTTTGTGGTGCGATAGGCATCTACCTCTTCAAGTTCCAGGGCTGCTGCCAGGCTCTGGGCCAAGCTATTATTTATTACTGGTACCTTTCCTGCTGCCTGCTCAGGTAAGGTTTCTGGGAGTGGTGCAGTAGGGATCTACACCTTCAGGTTCCAGGGCTGCTGCCAGGCTCTTGGGCCAAGCTATTATTTATTATTGGTACGTTTCCTGCTGCCTGCTCAAGTAGGGTTTCTGGGAGTGGTGTGGTAGGGATCTTGATGGCTGGAGGAGAGCCTGTTGGCCCCCATGAACAACGAACATGTTCGTGAACAGGTCATGTTAGTCAACATCCATTGTTCATTGTTCGTGGATGGCAACAAATAACGAACACCATGTTCATTTTTTTTCTGTTCGTGCTCATGTCTAAATATGACTCCCCTGCCTTGAAAAAGCTAATAATAACATCAAGACTTGACTACTGTAATGCACTGTACATAGGTCTCGCTCTAACTTATATTGGATACATTAGTTAGTGCAGAACACTGCTGCTTGGGTATTATTGGGAGTTTAGAAGAGCATGAACATTACTACCATTCTGTAGTCACTCCATTGGCTATGTATCAGTTACTTGGTTTAATTCACAGGTCTTGGTCATCATATCTATGGGACCCCTGCTTTCCACATGTCCCACCATAGCAGTTTTGCTCATCAGAACAGGGTCTTCTGCAGGTTTTACCTTGCATATGGGCAAAATCAACAGCTGCCTGTGACATGTATTCTCTGTGGTGCCACTCACTTTATAGAGTGGCCTATCAGAAAGGTTAGGAAAGCTCCCACACTCCTAGATTTCTGCAAACTATGCAAAACTGAATTATTCAAGAAGAATTTTACTCAGGAGGGCTGTAAAATAAGGAAGCTGTCCCAAAGAGATGTATCGGTAAAGGGATAGGGAGTGGCTACAGACTTTACTATTGCTTTATGTAAGATCCTACGTAACATCCTAAGTAATCTTTAGTCTTAGAATTACTTATCTCAGTCTTGGAATTACTTATACTGTGTTTCAGCATTTCTTCAAGTCTGCTGGCTTTAAATCTTTGCAAATTTGCATGTATATAGCCTGTTTACATGTCTTGGAAACTGACTGTACTGACCCACACTGTGTAATCTGCCTTGAGTCTCAGTGAGAAAGGAGGAGTATCAGTGCAATCTTATGAAGAGTTGCATCAGTCTAACCTAATTGATTTTAGTGGGCTTAGACTGGAGTAACTCTGCATAGGATTGCATTATATAAGTAACATAAATAAATAAATAAATAAATAAATGCAGCCCACTGGCCACCTAGCAGTGCATCTCTACTAACTAATGAGAAGTGAAAAATGGAAAAAAACACCCTCATTCATTGCATGAAAGCTAAGCAGATCTTTTTGGTTATGTTACCACCTTATATTGGTACCCAAATGTATGTATACCCAGAGCTATTGCAAAATCTGGACTAATGCCAATCTGGATTCTAGATTTATTTAATTTCTCATATACAGTAACAAATGTGTATTCATATATTTATGATAGGTGAACTTCCCCTGATTTGCCTCAAAATCAGACTTGGACAGTTATTTGCTAATAAATTAGCAAACATTATTAATTTTATATAGTTTGACTTTCTCACCGAGACTCAAGGCAGATTACAACATTTAAGTCAGTGCAATCAATAGGATGACATCTAATAAGCAATGCAATTAGAGTACGGTAATAATAATAACTATAATAACTGTCTCTTCTAGACTGATTAGTGTCCCACTCCAAGTGGTAAACAAAGTCAATATCATTATTATCCCCACAATACAGCTGGAAAGCTGGGGCTGAGAGGAGGGGCGTACTCAAGACCACCCGCTGAGCTCAAGGCAGTAGTGGGATTTGCAGCCCAACCACTTAACCACTGTTCTACAGCAGGATTACACAACCTATTAGACATGATACGTTACACAAATATGTTAAACAAAGCAGAAAATAATATTACATGATTACAAAATACAGTGGGAGTAGGACAATACATACAGCAAACAGATAACACATACTATACTGAAGTGCAGTTCACAGTCCAAGTCCCTTTATTATATGGTTTCTTCCTGAACCATGCCCTTATAATTAAGTGCCATTACTTTTCTAAAACTCCCTCCTGATCAATTTTGCTTGGCATAGTATCGAATCCTCCCTGACATCCTCAGGCAGGCCATTCCATACGGTGGGGGCTCCATCAGAGAATGCATGTTTGGTGTAGTGTAAGAGAGCCAGTTTGGTGTAGTGGTTAAGAGTGCAGGACTCTAATCTAGAGACCTGGGTTTGATTCCCCACTCCTCCACTTGAAGTCAGCTGGGTGACCTTGGGTCGGTCACAGCTCTCTCAGAGCTCTCTCAGCCCCACCCACCTCACAGGGTGTTTTGCTGTGGGGATAATAATGGCATACTTTGTAAACCGCTCTGAGTGGGTGTTAAGTCATCCCCAAGGGCAGTATATAAATCAAATGTTTTTTATTATTTATTATTATGTGTATAGACAGTTCTTGATCTTTCCCATTTGCAAGGTGGCACTTGCAGAAGGCCCTGCTCATATGAGTGAAGCTGTTGTGGTGGAGTATAGGGAGAGAAGCACTCCTACAGATAAGGACCATGGCCATACAAACTTTGTATGTGATAGTCAACAGTTGGGTTACCTATGACCAGTTCTGAAAGCTTATAGCACTTAGAGCCCAATGGCATTTCCAGTGATGTCGCTGAGAGCAACATGGAACTTTGTATGCCCCATCTCAATTTACTGGCTGTGGCATGTAGCAGTAGCCCAAGAAGTGGGCCAGCTGGCCAGGAGTGGGAAACTTTAGACACACCGCATCAAGAATCCTAGGAAATCTGGCAACTTAGGGCCAAGCTACACATGACGAATGACACTTGAACAGCAAGTGGATTGAGTGGAGGGCAAGTGAACAGGGAGAAATACACTTGCCATTCAAGTGTCATTCGTCATGTGTAGCTTGGCCCTCAGTTGCAGGCTGTGCTGGAGGGAGCAAGGTGCAAGGCAGCCTCAATGTTGAAGGGCGGTGGGATGCTCACTGTATCCTTGGTGGGGAAACTTGCACCACCCAGATTCAAACACTGAGGCCAGCCAATTAGAGCAGGCTGGTCTAGGCAGTGAGGGGTAGGGGAGAGGGCTGTGGACCTGGGAGACAGTTTCCTGTCACGTCTGTTGGTGGCCCTTGTAAGGGGAGGCAGGCCCTGCCCCTCAGCACTTGGCTCATGGCTATCATCTCACCCCGTCCTCCTTGTTGTCACAACTTTGGAGTGGAGCAGGTGGTTTGGTCATTGGGCATTGATCCTTGGGGAGAAATAGGGCCTGCAAGCTCAGTTTCCCTATTATGGGAGTCTGGGGAGTGTGGCATGGCAGGTGCATGCCCAGCTCAGGGGCTGTCAGGTCCTCCTCACTCCCAGGTGGCAGGGGATCCACACAGGGGTGTACACCCTTATGGTATTCCACTAACTGTCATCCCATGGTTCCTTCCTCCTAAGCAAGGGTCTGAGGTGGCATTGACGTCATCAGTTTGCAGGTGCGTTGGCCGATGTTTGGATCTGTGCCCTATGCAGCGTTAATACTCTGCGAGCCGTAAATCAATAAATTTGTGGCCTCTTTTAACTCCATCATGGTTGTCTTGTGTATTTTTGTCACCTTGCCCCCGCCCCCAGCTCCCCTCCACCCTTTGGCGCTGGCATGCAATTACATTTCCAAAGTGCGCTAAACACCTCAGATTCTGAAATGCCTACTGTGTGAGGACAGGGACAAAGAAAGGAAGGAGACAGAGAAATCTTCTCGCCTTTCACCTGGCTGGACCTCTGTTTCTTGTGATCAATATATACTATAACAACAGCAGTCATGTTTGGGAGTAGGAGCAGGAGAGGAAAGGAAGAGAGAGGAGAGGCAGGGTTTTTTTGTGACTTGGATGAATTGCCCCAAACAGAGTGTCATTTAAGAGCTGTGTTACTCATCTTGTTTTGAAGGCAATATCAGTTGTGAAGCTCATGTTCCAAGCCAAAGAAGTACAAACTTTGGTGGCATCCAGGGAAAAAAACACCTGTCTAATATAAGCTATATATAATTATATATAATTGATAGAGGGAGAATACTTGGATCAAGTGCATAGAGGAACCTGTTGAAGAGCTCTTAGATAACTAGGAGGAAGAGTTCAGATAGAAGAGAACAATCTTTAAGGATGGCAAGCCAGGAAAGCAAAGAATGAATGCAAAGTCACTAGACTTAATCACAAAAGTTATCAACATTCTACAAAAGAGTTTCCTTTTTATGTATAAGCAAACCATGAGACCTTGCCCACTAAACTTCGTAATTAGAAAACGTGACTAATATTCCATTTGGTAACAACTATGAATTGCTTGGTTTGTTCTCTCTCCCTCTCTCCTCTGTAGATTTGTCCTCTAGGGAATCCTGGAACACCCAGATAGATATGAATAGTGATGTTCATAAGGTCATGCACAAAATATTTTTAGATGGAATATTCTCTTGAGTTATAAATCTTATTTCTGTGGAAAGAGATCTCTTGAACACAGTACTGAAGGCATTCTTACTGAAGAAATTGTACTGTTCAAAGTGTTTTTTAAAAACTATTTTTCTCCCTTTTCCTCTCTCTGTCTCAAGATATAACAATGCATCAAAATCTGAATTGAAATATTGCCAATTCGGGCAATATTTTTTTAAAAAACAATTAATCTAGTTCCTTTAGGTATATAGACTTTTATTTCTTCCATGAACAGAATATATACTCCTTTGTTGTATGTGTAAGGTGAGCAGATTTCCCCCAATTACTCTTTAGTACTTCATGGCTTCTGCTGGGCATTCCACTGGAGCAAGGAGCATATGTTATTTTTCTCCAGCATTTTGTTCCTTCTCTTCATTTACATCTTCTTTCTGATTTAACAGTGCAAATTTGCACACTGCAAAAACATTGCAAAAGGCAATCTCGATCCTTCATATGTATGGTTTGCCACCCCAGTCGAAATGAAGAGACAGACACCAAACTTGGATCTAAGGGCCACTTTATTAATTAACAACAACTAATAACAACAACTAATAACTGCAGCAAGGGCTAACTAGTGGTACAGGTCAAGCCACGTGGTCACCCCCTGGACCTCTGCCTTGACTTGTCTGGGCGAGCCCCAAAGCCCCAGGTGCGAGCCATCTTCTGGATGGCTAAGACCTGGCTGGC
This sequence comes from Eublepharis macularius, assembly GCF_028583425.1. Lineage (NCBI taxonomy): Eukaryota > Metazoa > Chordata > Lepidosauria > Squamata > Eublepharidae > Eublepharis > Eublepharis macularius. The sequence continues at coordinate 72,906,336 of NC_072799.1, forward strand.
TGGCAAAATGGATCCCCCCAGGTCAAGCTCCTAAGCCTCAGCCATACAGCAGTGAGGGAAGGACTTGCCCATGGGGTTCCCCAAGGCAGTCTGCCCACACAGCATGGCAGCTGTTGAAGCAGTACCATCTGCTCCTGGCAGACCCCTCTTCTCCCTAATTGGAGAAGCGCCTATTCCCAAACAATCTCCTGCCTGTGACACCCCTAAACAACAACACCCAGCCAATTACCTCTCCCTAAAACAGGTGTAAGGTAGGTGACCCCCCCCCCCCCTGCACCCTACACCAATCTGGGTGGAAGGAGGAAAAAAATCCTACCTGGCTGTGAATAGAGTATCTGGCTAGTCCTACACCTATACAGGGTGAGGAGGGTGGGCTGAGCGTTTTTAGCAACTGCGACTGGGGGCAGGTGGAGCCACCTGAACAGGCTACAGGCTCTGCCACCCCAGCAAGTACCCGGATGCCCAGGAATGGCGCTGTCTCTCCTCCTTCCGAGGAGGCAAAGAGGCGGCCCCCAGCTTGCACGGCTTGCACCAGCAGCTGACGGGGCCGTTCTTTCAAAATTCTTTTTGTGCAGTGTTCTTCAGAGCCACACAGGCATTCCTGTACATCAAGAAAACACTTCTTTGGATAAAACCAGGATACAGCTATACACATAGAGATACAAATAGAATTTCTGGGTCATCTTCTCAGTTTGAGCCATGGGTTTTCAAACAGGTCTTTTTTTCTCTATCACAGTGCAAAAAAAAAAGTACAATTAAACACTTCCGATTGTTTGTCCATGTACAAGTTGACACTTATTATTAGTGCATTTTTACTGAACTTCTATCATAATCTATCTAGTTTTTCTACCTATTTTACTTTTTTTTGGTTAAGTATTCCTTCATTGTCTGCAATTTTTTTTCTTAGTGTGCCTTTGGATGTTGGAATGGTTTCCTGTTGGGTGTATTTTTTCAAGGGCTAACACCCAGTGTCTCACTGAGATATGTGACTGTATTGCTGGGAAAGGTTGTCTAACTATTTTTTTATTATGCTAATGGGTCAGAAAGGTTGAGTAATGTTTTCTCAATTGATGCCAATTGTTCAGAGACAGCCTGCTGATGATTTGGTTAAATATCCACGGGAGCTTGGAAAATATGGCCAGTTCTGACTTAAGAGTGGGATGTGTATGAAGACAAGAAAAAGCAGCAACTATAATTCCTGAAAGGTAAGCAATGGTAATCAATTAATCAGATTACCATGTGATGCATAAAAATATTTTTGTTTCTTAAAACAAAACAAAACTAGCATGACATGCAAACATTCATTCTGGGTAGGGGAGGTAGATTCAGTTCAATAATATACCCAAGAGAAGAAAAATGATTTAATCTGCATTGATATACCTAAAAGAGATTAACATTCCTTCTTCTAGTTTGCCATTGGTGGGGGAAGTAAAAATAGAACCCAATGCATTTATAATGCTGAGCAGCCAAAAAAAAAAAAAACTTAAACATTTCACATTTCAATAGCTTATTTTAATTCATTATCAGAAACCAGATTAGATAACAAAAATATAGGTTGTAAGATAACCATCTAAAATAATACTAGCATACTAATTCTGCGTCCGGCAACACCAGCCTTTTGTCCACCCCCACCACCAGCCCTGCAGCAGCAGACACCCCCTTTAGGCCCTACAGCACAGCCTCTGGCAGTATCTCAGTTGCAGGAGCCCCTACAGGCCTCCAGGCCTCTCTCACCCTTAGGCCAGTTGCAGCCGACACCCAGGCACAACTCTGGGGAACAGCCTGCAGCCACTCAGTAGACTCACCTGTCTCCTGCAGTTGCCCAGATGGCTCCACTTCATCCAGGCTCACAGCAGATTGCCGTCAGTACAAGCCAGGCAGGCACAGGCCCCAAGATGCCTAGGGAGCCACTGGGGAGGGTTCAGAATCAGCAGGGGTGAGCCAGGCAGAGAGCAGACCAAATGCCCCACCCTAGGTGGGGATGGAGTGGGTGGGGCCAGAAGACTGCAGAGTCCACCCAGCCTTCCCATTAGATAGGCTGGGAGCAGGGCCAGTCAGGGAGACTGGGTGGCAATTGGGGGCAGAGCCAGGGAGGTGGGGCAAGGGGAGGCCTTTAAATTCAGGTTCCTGTGAAGGCTGAGGATGATTTTGGAGGGAGAGACAGCTGGAGCGTGATGCTACTCCCAGGGCAGGAGAAGGAACCGGGTGGGGCAACCCCCTTCCCTGCCCATCCGAGGCCGGAGGACACCTGCCTGGAGAGCTGATAGGATGGCAGGCCATCAGGAGAGGGCACAAGTGAGGGAGGAGCCTCACATTCTTCTACTAGCATAGAAACATTACCCAAATTTCGATGTTTGAAAGAACAACTCAGGAAGGTAAAAAACAAGACTCAAAAATTGATGTCTGCCCCCCCACCTCCCCCTCCCAACAATGTACAGGTTTTTGTATTACTAACTGTCACACTTACTTCTTAAAATATTCTACACTGTACTTATATTTATTCATTTATTTTATTTACTTTATTGCTAACCATCTTTCACATTGATACTCAAGGCAGATTACAGAATATAAATTGATATAGTCAAACAACATAAAACAAACATGAACTATGCAACAGGACTAGGGCCGTTTCCAGATGGCTTACCTGAAGCTGCCCCATGCCGCAATGTTGTGGATACTGCTGGGGAAAACACGATATTTCGCGTTTCCCCCGGCAGTATCCACAACATTGCGGCATGGAGCGGCTTCAGGTAAGCCATCTGGAAACGGCCTAGAATTACAGAATTAAAAAACAATGAGAATTATACACTATTCATGGCAAGGTATACTAAGAACAAGGTATAGTTCATGAGCCAGGACTCATGTGTCAGATAACCTGCAAGGAAACCTGGGTGGAGTTTGTTAGTATGGCATTCCAGACTAGGCACTTCTTCCCTTGAGTGAGTGCAAAGTACTCCCTGATTCCTCAGAGTCCCTCAAGTGTGCACCACCACTGTGAGCACCCTCTCCCACCTCGTGAGATCCAAGTTCCTGCAGTTCTAAGGGCCAAGCTACAAGTGACGAATGACACTTGAACAGCAAGTGTATTTCTCCCTGTTCACTTGCCCTCCACTTGATCCACTTGCCATTCAAGTGTCATTTGTCACTTGTAGCTTGGCCCTAAGTCTCCACAGCAGGGGGCTTCTGGGCAGAACCTCCAGCTGCCTCCCAACTTACCTGGGTTCATGGGCACCCCTCCCAGAAGTTATATAGGGTGTTTGGTGAGCTGATTGGGTATGGGAGGGAGCTCGGCTGCCATGAGGGCACACATGTATTGGTCCCGGCAGTAGCATCCTATGTTCCACTGAGCTGCTTGGGCAGGGCCAGGCATTGGGCCAGTGAGTGAGTTTTCCCTGTACAATGGGTGCTAATGGACTACGCCACCGTTTTTCATGGCATAACTTTCCGCAACTACAGTGGGTGTGCCTGGGCTGGGAGTAGATTTGGGAACCGACTAAGTTGCAGCCTGCCCCCCACACACACACACCAGCACAGGGACTTATGCCTCACTCATGCCTCCATCAGTCAGGCTGTCCTGGCTGCTGTCTCTGGGCCACGATGGGGGGTGTGCCTCAGCTGCCGGTGGATGAGGGGTTATGCTTGTGTAAGTCCGAGTTACAATGGTGTACCCCTTAGCCTGCTCATAAGTGCTTTGCTCCCTCCCACTCAGGATGGCACTGTTAATTAACTGTGTATTTTAAATAAAAAACAAGCAAAAATACATCCAGGGTGAGGGGGTGCCCTACTTCTCTAGACTGGCTATCTACTTCTTTTTGGCTGTCTCCTGTCAATTTGTGTACATGGCCTCATGCTTTTGGCTACCACACTCTGCAGGCAAGAATTTGGCAAAACTCCAGCTGAGATATTCTGCAGCTGGCCGGATGTTCACCAGCCATTTCACTCCTTTCAATGAACCAATTTGCGTTCTAATGTGGCTTATCCACATACTCTCTCAGTCTGCATTTTACTGTTTGTCTACAGAGGTGGATGCAAAACTGTTGTAAGTACATGTAATTTGAGCTAAAGAGGTGAATACATGATAATAATAATAATATTTGATTTATATACTGCCATTCAGGACAACTTAATGCCTACTCAAAGTGGTTTACAAAGTGTGTTATTATTATCCTCACAACAATCACCCTGTGAGGTGGGTGAGGCAGAGAATGCTCTGAGAAGCTGTGACTGACCCAAGGTCACCCAGCTGGCTTCAAGTGGAGAAGTGGAAAATCAGACTTAGTTCTCCAGATTAGAGTCCTGCCGTTCTTAACTATTACACCAAACTGATAAAGATGCTGTAACATGCCACAGTCTCCACAGCTCCATTGGGTTGTATACATTTGGAAGTTATTAATTGACCCTTGAGAGCTTTTGATTTCTTTCTCCTTTCTCCTTCTTCCTTGCCAGTGTACCAATCTCAAATCTGCTATAAAAATTAACAGAAAAATCCTTTTAATACATTACAGTAAATTTTCCTAGCATAATTTCTTGTGAAAATGGAGATAAAGTTCAGACAATCCGTTCTGTGTATTTCAACAGTACCAAATTTAGAAAAATGCTGTGTAGTATTATTTGTTTTTATATGAAACATGCTCACTACATCCCGCTTTGTGTTACTTAGTTACACTGCTTAAAATATTGGCACAAAAAGAACACTAGATCTTTCTTATGGGCAAAGTGCCATAACAAGGTCCAAATTCCGATAAGCCATATGGTAATGGTAGAGCCATCTGTTTGCCTTGATATTCCTTTCTTGGCAAACCTTGCACCCATATGGGTTATTGGTGCCCTCATCCGTGTACGTCATATATGGAATCAAAATAAAAAGCTATAATTTCCTTCTGAAATGATACGTTGAATGATTACGCTGAACAGAAAGATCACTCCAGCCATATGTTTCTCATTGTCTGTTTAGGTTTGTGCAGGCAGCTGCCTTTGTTCTTTTTAGACACAGGTAGGATTCTTTCCCAGAGTTCTTGAAAGCTGTTATCCCAAGTTGTCAGGTTCGAGGCATCCTCATCATCTCCAAGGACTGATAGCTCCTGCTTTGTGAGATTTGAAACTTCATCACTAAAGAGATGAAATGATCTGTCCTTTCCACACTGACAGGGTAGCAATTTGGTGTCAGCAAGCAAGGAGCTGCAGGCATTCCGACAATAAGGCCACTCCAAATGTATATGGAGTCCTTTTACATTTCCCTTGACAGTCGCATTCAATAATATCTAAAATATTTGACATGCACTGTTTAGAATAATTGTAAGTAACCAGGAGGCGAGTGTCATCTTTCCAGCCTTGATGCATTATTATCTCGCTGAATGAAACCCATTTTTATATCCCATTTAGCAATCTGCTCATTTTAATTTTCACTTTGAGCTGAAAGAATACATTCCAATGCAGCAGCCTTTCAAATATTGCAAAAAAGAGATGGGGGTGGTGGTGGGGGGGGGAACAGCAGCGCTTTTGTCAAAACAGATAAGCGTTTTCGCCCTGTTGGATGTATTGGTCCCATCAGCCGGCCTCCAAATAGCTGAGCATCTTGTTTTCAGACAGCAAAGTGCCAACATGCTCTGGACATGGCATATTGGCTTTACGTGAGCTATTCTGAGCTATGTGCATAATGAATTGGTTTGCATCTCCTATCTGGGTGTTTATTGATTTGCTCCATTCCCCTTCTTTGTAACTAAGCTTATTCATGAAATACAATGGTTGATTTGGCATGTTTATTACTTTGGGGTGTGAATGATATTGTTTTAGTACATTATGCTGGTTATGTTGCACATCATGCCTTTCTATGGAAGCGTAATTGGATTACTTCTCATTTTAACGGCAGTTTTTATATCAACCTATTGGCTTACTTTGCAATGATTCTGGGCTGGCTGCTTGTTCCATTGAACTCAATGACAAAACTGCCATTGATTTTGACCAAGCCTGTGCACTGTGCTGTAGTTTAATTGCAAAACAGAGGCAGAAAATAGTCTCTCCTTCTATCTCTTAACTAATTTGATGATTAGGGCTATCATTAATCTTACACTCCGTAGGTCAACCTCTGCTTTCACAAATATGTGACTCGTTCGTTTTGTTGCTGAATGCAGCCGCAAGACTCTTGCTTGACCCGTTGGGATTCCTCTATTGTGGAGAAATAAATAGGTAAGTAGCATGCAAAGCATGGCATTTATCATCTTCTAAAGCACACAGCACCAACTTAACTCTGTTTTTATAGAAGCCAGTAGGAGAGCTGACAGCACTGGTAGCAGTAGAGCAGTGGATAATGTGCGTATCAATCAGAAAATTCATGAATTACACAGTAGTGTTAGCTGAAGTCACAATGGTTTGTGAAGATTCTGACTGCTTCACACTTCATTGGGCTATGCACATCAACTGAGTCACCTTAGAAGTGTTTATGGCACTATTAGTCAGAAGAGATTAGTAGCATGAGGTCCAAAATGGATGCACATTTAATGAGAAGTGGACTTGAGAGTCTGTGAGCAAGACCAAATTATATCTGGGCTGTTGCTCTTTGGATCCCCCTCATTTTTAATGGTGCTGATGTAATATATGTGCACCATGTATATGATCTGTTTGAAGTGCAACTTTTCACATCAACATGAAATCAGGAGTCTAGGCAAACAGTTACTAGGAGCTCTATGTATTCCACACTAAAAAATCCTGCATGGAGAAAAGCTGAGTTTAGGCAGGATGTAACAGTCATAGAAACCAAGTAAATCAGCATAATGTTTCTAGCTTAAAGAAGTCTGTGTTTAAAATTTATTTTGAGTTTACTAGTCATTGGAGGACAGGTCAATATAGACTTATAAGACAGGCCCCAACTCATCCCTAAGTCCTGGAAATCTAATTCAGCCACTTCCCTGGCTGAATTCAGAAGGTATTGGCCACATGTGTTTAAACATATCGTCACAGCTATGAGCTAGAAACCTGTTTTTTAAAATGAAAATTGTGATTTTTCTGTGCCTCGTACGTTCTTTTTTGTTGTGCTTTTATGCAGTTGTGTCATATTCACTGTTGACAACACTAGCTTGAGAGAAAGTCAGATATTTTATCATCATCATTAGAGATGGGCACGGACCAGCATTTGCCTACGGACCGCCGGTTCGGGGTTCGTGGGCTTCCACGGACCACAGTCCACGAACTTTTAATGGACCAGGCCTGGTTCGAGAACGAGTACGAGAACCGGTTCGAGTCAGAAAAGGCCTTGGTTTTCCCACAGGTTTTCACTTCAGTCGACTTTCCCCACCAAAGGTTCTCATGTAACGCTCCTCGATTATCACTTTTTCAAAGAGACAAACAAACAACTTCCCCTCCCCTATTCTGACTGATCCTTACCCGCCCTTGGGGGAAGGAGAGAGACTTGTGCTCCTGTCCAGGAGAGGTGGCTGCCCACAAAACCCACCTACATGGGGCTGCATCAACAAGAGACACCCTCCCCGGGGGCGGGGAGACCAACTCTCCATGATGGCCAATGAATGGATGGACTTGAGTGAAAGCCAACTCCGCAACAGGAGATCATGCAGCAATTCAAAGGCCCCTTGCTGAAATGGAAGGCATGCAAGGGAGGGAAAGGATGTCTTCCACACCTTGAGGGAAGGAAACTCATGCTACCCTGTTCAGAAGGGGCCTCTTTGGGAAGTGGACAATGAGTCCCACCTCAGTGACGTGGTGTGTCAGCTTGCTTGCTATCAAGCAAGCTGACCTGGGCCACTGTCCTCCTTGTCACCGGACTTTGGGGATTGACCCTCAGAGGGGCCCTTGTGCTCGCGGGAGCAAGGACGGTCACCGACCAAACCCACTTCACCGAACGTGGCGGCATTGGCAAAGGAAGGATATGCTGGTTGGGGTTTGAGTGGCTGGCGAGAGGGCAGCCACCATGTGGGAGAGGTGGGTATCGATGGTGGCCACACCGTCCCTGCGGGGGCCCCCCTCACTGGCCCCAGTTGGGGGTGAGTGGGGAGAGGGCAGCCGCCACATCAGAGAGGTGTCTTTTGATGGTGGCCTGGCCTCACCCCTCCTTGCACATGCCCTGCATTCTGCTGAAACTGGCCTCCACACTCGGGGAGGCCCTGCCCCTGTGATGTGGGGACCACCACAGATCTGAGCATGACCTGATCAGAGCACTGCACCACAAGCAAGTAAGGATTTGATACGAGTGAAATGGGAGAGGAACCCCATAGTTTCAACTTAATTGTCTGAAACGGGCCTGTGCAGAGCCCCATGCCACAAGCAAGTTCAGCACAGTGTTCTTTTAGAAATTTGTCCCAGTTTAAGTTGAGTCAAAGGACAGGTGGACAGTACAGAATGTGTTAATGAAACTGTTAAGTGGAAAATTAATAAAAATATTTTCTAAAAAAGAAATTATGTGATTTCCTTTTAATTTATGTTTGAATCATTGATGTGAAGGCAAAATTGAACTTGCACAAAATAATGAAATTGAAGAAGGCCACAACAAGAAAGGACAGAGAGAGGAGATGCTGGGCCAGACTGATGGTCCAGAAAACCAGACTCATAGCCTGCTCCTTCAGGACAGAGGATCTACTGAGAGAGTGAGTATTGAAATGATGAATCTTGGATTTGGTGTTAGGTTGCAGCAGGTCATAAGAGATTATGAAGGGAGAGGCTTAGAGGTGAGAAAGAAAGTCTGGAGCAGAGAGGGAAGGCAGCTGTGGTGGGGAAGAATGGATGAGTTCAGGAGGAGGGCTTCCTATCCTAACATGGACTGGGGGTGTTCTGGAGCCTGACTTAAAGTGAAGCAACCTGCCATTGGTGCAGAGAGAGACTGGGGTTTCTCAGAGCCAAGATTCTGTGTCCCCAAGGTCCAGGGAAGGATACCCCAGCAGGGGGAGGTTGATCTTGAAAAACGCCAATTGATCCACTACGGCAGGATCCAGACGTGAGTGGCGGGGATGGAGGATGTCTCCCAGGCGGGAGAACACCCGCTTGCTCTGGACACTGGTGGGAGGGCAGGAGAGGAAATTCATGGCCACAAATGAGAGGTCTGGCCAGATGGCAGATTTATGTGCCCAATACTCCAGGGGATTGGATTCAGGGGACCCTGGCGTCTCAGCAAGATACACCTGCACCATCACCTCTGCTGAGTCCTCTGCAGGTGCCATCCTGTCCTTCCTCATGCCAGCAACCTCCCAGTTCAGCACGGAGGACCAGTAGTTGGAGTGTGGTGGGCTCTCATGGGATGAAGCGCCAGGCTCATCCTCTGCCACTCCCCGCTCCTCCTCCTCCTCCTCCTCCGGCTCCTCAGCCACCAGCCCCTCTTCCATGCCCTCTTCCCTCTGGCCATGTCTTTTAGCCTGAAACCTGCGAACCTCTTTGCGAAGCTCCTTCTTCCATCGTTCTAGCTCACACTGGTGCATGGCAATGGCGCCCTTCACACGTGGATCGCACATGCAGGCCATTCTGTACGGCCACTGTTTGCAGAGAGGATGCAAGCGGGCGGCCACTCCTGCCTGCAACCTCTTCACCAAGTCCCTGACTGTCGTGCACAGGGCTGGGCACAGCAGGCAGGAGGCTCACTGGTACTGCAGGGCGGAACACAACAGGCAGGAGGTCAGTAGTCCAGAAGTCAGGTCAGGTGTCAGAGCCAATACGTCAGTCAGAGAGAGGAGCAGGCAGAAGAGTAGTCAGAAAGCAGGCCGGGGTCAAAATCCAATCCAGCAGCAGGGCAGGGCACAAGGCAAGGCAAGAGCGTCCAGGCATAGAGCTCTGGTAGCAGGGAGTGGCAAGCTGAGTTGCTTCCACGCTTGGTTTCCTCGGCATCTTCCTTTTATGCTGTCCTAATGAGGAACACCTGTTGCCTCTCTCTCTAACAATTCAGTTCGGTGTTGCGCCTGTAAACGGGCACTCCTTCGCCTATCCAACAGAGCTGACTTATCTCTATGTTTCCTCCTTTCAGCTGGCCCCAGGTGCTCAGGTTTCACTTTTGCCCTGGGGGAGTCTTTGTCTCTTACAGCCTCTATGGAGGTTTCTGGCTGTTCCTCATCCCTGACAGTCTCTGCAGAAGCTCCAGGCTGTTCTTGCTGAATTCCCCCTGGAGCAGCAGCAGTGGTTTCTGACTGCTCTTCCTCTCCAATAGCTTCTGCAGGGGCTTCTGGCTCTAGAGAAGACCCTTCTGGCCCTTCCTGCTCATCTTCTGAGGAGGAATCTGAAGCAATAGGTAAGGTGGCCAGTCGAGGCTGGGGCTGACTCATGACACTGACACTTGGAAGGGTTTCCCCCCGCTCCAATTCTTTGGCCAGTGCTCGGTCCAGCCCACAAATCAGGGGGATGGCTTGCCCCAGGCTGGACTGGTAGGAAGAGAGGAGATCCGTGGTGTCCCAAAATGGCTTGAGGATATGCACCATTTGAGAGAGGACTTGCCAGTCCACAGAGCTGATGCTGAGCACATTTCCTGCATGCATGATGGGCGTTGAGGACATGATGTCTTGCAACACATGTCTTTGCTCCACCAGACGAGCTAGGTCCAACAGGTTGCCATGTCCTGGAAGAGCTCGTGCTCTGGATCTCCCCCCTCCCCCTGCTTCTTGTGCAGCTGTCAGGCAGACTTAATGCTGTGAGAAAAGTGGGTGCCGAGACGACGAAAGCCATCCAAGAGGTTGCGCATCTCCAATGTTCCCTGGTCCCAGCTGGGCTTGACCGTGCTACCCAACCCGAGAGCATCCCCCATGACCAGGTGCAGCTTATGGGCCAGACAGACAATGCCCTCCAGGGATGCCTCATTCAGGGCCACCAGCATGTTTCTACCAGCGTCCGTGACCATGTAGCCACGGACAGCATCGCCTGGGGACAACCAGGTCCCTCAGTGAACCCTTCAGCACAGTGGCAATGTTCTTCCCATTCTGATCCACATCCATCCCCTGTGCCTGGAGCAGAACCACTCTGTAGCCCGCTGGCAGGGGTGGTGCCTCCTCTCGGGCCCCCAATTTGACCACGGTGTTCCGGAGGTCCTCCGGTTGCCACCAGTGGGCAGTGATGGCAAGGTAGCCATGATGATGGCTGCTCCATAGATCTACTGTGAAGTGCACAGTCCACCCTCTTGCTCTTGCCAGCTGGTTCCTGACCATCTCTGCCATGCAGTTGTAGATGGCAGGCAAGACTCGCCGGCCAACAGTCTGCTGTGAGGGCGTCGTGAACCAGGGTACAAAATGATGCATTGCCCTGTGAAAGCCCACACCCTCCAACACAGACAAAGGGAGTCCATCCAGGGCTATCATCTCAGCCAGTACATGAGTTCCTGCCTCCTGAGCTTTCCCCTTTTTTTTTGCTTGGCAGGGACGAGCCAGAGGGAACAAGTTCCTGAAGGGTAGCCTGACTAGAAGTTCCACTCCCACCCACAGCTCTCTCAGGGGTGTGAGCCTTCTGACTAGGGGTGGACTCCCGTTCCACTTGCCCTTCTCCCTGCTCAGCAGCACTCTTCACCCCACTGCTTGATGTTTTTTCTTGAGCCAGCAGGCTTGGGTGATGTCTCTGCAGATGCTTGCGGAGGACACTGGACAACAGGTGTTTGGGGTCCACACCCCTACGCACCATGGTATTGCAGACTTGGCAACGCACCGAACAAGGGTTGTTTGGGACGGTCCGGAAGTGCCGCCAAAGCGTGGGGTTAAAACGGACACCAGGAATCTGTGGCTCAGGAGGAGGACAAAGCCTTAATGGTTGAAGTGTGCGGCTGGGCCGGGCAAGTGGAATGCAGGCAGGGGAAGCCACAGGAGATTGGGATGGGAAGGAGATGAATGTTTCTGCTGGACCCTCCAGTGACCCCTGAGATTGATCCACGGAGAGTGTTGGCAGCTGATCCTCAGTGGGCAACGCTGAGAGCTCTTCTGCCTGCTCCTTGATCCCCAAAAGCAAATCTGTAGAACGAGGTGCTGCCTCTGAGGTCTCCCTGTCCCTGGTGCCACTTGTACTGGGCACCGATGGGCACCCAGGACAACCTTTGCAATTCTTCCCACCATGACCACTCTTGTTCCTCTTTCCAGCCCTCATGGTGCTATGAGAAAAGATCTCTACAAACAAGTGAGAATTTTAAATGAAGCACAGAGCCCCAAAAGCTTGGAGCAGGGTAGGGCAGAGCCAATTGGCACCCAGCTGAAGCCCAGTTGAGGGAAGAATGCACCACAAAAGACACTCTAGAGAGGCTTAGAAAGAAGTGAAGCAGAGAGAGCCCCCCAGAACTTGGTGCCAGTGTTCCTAGGGTGGGTGTTTCACAGAGGCCAGTAGCAGTCTCCCCCTGCACCTCAAAAGCCAGGCTGGAAATATCCCCCCAAGTCACCCACTATTTAGGGAGTGAAAAAGGCTTAGAAAGAAGTGAAGCAGATAGAGCCCCCCAAAACCTGCTGCCAGTGGTTCTAGGGTGGGTGTTTCACAGAGGCCAGTAGCAGTCTCCCCCTGCACCTCAAAAGCCAGGCTGGAAATATCCCCCCAAGTCACCCACTATTTAGGGAGTGAAAAGGCTTTGAAAGAAGTGAAGCAGAGAGAGCCCCCCCAAAATGTGCTGCCAGTGGTCCTAGGGTGGGTGTTTCACAGAGGCCAGTAGCAGTCTCCCCCTTGCACCTCAAAAACCAGGCTGGAAATATTCCCCCAAGTCACCCACTGTTTAGGGAGTGAAAGGCTTTGAAAGGAGTGAAGCAGAGAGCCCCCCCAAAGCGAGCTGCTGGTCACCAGAGAGTAGGTGTTTCACAGAGGCCAGTAGCAGTCTCCCCCTGCACCTCAAAAGCCAGGCTGGAAACGTCCCCCCAAGTCACCCACTAAAAAGGCTTTGAAAAAAGTGAAGCAGAGAGAGCCCCCCAAAACGAGCTGCTGGTCATCAGAGAGTAGGTGTTTCACAAAGCCTAATAGCAGTCTTCCTCCCCTTGCATCTCATCAGCAGCCAAAGAAAACCATGGGGGAATGAAGGCAAGAACTCAAGCAGACAACGCCCAAAGCTGCCTTGCACCCACTGTGGGTCTGTGAGTGGGGTGGCGTCACAGCACAATAGAACCCACCGGCAACCCAGAAAAAAGGAAGAGATTTGGGGGGGGGAGGGGGGATTAAGTCCGGGAAGAACCCAAGGACTCAAAACGCAGAAAGAAATCAGTAACCCAATAGTGCAGTAAAAGGATTTTTTAAAAAGTGCTCTAGAATAGAAACGAGGAGAAAAAAATTAAACAGGAATGGAGAAAAGAGAAAGCTCTCTTGCACCAGAAGCCCCAAAGCCCCAGACACAAACCGCGCTCTCACAAAAAAAAAAAAAAACCTTCCCCACAGTAAGCAGTTGCTAAGCTAACTCGTGTCCCCGTGCCAGCAAAGTGGAGCGGCTCTTCGCGCGCTTTGTCTTTTATGCAGAAAGGCTGTGATCTCTGACAAGCTCTTGATTGGCTGACAGAGCTGCCAATCAAAGTTTCCTGGGCTAAGATTGGTGTGTTCCAAACGGGGAAGGTGGCTCTACACCGCTGCCGTGGAAATTGTTTGAGCGGGAATCCTGGCATGACGGGCCAACGGACACACGGACAGAAAGCCCCAATGTTCAGCGGTTTCGTGAGAAAAACACATGCCCATGGGCCACGTGTTCGCGAAGGATGAACTGGGGAAGTTTGTGACGAAATTAGGTCCGTTTTGCGGTCCGTGCCCATCTCTAATCATCATTTATCGACTGCCTTTATGACTAGATTGGAACTCATGACTGAAACTCTTGCCACTACACTACAGTTGAAGAAAACAAGAAAGAGGCTCCTCCAGTGAAAAGGCAAAGAAAAGGAGTCAAGCCACAACTGGAGGCACAGGGGTGCCAATATCCCAACAGGAAATCAAAGGTAAGTCAAAGATTGGTCACCAACTAGAATATCCAATTTTATAAATAGGCTATTTATAAAATTGAATATCCTAGTTGGTGACCAATCTTCGACTTGACCACTCCTTTTGTTTGTCTTTTCACTGGAGGAGCCTTTTTCTTGTTTTCTTCTAGACTTTTTGAGGCCATGGCTAAGTTTCAAGTCATTTTCACTTACTCTGAAGAGGATAGAAATAAGATCTTATCTGATGTTCCATCTATTTTGGCAGATCTCAGTTCCCCGCAGAAGGAGGACTGGCAGTTTTTGCAATACCTCCAGTCTAAAAATATCAAATTACAATTGCTTATGGTGACCCTTTCTGAATATTGTAAAATACAGTAGATTCCCATAGGATTGAGAATTAACAAACCCCCCCAGGAATGTTTCAGGAGAATGAGGACTTCAGATCTAGGAGGGCTGCCATTTTAAACAAATGGTCTTTTGATCTGATATTGTGAATTATTGAGACTTGTAAAAAAGAGTTTGAGACAGTGGGGATGGAAATTATGAAAGCGCGTGATTCCCTAAAGGAGTCGGTTACCTCAGGGAAGTCTGATAACCTCATTAGGAACCTTGAGAAGGAGGCGAAAGCTTTTGAAAGCAAGTTAAGAGAACCTAAGATTAAAAAAATTCCAATGTGACAGTAGGGATTAATCAAATGGCAAAGTATATCCATGGTGGGATCAACAGGAACACCTACATGAAGGGGAATATCGTGGGTGAGACCTTTAGAGCATTTTTCCAATTTGGAAACCACAGAGCCATCCAAGGAGGATACCACAGGGAACGAGGGCCCTAGTACTGGAAACTTTAAAAATAGAACTATTTCTACAGGCCCTAGATCCTCTTCTTCTTTTTTAAGGAGAGGATCCAACCGCCCCTATCAAAAGGGGAAACACAGGATATGATTTTCTATTTGTCTTATTGCCCTTTAAGCCCGTTGGAATCTAACATCCCCAATAGAGGTTTGAGTTTTGTCCCCACCCCTTTGTATAAATCCTTTCAGACTAGGATTGATGTATTTAAATTGATAAGGCAAATAAAACTGAGAACGTTTTTGGGCAACAAGTCTAATAGCCTTGGTTGTAACAATAAACAGAAACAGATCCATCTTTGTTCCCAATTTATCTGGTGCCCGGGTAGAAACATTCAAATTGGTGATGCTTAGATACATAACCAGATTGGAAAAGCATAACATCTAGTCTCGGCATAATTTATCCAAACTTGAGTGGAAGGCTCTGAAGGCTTTGGGCAGGGACCTGTCTATTACTATCAAACCTGTTGGACAAACCTGGGTGGGATAGTTATTTTGAATTTTCAGGATTACACCGTAGAAGTGGAACGACAAACTGAGGGCCAAGCTACAAGTGACGAATGACACTTGAACGGCAAGTGGATTGAGTGGAGGGCAAGTGAACAGGGAGAAATACACTTGCCGTTCAAGTGTCATTCGTCACTTGTAGCTTGGCCCTGAGAGATAGGCATAGCTATCTCACTTTAGCTCAGGATCTCACTGTCCACATTGAGGGGCTAATTAAGATAATCTTTGATGAAACTCTCTGGGAGGGGGTGACATCTCAGGAGCTTTACACTGGTCTTTAATTAACCCTACACCAAGAGTCCCAGTTTTTACACACAATATATAAGAACGTTTTCACACACCCAGATAGACCAATAGTGTCAGGGAGCAACTCTATGCTGAAGCCTCTGGCAATATATTTGGATTCATTTTTGCAGATGGCAGTAATAAATACACCAGCATATGTTAAAGATACGAGGTCTTTTATCAGATTGGTGGAAGACATCCCCCTAGAGCTAGATCATGTATTCGTGACCTTGGATGTCACATCTGTTTACAACTCCATCCCCCATGAGGATGTCAGGGGAGTGGTGGAATTAGCCCTATTGTCATGCAGCAATCAAGCACCACCAACCCCATTTTTACTTCAGCTTCTTGACCTTGTCTTGGAGAAAAATTATTTCAGGTTTCAAGATAAATTCTATTATCAAATAAAAGGAGTTGCAATAGGCTGTGAGGCAGCCTTGAGTGTTGCTAATCTTTTTATGGTGCAATTAGAGAGTCGATACATTTACCATCGGGAAAGTAAGCCATTTTGAGACAAGATCTGTCTCTTTAAGAGATTTATTGATGATTTGTTTGTTGTTTATAGAGGGCAGGATACTGTACAAGATTTTGGGAACTGAATGAATTTCCTAAATCCAAGCATCAAATATACGTGGCAGATGGACAAGAACCATATAAATTACCTTAACATTGTGGTGTACCGGAATGGAAACAATTCCATGAGTGTTAGACCTTATAGGAAACCCACTGACAGGTATTCCTGTTTAGCTTATAATTCTTTTCACCCGAGGCACCTCTGGAATAATATCCCTTATGGGCAGTTCTTGAAGCTTAAGAGGAATTCCATAGAGATGGTGGATAACCAACAAGAAAAGGGAGTTATACGCAGAGTTTTTACAGTGAGAGGATACCCTGAACACATTCTGACAGCAGCACAAAGGAGGACTGACACAGTACCATGAAGGGACCTGTTTAACACTAGGAATAAAAGTGAGGAGGTTAACATCAGAAGGGTGCTGGAATATATGCCCTTGGCCCATAATGTCAAGAGGATAGTGCACAAGCATTGGCACCTGTTAAAGGAAGTTGAGGGGTGCAAGTTATAGCCATCAGGGGGGTTTAAACACCCCTGCACTTTGAAAGACCTTATAGTTCATTGAGGTCCAAGGACTTACCTCGACACATCAAATAGACTGACTAGGCATTTTAGGGGTGGACATTGTTGTGTTTGCCTGTTGGCCCTCTCCAGCAACATCATCACGGTCCGGGGAGCACCCATCCATCTGCATATCTTTTCAACCTATCAAACTGCAGGAGTGGTATATTTAATAATATTTGGGTGCCACTTTGTGTATGTAGGCAGCACTATCCACCCTCTTTGAGTCTGCATAATGGAACACATGTCCCGCATTAGAACTAGGAGTTTGGAGGTGCTCCTTGTTGAAAATTTTGTGAAGCATCATGAAAAGGAAGATGAGTTTTTGTTTAGTGTGCTATACATAGCTGAAAAGGAGTCCCCAAGGGGGATCCAAAGGGAACTCCTCCAGAAGGAAGCATACTGGATACATCGTCTTGAAAGTTTACATCCAGCAGGTTAGAATAGCAAATTAAATTTGTTTTGGTTTCTGTAACATTTCCTGTTGTTTGTAAATTTATCTGATTGCTGACATAGGATAATGAGTATCCTGTACCTTAAACTTTAGTGCCATTTGTAATTGTAGGAATCTATAAGGTTAATGTTTTGCAGGGGCATACACGCAGGTGCGTTTTGCGGCGCCTGAATCCTGGCATTCATGTACATTTTTTCATATAAATTTCATTTTGTGAAGCCTGGTAAGTGTGTCAACATATATTTATATTATATAACACATTAAGTGCTGGAAGTTTTTTAAGTAGATAATTTTATTGTTACAGATAGAGAAGGGTTGTGGACCTATATTTAAGCCCCTGAAGAAGTGTTCATTGACACTAGCAGTCCTAGCCCTCTGTTGGGCTAAGAAGGTGGGGTTTCCAGCTGCACCCCCTTGATCTTGGTCCATCTGAAAAGAGAAGAATAGCACTATTTGTTTATAGAGACAGTTTGATGGCTACTTACCTGGTCTGAAGATTTCATTTTCTCAGCAGCATCTATAAGAAATAGAGAATCTATACCCTTAAAGGAACAGACTTGACTATGGTTACTACACGTCTGATTTTTGTGATATATGCAATTTGAATGTTTGAATTCCATATTAATTTGATGGTACTTATTGGCTGTATATCAGATCTTGTAAGAATTTTAAATTTATTAAGATTAGTATTTATATATGCACTTTGTCACTTTATACACTAAGTAGAGCTTTATTGCCTATTTATAAAATTAGATATTCTAGTTGGTGACCAATCTTTGACTCACCCTTGATTTCTTGTTGGGATATTGGCATCCCTGTACATCCAGTTGTGGCTTGACCACTCCTTTTGTTTGACTACACCAGAGTTGGACAGGTGGGGTTATATCAATATTTAGATTCTTGCAATGGCATAGTATCTGATGGAAAAAGATGATTTCCTCAATGATGGAATTCTAATTTAAGAAGAAAGTAGACACCCAGAGATATGATGCCACAAGTATCAATTATCACGATGTGCCACAACCATAGACCAAGAACTAGAAATAAATGGAGAACCAAGAGCTCTATAGTATATTTCATAGGGCATGTGTTTGGCCACTGTGGTCCATGCCCTGGTTATATCTAGATTAGATTACTGTAATGTGTTATAGGTGTAGCTACCCTTGATAAGTAATCAGAAACATTAGTCGCCACAGAATGCTGCAGCCATGGTGTTGACTAGGGAACATATCACTCCAGTCTGGGGCCATCTACACTGGTTCCCAATTAATTTTCAGGCACAATTCAAGATGCTGTGTTGATCTTTAAAAACCTATATCATTTGGAACCAACTGTAAGGTTCTGCCAAGTAACTCCAATGATGTCACTGCATGAGTCCAGGAGTTGCATGAGTTAAAGCAATTTTATTGATAAGCTACTAGTATCATTCCCTATTACATTCCTTGCCAGGAATGGCATTTCACTACGAGTACATATCATATATAGGATTCTAAGCACAGCCTAATCCCCAGAGTCCCCACTCCCTTTAGGAAAGAGTTAGCTTAGTTCAATAGATGAGCAGCAGAACAAAGTAGAGATGATGTGTTGGAAACTCCAAGGCCATGAGGCACAGCTTCCCAGGCAAAAGGGAAACCACACAGGTAACAGCAGGTTCTCACATTTCAGGCAGAGAACAGCAGGCACATTCCAGGCAGATTCAGCTTCTAACATCAGAGTCAAACAGTACACGTGCCTTGCAGAGTACAAACAATACACAGGACCTTGCAGAGTATGACAGAAGCTATCCTGACACCAATATACTTGAAGGACCTACTACTACCATACCAGACTACCCGACTACTGCAGTCTTCCAAGGTCCTGCTTTAGATGCTCCCACCTTCTGAGATGAAGGCCTTCTTAGTCTTGGCACGAAAACTCTGAAACTCTCTCTCCAGGGTGAGTAGTCTGTCCTCTTCTGTTGCCATTTCCCACCAGCAGGTGAAGAAGACTTTCTGTCCTCCTTGGTGTTCCCCCAGTGATCCCTCCTTCACACCCAATGTTTTAATTCTTTAAATGTTTTAATTTTTGTTTTATGTTTATATT
Source organism: Eublepharis macularius (assembly GCF_028583425.1). Taxonomy (NCBI): domain Eukaryota; kingdom Metazoa; phylum Chordata; class Lepidosauria; order Squamata; family Eublepharidae; genus Eublepharis; species Eublepharis macularius. Next base: position 72,925,484 of record NC_072799.1, read on the forward strand.
TTAGCTCTGGTTTTAATTGCTTTAATCGTGATTTGTTTGGTTGGAATGCTTTAAAATGTGGTTTTATTATGCATGTTTGGTGTCCTTGAGAGGGCAGAAAGATGGGATATATTTTTTTTAGATAAATAGATTAAAATAAAAATAAATTGAAATTTAATTTTCTAAATATATCTCATTTTCTGTTAACACAAGTTAAAGAAAAACTATAAAATTTCAGCAAAACATGTAGGGGGAAAAAAACCAAATATTAATGCATGTCTGGCTTGATCTGGGACCTACATTTTGAGCAGAGTTACCAGGTTCCCAGCAGGGGTGGGGAGATGCCTCGTTCCTGCTTCCTGGTGGAAAAAAAAAATAAAACTCAACATTGAGTGACAGTGTGGCATTACTTACATGAGAAACCAGAAATTACATCATTCAACTCTAGAAATTTACAGAAACTCTATGGTTTTACCACAGAGTTTCTTGTGATTCCTAGACAGGTGTGATGGCACTTCTGGGTTTTCCCTGGAAGTGATGTAAACCTGTATCCTGATGGCATCCCCCATGTCCTTGCCCCCCCCCCCTGATTTCTTCTGGTTGCCAGTTACTGGTTGACAATCCCATACTTGAATACTGCAAAGGGTGAAAATGAAAGCAGATTCTTTTTGCTGCTTTATAAAGTTGCCACAAAGCAGACAGTAAGATCCAACAGTGAACAACCAGTGTATTGGCCTAATATGCAAGCCAAGAAGGGGCTTTTGTTTAAGACTTTCTTGCTTCTTGTGGCCTTTGGTTTGTGGATTAGAATGGTTATAATGACTAAGTAGGAGCACAAGTAGATTGGACCTTTTCCTTATTAATTGCATTTGTTCCGCCAAGCCAGAGGCTTAGATTAAGTAACACACACACACACACACACACACACACACACACAACGCTTTTGGTGGCAGGGCTGGGTGTTGTGAGATCCTGTGCAATGTCACTCCAGCACTTCCAGTCATATATTGCAAGAATACTCTAGAAAACCATAAACCACAGAGTTTGGGGAAATGGCTGGAGCATTCTACTGACACATGATGTCACTTCCAATTACACAATTGGAAATGATGTTGCAATAACATAACTTTTTTGCCCTAATTTCTCCCTCTGCTTCACTGGACAGCAGTCAGGGGATCAAAGCTGGGTGGTGGGAGGTCTCCACTATAGTGGGAGACCTGGTCCACCTAGTAACCATATTTAGACTCATATATAGCATTCTTTGTAGTGGCGGAGCATCTGTTTTGCTAGCAGAAGGTCTCAGGTTCAATCTCTGGCATATCCGGTTAAAAAGATCAGATCTGAAAGATCAGATTCCAGAGAGATGCTGCCATTCTAAGAAGACAACTGTTGATCTTTAAGGTGTTACTGGACCCGAATCTTGATCTTCTACTGCAGACCAATGTGGCTGGCTACCCACCTGAAAATATTGACCTTGATAGACCAAGGGGTCTGATGCAGTTTAATGCAATTTCATATGTGTTCACGTGTGTTCATTCAGCTACCACAAACCTCATTTACTCAAGTCCTTCTATCAGTACAACTTCAGGTCAACTTCTCACCTTTATCCTCCCAATAGGTTATTGTAACTCTTCAGCCGTAATTATTCTGTCTGAAAAGTAAGCTCACTAACAGTTGATCTGACAAACTGAGCTGTGACATAGGTGAGCGCACAGCCTCTTAAGTTAAAATATGTTCTAGCTGCCCCCCCCCCAGCTTGCTGATTGCTATCATAAATTAAGTTTGAGGGAGAAAAAGATGTTGGCCTTGGTAAAAGAAATTAAATGATAAAAATATAACAGAGCATTTTCCCTTGAGTTGCTTAAAAATTAAATGCTTCTGCTTAAATCTGTTTAATGATTAGAAATCAGAAGCTGGGAGTGAAAAGGAGATATGCAAAGATATACTCTGTGGTTCTAAATTTAACTCTCTCTTCATATGTGTTTTAATTCAGTTAAACTCTGGACTCTGAGCTAAATTAAACTCTCTCTTGGTGACTGTTAATCACTGTGGTGCTAAGGGAAACGAGATAAAGATGAATCCACATTAAGAAACATGTTTGTAAGAATAACTTTCTGAAATTGTTGATGTATTCTAGTAGCCTTAGACAGATTTTGTTTCAAAAAGATGAATATATTACTCAAATTATTGGGGTAAAGGAACCACTTAGGGAGATTACAGCTCAAAGAGGAAATTAGCAGCTATCCTCTAACACACAGTTTTGTGTTGGCTTTTGCTCCATTAGTGGAGCATATGCTTGCACAAAAATGTGTATGGGGGATGACTGCTGATTCCTTTTGGTGTATACTCCTGTGTCACATCACATGCTGTTGCAAAGTACCCCTATGGAGGGACTTTAAGGGGAGAGAAGGGCTGCTCTGAGAAAGGGCCAAAAATCCCTTCAATTAACTTGCTCTGTTATGTAACCCTTTAAGATTTTTTTAAAGAGAGAAAATATGTGAAATCAAAAAGAGTCCAGTAGCACCTTTAAGACTAACCAATTTTATTGTAGCATAAGCTTTCGAGAATCAAGTTCTCTTCGTCAGATGCCTGATACAGAGACTGGTGGTATTCCTTGTTTAGACTTGCATAGTTCCTTGTTTCTAAAATGTAGCTTTGATTTGTCTTTCCTGTGGGAGCAACAAGTTTCTCTTTGACTGTTCCCAAAACAATAATTAATTCCACCCTGAGGTACACCAGTTTATAACTGTATTCTGGCACATCAATCAGGAAGGGATAGCAATGCTCTGAGAACTGAAGTAGATATATCATTAATATTTGTTTATTTTTAACAATCAATTTATGAGTGGACATGGGGGATTTGCAATAATGATTAATTTTGCTGATCGTGATAGCCCCTCTCTCCCACTAGAATTGTGCATATAGTTTAGTGTTATAGTGAAATAAGACTCAACCATGCTATTTCTGATGGATTTGATTGTGCTATGCTTTGGTTGAAATTTACAATAATTCCCTTTAGTATCTATCATATGAAGCCCACAATATAGATACAAAATAATCATTTACGTTTTAAGTGCACAGGAATTGTTAAATTTTATTAACGTTTGGGCCCCTTCACTGATATGTTCTTTAACTTGATTGTAAGATAATTAGTTGAATTTAAGATAATTGGTAGAATAGAATGTATGATAGATAACACTGAAATATTGTTAAAAATCAGCATTGTTATTGTTAAGAAATATATAAGCAAAAGGTAATGATAAGTAAAAGGTAATGATTCTTTAAGATTAGGAGTAGAAATAGTTTTGAATTCTGCGCGTGTTGTTTATTTGAAAATATATACCTTAATCTCAATATTATTCTAACATTTTTAAAGGTTACAATAATTAGAAGCATTAAGATAACTGACAGAAGAGAATTTATGACAGATAATAGTGAAATATTATTAAGAAGTCAGCATTGTTTTTTTAAAAATATATAAGTAAAAGGTAATGATAAGATGGGGTAATAATGAGTTTTTCTTTTTTAAAAGATACGAGGTAGAAATAGGTTTGAATTCTGCATGTGTCACGTATGTGAAAATATATACCTTAAATAGTCTCAAATATTATTCAAATATTTTTAAAGGTTGTGATTTTTGTACTCTGTATTTTGATAATGCTTGTAGCATGCAGCTTTGTATTTGTTTTTATTGTCCCCTTCCTTTGTGCCTCTTTTTTCTGTGTTACTTTTTCTGTTTTAATAAAATAAAATACTACTAAAAATATGTTGGTCCTCCTTCAAAGTCCTAGGATCCATCAGTGCTCCTCATTAGAGATGGGCATGGAACAAAAAAACCCCAAACCACGTTATTTGTGGTTTGTAGCATTCTACAGAAGATCGAACCACAAACTTCTGACCTTTTCCCAGTTCGTGGTTCGTTGTTCTGTGGCATTTCAATTGCCCTGCACTGGCTGCACTGCCTGACAGCAGAAGAAAGAAGCTGTCATTTCACACACCCTGTGCCGATTCCAGCACGGGGTCTGTGAAACTGACAGCCCATTTCTCCTGCAGCCCAGGCTGTCCATTTTACAGACCCACAGCACGGAGGCTGTGAAACGGACAGCCCAGGCAGCAGGAGAAATGGGCCATCTGTTTCACAGAACCCGCACTGCAACCGGCGTGGGGGCTGTGAAATGACAGCTTCTTTCTTCTGTTGCCAGAACAGCTGAACCCCGCACAGGTTCTGTGAAACTGACCGCCCCTTTCTCCTGCGCAGGGGCTGTCAGTTTCATAGACCCTGTGCTGGCTTCAGCCGATAGACTGACAGTGGCGTGGGGTCTGTCAAACTCCGAACCCGGCCACGGAACGGCTGGAAAAATTCGTTTCTTCCATAAACATGCATTCCCATGAAATGCGTGTTTCGGTGCAAACGAAACAGCCATTCCTTACGGAATTTTGTTCTGTGGTTTGTTTTGTGCCCATCTCTACTCCTCATGATATCACTAGGATGTTCTCTTGTGCACCCTCACACTGGTAACTATTCCCTTTACCCTCTTTTTGCCGAAACTACCTTCCTCAGAGGTCTTGACTGCCGATACTTAGGGCTTAATGATGTCAACCACAGCAGTCCTTCCAACTGCTGCTGCTGTTGTCCTCTGTTTCACTGGCAAAGGGAAGAGAACTAATACTGTGGCTGGAGGACTGGTACTAGGGCAAGAGTTAAACTAATTGCAAGATACTACATTTCCGCAGGGTTTGGTTCAATTTGTAATTGATTTGGAAGTTCTAAACTGGAAAAGTTTGTTTTCTGACCTCACTATTCTGAGCATTGGCAGTATCAGAACCTCCAGTGTTTCTACCTAAGTTACTGAGTTGGGGACCTCTTGACTACTGTAAGAGTTGGCTTCCTCTTGAAGGTGGGTATGGGTACTTTTACAGTATACCTGCATTGGGAATTGGAATGAAACAAAGGAGATGCAGACATCTACAGTCAATGGACGCTGGCAGATAGCTGGCAAGGCTAAAGCAGTAAATCTTGGAGAGATACAGTGCCCCCCTCTCCATTGTGGTAGATACTTCGGGTGGGAACTAGGAAGTAGTTCCCTCTCTTCCACAGAAAATCAAGAATCAACTGGAAGGGAGCCTCAATGTTTGATGTTCATGAAATGAGAGCATAGAGATGCTTATATCAATAATTAACAGATGTATTGTTTATTGAGTAACGTAGTACTTTCGGTTTTAATTGTAATTTACACTTGGGTAGGAGGTGGGGCTGGACAAAGCCTTTGAAAGGCCACTCACAAGGTAAAATATTTTCTGTCTCAGGTCTTTCTTTAATTACCTGCTTTATGAGCAATATTTTATGGACGTGTTCTAACCAAAGTCTCTTTGATTTCAGCTGGAAAGAATTGAACATGTGTTTCAATCATTGGGAATTCGGCTGGCTCATACTTCTGCAGGTAGCAGCTTTTGTCAAAGTTACTCTAGCCAAATGAAAAAGTTGTTATTTAAAGTAGGCCATGACCACATATTGAGATTCTGGGATTGCCTGGAATTCTGGGGAAGAAAATAAGAGGGGAATTAGGTCTTCTCCATTCACACAGTGCACTTGTAGGAACTTGAAAGGACCATCCTATAAGCCTGCTGAGCTTTCAGGGAAGTTCCAAGGTTAATAAATAGAGTTTTGAACTATTAATACTTGAGATCTACTAGGAAGAGAAGATCCACACCTAACCAAATAATACTTGCTGGGAAAGAATATTTCAACACAGAGGACAAGCCTCTCTCAGTAACAGGCAATAAGACTTTTCATCCAGACTCTCAAACTATTTTTGAAAGGACATTTAGGTTCTGTTGCAATAGCATTCCTGCAAGAAAGAACTAAGTCAATGTTAGCCCTTCCCACCAGTCCAGAGTGATCCATTTTGGACTAGTTTGAATGTCCTGCCACAAATACCATCTCAGTGAAGAAACCAGTTCTGCTTCCAATACATTAGTGCTGCTCAGTGAAATCCCCTCCATTCTTATTAATCGGGTTACCTTCTGTTTCAACTTTGGCTAGTCATGGTACATAACTATTAGCTTGGATCTCCTTCCTCTTTCTCCAAGGTGGAGGAAAAGATTCTTTTGTTTTCTACAGCCATGTCACTGGAGAGAAAGCTTGTACTCCAAATTATGCTTAGTTTGTTGAATTAGTGTGCTCCAATATTGCTGTACTATGTTAGTCTTACTTAGATGTTCCTGTGTACTTCCACTGGTTTCACCCATAAGTATCACTATACATATTTTCGTGTTCTTGACATATGTTAGATGCCGTTACCTCTTTGCTACATCTTCTCTTGGATTTATTTTATTTTATTTTATGTATTGCTGTTGAGATGTTTGAAACTCCTGGGTATGGTTGTGGATCTTTATCTGGAACATACCTGGATGGGTAGCTATAAGCCCTACCTTTTAGCGTCTTATCTCCATTCCTTGAATGATATACATTGTATAAAGTTTGGGGCATTTGGAATATTTGCATTTTAATATTGGCAATTTACTGCTGAACATTGTTACCAGTGTGTTCAAGTAGGCTAGTTATTACTGTTAATAAAATACCATTTTCAATACTTTTTAAAAAACTTGTGTAAGGAACTTTGCAACTTTGTCTAAGATTCCTTGGTTGCTACTTGTATTAATTGCTACTGGAAATGGATATATTCATTTAAGATGGGCAAGGAAGGAACCCTAGCCAACAGGGTTCCAAACCAGTGTTCCAAACAAAAAGGTTTCTTCTTTTAAAGTACTCAGACAACTTTTATGTGATGTTGGGACCAAATTGGAAAGTGGGCTCCATTCCCATGGACAACTGACACATGTCTTGGGAAGATATATTCCTTCCCCTGATGATATACAGTAAAGGCTGTACATTAGGAGAAATCAGGATGAAACTTTGGCTTCTCTAATATCCATTAGTGTCCCTTCAAAGCACATGCTTTTTGATTTATGCTTTTTGGTTTTCTACATTGTTAGTAAATATGGAAATGCATGCAAAGTCTATTTGTTTGCCTTTCTGTATATTTAAAGTTCACAATGAGCTCAGAAATGTTCATCATTATGAGATGCAATGGACTTGAAACAATATAGTTACAAAGAATGTCAGCTGAAAAGTTAACAGCATTTATAACAAGGGGAAGAAAAATAATCCAAACCATAATTCTATAATTAATGTTGAGTGTTTTGTTTATGTAGATATGGACCTAATGTCAATGTCATAACTGTCAATGTCATACCTTTTATTAACCATCCCTAGTTTTACCTCAAAAAAAGCATTGTCTGTGTGGGAGTTATTGCCACTGCCTTACTCTGAAAATAAAGAGTAGTGTATTGTAGGACAATCCATTATTATTGGGCTGTCCTGGACCAATCAGATTTGTGGTGTTAGAGGATCATATAGGACCACACATAAGTACAATAAAAATTACGATAAAATTCTATCAAAAACATGTAACACTGTAGATAAAGGGTTTTAAATTGTAGATAAAGGGTAACGTGAATAGAAGGCCACAGAGTAGGCTTCTCTATGCTGGAATTTTATGTGGTTTCCATTTTATTTGGGACTATTGTAAATATATGTTAATGGCTCTTAATGGTTGTTGACTGCAAACAAAATGAGTAAATGAGTAGGCTACTAGTCAAGCAAAAAGCTATGTAAAATAGGGATGTTTTCACCTCCTTCATAAATGCTCCCAGAGCTTTCCAAATGAACTTCCTAGAAGAGGAATAGACGCTGAAAAGTAGGAGCACTGCTAAACAAAGATGATCACCTCAATAAAACTGCCTCATTACAGATAAAGCAAGCTCCTTTATCGGTTGCCTTGATGTTTTCTGTCAAAGCCCATCTCAAGCATCTTTTCAGCTGCCACTTGTGCTACAAGGTCAGGTTCTGCATGAAAACAAATGCATGGTAGGTTGTAGTTGCTTTGGCCCAGTGCACAAACTTAATAATTTCATTTGCTGGGGAGGAGATACATATCTCCTAGAGTCATAGCTGTGTTATTATAATGACAAAAGTAAAACAAAGAATTATTTGAACCTGTACAGTTGGGTATGTTATTAAAATGACTGGCAATAAGATACATTTCCTGCCTTTTGTGCACTTGTAGTCAGTCAGCTGCATCTACTTGTGGAATCACAATGAATGACTGCAAGGTTAGCTGGGTTCATGGGCAGAACCTGAAAACATACTGATATACTTAAGTAGTAAGGCACAACTAAAAAAATCTCGAAAAGTGTGGCAGCAAAAGGATGGAGATAAAGTGGCAGCTGTGAAAAATCAGAATAATTGTGCAAACAGATGCAACTGAATTTACTCAGGTGCATCAAACAGCTTTGTGAACAATTGATTTTCAGATTGTGTTTGTCAGCAAGGAGGATATGAGCTGAACTGGTGGAGTGATGGAACATGGTAGCTAAATATTTGCAGAAATATGCTGCTACATATTATATACCATGTGTAATTCAACATGCCAGTTTAATCCTATGATTAACTGGGATCTGCTTGTCATAAAAAAATATCTCTACCCATGTGAAGTTCCTGTTTTGGATGTTCTATACCACCACCAAGAAGACTGGGTAGTCTGCCAGAGTAAAACGCAGCAAGCCTTTCATAAACATTTTTAATGAAATGTTTTATTATAAACATGATTTATTTTATTTATTAGATTTCTAGTAATGCACTCAGCACCTATGATCTATCAACCTAATTACAACATGTATTGTAGCTAGCTTCCTGGCAATCTAGTTTGTAATTCCCCTCCCACCCTCTACTTGGATTTTCCCTTCCCTCCCTTCATCAGACACATCCACTCCATGTGTCTGACGAAGGGACCTCTGACTCCTGAAAGCTCGCACCCTGGAAATCTAGCTGGTCTCTAAAGTGCTACTGGACACGACTCTTGCTCTTCTAATAGAATTATATTACCCTCCCAATAAAAGTCCTGTGAATTTTAGATGGTTGTAAACTGTGTTGATATCCCATATTAACAAATTTAAAGTAATGACTGCTTCACATGATAAAATAAGTGTTGAAGGAGAATAAAAACAAACTGCTGGAGATGCCTGCAAAAGGTACATCTTTCTTTCTATAACAAACAGATTCGGCTCCTTCCTAACTGCCTTGCGCCTTCACTTCCTGTCCCTAACATATGAATGCTCTTATAAGTACTTTACATGAACTCATTCTGCCTTTTTTGGCAGTAAATACACCAAAAAGGACCATGGTGTTCTGTAGCCAATTAGAAGAAAAACCACCTTGCTAAGACAGAAATTCCAAATATTCATCTACCATTCAATAATATTTACAGATGTTATTTTTACAAAGACACACAATTCTATAAAGATACACTGACAGTGCAATCCTAAGGAGAGTTACACCAGTCTAAACCCATTGAAATCAAAGGACGTAGACCAGACTAACTCTGCTTAGGATTGCACTGGAAGAGATAGTACAACACTCCAAAGGAAAGTGCAAAGAAGTGCCAAAGTGTCTTAAACTTTCTTTCTTCCAGATGCTTGAAGAGATTCTTTTGCTTCTCAGAGCCAAGCTACAAGTGACGCCTTACACAGGTTGGACACTTGTCAGCTTCCCTCAAGTTTTGATGGGAAATGTAGGCGTCCTGGTTTTACAGCTTGGCTCTCCATTACAGCCGCAAGACCAGGATGCCTACATTTCCCATCAAAACTTGAGGGAAGCTGACAAGTGTCCAACCTGTGTAAGGCGTCACTTGTAGCTTAGCTCTCTGTGATCAAACATGCTACTGGTGTGGGCACATTTTCGCAAACTTCCTCAAAGTCTCATGCCATGCAAACTGTCACATGGAACCTAAGCCTTTAGTTATCAGGTATTATTTTCCAACATCAATTTGTTTTCCACAGAATAAATTCTTCCTAAAAAAAGATGACAGTCTGGTTCCTTACAAGATGGCCAAAAGGTTTTTTGACAGTAAGACAGGTTTGTTTTCATTATTACAGCATATCTTAGAGTAAAAATTGCAAACAAGAGAGAAGGCTGTGGTGTGGTATCCAATTTTCTTCCTGGCTTCTGGTAGGAGACAATGTTATCATTATAGTATCTTGTTTAGGATACTGTAGGAGAGTCTGTCAATACTTTCATTAACTCAGTTTCAAGGCTATCGTATCTTAAGGGTTGTGTTTTGTACAGAACTGGACAAGATGTGACAGAGCTTGGGACCTCAGCCCAAAGCCAGTGTCATTTTAAAAAGGCTAAGTGAAATAAGCATTTTTAAAAAACCACCCTTAATCTCTAAATTATGTGAAAGTTAACGGCAATGCAGTCATAGTCTCATGCATAGCATCGTGCCTATTTTCTCTTCAGTTGTCCAGCTGTATTATTAAATGTTCTTAATTTGACAGGAATCATTAAACAAGAGAAACTGAACCAGGAGGGTAATGTATGGAAATGGAAGGCCAACTGGCATGTGTATCCACACTCTTTTAGCAGAATTTTCTTTCTTTCCCTTTGGTGACCGTGTATTATTCTAGCATGCTCTAGCAAATTTCTACTGTGATTCTATTGTGTGTGAGTTTGAAGCTATTTTTGGAGCTTTTCTTACATTACAAAGTATGTGACCATGGAAATACATCAATATAGCTATTATATCTGGTTTCTTTGCCTGGTTGCCCAATATTAGTCGTTAGCAGATGCAATCAAGCCAGTATTTCCTGAATGGCAGCAATCCCCATAATATAGTCCAGTGTTCTTATGGAGATGTGGGGAGGGTGAGAGTGACAGGGCTTTTTTACAGCTGGAACTCGGTGGAACGGAGTTCCGGAACCTCTTGAAAATGGTCACATGGCTGGTGGCCCCACCCCCTGATCTCCAGACAGAGGGGAGTTTAGATTGCCCTCCGCGCCACTGTAGCAGTGCGGAGGGCAATCTAAACTCCCCTCTGTCTGGCGATCAGGGGGCGGGGCCACCAGCCATGTGACCATTTTCTCCGAGGGCAACCCACTGAGTTCCACCACCTCTTTTCCCAGAAAAAAAGCCCTGGATTTAGTGCTGAGGCTGAAAGACGTGGCCCTATAGCCTAAATAATATCCCTATATTGCAGGGCAGAAAAGGGAACTCTTGGCCTGTGTTAAAATTATTGTTGTTAAACTGCTGCAGGACCCCTTCCCCAAATATGAGGATGACAGACTACATTGTCTGTGGTCAAAAGCACTTCAACATCTCTCTCGCCCCCCACATGCACACACACACACACCTGCCATATGGGAATAATAATACTGGATATATTGCAGTGTCACCTTATCCTATATGCATCATATGGAAATAAAATTACAAGTCATAAGTTTTTCTTTTCAGTCCCAGTATTCGTCCTGCAATCTAGGTGGGGTGGAGGCCATGCTCCAAGGCATTGTGTTCCAGCCCCACTCACCCCCCCCAGGGAATTAGAAAAATCTTAAGGCTCACCAAGTTTTGTATTTCCCCCAAATGTTTCCATCCATATTAACACTAAAAAGAATGCCAGCAGCAGCTATAAATGTTATTTTTAGTTTGTAACGGTGCTGTTAAATGTGTCAGTAGTCAGAACAAAAAAGAGAAACAATCGGAGTAGATTTTGTTCTATCCAGATTTGCTACCATGCCAACATGGAAACAAGCCTTGCTTATCTTAGAGTTCTTCTCTAATGAACTATGGCAAGCAACCCATGCAAAGATTTCCTATGGGAAAAGCAGCTGTGCAGCCATCAGTCTGAGGATCATTTTCTCTAATGTGTACTCCACCAGCCCTGAACCTGATCTGTTTACCATGGGGAAAAAATAATGCATCCTTGTGGTGTCATAGATTCCAGGGATCAAATAGCAGTTTGAGAATAAATAATCTGGACTGAGCACAATGGCATGGACAAGTGTGGGTCCCCATCCTCCAGTGAGATAGTCTCAGTCCAAATCGCTGCAAGGAAGCAAGCAGAGGAATTTACAGTTTTCATTAGAAGAAAAATAAAGTTACAATCAGGATTTATTTATTTATTTATTAAAAGGTATGTGAACCACACTCTTTATCAATTGATTCCCAAGGCAGCTCACAACCAGAAGTGTCTGCCCCTTCAATGTTCCCAAAGATTGACAGCCGAGGGCTGGTAACTCTAGATAGCAGTAAACTGTGATGGACAGAAGACTGCCCTTCCCCTGAAAGGTAAAACAGCCCTTCAGCTGTTTCATCCTTGAATTTATCAGAATGCTGCCCCAGAATCCAAAAACCTTTCAAAGGGGGGAATAGAATGCTGGAGGGAAATGCAGCAGCCATTCAGTTCAGTGCTGCCTCAGCGAGAGAGCAGGCAGTTTCATGTATAGCTCTGCCTGCTATTGTGACAGTGGTTTAACTCTCTCCCTTAGAGAGGACAGAGTATCTAGTGAGAGGTCTGTCTTAGACATGGGCATGAACGGCAAAAAAAATACGAACAAGATGTTCGTTGTTTGTTGCCATCCATGAACAACGAACAATGAACATTGACGAACATGACCCGTTTAACAAATATGTTGATTGTTCGTTGTTTGTGGGGGCCAGAACGGCCCCCTTGGCACTTAGAGAGCCCATATTCACAGAGAGTGTTCAGCAGGCTCTCCTACAGCCAATCTTTGGTCAAGATTGCAATTGGGATCTTGGAGTTATACATGCTCAAATCCAACGCCCCCAGGAAACTCCCATTCAATACAATTGGAGCCAGTTGACTTTGGCCCCATTTACAAGTGGAGGACTCCCATGGTGTGCCACCTCCCATTCTTGGGTGTGGGGGTCTGGCCACTCACTGGCGGCACCCCCCATGTGCCCGCTTGCCAGGCCTCAGAGTACTTTCCGGTGCAGACCAGAAGGTGAGTGATGTCGGTGGCCGCCGGGCCTCATGGGCTTGGAGAGGTCATGGTAGGCCCTCCCTTCCTCCCCCCTGGTCTCTGCTCCCATGTAACCAATTCTAACCAATTTGGAGCTCCACACTTGGAAGGAAGACATACCCATCAAGCTAAGTTGGGCTTAGATTGGGGTTTTGAGGGCAACATAAGGAGTGCAGACAGAGTTCAGGCAGTCCCTGCCTCCATTGCCAAGAGAATTGATTGAAGGTGCCTGACTGTCTGGCTTCATGAACAGCGGACGAACGCATGGGCCAGGCTTGCGACGACCACTTGTTTGTCTAAAATGGGGCCTCATGAACACCTTGTTCGTGAACAACAGATTGGGCTCTTCGTGGCTTTTTTTTCGTTCGTAATGCTGTTCGTGCCCATCTTTAGTCTGTCTCTGGTGATGAGCAGACATGGTGCCATTTATTCTAGTAAGGGTAGGCTGGTGTGTGTGGAATCCTGTGTGTGAGAGGATCCAGCCCAGTGGTTAGGCAGTGAAAGCCTGTTTGTTACCACAAGCATTTACAGGAATTTAAATCACAACCTGAAGCCATAACTAGTTTAAGTTTAATTGCCTCTTCTGGACAAAGGAGGAGGGAATGCTTGCCTGCCCACCCTCCCCTTTCTAGAGCCCATTGTATTTTTTTCCCACAAAAGACTTTATTGCTAGTTCATTATAATAATTTCAAAACCAGGATTCGGGGGTGGGTGAAATTTTTAATACATTTTTAAATTGTTAATTGTCTTGGTGACTGTGCTTGGAGTATAAATTTTGCAAATCAATAAATATAATAATGAATATGAAGAAAAAAATAACTGTAACTGAAGCAAGTAAGTAAGTAAAGGTACTGATGAGGGCACATAATCCAAACAAGCATTGTACCCAGCCACAGAGCCGTGGCAGCCATAACATTTTGAGTATCTGCAAAAAACATTTCCCTTATTGTGCTCTGGGTATAATATTGCCATTTGAAAGAAAACCATTTTGGTCTATGTAAACAGTAATCATTCAAATAACTAGAAATCACTGACTGGACCCTTTGATGTGGTAGGCAATTTGCACATATTGCAGGAAAGGCAAAGCCAACTTACAAAAGATTTGGAGAAAATGCTTCCAAAAATATATAGAAGCCTTTTGAAGGCAAATTCAGGCAAAGGCTGATATTCCTGTAACCTTGGGTGATAAATACATTTATCATTCACACTCACTTCATTTAGCATTCTTCAGAGAATGTGACATTTGGAAATTTAATGACAGTAGCTCACCTTGAAAACAGAAAGAGAATGTGAAGCAGATGTTCTTGTTTAGTAAGGCTGTTGTAAAATGAACAAACCACTAAACATGTTCCTGCCTTTAAATATGTTGCTTAATTAATGAAAAATCTGGAGTGAAAGAAAAAAATAAGTTGTGAAGCATAATGTTTGATGCCGAAAATTTTGGCATTAGTATTCACTGCGTATCCCAAAGATGCTATATAAAATTCAGATTCATTGTAGATGGTCTTTGCACCAATGAGATCAGGTTGACACTTTGTGCAGCACATGAGATTGCAGCAGGTACATTGGTGTTATTTCTCACCTCTCTCGCTATGTTTCTGAATTTTTCATTTCCAAGTTTCAAATGGCATCATCTTATTCCTAAAGTGAAACCAATATGTTACAAATTCTCTATTGTTCCATTTTTTATTTCTGAATTTTGTATACAGATCTCTTTCAGTTCATCAAGTTCATATGCAAATGGTCCCCCATGTTACCAGTGTGCATGAACACATTGGTAAAACACTACAACAGATCGATTTTGATGTAGTTGTACATAAGTTCAGAAAAAATGTGAAAGTACAAAATGAATTTAAAAACCAAGGCAGTGGAATATTTGCTAACAATACAACAATGCGGCCCTCTCGGCTGGCAGACCAGGCTGCAGGGACTGGGGGCCAGGGGCCGGGTTTGCTGCCCCAGAAGGGGAAAAGGCAATCTGCCTCTTCCTGGGCATCTGAGTATTGCCGTGGGGGGGGGGGGGAGGCGGAGCCAAGGGCTTATAGACTAGCTCTGCTTCTCCAGCCCGCAGTCATTGCATTTTGCTTGGCCCACCCACCTCTCCCTAAGGCAGTGCAGGACTAGCCAGTTGCTGTTTAACAGGGCCAGGTAGGATTTTTTTCTTCTCTTATTGGCACTCTGGGGAGTTGTTTTTTGTCTACCTTGCACTGCGGGAGGTATTAAGTAATCGGTACGGTGGTACTGTAAATAGTTTGGCCGCTGGCAGGATAGGATTAGAAAGAGTGGGCTGGTGACCCCCTTGGCACATTCCCATTAGTTGGGAATTGAGGTCTGTCAGGAGCGGCTGGTAGGCTTTATGGCTTCCAGTTGCAAGGGCAGACTGCCTAGTGGAACCCCTGGACAAGATCACCTCCAGGCTCCATGGCTGTTGGGGGTTGGAGCTTTAAGGGGGAACCATTTGCCTGGCCGCTCGGTCCCAGCTATCCTTTGGATGGAATACCCCCTGGACAATGAGGACTCACCTAGACAGGTCAAGATGGAAGTCTAGGGAGACCCCAGGGCTTGACCAGTACCGCTAGCTAGATCCCTTGCCGTAATTACAGGTTATGTTATAATTAATAAAGTGGTCCTAATTTATACCCAAAACTTGTGTCTGCCTTTTATTTCAACTGGGGGGGGGGGTGCAATCATTGTAACTTTTTTATTAAGATTCTTTTTCCGTGGTGTCTATGGTGCCCATCACTGAATCATCATGGGAGGGGAATCCTGGTGGCTGAAGAAACATGAAATAACAAAACTCATTGCTGCTGTTTGGGATTTGTTATAGAGTACTCCTATAGGAGTCAGATTGGTGGCATTAAATAGTGGTTGTGCTTGCCCTAATGTGGATTCTATTTACCTTTTCAAAAATATCTTCCTTATACAATTATTCTTTAAGTTTCATATAGAAAATGGTCTGGGTTGTATGAAGTCCTGTCAAAATTCTCCTTTGAATGAACAGATTTGGCTTTACACATGCAAGCACATGTTTTAATTCAACATATATTGCATGAATTTTATTTTCCTTTCATGTTTACAGGCAGGAAAGAATAAGAGTGATATGTTTGTCCTTGAAAATAAATAGCTATCTACAGTGTATAACAAAATGTGTAAGAAGCTTGATTGTATTTATTATCAATTTTGAGTGCAGAAGAAAACTGTTTGATAATAAAAAAATGACATTTTCTATACCATTTTGTAGGTTTGAACAAGATACAACAGTTGCCAATTAAAGAAAACAACTTGACTAGCTGATTACACTTCCATTCTTGCCATTCTGCATTCTGAAAGGTCAATCCTTAATGTATTGTCGAAGGCTTTCACGGCCGGAGAACGATGGTTGTTGGGGGTTTTCCGGGCTGTATTGCCGTGGTCTTGGCATTGTAGTTCCTGACGTTTCGCCAGCAGCTGTGGCTGGCATCTTCAGAGGTGTAGCACCAAAAGACAGAGATCTCACAGTGTCTTTTCCACTTTTCCAAAGTGAAGTAATGGCTAGAGTGTTGGACTAAGATCCAAGAGATCCAGATTTGAAACCCCACTCTGCTGTGGACATTTGCTGGGCAATCATGCACCAAGCACTCTCCCTCTCAACTTAACCTACCTAACAGGGTGGTCATCATGAGAACAAAATGAAGGAGTGAATGATATGGTAAGCTGCTTTAGGTCTTCCTTAGAGAGTAAAGCGGTGTATAAATAAATAAGCCTAGTGCTATTCTTATCCCACCCGAACTACAAGAAGCATCTACAATCTTCCTTCAAAAATGTGTATGCACTGAAAACTAACAAGCTATTTAAATAGAAGACCAATGAGAGAATTCGAAGAGAAATGGGAAAATTATTTTGTTTACAAAGGATAAAAAGCATAAACTGTCTTAGTTTTAGAAACCACAATAGGATGGTATACTGATATATTGTTATAGATTGGATAGGTTCTGATAAGATGAAATCAGTTAAATGTCAGTGATGAGCTAGAATGCATAATATGGAAACTTTGGCAAAATAGTTAAGTTAAATAGAAATGATATGTATAGAAGCATTAGACCATACTAAGATATAGCAGTTAGAATGTACAGGGAGACCACTTTTTTTGACCTTTAGTTGATCTAAAATTGAATTTTGTGTAGGAAAAAGATCGTATTTAGTTGGAGAAGACACATAGGAGTTGGAATAAGAGATATAATATTGATGAACTAAGATTTAGGTATGTTTTGTGTACTCTGTATTTTATTATAACAACTCTTGTAGTGCAAAATCTTAATGTTCCTCTGACCCTGTTATTCCCCCTTCTTCTTTTGTACCCCTCTTTGTTCTGAAAATAAAACAAAACAACAACAACAATAATAATAATAAACCAAAAAAAATGTGTATGCACTGCAATGTCTCAATCTTGTTTAGGATCATGGAACTGTATCTAATGTGTGGTTCTGCTCTCAGGGAAAGGGAAAGGAGGAACTCCACCCTAATATCACGACGCAGGGAGAAGGATTGGGGGGGGGGGTAGTTCTGTTAACTGTGCCCTTGCCTGAACTTATTCCCTGCATGCATTGTGTACAGATCACTCTACATTCCTGCTAAACATGATGCCACCCTCATGGCATTGCATTTGCCACCCCAGATGGAAAGAAGAGACAGGCACAAGTATTGGGAACTAATGGACCATGTTTATTTGGCAACAACACATCATTGAACATACCTATGCGGCAAGGACCTAACTACAGGTCAGGCCCTGGGGTCACCCTGGCCCTCTGCCCTGACCTGTCTGGGTGAGACCCATTGCCTTGGGCATGAGCCATCCAAGCAGATGGCTAGGACCTGGCTTTTCCAGGCAAATGGTTCCCCCTCCAAGCCTATAGCACCTCACCATATAGCAGGAGGGCCTTACTTGTACAGGGGGAGCCATGTGGCAGCCTGCCCTCTCAGCTGGCAGCCATCAAGCAGTATCAGTGATCCTGACAGACCCCAATTCCCCCACAAAAGTGGATGTGCCAAGGGTGCTTACCAGCCCTCTCATTTCTCCCCATCCTAATCCTGTCAGGTGACATACACATTCAACTCCACCCTAAGTCAGTTACCACAACCCATGCAAGGAGTGCAAGGTAGGTGAAAAACTTCCCTCTCCTATGCCAAAATGGAGAAGGAAGAAAAAAATTCCTACCTGGCACTGGAAACAGCAGCCAGCTAATCCTGCACTACTACAGCACGGTAGGCCGAGCTCAAAGGCAACTGCCGGGGAGCAGAGGCAGGGCTGCCTCATAAGGCAATTGGCCCCAACCCTTCTTGAGAGCCAGTATAGTGTAGTGGTTAAGAGCACAGGACTCTAATCAGGAGAACCAGGTTTGATTCCCCACTTGATTCCAGATTTGATTCCCCACTCCTCCACTTGAAGCCAGCTGGGTCAGTCACAGCTTCTAGGAGCTCTCTCAGCACCACACACCTCACAAGAAGTTTTGTTGTGGGGATAATAATGGCATACTTTGTAAACCGCTCTGAATAGGCGTTAAGTTGTCCTGAAGTATATAAATGTTGTTGTTGTTAATCCCCATATGTAGAGCAGTCTGTTAGTTCCTTCCTGTGGGGCGGCAAAAGACAGCCTCTGGCCTTAAGCAGCTGAAATGTTACGTATATATTGTGGGTCTACCCTGCTGCCCTGATTGATTTACCAAACATGCCTGCTGTGCCCTGATCTCTACCTTTTAGTGTTGCCTTGCAAAACGCCTCCCTCTGCCTTCTCTGCCTATAAAAAAACTTCTGCATATTTGTCTGAAATTTAGCCAGGAGTATCCATTAAGGGAGAAATATAATTTCAATGACATTTTCTCCCAGGAAGAAAAGGTGTTACAGGTGGACACATGTGTAGTTGCACTTCCGTAAAAACTACAAGACCTGAACAAAGACATCCTACCTTGTAGAAGACTTATATCCCACTTCAGTAAGAGTAAATGCAGAGTACAGCACAACAATTGGGATTAACGTCTTAGTTCTATTGCCTATAATGGGACTAACATCCCAGTTGTATGTATTTGTGCTATAATATATGTTTGTACTGCATTATCACGCTAAAGTTGGACTGGCTCAGATACATTAATTGGCATCCTAAACTCTTATTGCCAGTGTAGCAAGTCTCATGATCAAACTGTAGGATCAAGTATTTCATGCTAGCCAGATAATACACCGTGCTGTCTGCCTTGTGAACTCTTTCAGAGAAATCCTAAGCAGAGTTACTCCAGTCTAAGCCCATTGATTTTAACGGGCTTAGGTTGGAGTAACTCTATTTAGGATTTCACTGTTTATTAGTAACTTGTAGTATCCCTCTAATTATGGACCATATATATGCCAATGACCCTCTCTCTAGTTTATATAGTGCCTTGGGTGAAGCATAAATCCCATTAAACTCACAGATAAAGAAACAGGAGGAAGGTAACACTAAAAGACTTTTAGTGCATTTTGTATGATACGTTGTATTTTTGAAGACAATTGTATTCAGAATTTTTAAAAATTAGACTAGTTTTGAACATAAAACATGTCACTACAGTGGGCACAAATCGATGTGCTTAGATAGCTACGTGATATACATGCTGAAATCAATGCATGGCATGCTCAAGTCAAGGAACTCTCTTAGTATTATTTGTGCCAGTAGCAGGATGGAAGGAAATTGCCGTGGGAGGAACAAAAGTAGACACATTGCAAAACAGCACCATATGTGTTTACTTAAACAACCTTTTTATAGTCAGGGAAAATGCTAGGCTTGCTGCTAAAAGAAGCACCGTAATGTGATTTGATTTACTGTTGGCTGTAAATACTGGCCAGTGATTACTGTGAGACACGTTTTCCTATATGGTGCAAAATGCTTGGCCACCATTCTCAGTGTACAGAATTAAGAATATATAACTATGTGAGTTTATGAAACCTTTATTTATGCTTCGCATGTCTTTGGCACTGAAGGCCAGGCATGGGTGCAGCCCACTTGACCACCCTGAAACCAAGTAAGCCTGCAAAGTTTATGGAAATCAGTAGATTTTTTAAAAAAGATATCGAGTTGGATCCAACCAGCTTTTCCCTGGTGAAAAAAGGAAGGGGGGGTGTCTTTTTTTTTACCAGCAAACAAATATATTTGTTAGCAAACAAATATAACATACTACTCAGGTTCCAAGCTTTACTATGCATTATACAAATATTTAGAAAGAAAAATGGTTCAGCTCTATCTTAGGAAAAAAACAGATTAGCAAAGAGCCAGGGAGCATGAAAAATATCAGTTTAATACACCATTTGATATACCAGTTTTGTCACAAAGTGAATAGGTTTTATTCTTAGCCAGTGACTCAGCATTTCTCATAAAACCCACTCCGCTAGATTTCTGTCAGAAAACCAGCCTAAGCAAGGCCTGTTGTCTTGATAACTTTTCTCATTCCTGTTAGTGCCTGCGTTATCATGGCAAAAGATGTAAGAAATATTGAGGCTCTTGGTGTCTGACTAGAAGCCAAGGAACAAATTGCTCTCCCACTTCAGTAGATATCCTCAGGCAGGCTATTAAAAAAACATTTATTTATGTGGAGCTAGGGCTAATTTGTTTCATTTTAGCAGTTCTGAACTTGAGTTGATGAAAACCACTATATATAAACCAAATTGGGAGGGGGGGGGAGGGAGTTACCTAATATTTATAGTAATAGTTCAATATGATTTTCTATCAAGGAAGGACTTTGGAATGGTAGTGATGTGAAAAAGCAAATGGCTGTGTTCCATCACTATTGCCACCCCATTCAGAAAAGAGACGGACACCAGGTTGGATCTAAGGGCCACTTTATTAACTTAATACAGACAACACAAGCCAAACAGCGGCAAGGACCTAAAGCGGTACAGGTCAAGCCACGGTGTCCCATCCTGGACCACCGCCTTGACCTGTCTGGGCGAGCCCCCGAAGCCCCAGGTGGGACCCATCCAATGGATGGGGCGGACCCAGCCGGCCAGGCAACTTTGGTCACCCCCCTTTAAGCTCCTGACACCTCAGCCGTATAGCAGTGAGGGAAAGGACTCTCAGGCAGGGTTTCCCGAAGGCAGCCTGCCTGTGGGCCTGGCAGCCGTCACAGCAGTACCAGCCCTTTAGGCAGGCCCCTCTTCCCACATAGGGAAGCGCCAAGGGAGCTCACCGTCCTGCACCCTACTCCTACAAACCAGCCAACGCCCGGGCCAAGCCTCTGCTTAGGGCCTGGCGCCCCACTGGTGGCCTAAGGCCAACTGAAGTCCTTGCCGCAGATCCTCTATAAAAATCATGTTACCTGTCTGAGACAAGTGCACCCCATCACCCCTGTAGAGGTCGGGGAATTCGGCCCTGATCCGAGGGTGAGGCAAATAAACGCCTAACCCGTCCCCCAAACCCTTTTGGATGGCCCTATTGGCCTTCATCCTCGCCCGCTCAATGGCCTGGCGATCTTCAGCCTCCCTCCAAACCCGCTGAGGGATCATAGCTGACCACATGATCAGCACCCCCGGCCAACGCGCCGCAATAAGGCGCATATCAAATAGCGCCTGAGAAGATAATGCCTTACCCTGCATCAGTCCCAAATCGTTTCCCCCTAGATGTATAACCAGGATGTTGGGTGGCGTGTCACACCCAACTCCAAACAACAATGGCAACAGGCCCGGCCACCGAAGGCCCCGACGGCCCCGCCATTCCACCGTAGCCCGGTCGCTAAGCCCCAGCTGAGACCCAACCGGCGTCCTGCGTGCTTGATGGGCAGCCCAGAATACAAAACTGTGCCCACATATCAAGATGTGCTGACGTCCAACCCGCGACGCAGGACCTAAGAAAAACAACAATTAGTAACGTTTAAACATGCTTTAAAGGACGCACATAGGAGCGGTAAGCCGCGGACCGCCACCTACCAACCTTTTGGATAACCTGACCCGAATACCCCATGGCAGCGGCCGTCGAAGCCGCTCCAATTCGAAAGGAATGAGTCCCAAAACTCACGCCTTGCAGACCCAGCGCCGCCAGAGCTCGCTTAGTCACCGCCCAGAACTGGTAGCGAGTTAAGGGGAAGCCATCCTGGTGCCGGAAAAGGCATCCTTGCCCCCGACCCCGCACTTGCCAATACCTTCTCAATGCACGGACAGGGCACAGCTCCACATCAGAGCAAGAGCCCAGCCGAACACAAGTCCCCTTACGCATCTGGTCCGTCTTGGACCAGCGGATTGTCAGAGAAACCGTATCCCCTTCAAAAACTAGGTCACTGGCCATAAGAGCACGGCCCGAGGCATCCTTGCCGGACGAGACCACCAGCTCACCAACCCGGAGGGCCCCAAAAAAGGCCGTCAATGCGGCCGCATGAAAGAGCCTCGCCTCGTATCCTGACGCACAAACCGTTTTCCATACCGCACCAAGGCCCTTAAGTACGGATGGGGAAATGGGTTGTCGCGGATCCCTGTGGACCGCGCATTCCCTGGACCAACCCTCGAGCACTTTCCTCACCCGGAAATCCCCAGTGGCCTCAGGAAATCCCCGAGCTTTGCTAACAAAGGCGAGGGCGGCCAGTTGCCCCTTAATGGACTTCACTGCCAGCCCCCGCTCCTTCTGGTGTACACAGAACTGAAGGATGTGCTCTACCGGAATGGGCCAGGCGCTCCCAATGCCAGCTTCCCGTCTGAACCCTTCTAACTGGCCTACCGCTCTCCAATATGCCCTCCTTGTACTGGGTGCGATGGCTAGCTGGATGGCGCGGCACGCCTCGACCTCCCAAGCAGCCAAAGCTCTGGAGGCATCACTGCCGGACGAGGATCCGCCTCTGGGGCAAGCTGCCAGAAACACTCCATCTGTTGGCGAGACAAAGCGTCCGCCACACCGTTGCATACGCCTGGAACGTGCCTAGCCTTGAACAATATATTGTGCTGCAGGCACAATAATGTAAACGCCCTTACCAATCGCATAACCCGTGTGGACTTAGAGGTCAAGGAGTTGACGACATGCACCACAGCCAAATTGTCACACCAAAAGTGGACAGTGTGGTTCGCCAGCTCCACACCCCATAATTGAACTGCCACCAGAATGGGAAAAAACTCTAAAAAAGTTAAGTCCTTAACCACGTCTGATGCCAGCCAATCAGCAGGCCACTGCTCAGCGCACCAGTGCCTCCGGAAATAAACTCCGAAGCCAGTGGAGCCAGAGGCGTCAGACGTAACCTGCAACTCTGCCTCAAGTAGCAAGTCATCCCGCCAAAAGGTAATGCCGTTAAAATCCCTCAAAAATTCCATCCACACCTCTAAGTCGGCGCGCATACTGCCTGAAACTCGCAACCTGTGATGGGGTGCACGCAGGTGAGCCATAGCGTCGCAAAAGCGACGCAAAAATGGCCTCCCAGGGGCTACAGCTTTGCACGCAAAATTAAGGTGCCCCACAAGCTGTTGCAGCTCAACCAAGGAAGCCTTGCGCTTACCCCTAAAATCCTGCAGACGGGCCCTGAGCTCCTCGACTTTATCAAAAGGCAATCGCAAGGATTGCTGAACCATGTCCAACTCAATACCCAAGAAAGTGAGTACCGTAGATGGACCCTCCGTCTTCTCGTGAGCCAATGGAACCCCCAGCTCACCTGCCAGCTCCATAAAGGTGGCCAAGAGCCTGGCACATTGAGATGACTGTGCCCGCCCAACGAATAAAAAATTATCTAAATAGTGGGCGGAGTCACAGCAAGCGGCACGCCTCCTGAATTCCCACTCCAGGAATGAGCTGAATCGCTCAAAGGCTGCACAAGAAACGGAGCAGCCCATTGGTAGGGCCCGGTCCATGTAAAACTTGCCCTCAAAGGCAAACCCCAAAAGCTCAAAATCTAGCGGGTGAACTGGGAGAAGGCGAAATGCAGACTTAATATCTCATTTCGCCAGCTCCACGCCCACCCCGCATCTGCGCACTACTTGCACAGCCTGGTCGAAAGAGGTGTACCGTACCGAGCACAAATGGCCAGGGATGGCATCGTTAACAGACCCCCCTTTAGGATAGGAAAGGTGGTGAATGAGGCGATACTCGCCCGCCACCTTCTTTGGTACCACCCCCAAAGGAGACACCCGAAAATTAGGGGTTGGAGGGGTCGCAAATGGCCCCAAAACTCTGCCCTCAGCACATTCTTTTTGTATCTTAAGCCTAACTATATCCTCCCTGCCCTGAACAGAACGCAAATTCTCGGCCATAAACGGGGCCCTGGAACCCTGAACAGGGATTCTAAAACCATCCCTAAAACCTTCAAACAAGTAAACCGCATCCTCCTTAAGAGGATAAGAACGCAACAAGCGCTCAAGGACCCTCAGCCTTACCGGGCTGGGGCCCTTTTCCAGGAGGCTGCTGGCCACCGGAACCGCCACCCCCCTGCTTTCTGCCACCCCACCCTTGCCGGGCTTTCCCACAGGCATTGTAGGGATGCTGGCCCGCACACGATGGGCATTCATGCCGGAATCGGCAAGGCTTTCTAGGGCAGGTTCCCTTATAAGCATACTCCCAGCAGAGCAGCCGGGGTTGAACCTGCTGCCCCGCTCCACCGCGGGTATTGGTCGCCTGGGCATTACGAGAAACCACATGGCCGCTGTCCGAACGATCCCCTAAGTTGGGCTTAGCCGGGGACATCACCGACAACCACAGCTGCTGGTGAATGCGGTCCCACGGTAAGCTGGGGTTCATAGCCGCCCGCATACGGAACTCCTCATCGTACTGCATCCATGCAGCACCTGTGAAGCCCGTATAACCTTTCAATATAATGTCGAGGTATTGAAACAGAGACGCAGCCCGACTGGGCTGCGCCCTGGCAATCACCCCGGCATAAATCAAGAAGCCAGGCAGCCAATTGTTCCAAGTCCTATCGACTCGCCTCCTTTTTAAACGCTCCTTGTCCCTATCATCCATCTCATCTTTGTCCTTCTTCTCCAACTCACGGTAGAGAAGGGAAAAGACGTCAACATACTCCCCGCGAAGGATTTTATCCCTCGTGGCCTGCGCCAAGTGGTCACCCAACGGCAGAGCCGTGTCACCAAACGGCAGAGCATGGAAAGGGACCTGGCCATAGTTCAATGCCTGATAGGGATAATAGCCCCAAGAGCCGGCTGACAAGCCCGGCCAGCCAAAGGGGGGACACCCCCAAGCCTGAAAGGGAACCGCATGCTGCTGCTGAGCGCCAACTGGAATGCCCTGGTTAAAGACGGGCTGCACCGCACCTGCAAGAGCAGCCGCCGTGTTGGAGGGGGCATCCTGCACACCACTCACCGACCCACTGGCTGAGCCCTGCGCCCACGGGCCCCAAGGCCACGGACAAGTGTAATGTGGTGCATTGTCCTTACCAGCCGGCTCCACTGGGTCCACAGCTACTGCAACAGGCGGTAACTCCTCAGGCAAGTCAACCACTTCAGCCGCCGGTTCCTGGGCATCTGCCACCATCACTGCACGACCGCTGCTGGTTCCAGCCGCCGAAGATCCAGAAGCACCTTCCAATACAGCTAAACGACGCAAAATGTCACGATTAGTTGCGTCCCTAGTTGCGCGCCGCACAGGCCGTATTGCTCGCACCACCTGTTGTGCAGAGCCCGTATCCCCTTTTGCCCGTTCAAGAGCCTCCAGGCGCTTTAAGATATGCTGCTGGTCCCCCAAGGAGTCATCCTCATCAGAGGACGAAATAGCCGGAGGAGGGGCCCGCTTAGGCGGCGCCCTCCGAGCAGGCTGCTTCCCCTTGGAAGCTCCCGTACCTTTCTTGGGAGCCATACCGTGTCTCACCCAAGCAGAATAGCTCACCTCTGGCCTCGCCTACCTAGGCCGTAGTCCGAGCCCGGCTCGCAAACCAAACAAGGCTAACCCTGTTTAGCTTCCAAGATCCGATGATGTGGGCAAGTCACCAAAGGCAACTGGGGATTATTTATTTCTCTCTCTCTTTTTTTTTTTTTTATAAAAACCAGGTCGCACTAAGCACTAGGCAACACAGCCTTGCCTGCACTTTATTCTAAAAGGGGAGAAGGGCCCCCGCAAAAAAGAGCCCAGACCCCTTCGAGCCCCACACGGCAGGCCCAGCCAACGTTCGGCACAGCCCCTTCCCACTAGGGCACAGTGCCCTCTGTCCACCAGAAGTGGCAAAAAGGGGGCCGACTCCAAGAGGCCAGCACAAAATGGCCGCCGGCCCCTGAAACAAAATGGCGGCCGGACCTAGAGGGCTACGTGATAACGACGCCACTAGGCTCCTTGCAAGAAAAAAGGGGGGGAGGGGGGCCCGGGCCAGCTTCCAACCCACGCCCCAACACCCCCTCGGTTAGCCTGCCTCCCCGTGCCCTAATCAGTCAGGGAAAAGGCGCCCAGCCGCGCCACGCCGCCGCCAGCCGGCTCGCCCACGGGCCGCTGCACCCGGCCCACCAAACCCAGCAAGTCCCCGCCGGCCTGATGCCGCCGACGGAGAATTCGGAGGCCGCGCAGCCGCGCCGCGCCTTGACCGCCCGTCGCACTCCTGGGCCTCGGGACGACGACGCCTCCCGACGCTGCCCCAAAGCTCTTCCGCTGCGCCTCGACCCAGCCCAGAGCCAGGCAAGAACGCCTGTACTCTAGGCCCTCAGTCGCTCGCTGGAAACGTCTGTCTCCTCCGAGCGACTGAGCAGCACTGAGCTGGGAGGGCAAAGCTACGTCGCAACGCTCGCTCCGCCCTCCCAGCCACTCCTTATAAGGAGCAGAGGGGTGGTGCCGTCCATCCCTCAGGAGTGGCGATGGACGGCCCCTGGCTGAGCATCAAAGCTGCTTGCCAGGAAGGGGCCGAATTCCTTTCCATTTTTTAAAAATCTCCTTCATCTTTGGTCATGTAACATATCAACTGTATTGTCTAATGTGAACCAAAGTCTAGCTGTAGGAAGAAATACTTGGGGGAATCTTAAAGCATCTGAATATCAAAACGTGACAAATTTGGCCCTACGAGCCAGCTTCAGCCTCAATGCAGCAAATGATAAATACCTAGTTTTAGTACTGTTATTCTAGTACCTCTTTCCACTAAGAAGTCGCCTCAGACTAAAATATAGAATACCCATCAGAACAATAAATTAAATATAGCACTCCTTAAAATGAAATACAATGATCCAAAAGAAGAGAGATACAATGCATTGTATTTGAAGATGTGATGTTATAATACTGCCAACTTTTATGATGTCAGATTAAGTGCTTTTGATTTTCCAAAACTCTAAATTGAATGTACTTGTTCTGTAAGTATTCACTGAACACCAAGTACAGGAGAGTTCTTTTTGTGTGTATTACTTGCAAATAGACACGGGCACGAACCACATTATGAACGCAAAAAAACCCAAAACAGCCTAATCTGCTGTTCACGATCCAGCAGTTCGTGAAGGTCCATGGCCAACGAACCATCATTCGTAAGAGGCCTGGTTTGTTGGGTTCTTCCGCGGTTCATGAAGCAAGACAGTCAGGCACCATCAATTAGTTCCCTTGGAAACGGAGATGGAAGGATGCCTGAACTCTGTCTGCACTCCTTCTGTCACCCTGGAAACCTGAATCGAAGCCCAGCTTACCTTGATGGGCAGGTCTTCCTTCCAGCCATGGAGCTGCAAATTGGTTAAAATTGGTTACATGGGACCAGAGACCAGGGGGGAGGGAGGGGGGAGGATGGTGTTCTGTAGCCATGGGCACTCCAATCTCATCCCTGCAAACCCTGATAGGCAGCTCTGACGGCCAACCACAGACCTCCTGTGTTGTTCAATGGGACCTCAGTTTATAAAAAGCACTGGGCTCTTGCTTGCTACTTGCTAGCCTTTGGGGAGAGAGACAGGCAGAGTATAACTGAGCTTGGATTTTGGGGATAGGGATCTATCTCCTCTGGTTCCAGGGCTGCTGCCAGGCCCAGGGGCCAAGCTCAGTGGGCACCTCAGCTGAGGGCTCACACAGTATTATTAGTGCCTAATCTGTTCAGGTCTGTGGGAGTGGTGGTCTAGGGCTCTATTCCCTCCCTCCCTCTGGTTCCAGGGCTGCTGATAGGCCCTGAGGCCAAGCTCAGTGGGCACCATGGCTGAGGGCTCGCAGCGTCATCTCCTTTTCTGTCCTCCTTAATTCTAGTTTTGTGGCACAATGAGTCTTCCTGTTGTGTTGGCCGCCAAGGGTGTTCGTGGGGTGAAGTGCAATGGCAGTCCTCCTGGTTTACTTGTGGAAAGCAGTAGTGGGTGTGGCTTGGGGGCAGCAGAGAGTCCTCCTGCTCCCCCAAATTCACCTGTGGGGGAGGCCAAATAGGTCTTTCCACGGGTGGGAGATGATCTCTCTCAACATTTTGAGGAGGGGGTGGGTGATAGATCCCTGGAGGAATAATTTGTGTTTTATGAAAGATCCCTCCCATCCCCATCCCAAACTCTCGGTGGTGTCCTCACCTGCAGTCCACCCCTTACCCCGTCACCCATGGCCAGCTCCGCAGCGCAGCCTGTAACTGTTTGTCCTCCTTTCCCTGGGACAGTTAGCGGTCCACATTTCAATGCCTCCATATGGAGGCACTTTTGGGCCCTTCCTAATGACCCCAGTGTGGTGTGGTGCCATGCCTGTGATGTCCTGGTACACAGGTGCAAAAACCTGAAGCATCTGTCTTAGACGGTCCTGATTCGGCACCTGAAGACGCACCACCCAAGCCTGTCTCCATCCTCACCCAGTGAAACATCTGTTAGGGGGAGAAAGGGGGTGACCAGCTCTTTTGAGTGGGGCTCAGTGGGAGGGTCACTTTGACCTGAGGGTGACACTGGTGGGAGCAGAGAGATCCAGCAGGCTGCACTTGCGGAGGTTGTTACCTTGAGGTCTGGGACAGCACCACTTAGAACGGCGAAGTTGAGGGCTCAGGAGGCCAGCCTTCACGTCTTGGCAGAGATGATTGCCCTACATGGCTTGCCCATATCCATCATGGAGTGTGTGGGGTTCTACTAAAACATTTTGACCCTTGGTTCTCCATGCCATTGCTGTGCACCCTTGCCCATTGAGTCCTGCGGGTATCTCGAATGAGGGCTGGTATATTTGGGTTAGGTTTAGCCAGGCCCACTCCCACTGCTAACAGGTATGAGACCTTGATAGGCCTTTCTGGCACAGCTAGTTCATCATGACACCTCCTTTCTGTGAAGGCAGGAAAGTTGATAATGCTGGCAGTGGCCTCCTTTGGGCACTTACACAACAGCTCGGGAGCTGTTGTACATATAGTTGAGCCACACAGTGCCCCTATCCATTGTAAATGCTGTGCCCTCTGAGCAGGGGGGAATGGGTCCCTTGACTCATGTCCTTCCTGCAAAGTCAGGAAGGTGGCCAATGTCAGCTGCTGCTGCTGCCCCATTTCTGTCTCTCCCTCTCTGGTACCACTCTGACCCATCCAAGCAATGTCTCCTGTCCTGCCCATCCCCTTCTTTCTGCAAAGGCAGGATGACGGGTCATGTCAACTGCCGCTTCATGAGGGACTATCCTGTTACTGCTCCCTCCTTGGTCATGAGGGACAGCTCGGCTGCAGTTGCGCAGCTGATTGTATCATATAGAGATACAGTTGGTTGCACAGCATGGTAGCTCCCCTCTCAACAGGCGGCTCCCCCCTTTCAGCCAGGGGGAATGTGTCCCACAACTCCCATCCTTTCTGCAAAGGCTGGAAGGTGGGTGATGCTGGCTGCCACCAGAGAAATCCTCAGTGGGACCCTTGGGTGAGGCCCCGCGGTTGCTGGGAGATCTTGCCACTTCCCCTCCAAATGACATGTCCTCTCCCTCCCATCCTTTCTGCCAAGGCAGGAAGGTGGGTGATATTGGCTGCCACTGGAGGATTCCTCAGGGGGACCCTTGGGTGAGGCCCCACGGTTGCTGGGGGACCTTGCCACTTCCCCTCCAAATCACATGTCCTGTCCCTCCCATCCTTTCCGCTAAGGCAGGAAGGTGGGTGATGTTGGCTGCTGCCAGAGAAATCCTCAGTGTGTCATGGCATCTGAGTCCTCAGAGGATGAAGACCTCAGGGAGGATGACAGGAGTGGGAATATTCCAAGCCCCTCCAGAGTCAGCCGCTTGGAAGACCAGCAGGGAATGGAACAGCAGGAACCCTTGCCAGAGCAGGCTGAGGAACCCAGGGCAGACTCAGGGACAGAGGCTGTTCCCTTACCTGCACCAGCTCCTGAGACCAGGGCAGAATCTCCACCCAGCTCCCCTGAGCCTGATAGGCAGCACAGAGGGAGGCAGCGTCTTGCTGCACAGGAAAGGAGGTGAAGTGCAAGGCTTCATAGATGCAGAGGAGTTAGACGTGTTAGTCTGTGGTAGCAAGATCAAAAAGAGTCCAGTAGCACCTTTAAGACTAACCAATTTTATTGTAGCATAAGCTTTCGAGAATCAAGTTCTCTTCGTCAGATGCATGGTTTCTGTACCATGCATCTGACGAAGAGAACTTGATTCTCGAAAGCTTATGCTACAATAAAATTGGTTAGTCTTAAAGGTGCTACTGGACTCTTTTTGATCTTGCAAGGCTTCAGGCACTCAAACAGCGACGTAATGACCTTGAGTCTTAACAGGATGCAGCACTGCCCTGAAGGTGAGAGCTCTTAAGCCAGGATGCCCTTTCCCTCGTTGCAGAAGCACCTGCACACAGACCTGCCTGGCTCTACTGCGACTCAGTTCTGCTCTGACTGCTCTTTTGGCTCTGACCCCTTGCATCCGGCTCTTTGGACTATTCTCCCTGCTTGCTCCCCGGTTGGCTTGGTTGAACTCTGGACATCTAGAGAGGCTTGTGGCAGACTCCTCGCCTGCATTCCAGCACACAGTGGGGTGAGGCCCCATGGTTGTTGGGGGATCTTACCACTTCCCCTCCAAATGACATGCAAATGCTACAAATAGATTCAGAGTCAGACAGAACAAGATAAACAGATAGATAGAAAGATGGATTGAAAAACAAAAACATTAGAAAAAGATCAATACACAAATATACATATAGATGAAGATAGAGAAAGGTATGTAGAAAACGATATAGAAAGAGTGAACAAGACAGCTGGAGATAGAAAGAAATAGGAAAGGGCAGATATACATAGAAAGATATAGATTCAGATAGATAGTGGTGGAAACACAGAAAGAAACAGATAGAAATAGAAAGTTACGTATAGACAGTGAGCGAGAGATACAGAGAAATAGATAGAAAACGGTACACATAACAACTTTTCTAGATCTAGAAACAATGCGAATGCAACAAATAGATATAGAATCAAACAGAACACGACACATACATAGATAAAAGGATTGAAAATCAAAAACAGAAAGGTTCAAACATTAGAGAATGTATAAGTATTATGCACATACACTAGAATGTATGTGCATATATTCGAGAATGTATAACAGTTAGAGAACGGTATATAGTTAGAGAATTGTATGTAGAAACGAAAGAGATAGAAATAGAGAGGGGACACCCCCTGTTTTCCTGTCCTCGCCGGGAAAACATGCATGCTCCTGTGACGCCTGGTGGGTGGGCACATAGGGGGTGCTGCCGGTGAGCGGCCTGACCCCCCGCCCCCTGAGGGGAGGCGGCACGCCACCACCTCCCCGTGCCCGCCAGGCCAGGTGGCTGCCATCATCATCCACCTTCCGGCCTGCGCCAGTAATAAACGCACACTCCTCTGAGGCCTGGTGGGCGGGCACATGGGGGGTGCCGCTGGTGAGTGGCCAGACACCCCTCCCGCCCCCTGAAGGGAGGCGGCATGCTACCGCCTCCCCATGCCCGCCAGGCCTGGCAGCCGCCATCGTTGCCCACCTTCCAGCCTGCGCCGGGAATAAACATGCACTCCTCTGAGGCCTGGTGGGAGGGCACATGGGGGTGCCACCAGCGAGTGGCCATACCCCTGCCCCTTAGATGGGAGGCAGCCCGCCTTCGAGTACACCCCTTGTACACTGGGCGAACGTCAACTGGTGGCTCTAATTGTATCGAGTGGGAGTTTCCTGGAGGCCTTGGATTGGAGAGGGTATAACTCCAAGATCCCTATTGCAATCTTGACCAAACTTGGGTGCTGGCTGGAGGAGAGCCTGCTAAACACTCTTCGTGAATATGGGCTCTCTAAATCCAACGGGGGCCATTCCTAGCCCCACGAACCCCGAACAGGTTCATCAGCAGGAAATGTTCGTTGTGGTTCATTCATTCGGGTTTGCTGTCCTTATAGAAAGGACAGCAAAAGAACATATGGGCCATCGTCTCTCTCTCACCACTATTGCATGGGCATAGTCTCTCTGCCCAAGGGATCTTACAGTATCTGCCCTCGATGACTGCAGATGGCAGAGTGGAAGATCTAACCAGGGTGAAAGCTCTTCTTTGGTTGTTATTTTCCTGCATGTATAAATAAGGAGCCGGGGTAGAAAGGTGGCATTTGTAAGGTGCTACAATATAGGTGGGAGATCTAGAAATATCAGATTGCAGTTCAGTATCTTTGACTCTCTGCCTCAAAGCTTGTCTGGCTAAGTCTCCACCCATCTGAAGGAGAACTGAAGAGGAGAATCCGAGTTGTGCAATTGTCACTTGGGCAGCCTTCAGCCAGCTGGATTGAAAGTCATCTAGCAGAATGAGTGGAAGGAGGCCGTGAGGATGTAGATTTATTTTAATCCAGAGGAAGAGTGAAGAAAGTGATATTCTGGAAACAACCTTTAGCACCCCAGTTTCCAGGTGGATCATAGAATTTGACATACATCTGGGAACTTGCAAGACTGCTCTCAAAAACTTTGATTGCACCCATTTGAGAGGGACAAAACAGGAAACAGGTGGGCCTAGGAAGGTCTTGTATACTAGTTGAGTGATTGTCTTTGCTTGTAAAAGCTTAAGGGCAGCTGGTGAGAAATGGCTACCCGTGGTGCGGAGAAACTTGATAATGTTGAGAGCTGATCTTTCTCCCTTATCTGCAACATAGTCACAATGGGATATTCTAGACCCCAAGGCTTGCACAACCATCCCTAGATATTTAAAGGAATTAACTTGTTCTAACCATAGGCCATTAATCGCCCAGATTCTTTGTTTGGGGCACTTACCAAAAGACATGACCTTAGTTTTCTGATAGTTAATCACAAGCTGTTGAGAGTTGCAATACAGAGCAAGACTAAGTTGCTTCCTGAGAAGTCACTTCTCCTTCCTCCTTTTCTCCAAGAAAGGAAACCTCCAAAAGTGCAAAGGTAAAAAAGTTGCCACAAACAGCTGCGAGGTTCATGAGTGCATGCTTCTGCCGCCAGGCTGGTTGTGTTGGGATTCTGTGGTTCTGTTGGGCTTTGTTAGTTCTTTTCGGGAGGCTTTGGGTCAGAGGTTGCTCTTTGTGTGTTTGGCTTCTTGGCCCTGGAGAAAGCATTGACATCTCTCCCTTCCAATCAGACCCTTGCAAGGGAGGAGCAAGGAGCTCTCCCAGCCAATTCAGAGAGCTGTCATTCTCCTTCCTGCCTTTCTCCTCCTTCCCCCTTCACCTCTCCTTGTGGACTAGAGAGGATTTTTAAAAAATCATTTAAAGTGGAAAAGCCTTGGCTTCCTCAGGGACCTGTAGAATTCAAACGCTTTCCCCAATTTTCTTGAAATGTGAGAGTTCTTTGAAGGACAAGCACAAAACCACTGCAATTTTAGTGATATTTGGTTGAAAAACATCACCCACGCTACCAAAAAGTCCCCCATAGGAAATAATGGAAAAACCACTACAACAAAGAAGCATGGCAAACAGATAGCTTTCAGCAGAACAGTAGACGTTCTTATTGTCTGTCAGTCGCTGTAAGAGAAGAAAATGAAAGCAGATGGGGTGGGGGTTATACCTGTGCCAAGTCTGGTATTCTCCTGTCAGGCTGCTGCCATTTCAGAAACTGGTAGAGATAAGTGCAGCTGTGCAGAGAAGGACCTAATTTGGGGGTCTATAAAGTTGACCCTCTTTGTTCAATTTCCTTGAAACTTCAGAGGTATTTAGATTAGAGGGAGGACTGTCTTCTGTGCATATTTGGTACCATTAGCTACCGCATTAGCTACTGCATTAGCTACCGCAGACACTTGATCTTATTTCCCATTGAAAATAATGGTCCCAAAGGGGAAGTGAGACATGGTGTCAGGGCTTGAGGCGGCCGCCACTGGGCGGGGCGCCAGTCTGACCGGCCCTGACGTCAAAGGGGTGCCAGGGATGCTGCAGGACCCTGCTCTGTGGAAGGAGGGGTGGTATACCTCACCCAGACTCCCTCTCAGTCCACTCTATGGCCTGCTCAACCTGTGGCACTCACCCCCTTTGATCGCCACCATCTCCTCCTTTGTCAACTCATCTCCTTATGTCCTCTCTGCTCCAACTCCACTCCATTGCTCCTACTCAACCCACCCCACCCTGTGGGTGGGCTTCCCTTTTATCCCTTCAGCCTAGCCATGCTCCACCTGCCAACCATGCCCTCCTGCTGCCTTCCACCCATGGCCCTAGCTGGCCTAGGCAGCTGCACCTGTGCTCATTTGGCTGGAAGTACTGGGCCAGTCCACCTGCGCCTCATTGGCTGGCTGCCCAGCCTCCCTGGCTGAGCTGACGGCTGAAGGCAGGCACAGCTGAGCCTCCCTGGTGGGCACTCTTCCACAGAATACCTCAGGCAGCCCCACCTGGAGCTGCTTAGCTCCTAGCATCCCCTGGGTGCTTTCCAGCTGGGCTGCAGGCTGGGGTGTGACTCTGATCTGCTGAGGCTGCTTCTCTTCAATGGCTGGTAAGGCTTCAGCTGGGCCTAATGGTAGCTGCCTGTCCCCACTGTCTTGGCCCTCTCCAT
This sequence comes from Eublepharis macularius, assembly GCF_028583425.1. Lineage (NCBI taxonomy): Eukaryota > Metazoa > Chordata > Lepidosauria > Squamata > Eublepharidae > Eublepharis > Eublepharis macularius. The sequence continues at coordinate 72,960,108 of NC_072799.1, forward strand.
CTGCTCTATCCCCCTCTGGGTTGCCCCCAGTCTCCCTACTTGCCCCCCTGGATTCCCACTGGAGGGTGGGGCTGGCTGGCCGGCCTCCACCTGCCCCTTCTAACCCTCTGAGGCTTGGATGTCTCTTCCCTTCCCTCTGTGGCCGGCTGGATCTGGATCTGGCTGTCTGCCAAGGCAGCTGGGCTGCCGTCTCCCAGGGGTCTCCTGTCCTCTTCTCCAGGTAAGTCCGGGGTCTGGGCTGTAGATCCTGGAGACATGGATTTTACTCCCAAACCAGTAATATCCTATCTGAAAATAAGCAATAATTTCACCCTGAAGATTGGAACAGGAATTATAACAAATTTTTTCTCAGTTCACTCCCCTAGTTTACAGCGATCACTGAAGCAGGAATTTAATAAAACAACAAAGAATATTTATTTAAGTACAGGTGGGGAAATTCTTTGTAAAGCTTGAAGTTACCTGGTCTATTCTTCACCAGAGACAGGTATCACAACTGTAACCTCTTCCAGAGGTGAAATTAAACTGCTCTTGCAGACTTCCAGGCAAAGCTACACATGAAATTGTCTGCTTTCTTTACTGAGGCAGTTCCCAGCTCTTCTGTCCGCAATCTCCCTGAGTAAAAAAAGACACCTTTTCCGCTCTGTGTTTCCTCTCCCCCCATTTCCCCCCCCCCCATTTGAAAAGCCATTGGATGCTGGAGCAGCACTCCAGAGGTGAAACAGTTGAGTTGCTGATTTTCCTCTCAGTGATAGAACATCCTTCTGGCTGTGACACTGTTCCTGCTAGCCATTATTCTGGAAGTCAGGGTGGTTGAAGCAATACACACAGTAGGTACAGAAGGATGGGAAAGACGACTACAGCATTCTCAGACTGTAGCTGGAACACTTTCTCCCTTGCTTACCTGGGAGTGCACTTTTTTAATCACCCTCATGGGGAGACCCAGCTCTGTTTTCTGATTTTGTGTCCTGAGATGGAATACTTGTAAAAGTTCTGAGCAAAGCAATGGTAGGCAATATAGATCCAGAGGAGTTAGCCATGTTAGTCTGTAGTAACAAAAATAGAAAAGAGTCCAGTAGCACCTTTAAGACTAACCAACTTTACTGTAGCATAAGCTTTCGAGAATCACAGTTCTCTTCTTCAGGTGTTGGTTAGTCTTAATGGTAGGCAAGTGCAGCAATAATCCTTGTTTTGCTTTTGCTTTTGCCTTAAGTGTCCTGTCTGAGCTAAGTACACTTTATGTGCAGTTCTCACCCAAGTGCAAGGCTCTGAATGAGCTTGGCATGCACCAGAGTGATATGTAGCTTCACACTGTGTGTCTTAGCACCTGAGCTCTGTGTGACTCGACTGAGGTTTATAAAGGACATGGGGGCTGAGATGTGGAGACATGGGACTGGCTGTTGGAGAGGGCTGTGACTGATAGCATGCTTAGTTGGCGTCCTAAACTGCACTAGTGTTTGGGTTCTGGAGGAAGGTGTGGGGGGCACTTGGGGATTTTTTTTCTCCCTTGCATGGTCCTCTATGGACTATGCCAGGGATTTTGCTCCCATAGTGTTATATCTGTGTTGGGGTAAATCTGAAGCTGTCTAGTTATGCCTATATTAATATTCATAGTCGTGTACCTTTATTGACATTAACAACAATCACAAGATTGATAAGATATCTGATCCATAAAATATAAAAACTCTCAACTAGACATGGGCATGAACCAAAAAAAATTAACGAATCCACGGTTTGTGGTTTGGTGCTGTTGACGATCCCAAGGTCACGAACTGCAACGAACATTTTCCGTTGCCGAACCAGTTTGCGGTTTGTGGTTCGTGGGGCTCAGAATGACCCCTGTTGCACTTAGAGAGCCCATATTCACAGGGAGTGTGTAGCAGGCTCTCCTCCAGCGAGCACCCAAGGTTGGTCAAGATTGCAATAGGGATCTTGGAGTTATACCCTCTCCAATCTGAGGCCCCCAGGAAATTCCCACAAAAATCCAAGCTCAATTATACTCTCTCTGTAACTCCCCAAAGGCTAGCATGTAGCAAGCAACAGCTCTCACACTCCACTGCTCGCTGAAAGTGAAAGCCAGCCTAGGAGTGCAGTGCTTTTTATAAGCTGAGGTCCCATAGAGCAACACAGGAGGTCTGTGTTTGGCTGTCAGAGCTGCCTATCAGGGTTTGCAGGGATGAGATTGGAGTGCCCGTGGCTACAGAACACCCCTCACCCCTCCCTCCCCTGGGTGTCTTCTCCCAACTTGTAACCACTTTGCAGCTCCGTGGTTGGAAGGAAGACCTGCTGCTCAAGGTAAGCTGGGCTTCAATTCGGGTTTCCAGGGCGACAGAAGGAGCGCAGACAGAGTTCAGGCATTCCCCTGGCTCCGTTTCCAGGGGAATTGATTGATGGCTCCTGACTGTCTGGCTTCACGAATCACAGCCAAACGCACCTAACCAGGCTTCTTCTGAACGCTGGTTCATTTGCCGTGGACAATCACGAACTGCCAGATTGCGATTGCGCAATCACCCATTTCGTACGTTTTTGACGTTCATAATGCGGTTCGTGCCCATGTCTACTCTCAACAATAAAAATCCATACAAGCTACTAATTAAAATGACCTTTAAGAACTTCCAGAAGAAATTTAGCAACTGCTTCAGAGACTAGGGTTGCCAGCCAGCAGTTAACCAGATATGGCACAAGTAAGACTTGCCACCTATGTATCTTCAGACACATAACTCTGTCTTCAGGATATCTTGGCATAAGAATATGCCAGTGTAGTGCTGCCATCCTAATCCCTTTTGAGACATGGCTTAGAATAGGACTGTTAACTTGGGGACTAATAACTTCACTATCAACCTTCTTCACCTAAGGTTATAGGTAGACTAATAGTTGTAGCACTAGGTAAGTTTTATAATTGCCCTCAAGAGAAAAACATTCCAGGTACTCCAAAGTTGCTTACAAATACATATTTGATAAGATACTTTTTGTTTCAGAAAAGCTAACCAAAATGGAAAGCGTTTAAAATGGATGTGAATAAGGGTTATACAAACATTTCTTATTGATGACCACATCTGATTTTCTGAGGACCTCCACAGATGGAGGAAGCCCTGCTATATTAAAAATTTATTCTGTTTTCTTACTTGCTATTCTTTGAAATCCAGGGAGATTTTTACATTGAGAAACATAGTACTACTGGGTAGAACATTGGCTGTTCTTTTCTTTTTCTTTTTCTTTGGTCAGGTGCCAAATGTTTACCAAGGAGATTCTGACAACACTATACTCTATGTACTGATATTTGTTCAAAAACTGTAAAAACTGCTTAACTCCGTTTTATAAGTTGCATTTGGAACATGTTCCCTTTGCTTCTGGCAAACTGAGCCAAAAAGACAGCTTCTTCTGTCACTTTTATTCAGCTGAAACTGCATAACTAGTTCTCTAACCTCTTTTGGAATAACAAATATTAGTGGGAGGTGAGGAACCCCTCAGTTGATCTATTCATAAGTAAAGACAATACTAAATAAATAAAATGATATTGAATTAGTCTTAATAGATTTAAATATTTCTTGAAGATGTGGATACAACTTTATTTTTTTAAAAAAAACCTCACACGTCAATATGAATCCTTACCTCAAGTTTTTTTATTTTTTTTTAAAGGGCAAGCCAGCTGTCATTCTAACCAGAAATGACATGAGCAGGTCTCCCTGAAGTCAATAAGAGATGCAGGTATTTCTATTTGGGGAATATGTTTAACATTATCCTACCAAGGAGATTCAATTAAGCACTCAGCTGAGGGTAAATCTTTGCCTGATAGAAATAAACCCCTTAAACCTTTGATTTCCCTATTCACCCCAAAAATTAATCAACAAAGAAAAAAAGTGACAAAAGATTTCAAACCAATTATGTTCAGGTTGGATATAGAATGATCCATTTAAATGAATATGCTGAACAAAACACGCCATGCCTACAGTGCTTTCCAGCTTCAAAACATAAATGATATGGGAACTAAAGAAAGGGCAATAAAAATACCCCCCTACCTTTTATAGTAAGCTTAGCTTTAATGGAAATGTCATCTCCCCAAAGGGAATTGACGTTGAGAAATGCCACACTGCAAACAGTGTGTGACTGACTTTGTCATCTTATTTTTTAAACTGGATTCACTAAAGGAGCCAGGACGTGACATCCTATCATGCTAAGTTAGTATTCTTCAAATCTCTGTGAATTTTAGTCTTGCTTAGAGATTCAGGGAGGGGTTGTTAAAAAGAAAAGAACTGAACAAAGACAAAGATCTTTCTTTCCACCCTCAGTGTTGGGTAGGTTCTTATCACCTTGACACCATTATTACATTTATTAACATTTGTCATCCTTCCTTTCCACCCTGACAGAATAACAACAACAACATTCAATTTATATACCGCCCTTCAGGACAACTTAATGCCCATTTAGAGCGGTTTACAAAGTATGTTATTACAACAAACACCCTGTGTTATTACAACAAACACCACAACAAAACACCCTGTGAGGCGGGTGGGGCTGAGAGAGCTCCAGAGAGCTGTGACTAGCCCAAGGTCACCCAGCTGGCTTCAAGCAGAAGAGTGGGGAATCAAACCTGGCTCTCCAGATTAGAGTCCCACGCTCTTAACCACTACACCAAACTGGCTTTCAAGATAGCTAATAAGTAAATGTGAGTGGCTTCATATAACATTAAGAACTTAGCATGACAGGTATGGGCTTGGGAGAAACAACAGGCCATGTGCAGGGAATTGGCAATCCTAATATGGCATGGGAGACATGCAGAGTTGGGGAAATCTACAGAGAACAAGAAAGGACTAGTTCATCAGTTGCTGCACTTCATAGCTCTGCAAAACTAGAAGTTACTATGGACTATAGGCCTCATTTATCAATCTCTGAAATCTTTGTCATAATTTCAGGTAAGGCTGTAAATGTCAATGTACATGACCAGTTAAGCAATAATACAGTGGAGAGATTGTGAAAGTAATAAAAGATGTGTCTGCCTTGAAAAGGTGAAGGCCAAACACCTCTATAAGCTAAAAAGGTTTATTGTTTGCAAGGTAGGGCTTGCTTTATGAGAGCTATATTTTACAAATAAGGAAACCAAGCATTTCACATCAAGATTTTGAGTGGACTTGCTTGTGGATTTTCAGACCTACTGTCTCTTTTCTGATACGTTCTCTAACTGTTTACTTCAGAAAATGGTCAGTATTTATACTCACTTTCCTGTGTTCCTCTCCCAGCAACTGCTATGACATCACTAAATGTATACAATTGTTCTTGTTTCACATGAAGATCCTGATGATGATGTTCAAAACCAATGTTATAATGAGAACTTGGAAGGTCCTTCACATTCCACAAAGAACTGAGCCAAGCTGGTTGTCAAGGAACTGAACATGTTTTATTTACACATGTACAAGTTGGGTGTAAAGACCCTAACTACAATAATTTCAACAGCCATTTATTATTTATTTATTAAGTTTGATTTTTAGCCCACCCTCCCCGCAGACGGACTCAGGGTGGGGTACAATAAAATGCTCAGTGACATTTAAAAACATATAAATACATTTAAAAATCCAAACATGAATACATAGAACAGCATCTCAGAATGGTGGCCCCCTCCAGTTTCCCCAATCATAATGTGAACCTTGTGGCAAACTGGTGTCAAAGCTAATCTGCAAGCCAGGGGCAGAACCCCTCCCCCCTTTCAGGCAGAATGATGAGATTTGTGAGGAAACAGATTTCTTCCTCCCAATGGGTGCTTTTCCTGCCCGGCTAATTGTGGAAGCCAGTATGGAAGCAGAACGGGGCACTTAATCCTATTCTGACTGGCGTTCTTCTCATATCGACTTTCTGTGAGTCTTGACTGAGCCTTGAGGCTGAACGGACAGTGGCCGCCGTTGCATCATTTGCCTTCTGCCGGGTGGCTGTGCAGGGTGCAGCCAACAGGTGTGGCCAGTGGTGCTTGGGCCCCTTCCTTGCTGCTGGGGAGAGCCATGTGCCCCACTCTCGCTCCCAGTGGCGCCGCCCTCAGATCATGCTCGGCTGTTTGTGCCACAGGGGAGTTGTGTCCCGGTTTCCTTCGTGGTGTTGGAAGCGTTTCCGCCGCATGCCTTGTCCATCACCTGCTTGCCTCTTTGTGGTGCCTATGGGCATTGCCCGCCTGAAGGAGCCTCCCTCCAAGGGGTGAGGGCAGGCCAGAGGGTAGAGCCAGGCCACCGCGGTGGGAGGCCAGCCGAAAAGCGCACTCAGGCTGATCGTGCCATCTGGCGGGGAAACCTGGAAGTGGCCAGTTGCCTGCGCAAAGTCAGGCCCCCCAAATCACCCGGGGAGCAGCCTGGAGCACGGGCGAGTTGCGCCCCGATGGCTGCCCTCTGCACGGGGCCTCCGTGGCCTCTTCCCAGCCAGGGGCTAAAGCAGGACAACTTCCTGCTTCATCTTAACTATCACAACAGTTTCTTCTTCCCAAACATGATGAGGAGGCAGGTGGCCTCGCCTCTAAATATTAACTTTTTCTTAACATTAATAATAACAACAACAACATTTGATTTATACACCACCCTTCAGGACACCTTAATGCCCGCTCAGAGCAGTTTACAAAGTATATTGTTAATACCCCCATAATAATCACCCTGTGAGGTGCGAGGGGCTGAGGGTGCTCTGAAAGAGCTGTGACTGACCCAAGATCACCCAGCTGGCTTCAAGCAGAGGAGTGGGGAATCAAACCTGGGTCTCCAGATTAGAGTCCCACACTCTTAACCGCTACACCAAACTGGCTGTCAAACTTTATCATTCTTTATAACTTTTTCCCACAAACAAGAAGGTTCCCTCTCTAGGCTATTGCTTGGTGTTGACCAGTCTACAGTGTCTGGTTTGGGTCACCTCTCCTGTCCACAAATGCCTGAGAGTTCTTGCTAAGGTTGGGAAACTCTGGGTTGGGAAATTCTTGGAGATTTGGGGGTGGAGCCAGAGGAGGGTGGGGTTTGGGGAGAGGAGGGACCTCCATTTTCTCCAGGGGAACCGATCTCTGTAGTCTGGAGATCAGGGGTGAGCCATCCAATGAATGGCTGTACCCGGCAGCCAGGCAAATGGTTCCCCCTCCAAGCGTGTAACACCTTGCCATACAGCAGGAGGGCCTTACTTGTATAGGGGAGCCACACGGCAGTCTGCCATTGCAACTGGCTACCATAGAGCTCACCAGCTGCTCCAGACAGACCCCAATTCCTCACCAATGAGGATGTGCCAAGGGGGTCACCGGCCCGCTCATTTGCCATCCTAACCTGCTAGTGGCCAAACTATGTACAGCTCCACCAACCAATTACATAAAAACACATCCCACAGTGCAAGGTAGGCAAAAAAAACCCTCCTCCCATTAGTGCCAATTGGGAAAAGAGAAAAAATTCCTACCTGGCCCTGACAAACAGCAACCGGATAATCCTGCACTGTAATAGGGAGGGTGGGTGGGCCAAGCAATCCAGAACCTTCTGCAACAGGGAGGGGGCAAAGCAGGCTTATATTCCTTTAGCTCCGTCCACCCCCAATACCTGTATGCCGGGAGAAGGGAAACTGCCTTCCCTTCTTCCGCAGCGGCAAAAGCAGCCCCCAGCCCTAGTGCTGCACTTTCGGGTGGGAAGGGGCTGACACCCCACACAGTGTCAAGGTTGCCATCCCACCACCCACCACCCCCACCTAGTGCTCCCTGCCAGTTTGGCATAGTGATTAAAAGCAGCAGAACTCTAATCTGGAGAACCGGGCTTGGTTCCCCACTCCTCCGCTTGAAACTAGCTGGGTGACCTTAGGTCAGTCATAGCTCTCACCCACCTCACAGGGTGATTGTCATGAGAATAATAATAATACACTTCGTAAAGCACACTGAGTGGGTATTAAGCTGTTCTGAAGGGTGGTATATAAATCAAATGTTATTATTATTACTATTTCCCACCACAAATGGAGCGGAGGAAGGGAAGAATTTTTTTTAAAAGCCATAGGGTCAACAGTGTGTTGTCTCTCCTCTGGAAAACCTTTAAGTGATGCCCATAAGTTCTATGGACAATCAGCTGACATCCTCATTTATAAATGCTAGCAATAATGAATCCCATTTAGGTAGTATCCTTCTATCATGATAAAACGCATGATATAGCTTAGAGGAAAGAGAGATATTAGGTTGGATACAGCTAGCTTTTTCATTCAATCTCACCAAATTCCCTTCTTTACTACAACACCCATCCCACCAGGCAGGCCCCATGATCTACAGCATAGCCTTTCTGAGTAATCAAAGGAGACCCTTCTGTATATTTCATCCACAGAAAAGATGGCTGTATCCAATCCTCTGTCTGTACGGTCCCCTATACTGTATGGTTGTACAGCTTTTGTTGAGATTCTAAGCAGGTTATTCAGTGCTAATATCTGCCATTGGATAAACTAGATTCTTCTCTTCAATTAAAAAGTAAAGGTCTAACTATTGTAGATTCAGGAACTGATGACAATAGTTATAAGTTTGGAAATATTCTGCCTAGTCACTCAATGAAGACAAAGCAAATATGCTTGATCATCAGTCTGAACTCAAATTACAAACAGTCTCCCACTGAACTTAAAAAACAAAACAAAAAACTGGTTGTTTTCCAGATGTCCAACCTAGGTCACAACTGCTTGTCCATGTGCATACTCACATTGCTTTCCTTGTTCCTTTTTTTAAAAAAAAAATTTTTTATTGGGTGAGTTAACATACAAATTAATTAATATGCATTCTATTACCCCACCTATTCCTGTTTCCCCCACCCACTTCCTCCCCCCTTTTCTTGTTAGACTTCCAACAGCTTTCCAACCCATTATCTAATTATATCTATTATTCTAGCCAATACATTGTCTAAAAAAAAAGAATATTAGTTCACACCATTAACTTATTTTAACTTTCCATATATTATTTCCATCGGTAAAGACAGTCTACCTCCCCCTTTAATAGTTGTCCAATGACCACACTTTCCCCCTTACGTCCCATTTCTTTTCCAAACCTTGTTCCTTATCAGTTATATTTGCATTAAAAAACTCAATAGAACAAAAAGAAATGTTTCAGTTGAGCTATGTTGTTGCATAGTTTGTCCCCCTATTCTAACCTTGGTGTTTGTACATCATCAAGTTATCACATATGGATAATGAAGGGGAAAGGAACAGTGAAAATACTGATCTGATGTTTTAAGCATGGGAAGAATGAATATAGATGTGTTTCCTAGTTCTCACTTTGGAGGAAGGGACACCTTCACTTGAAGGTAAGAGGAAGTTGGCCAACATTTGCTAAGATATTGGAGAAGAGTCTGGTACAATTGTGACTAGACATGGGCACAAACAGAAAAAAAAATGAACATGGTGTTCATTGTTCGTTGCCATCCACGAACAATGAACAATGAACACTGACCAACATGATCCTGTCATGAACATGTTCATTGTTCATTGTTCGTGGGGGCCAGCAGACTCTCCTCCAGCCATCAAGATCCCTACCGCACCACTCCCAGAAACCCTACCTGAGCAGGCAGCAGGAAAGGTACCAATAATAAATAATAGCTTGGTCCCAGAGCCTGGCAGGAGACCTGGAACCTGAAGGGGTAGATCCCTATCCCAACACACACAAAGAAAATTCAAACTCCTATGCACTCGCCTTGTCTCTCTAACAGCAGCTTTCTCTCCCTGAAAGCCAGAGCTGGGAGCCTGCCTCCCCCCCCACTGGTCTTTTCCTCTTGTAACAAATTTGGAGCTCCAGTCCACACTTGGAAGGAAGACCTGCCTATCAAACTAAGTTGGGCTTAGATTGGGGTTTCCAGGCCAACAGCAGGAGTTCAGACAGAGTTCAGACAATCCCTGCCTAAGTTGCCATGGGAACTGATTGCAGGTGCCAGACTGTTTTGCTTGACAAACAGCAACGAACAGCAACAAACAAGGCTTGCAAGGACCACCTGTTTGTTTAGAATGGGGCCTCATGAACAGCTTGTTGGCGAACAGCAGATTGGGCTGTTCGTGGGTTTTTTTCGTTTGTATTGCTGTTTGTGCCCATCTCTAGTTGTGACTTGTGGCTTAACTCAAAGTGCTGTTTCTTCATTCCAGGGGCCTTTGAGGAAGCATTTGGCAACGCTTCTTGCCTACAGTTTTGTTCCCCAGTGGAGGGCTGTCTACTCTCTCAAAAAACACAACAGGTGCATAGAAAGGATAGTGGTTTTTCATAGACAGCTTGAACGGATAACATCAGGAGATGGCCCTTTGAAGTGCATACCTTTTGCTTTCTTTTATATTATTAGCATGTGCACAGATGACACAAAATGGTTGGATTCAGTCAGCTTTGTCATTGACTCTCAACCAATAGCCCTCTTTACTGCAGCCTGCACCTCACATTGTTTTTGTCCATGCAGGTCTAAAGTACACCATTTGTGGCTGTCAAAAAAGGGAACCCATCTTCCCATTTTCAACAACAGAAAAGCTGTTTGGATCCATCTGTATAATTTTTATGTTACGATATTCTCTAGAGTCCCTTGTTGTGTTAGGATATTGAGACACTGAAAAATGTTAGACATGCTTGGGATTTTTATCGTTTTGATGAGACGAATTCTTAAGCCATGCTAAATGCCAGAATGCATTTGTATCAGGATGTAAAATGTTAACTAGGAGTGCCATAAGAACCTGCTAAAAAGTAAATATTCAAAAGCTGAGAATAAAAAAAAAAAGATTGCTGGTATTTAAGGAGAAAGTATGCTGACTTTTCCAAACATCAGTTGAGCTGAATCTTTACTGGCAGCTTGCAAAAGTAGATTGGACTTTAAGAAGCATAGACATGAAAAAATAAAAGCAATCAATTCCCAGCTGTTTTATTCAAGTGTCCCCTTTCTGTTTGAAGAAGATCAGGTCTGTCAAGAAATTTTCCATTTCCTGTTAATAACAACAACAAAAAAAAGAGTAAATGACAATAATGCATTGCCAGTGCCCAAGCCATTTAATATTTTGTTTTACGTATGAAATCTCTGATCTGTTTTTGACAGTATAAATGCTTATTCTTTAGTACCAGATACTCACTGTTTAGAATAATGCAGCTACTTTTGAATAATGTCACATACATGTTTCTTCAGCTGCATCCACAAAGCCTGCATTGGCTTGAAAGATAACTATAGAAAAGAAATACATAATGGGGGGAAAAAAACCTGGCAAACATTTGTATGCCAGGTTTCTAATTAAATATCCTTCCGTCTGTGCAGAAATGTCTGTACATAGTTAAGTGCAGGGCTTTTTTTCAGCTGGAACGCAGTAGAACAGAGTTCCAGCACCTTTTGAAAATGGTCACATGGCCAGTGGCCCCACCCCCTAATCTCCAGACAGAGGGGAGTTTAGATTGCCCTCCACACTGGTATGGAGGGCAATCGAAACTCCCCTCTGTCTGGAGATCAGGGGGTGGGGTCACCGGCCATGTGACCAATTTCACTGAGGGAGATTTAAACTTAAAAAAAACACCCTTGTTCCAGCTGACCCAAAGCGACGTCATTGTGCAGTCCTGAGTTTCACCACCTCTTTTTCCAGAAAAAAATCCCCGGTTAAGTGGATATTGATGGAAAGGGTAAAGCTCCTGAGACTTATCAAAATATACTTGGGTGAAAATGATGCATGTTTTGTACCAATGTAGTAAGCAGACTGTAGGTTAAAGTCAAAGAACTAGATGCAACATTTCTTAAATATCTTGTCAATTACTTAGAATATGTATTGGAATGCAAAGTCAGGCTTAATTCAAATCTGTCTTACTCCAGAGTGTCCAATGCCCAGGATGGTTCGACACAAAGAGGATAGGAGTCCAATCCCTTGAATGCACATGTAAACAGCACTGTTCACTTGGTTGTCTGGGGTATGTTTCATCCAGTTGCCCTGCAGTTCTGGAGGCAGTACATGGAGCTCTTTTCCTTATCATCTATTCCTGGAAAAGAGGAAGAAAAGCTATACACACTATCTTAAAAACAAAGATCTTTTCCTCTGATGGCTGCATGGCTTTTGTCTGCAGTGTTAGATATAGAGTTGCCAGGTCCGCTTACCCTCCCAGAAGTGAGAAGGGGGACTCAGCGCTTATTGTCTTGGCTTTTGCTTGCATGAGACCCCATGCGGGGCAATGATGTCTCTTCTGTCATAAGGAGGGAATCCCAATTCTTTGTCGTCAAGTGTCAACGCACATGCATGGGTTACAAACTTAAATGTTTTTTATTCAACTTCTTCATGCCATGCAAGGAATCTCTACTCACAGATCTACTGAAAAAGAAAGGAGAGAGTGCATCTTTCATGCATAAAGGCACTTGGTGGAACTTCGTAGACCCAGTGAATGTGGTGAAAAAAAGAGATGACTTGCTCCCTTCCCTGCCGAGGTGTGACTGAACAAAGGAGGAAATGGCCCCAACAGGTTTTGGCGGGCTCTGAATGCCCCAGGAACTGAAACCTGTGGGGTAAGGCACTACAACTCCCAAGATGCACTTCTCTTAAAACTATAGACATATATTCTAGCCTAGTACATACTGAGTAATATATTCAGCTTGCTGCTGGAACAGTACTACATCATTTCTGAGAAGTCATTGCACAAGGCTGTAGAGTGCATACATACTTCTCTGCAGGCCAATTTGGGTCCAAAATGGGCCTCATTTGTCCCATTTGGGGCCCAAATCAGCCTGCTGCAAAGCATGGGAGCACTCTCAGGGTAGCACAATGATGTCAGTGATGTCACACCAGCCCTGGGAGCATGCCCGGAAGGCCTGTTTACCCTTTTCCCCTGCTGGCCAGGTAAGCGGTGGCAGGGGGTGAAAGGTGGGAGCGGGAGACTCCCTGCCCCCAATGAGGAAAAGGGATCCCTAGGAAGATACATTCACTCTGATTTTCTTTCTGTCTGTCTCCAAGGGAAAGAGAGAGAGATTGTTTGGTCAGGTCTTCTCCATTCATCTGAGGAAATTGAGTGAATATAGCTTCACTCTCTCTTTGGCAAAAAGATTGTCTGCATTAACATATATGTGTGCAAGAGTATGAGAGAGAAAATCAGCCTATTCTCAATCTCCATAGCAATACAGAGTAGACATATTCCCTCACCTTGAATTAAAGCTTTGAGCTCCGGCATAGAGAAAAAAGAATAAGAATCATGTGGACATGGGAGGGAGAGATAAACAACACTGATGTCAGGTGCCCCTCCTAGCTCTTCTTTAGTACAGGGAGCAGCACTAGAGTGGCAAACTCTAACCTTGTGTTCTATGTTTTTACCTCAAGGTACAGAAATACCCTACATGTCTTTCTCCCTGCAACTGAGGCTGGGACGTTTCCTTTCACTCCTGCATGAACTTGAGAAGGCAGATGATGTCCCAGCACTGGGGTGGGAGTTCAATAGGTCAATAGGTCAACCTGTGCAAGAATAGAAGGAGTGTAATAAGTGTTTTTTCTGTGTTCTTTGTTTCTTGTTAACAGTAAAATAAAAATTTAAAATGTTTTAAAATACAAAGATTAAATCCCCTCGCTCTTTTCCCTGCTATCGCAGTCGTAATCAGGGTTCCATGCACCTAACAGATTAAAGATGCTAGGAAGACCGAGAGCCAGTTTGATGTAGTGGTTAAGAGTGGCAGGACTCTAATCTGGAGAACTGAGTTTGATTCCCCACTCCTCCGCTTGAAGTCAACTGGGCGACCTTGGGTCAATTACAGCTCTCTCTGAGCTCTCTCAGCCCCACCCACTTCACAGAGTGATTGTTGTGGGGATAATAATAACATACTTTGTAAACCTCTCTGAGTGAGCATTAAGTTGTCCTGAAGGGCAGTATATAAATCAAATGTTATTATTATCATCATAACATTAAAGATGCTAGGAAGACCTAGCCAAGGGGCTCCCAGCAATCTGTAAAAGCATCCATGAACTGAAGCAACCAAAAAGTGCTTTTTTATTTCCTGAGCTTTGTTTCAATCATATTGTTTCACAGATGTTTTCACAGTTTCCATAAATTAACTTTATGATACCAAAGTGGTCATCCAGCACATCCAAACCATTGACTGGGACTGATTCCAAAAGCATGCAGAGACAGATAAATGCTGTAACTGTCCCTTCTGGGCAGTGTGATTGGCCAATTAAACACCGTAGTGTCTTTGCTGATGGACACATTTAGGATTTGTTTAGGATAGTAGAGGTGATAATCTTGGGTTGGGTGGAGCTGGGCTGTGCAGATGGTAAAGTTTAGGAGCATTCAGAATTTTGGAAGACACTGGCCACCAACGATTTCCCAAATGAAAAATGTTCCTATTAAAGAAGAATCTGATTCTGTCAATGGAAATGTCACAAATTTCTGTTTTTGTTTCTTTTTCGTTATAGATGAGGCAAAATGTCTTCTGTCTATTGGTTCCATTACACCTACAGCCGTGTGAATGTGGAGCATAACATTGTGATCATGACATTGTTTGCAACTTGACCTGTGTACTGCCATGAGCGACAATCAGTGCAATCCCAAACAGATTACTCCAGCATAAGGCTGGAGTGACTCTTCTTAATATTGCACTCAAACTGTCTTTTTATCAAGCATTTCTTGCTGAACAATTGCTGGACAAACACAATCGAGTTTGTATGCCTACAGACTAATGCCAACCTGCTTCCTTTAATAGAATAAATGAGTGGAAAAGCTACTCTGGGTGCGCTGAAGATCCTGTCCCTATCAAAACTATTGGAATGAACTGCTTGTAGATTAATTTTGTCAGGAAAGCAGCCGTATCCCAATTTTAAAAAAAATCATAACTATCTTAAGTAGCATACATAGTCAGGCATTACAAGAAGATACCTGCAAAGTCCCGCAGCTCCTTGGAAAATTCTTGAGTGACCATTTTAGTGGGAGAACAGAGAGCAGTGAAGTTTTAATTGAGTAAGGTTATTATATGTACCTGTCTGATGCATCTGCACCAGGTTTATTTTTGCTGATGCCTTGGCCGTTACGCTGTCTAGTAGTCATTTTCTTGTCTTGATGGTTGTTAGAATGAAAATTAGCATCCTCCCTACAGCTGTGCTCTAGGCTATGAATATTATTTATATATATATATATGAATGTGTGTGTATGTATCAGACAGATGCCGGTACCGGTAGAGATGACTGGAGATAATAATGGACCAGAGTACTGGAAGGTGATAAAATAGATTGCTTGACCCAGGTAGAAAGTCATCATGGTATCATTTGTAATAATCAGCATGATTTCTCCTGCTTAACTGTATGCAGAAAATACCTTTGAGATCTCTCCTACTGTGCACCGCAAAAGCCAAGGAAGATAGATTTACAATGCTCCAAAAACTGATGAGCAAGAATCTACATCTGAGCTGTGTCCTGCTGGGTTAATCTTAAGAAGACAAGAACCAGGTGGATATCTGCTCTGTTGGAAAATCTCCGTCCTGTAGATTGCCTAAAGAATGTATGGATGAGTTAGTAAGTGCTAAAAACACCATTATCACCCATACTTATAGCAGCATTTTTAATGTTAAAAAGGGAAGAAGTCCAGTGAAAAGCAGAGCAGGCTTGTTAATTTCCTGTTTTTCTCTGATGGCCAATTATTTTAATGAGGTAAAAATAATTTAATAGTTAACACTGTGTAAGCTCCACAGCTTTAAAAAAGTTTTTTAAAAATGTGTTCTTTAGAAAATTCAGAACATTGGCCAGTTGTAGTTTGCTTGTTTTCAGGATTCCTTCTAGAATGATGAAGGTGGCATTTAGTTTGCAGTTTACCTCCAGGCATTTACCATGAAAAAGGGCAAGTTCTGCATTATTTATCTATTGTTCTTGGATTAACTCCTGAATAGAGTCCAGTGAATTGTCTGGCTAACTGCACTCCATACAGTGATGAGCTGCTCCACATGCCTGAGGTAATTTCTATTTCATGTGGTTTTGAAATAATTTCTATAATTTAGACAGCCTGGCATCCTAAACAGAGTTATGTCCTTCTAACCCCATTGACTTTCAAAGACAACTCTGTTTAGGATGGCACTGCTAGTGCTGCAATCAGTTTCTAGAACATGCACAGTTCAGTACAGAGGGGAAAAAATGCAATCCCTGTGAAACTCCCTCCCCTGGAGCGCAATGGCCAGCTTGGAATGGAATACAGTTAACAGTTCTTGTTTATGACAACCTTTCTTTTTGCAAACGGAGACCGTACTAATACTTTATTATGAGAAGCTATTTACAGTGTTTCAAGTGATTTCTGTGGATAGAGTTCTACAGTTACCACTAATTTTTTTGCCTAAAGCAAACTAGAAGCACATTTGGGAATAGTTGTTTGATAATACTTGCAAAATACTTCCAGTGAATTTGAGGATTCCTCCTCAGGCAGAATTTGGGAGGGATTTCAAGACAAGAGAAACAGTTTAGACAAATTCTTGGGAGTGTTTTTCATATTCCTGTATTTAGATTGTCTCTAACACAACTAATTTATTATGCTTTCACATTGGAAAGTAAAATCAGATAGCTAGTTTTCCCTACTGAGATGTGTTGTGACCTTGAGGTAAAATTTCAATTGAATTTGATTGTGTAAAGAATACAAGACTCCATGGTTACCTAGCTATTGACAAAATACTGAGTTCAACTGGGGTTCTGAAATATCACTTTAGATGGAATCTGTCCATCCCAGAACTGCATAACTTGCAACTAACCAAACACAAGACAGATTAAGAATGTTGTGACAGACCCCTCCCCACACTCTCCCCACTATGAGGCAGATTTCCCCACCAAAATTCAGCTTCCTTGCTTTGACTGAACAGCCCCAAGGAGCATGTTAATATTTATGGTTTTGACAGTCTGTTTGACATGCAGATATAATTTTGACTTTTAACCCAGCCTAGGAACTTGATGGGGAAAAGCAAGAACCCTCTTCCTTTTGTGCTTGGAAATGACACTAGAGACTGAATAACATTCAAAAAGAATGTTCGTCAGATACATCTGATGAAGAGAACTGTGGTTCTCGAAAGCTTATGCTACAGTAAAGTTGGTTAGTCTTAAAGGTGCTACTGGACTCTTCTATTTGGCTACTACAGACTAACATGGCTAACTCCTCTGGATCTATTCAAAAAGAAATAACTTTATTTAATAAGCAGGGACTGAGTAAGTGTAGTCAGGGAATGGAAATGCAGTGGTAAAATTTTGTTCGTATTACGGAATATACTTTGTATAATAGGCAAAACAAGTATCCTTGAAGCTTATTTTCATATATTCTTGGTTCTTAACAGTGAGATGTGTTTTACTTTATAATTTAGTTACAGCAACAATGTTTCTTCAGGATGTTTCCTATAACAGGTCAGGTTTTCTTGAATTACTTTCTTTATGCACCTAACTTGCTTTAAGGTAAACTACCTAAAACTGCCTTTGATCTATTGGACAATTTAGGTCTGATTGATTTGTAGAGACAGAAAAATGGTAACACAAGAGAGTATACTTTTTTTTTTCAGAAAGACATAGATCTTTCTCAAGAATAGATATGATTTTGACATCAAGGACATTGCCACCGAGGTGGTTAAAATAGAGGTCCCACCCAAGACATTTTCAGATCACAATCCAGTATCCATGACTTATAGGGGGAAAGGGGGTGCCTTTAGGTGGATACTAAATGAATGAAGCTCTGTTACAAAATGAAGGGACTATCAAAGACTTTAAAAATAAAGTAAAATAATATTTTGAATTAAACTTAAACAAAGGTACAGATATGAGAATGGTCTGGGATGCAAGTAAAGCATATATTAGAGGTTACCTAATTCAATATAATGCTCAACTGAGAACAAAGAACCAAGAGAAAAAGCAACATATTTTGGAGGAGAAAAAAGAGCAAAGAGGAAGAACTCAAGAGAGCTCCTGGAAATACTAATAGATTGCAACATATCAAGGTCTTACAACAACTACTATCGATGTTAATATCAAGAGAAATGGAAATTAAATTGAATTATGCTAAACAAAGAACATTTGAATATGCAAAAAAGCCAGGAAAATGGTTGGCTTATAAATTGAGAAAGGAGAGAGAAAAGAGAATGATATTGAAAATACAAGAGGTGGATAAGGCACTAACAGACACTGCAGATATACAAAAAGCATTCTGTCAGTACTACACAAATCCGTATAAGAGTTGTGATGTGTCAGTGGAAAAAACAGATGAATATCTTAATAAACAGAAGTTACCTAAGATCACGGAACAACAAAGACAAATTATGAATGGACTTATAACAGTAAGAGAAGTGGGAGAAGCCATAAAAAAGAGTAAGTTGGGAAAAGCTCCTGGACCAGATGGCCTCCCAAGTAACTACTATAAGTGTTTTGAGGATGAACTTCTTCAGCCTTTACAAAAGACGATTAATTCTATTTTAGAGGGAGGGAAAATGCCGGACTCATGGAAGGAGGCCCACATAACACTTATTCCAAAAGAGGGACAAGATCACATATTGACAAGTAACTGTAGGCCAATATCACTATTAAATAATGACTCTCAGCTGTTTGCATCGATCTTGGCAGGAAGACTTAAAAGTATCCTATGGGACATTATTAATGAAGACCAAAGTGGATTCCTACCTAGGAGGCATCTAAAGGACAATGTAAGAACATTAGAAAAACATCATGAAAGACAAGTTGCTTTGATTTTCCTAGATGCCGAGAAGGCCTTTGACAATATAAACTGGAAATTTTTGTTTAAGATATTGGAAGATGTGGACTTTGGGGACAATTTTATTAAATGGACTAAGTCGATTTATACAACCCAGACTGCAGGGATAGTTGTGAATGGAGAGTTAACCAAACCATGTGGAATACAAAGAGGCACAAGACAAGGCTGCCCGTCACCTTTGTTATTTATACTGATGCTTGAAGTTTTGAATAGGGATGTAAGACAAGATTCGAGTAGAGATGGGCACTAACCGCATTATGAACTTCAAAAACCCACGAAATAGACTATCGCGAACCGGCGGTTCATGATTGTCCATGGCCAATGAATCAGTGTTCGGGAGAGGCCTGGTTCAATGTGTTTGGCCATGTTTCGGGAAGCCAGACACTCAGGCGCCAGCAATCAATTCCCCTGGAAACGGAGCCAGGGGAATGCCTGAACTCTGTCTGCACTCCTTCTGTCACCCTGGAAACCCAAATGGAAGCCCAGCTTACCTTGATCGGCAGGTCTTCCTTCCAACCACGGAGCTGCAAAGCGGTTACAAGTTGGGAGAAGACACCCAGGGAAGGGAGGGGGAAGGGGGTGTTCTGTAGCCATGGGCACTCCAATCTCATCTCTGCAAACCGTGATAGGTAGCTCTGATGGCCAAACACAGACCTCCTGCGTTGCTCAATGGGACCTGTGCTTATAAATAGCTGTGGGCTCCCAGGCTGGGTTTCACTTTCAGTGAGCAGTGGAGTGGGACAGAGCTCTCTTGCTTGCCACTTGCTAGGCTTTGGGGAGAGAGACTGAGAGTATAATTCAGCTTGGATTTTTGTGGGAGTTTCCTGGGGGCCTTGGATTGGAGAGGGTATAACTCCAAGATCCCTTTTGCAATCTTGTCCAAACTTGGGTGACGGCTGTAGGAGAGCTTGCAAAACACTCCCCAGGAATATGGGCTCTCTAAGTGCCACAGGGGCCATTCCGCGCCCCATGAACCGTGAACCATGAACCGGTTTGGCAACGGAAAATGTTCGTTGAGGTTCTCAACTTCGGGATTGTCGTTGGCTCCGAACCACGAACCGCAGAGTTGTTAAGTTTTTTTGGTTCGTGCCCATGTCTAGATTCAAGGTGTTAAGGTGAAACAGGAAAACTGCAAACTGAGAGTCAAAACACACGAGAAGAAATACCTAGGTTCAGCATGTGTTCTCTTACCTCAAGGTTTGCCGGGATCTGTAGGCGTCCTGGAAGCTTAAAGTTTAGTATTTACAGAGCAGCAGGAAGGGAAATACAGGCGCCTGCATTTCTCTTCCCCTTCCTGCTGCTCTGTAAATGCTAAACTTTAAGCTGCCAAGACACCTACACTTCCCAACAAACCTTGAGGTAAGAGAACAAGTTTAGCATTTACAGAGCAGCAGGAAGGGGAAGGGAAATACAGGTGCCTGTATTTCCCTTCCTGCTGCTCTGTAAATGCTAAACTTTAAGCTTCCAGGACGCCTACAGATCCCGGCAAACCTTGAGATAAGAGAACACATGCTGAACCTAGGTATTTCTTCTCGTGTATTTTGGCTCTGAGAGCCTTTGCAAATGACTTGGTGTTGATTTTGGAGGACCCTTTGAACGGAATTGAAACTCTAATGACAACGTTGAAAGAATTTGGTGTAGTGGCTGGTTTTAAGGTTAATAAGCAGAAAACCAAAGTCTTAACTAAAAAGATGTAAATACAAGATCAAATGAGACTTGAGAGCAAAACAGGGTTTAAAGTTGAGAAAAAGGTAAAATACTTGGGTATTACTTTGTCAAATATGAACTGTATGTTATTCCAAAATAATTATAATAAGACTTGGAAAGAAATTAAAAGGGATATGCTAAGATGGGATAAAATTCAATTATCGCTATTGGGAAGAATAGCTACAATTAAAATGAATGTCTTACCTAGAATATTATTCCTATTTCAGACAACTCCTGTATTGACAACAGAGGTACCATTTAAGCAGTGGCAGAAGGATTTATCAAGATTTATATGGCAAGGCAAAAAGCCAAGGGTTAAATTTAAGGTTCTACAGGATGCAAAAGAAAGAGGAGGGTTGGGCCTCCCAGATTTGAGATTATATTTTGCAGCTGAGTGTTTGGTTTGGATGAAGGAATGAATGCTGTTAAAAAATAGATGATTACTGGACCTGGAAGGGCATGATCTAAAATTTGGATAGCATGGGTATCTATGGTATGACAAAGTTAAAACCAACGCAGAGTTTAATAATCATTATATAAGGCGTGCAATCCTGAGAGTATGGAATAAATACAAACTTAGGTTTTGTTCAAAAATACCTCTCTGGCTGTCAATTTATTGTGTTTTAATGATGATGTGAGCCTCCCGGAGCCCATTCAAGGGGATGGTGGGTTATAAGTCTAAATAAATAAATAAATAAACAAACAAATAAGTAACTAGTCATAATCAGTGAGTTGCCATTGCAGAGCATCGATTTTGGGCGGCTTCTACTTCCCTCTCACCTCTTTATGCTCTTAGATCCAGCTTATGCCCAAACTGTTTTGCTTTTAATCTGGCATGTTTTAAATTCTCCCGTTTTCTAGTTGACGTTGCCACCTCCCTACTCCTCCTTTCTGCACCCTCCTCCTCCCTTAACTTCCTCCTCCTCCTCTCCATGCAGCGTCTTTGGTTGGGATAAGGAGGAGGTTGGAAGAAAGATTGTGGCAAGTCCAGAGACATGGCTGATATATGAACCTGAAAAGGATGGGGTGGGGGATTACTCATTCTCCAGTTTGGTTCAGAAATACAGAGCAAATTGTGTAAAATTTAGCCATTGTTTCCAATGGGAAATGCAATTCGAGCTTTCCTGGGATATGGCGGGGCATTTTAGAAGTGAATGTTATCAAATTTGCTGGGGAGCTACTCCTAGCTGTTCTCTAAAGACCCCTCCCCTTCATGAAGATTGGACTCTGGGGAGCATTTTATGGGCCCCCAAATAAGGTGCCCCAGCCATCTCCAATCTCCATTATTCCCTATGGGGAAAACTAGGGGAGCTATTTAAGGGGCTGGGGTGGCATTTTGCAAGCAAAATCCACAGGATTTGCATGGGACCTGCTCCTAACTGTCCTCTAAAGACCCCCAAGTTTCAAAGAGATTGGACCCTGGGAAAGGTATGATCTATGGGTTTCTGCAGATGCTGTCAGCTTTCCTCCATGATAGGAAAAAATGGGGTGGCAGGGGGCACTGTCTTTTGGGGGGGCATAAAATGTCTCTCCAAGGTCCAAAATCCACCAAATTAGCAGGGTACCTACTCCTAACAGTCCTCTAAAGATCCCCCAAGTTTCAGGGAGATTGGACCCTGGGGAAGGCATAATCTATGGGTTTGTGCAGTTGCAGTCAGTTTTCCTCTACAATAGGAAAAATGGGGTGGCTGGGGGCACCATCTTTGGGGGGCTATGAAATGACTCCCCAAGGTTTAATCTCCCTGAAACTTGGAGGGGGGTCTTTAGAGGACTGTTAGCAGTAGGTCCCCTGCAAATTCTCATAGATGCCCCCTTCCTGGTGAGCTGAGCTGCAAGATTTCAGCAGTGGTGTGGAATTCCTGTTTTTACCCCCCTCCCAGCAAGTCCCCCCCCTGATATATCCAATTGAGTAAACACATCTCCCTCTCAGAAAGCTACAGAAGAAGGTTTGAGCATATGTGAAGAGATGGTGCATCATGAGATACCATCTCTCATCTGGGAGGTATGAAGAAGAAACATGAGGCAGTCTGAGCACAGGATCAAGTGCAGATCAAGTGCAGTGTGACCACATGTGTGAGTGAACAGGAAAGCAATGGGGAAACGTGTAAGTGCATTCACATATCATATGCATGTAATTTGCCTCATGTGGTTTGGCTCTTAGACTAAGAATTCTTAGAATTCTTCCTCAGGATAGTAATACTACAGTTAAGGCAAAGGAGTTTTTTTCTTTCACTCTAAAGGTAAACCTGTTTGACTTTTCTTGTCAGACTCAGTGACTCTAAAATCCTGTCAGAAACCAACTGAGTGCCTTCAAACTGGTTCTAACTGACCAATCAGAGAAGAGGGAGCAGCCTGTCACTCATGCTCTCCATTCTATGGAATAGTTAATCCTTTCCCTCCCAGCTCTCTGATTTTGATACACTTTGGAAAACTGTTGTCAAGTGTAGTTCATCACAAATGTCTTGACAGATTCTTTTCCACTTCAGCTTTGTAGTTCTAGGTAGACAGCAAAATACAGTATGTTGGTCAAATCCCCACTGATGCATGACCGTAGTATGTTTGCCCTGGTGGCTGTATGGCACTCTTCACACAATATGTCAAAAATAGGGAAACTGAAAATGTAAATCACTTATGGTTCTAGAAATCACACACAAAAAAGGCATTTTTAATTGGTATAACAACAGTTCTAACCTGAGGTTTAAGCATTTTGCCCCCATAGCCCCAAAATGAAGACAAAAGGCATGAGTTAGACTAGAGTTTCTTAATTACAACATGAACTGCACAAATCATTAAACTCAACCCCCGCCCCCCTTGTGTGGGTTCTTGAAGAAGCTGCCTCATTGAGTTTGCCAGCATTTGGGCAACCAACCGTGGCTCCCAGTTCAACATCGCTGTAGGCCATGCTTTGTTTTTTCTTGCCTGAACCTAACTTATGTAGAGGGTTGTAACGCATCAGCCCCACCCTGTCACATTGTACAGAGCAAAGGTTCAAGTGCTAATATATATCACCGAGAGATTAACCAACCTACCTCTTTAGGACTAGACACCCATCAACAGGTGGCTTGGGTGCCTCCCCCCCTCCATTCTTGGATGTCCCAAAGCACTTTCCAATCTATTTAAATAATAAGGACGTAAGCCACATATCCTGACAGCACCAGTTAGGACCTCACCAAACCCTCAAGAGCAGGCCTAATTGTATAACCCAACCCTACAACCAATGTGAACCAGGCAAAATGTCCATTAACCTTGTCAATCAGATAAGGACCAAAAAATTTCCTGGTCAGCCCTGAGGCAATTGATTAACAATGCAATCTTATGAAGAGTTAATCCAGTCTAAGACCAGACTGGAGTAACTCTCCATAGGATTGCACTGTAAAAGTCAGAGAGTTCCACAGATGAGGAAGAAATAGCTTTGAATAGCCTCCTATTCTCAGCCATCTTGTTGGTTGGTCTGAATGAGGCAGCCCCTTTTTTTTCACTGCTCCAATATTTGGTGTCTCCAGAGGACGGAAAATCATCCTTGCCACTATTTGGGCAAAAACTGCTTGATCCAGTAATATTTCTTCTTCAATGAATTATTAGTTTCCAACTTGTATTGAGGTGGGCATGTGGATAGGCAGCAGAATTACTGGCCATTTCCGGAAAAGATGGCTTAGATTAAAACAAATTGGGTAAATGGATTTTCCTCCCTCATACATTTAGTTGTGCGTGTGGTTGTTAGACCAGGAGCAGGTGAAAATCCTCATTCTGCTGTGAAATTCATGGGGTGATCATGAGCAGCTACTTTACTTCAGCCTAACCTTCCTCACAGGGCTGCTGTGTGGATAAAATGGGAGAGCCATATTTAAGTGCCTTGAGCTCCATGGAGGAAGGATTTTAAAAAAAAGTGGCACAGGGTCACACTTTAGAAACTCTTTTTAGAAAACTGCATAGACACATACATTCATGATTCAAAATATATATTTTTCATGATTTCTCTTTTCTATAAAGTGACACCCCCCTCACACACACACACCCAAGAATTGTGGAATAAAACTAACTACTGATTCTTGATATCTAAGTTTTGTTCAAATAAATCTATGCTGTGAAAATAGTGGAGAATTGAAGATGGTTGCGTTTAATTCTGTTTGTTTGATTTTAACAAGATCCTTTTTTGCTGGTGCTCCAAGCTTCACAGAGCCGTATCCCCTAATTTGGGTTCACTTTCACGTTTATTTAGATGAAAAATTTCTACATCATGAAAATATCCCTCAAATATAAGTGCAGCTAAATCAAACTAAGACTTTCAGATGACACTTTTAAAACATTCTGTAAGTATCATTGTAATGTCTTGTACAACTTGTTAGGTACTGAAATTTATTGAGTTTAAACGGAGAGGTTATTTTCTCCATATATATTTCTTCAGCAGCTGCCGCAAACTATTCAAGAATGCAGAACAAGCTACGTAGACTCAGAGCTTACTTAAACATTGTGCATAACTTACCAGCTCGTTTTATAAAATAGGATGTACTTGATCCACACCAAGCTGTCTGAATCTAAATGTAACAATTCTCTATAAATTTGTGCTCTTTTAGCAAGATGCCATTGTTCTGCTGTTCATTTTCTAAATTCTTTAACCCCCTGGTGGCTGATGGGATAGAACACTATCTGGAATATGAGTCAATGTCAGTCTCTTAAAGCAGCCTTTCAGAGGCCCGTCACCAGCAGTGTCAGCTGTCCACATGTCCATCTCAGTACAAGTTATGGGCTGTCAACCCTCATTCAGGTGGCTACATGCACACAGTCAAATACCTGCTGCTGAAGTTATACTTTCAAATTGTCATTTGACTTACTCTTAAATCTGTTGCAATATTGTAAATAGAACATAGTAAACTGCCCTCAAACTGGATTAAGCACTACCTACAGGAATATAGTCATTTTCAGGGTCATAATGGCAAAGTCCTCAGCATTTCCATTTCCTTGTCCTGGGCTCAAACTCCCACAGTGTTACCAGAACTGTTCTATTTGAATGGGGAATTAGCTAGCAGTCTGGAACTAAATTTAGTGCAGATCTTTTAACCGATATATACCGGGGTCCCTCTCCAGACGCTCATGCAATAAAGAGGCAGACTAAATAAAGATACAACGTGTTTTTACTAAATAATGTGGCGTATGCCTAAGATAGCACACACATACAAGGTTACACACAAGAGCTAGGAAAAGCAGAGTAAGAAAATAGAGATGGTTGCATTAGCGGGGTAGCCCACTTGAGAGCGATAAAGTTGGGTATACTCATAATCCTGACATGGTGCAAAGATGTAGCAACGAAATGAGATGGTCTAATGCCTGCACTAGATCCAATATAGAGTGACAGCAGGGAGTCTGGATAGGAATGGCACGCACCCCATGTGGCCTGGGACACCAGCTTAAATATCCCAAAATGTACCCTGGGGCTGGTGCAGTTCCTAGTGGTTCTCACGGGCGAAACAAAGGTTTTAATGGCTCTACAACTACCCTAGATGGGCCACTTTAGGAATCTGATTATATTATTGTGACACTTTGGGAAGAGGGGACAAAGGAGGGAGGGGGAGATCCGGGCGTGTTGAATGGATGTTCCAGTGGACAGGGCTGGTCCTGTTGTCATCATCTCTGGAATGCGGAGGCTGCTTTGAGATGCATTCTCTAAGTGCTTGGGATGGTCAGCACTTAGCTTCTTCTTCAGGGTGGCTGTTAAGATATGCTGAGCAAGGCGAGGCTCACTGCTGCAGACATGGTCTGCTCGCTTCTCCGAAATGGCTTCTCTCAGCATGCGGTTCAGACTGGTCTACTGGCTGCCCGGGAACATGGTTGCTGGCTGGGCATGACTGGGGCTTGCTAGCAGGTTGCCCGGTGGTGAGGGCAAGCTGGGTGACCGGCCCGCAGGAGGCTCCAGACGGGAACTGGCCAGGGGGTGCCTGGTCAGGCTCGCTGGAGGTCTCCCTGGCTGGCACCTGGCTGCTAACAGTGCGGCTTGGGCCCAGGTGAGGCAGGCTTCCATGGAGGCAGGAAACAGTGTGTACACCACAGTCCATAGCAGCCCGGTGTGGGCAATCCGTAGCAAAGAGCGTAGGCAGGAAACAGACATGTGTAGTGGAGTCCAGACATGCAGGAAAGTCAGGATACTGGCATGGGCAGTGCTGCCCAGAGAGAGAGTATTTAGTGTAGCTTTGGTCCATAGCTGAGGCAGGAATAGGCATAGTACATAGCAGGAATAGGATACAGGCACAGTCCGTGGCAGACAGTAAACAGGCAGGAAATAGACACGTGTGTTAAAGTGCACACATGCAAGGCAGTCTTTGGTGTAGCAGTGAAATGGCAACGCAGGAAACCCAAACACAGTCCATGGCAGGCCTTAGTGCAGGAGGGGGGGGGGCTACTTGGCAACAACAGAAGCCCTGTATTCAGAACTGTGCATATTCTTTTTTTTAATACAATACATTAACAGGAAGATGTAAATAATTTTACAAAAATAATAAAATAAATAACTAACAAAGGGCCCACATTTACACTTATAGTGCATCAAAAAGATGCAAGAAGTTGGTATTCCTGGAGCTTGTGTAATGTCATTACCCAGGTGCCGCCATTTGCCTCCCCACCCGGAGGAAGAGAGCCAATGCTTTCCCGGGCATACAGGGAATTTCAGGGGGTGGGGCCTGGCCCTATAAAGGCCGGCTCCACCTTTGCTCTGTAGCAGTCACCGCTGAAAGTGCAGCCTGCCCACCTCACCCTTTGCAGTACAGGATTATCAGGTCACTGTTTTTTCAGGGCCAGGTGGGAATATTTTCCCTGATTGGCTCTACAGGAAAGAGTGTTTTCTGCCTACCTTGTACTGTCATTTAGTGAGTTTTATTTCATTTGTTTAGTGCAGTTGCTAGGTTCCTGGTAGGTTCGTTTGGGTAGGCAGAGTGGGCTGGTGAGCATCTGGTGGCACCTCCCCATTGGTGGGGAATGGGGGTCTGTCTCGGATTGGCTGGTGAGCTTTATGGCTGCCAGCTGAGAGGACAGACTGCCCGTGGGACCCCCTGTACAAGTCCTGCCCTCAGGGCTTCACAGTTTGGGGTGTATGGAGCTTTAAGGGGGGAACCACTTGCCTGGCCATCCAGGTTACAGCCATGTGCTTGGATGGTGCTCACCCAGACAGGTCAAGGAGGAGGTCCAGTAGACCCCTTGGCTTGACCTATACCGCTAGTTATACCCCTTGCCTTTCTTAAATTATTGTTGGTCAATAAATAGCCCTGTTTACACACAACCCTTGTGTCTGTCTCTTTATTCTGAATGGGGGGGGGCGCAATATTGCACACTGCTGCATCAGGTAATTGTGAGGGGCCAAGAACAATAATGTATTCTAGAAATGGAAGCCATGTACACATGAAGTTAGATTGAAATTGCGAATTGTCATAAAAAATTGAGTTGATCAGCCATCTTTTCCATAGCAAAATAATCCCTGATTTTTTTGTACCAAGTTGATAAAGGGGGAAGGGAGGCTTTGTTCCAAGAAGAAGCAATGTTTGATTTAGCAGCAGCGAGAAGGAAGAAGATTAAGTCCTTCCTTATGCATGGGATAATGGGGTCTTCCCAAAGGCTTAGCAGTACTACCTCAGGTTGCATAGGGACTTTATAGCCCATGATTGGAGAAGTATTTGTCCCCATTAGGGCCGATTCCAGACGGCCCCCCCGCCTCGCGAAACGTCGCGCGTCGTTGCGCGTCGTCGTGCAGAAAACGCGAAATATCGTGTTTTCTCACGCGAGTTTTGCGCGACATCGTGCAAAACTCGTGCGAGAAAACACGATATTTTGCGTTTTCTGCACGACGACGCGTGACGTTCCGCGAGGCGGGGGGCCGTCTGGAATCGGCCTAGGACTGAATTTTTGGGCAAGCTCACCAGCAATGAAAGTAGCTACCTTCTGAGCCACAATGTCTCCAACAAAGGCAGCTAAAGCTCCAGCTGATAAAATGAAGCTGAGACAGTGACAAGTACCATCTAGAAATAACCTTAAAAGAAAGGGTTCGGATATTAATAGCCGTGGCACTTAGTGTTTTGGCTTTCCAAATTATTTCCCATTGAGCATCTCAGTGAGCATCCAATATCTCAAGATTGCAAGACCTATTCCATAAGTTCTGATAATTAATAATAATAATGTTTATTGCTTTTCCGGCCGAAGCCATAAGCCATACAAACACCAACAAAATATGAACTGTTCACTTGAACATACCCAATTCACATAGACATAAACATAGACATAACTCGTCATTATTGAGCATCTCAGTGAGCATCCAATATCTCAAGATTGCAAGACCTATTCCATAAGTTCTGATAATTCAAGTGCATATTCTTTAACCAATGAAGTCCACGTAGGTAGCCTAGATTTGACAGTTGTGCAATTAAGTTAATTTCACAAAAACACCTGGCTCACTGAACTATAAAAGAGAAAACACTTTTAAAAGGTAGAAAAAAAGCAAATTAAATGCACAGTGATGGGGCAGAAGTTTGAAACTGGGGTACTTTGGAATAGGAATTCTCCTAAATTGGGGGGAAAAATGTCTGGCAAGTTATTCCCTTTACATTTATCTGGTTTACAATGGATTTTTGTTCCTTGCCCCCAGCTAGACTTCCCTGACAGTCGCCGACACAAAAAGCTTACCTTTGAGAAAGTCACTGAAGGTAGAGAGGCCTCATCAGGGACAGGTGAGATGTTGTCAATCCAAATTATAACTGCAAATGAAATTCCTGTACAAACTCCGGGTCTGAGTGCGTCAAAGGGAGTTTGCTTATGACTATTCGTTTTTTAAAATGGAGATGGATTCTAATTTCTAACATTTTAAATGTAAAAAGGCCAATTTTTACAATGGTGAAGAAACAAATATCCCTAACTAAAGTATTTGGACACTGATATTGTTTTTCAGACCTTTCTTTCAAGTTACAGCTCACATTTTTTTTCTAAATTATTTTAAACTGCTTCTCTTTATTTCTTTTTCCACTGACACACTGAAGTATCTTGATTTCTTCTTACTCTAGAACCACTTTATATCAATCTTTCATGACAAAGGGATAGCCTTCTTCTAGATTTTATTTGTTTTTTGTGATTCATGATGTATGTGAAAAAGAACTTTACTATTTGGCTTTATTTTTTTCTTATGTTCTACCTCCCATATTTTTTCATGGTATTAAATAGTTCTGAACTGGAATTAAATGAGGAATATTTTAACTTATATTGAAAACTTGGTGTAGTGGATAAGAGTGGAGGACTCTAATCTGGAGAACCAGGTTTGATTCCCCACTCCTCCGCTTGAAGCCAGCTGGGTGACCTTGGGTCAGTCACAGCTTCTAGGAGCTCTCTCAGCCCCACCCACCTCACAGGGTGATTATTGTTGTGGGGATAATAATGACATACATTGTAAACCGCTCTGAGTGGGTATTAAGTTGTCCTGAAGGGCAGTATATAAATTGAATGTTATTATTGTTATTATTTATGGGTGCAATCCATCTATGAATTTTCATCATGCTACATATATCAGTATTTATTTATTTTTTAATTAATTCAAAGCAAATCAGTTTCCAAGGTTATGGAAGAATCCTATGTTCTAGGTTGTGCTTAGATTTTATATGGTATGCTCAGAAATCTTGTGAGATATAGGAGTGGAATTAAAGTCAAATGAGATTCAAAATTGGGGGGGGAGGGGAGGATCAACTTTTTATATTTCTATTTCAATTTCAGGTTCATAAATTAATGCTTGACTAGTTTCTGTCTCTGAGTCTCTCTACATGAGACATCTGACACATGAAGAACACGTGTTGGGAGATGTAATGTTAGCCGGGAAGGGGCTCCACCTGAGAGATGGTAAGGAGCACACAAATGTCTCTAAAGAGGCATAGAAGGGCTTGTTTGCCAGTCTTAATTCTGCTGAACTGCATCTGTGGCTCTGTGTGCTCTTATTTCCTCCTGGGAGTAAAGCATGTACCTTCTTCATTATGCAAAAAATTACCTATGAATTTTCAGTTCAGTTCCTCCGTAAGTATGCTATTCCTATTCAAAAAATGTCACAGCTAAGAAACAGATGCTTTACTTTTTCTCTGCTTGCTGTCCTCCTAATTTGAAAGGATCCTAATATTTGTGTGGCTTTCTAGCTCACTTGACTATCCAGAGTGAGGTCAGGGAGAGATAAAGAGCAGCTTTTCTTTGCTACCCATTGCTATTTATACTCTTGGTAGTAACTATGAAGGAAAATACACGTGTGTTGAAACACAGGGTGATTCCGCACACGTTGGATAATGCACTTCCAATCCTCTTTATAGATCATTTGGAATGGATTTTTTCATGTGCGGAACAAAAAATCCACCTCAAACGGTTGATAAAGTGCATTGAAAGTGCATTATCCAACGTGTGCGGACTCAGCCACAGTCTAACATAACTGCTAGAGTATTCAAACATTGGTTCTGTGTGGCAAAGTGGTTAAGAGTGCCAGACTGGGATCTAGGAGATCCAGCTTCCAATACTCACTCCGTTATGGAAGCTTGCAGGATGCCCTTGTGTCAGTCGCTCTCTCAGCCTCACTTATCTAACAGGATTGTTATGAGGATAAAATGGAGGACAGTGATGTAAGCTGCCAGCCCATGAAACCCCAGTGTGGACTGGAGCCTTGGCAGGCACAACTTAACCCCCCAGCTCCATATCTTGCTCCATATCTGAACTCCCCTATCAGATTAGATAAGTCATGGATGCTGCATGCATCTTGCACCTTCTGTACAGGATATTGGTAGATGCAGGGCTCCTTAGGAGTTCATATTAGTGGTTGCAGCAATGTCCATGGAATTTCTTTCAGCAATATTCACCTTGCTACAGGATTTACTGCAGGGAATGAGGGACGTTTCCATTTGCTTTTTTCCTCCTGTTGGCCAGTTGCCCTGGGGGATATGTGCGTTTAGTGGTTCCTTGTCCTTCTCAGGATGTGCACTTCAAAAATGTTAGTTTTAATTTTGTTTCAGTATTTTAGAAAGGGCATGATTACCATTATTCTGAAATTTTAGGAGTATTGGCGCCATTTTGGGAATTCATTTCAGATAATATTTTCAACGTTTGTGAATATTAGTTTCCAATAGACTAGACCTCTAACGGACTAGACCTCCATTTCAAGGCTGGACTACCCCCATGGTTTTCAGCAGACCAAAGACTGGGGTCTGGTCTGTGGCAGGTTGATTACATATGAATTCAAAGTTTCCACTTTGAACAGGTTCTTTCTTCTTTAGTTTGCTTCTGGTGATAATAATGATTATATTTATATAAGCACTTTTAGGATATTCAAAGTGCTTCACAAACAACAACTCTGTAAAGGAAGTCAGTATTATTATCCCCATATTATGGTTGGATAGGAGGGCAGAAGGGGTTGAAACTGAGCTTGCCCAAGCCCAGGGCTTTTTTTCAGCCAGAACGCAGTGGAACGGAGTTCCGGAACCTCTTGAAAATGGTTACATGGCTGGTGGCCTCGCCCCCTGATCTCCAGACAGAGGGGAGCTTAGATTGCCCTCTGTGCCATGATACGGAGGGCAATCTAAACTCCCCTCTGTCTGGAGATCAGGGGGCGGGGCCACCAGCCATGTGACCATTTTCTCCAAGGGCAACCCACTGAGTTCCACAACCTCTTTCCCCAGAAAAAAAGCCCTGCCTAAGCCCACAATGGAACAAAGATTTAAATCTTGGTCTTTCTGGTCCATAGTTCAGTCTCATAACCATATTGCTACACCAGTTCTCAACTACATGGAAGTTTGAATGGTTTTACTGTGTGGTTAAATGGAACATGCAGGAGAGAAATAAGACCATTAATCTCATTATAACTTGTATCTGAGTTTGATTGGTTCATCTAAAAAACTGATAAAACAAAACATTTCAGAAAATACTTTGAGAGCAAAAATGTTGATTTTTAAAAAAACCTTTCCCACTGAAAGTAATGTCCTATATCAATAATTGATTTGTGTATGGCTTTTACTAATTCTCAATATTGCACCACTTCTACAACAATGGCAAGTAGAAGCATGAACAGAGAAGGTTATTATTTATCAGCCTCAGCTCAATGCACCATGTAATCAAATCTTTTGTGAAAGCATCCTGCCACATAATCAGATATCGTGAATTGTCAAAGGCAGTTTTATAAATATATATATTCATTTAGAATCTCTGTAAGCTTGTCGTGGCATGGGGTAAGTAAATTTTTTATTCTTTTTCTTAACTGTTTGGAAGATATATATGCAGTAATGTTGTTTTGTGCTCATACAATTTCTTTCATTCTCACACAGAACTTTTATTTATATCAAACCTGGTATGTCAGGGGTTGGAATGGGTAGGCTGCATCATTTAAATGTTTTGGAAGGGGTATCTTATTTTCCGAGAATTTAAAAAAAATATTTTAAACTGTACCATAATTAACATCGTTCCATCATACCAGTTCATTAGAAAAACATTGTAAATACACAAGTAAAAAGCATCCTGTGTGCTCTGTGTGCAGTGGGCTGTGGCTTCACTTTCTCTGAGCCTGACAGACTGTTGAACACCTTCAGAATTTTTATATAAGGAATGACTGGAAGGTTTTTTTGAAAAAGATTCATTGTATTGATTAGAATGAGTAAGTCCTAAATCGATTCACAGCCTCCCTGAAGAATATGGTTGACTCACCACTAATAGAGGGGGGGAAACGGTACTGCATAAATGTTCTTAGCTAGCAAAAAATTCTCCACGTTCTCCAAGGAGCCAAAATAGAAGACAAGCCAAATTTCTAGAAAATGTAAACATGTCCAAGGGAAATACAAGGAGAGTTCTAAAAACACCTTTCAAGTGTATGTATTTCAGTTGCTGATGTAGTTGTATCATTCAGTGCTAGCTGTATGTGATTCTATGTGTGGGAACAGGTAGAAGGCATGGTTTGTTTGTTTGTTTTTAACTTTTAAGCATTGTTGGTTTTTTAAAACTTTTAACCACAAGAAGAAGACAATCCTATGATTTTCCATATGTGACCTTGTTTTCATCTAAGGGTAAAACACTCATTTTATTTGTATCCAGAGCATTTTTCAGCGAGAACGCAGCGGAATGGAGTTCCAGCACCTCTTAAAAATGGTCACATGGCCAGTGGCCCTGCCCCCTTATCTCCAGACAGAGAAAAGTTTAAATTGCCCTTTGCGCCGCTGAGCAGCGTGGAGGGCAATCTAAACTCCCCTCTGCCTGGCGATCAGGGGGTGGGGCCACTGGCCATGTGACCATTTTCACTGAGGGCAATTTAAACTTTAAAAAACTCCCCCCTTGTTCCAGCTGACCCAAAATGATGTCATTGTGCAGTCTTGAGTTCCACCACTGAGTTCCACCACCTCTTTTCCCAGAAAAAAAGCCGTTTGTATCTTTGTCGCTTGGTTTGTATCTTTGTCGCTTGGATTGATGGTTTTTTAGACAATGTGGTTTTTGGTTAAGAGTGAATAGAGGCTTGTTTCATCAACTCCTCCTCCCTTGAAAAAGTGTTGTGTGTGTGTGTGTGTGTGTGTGCAGGCAGCTGCCCTGCACAACACTCGCCTTCATGTGTACCTTCCCCAAGCATTCCTCGGGGTCCATAAAAATGGAACCCTGTTGTTGCATGCTCTCAAACTCAGTGGGTCAATGATTTAGAGGGAGGACAGTGTTCTGTGTGGTTTTGGTGTCGTTGCATACAGAAACAGCTACCTCAGAGCCTCATTTCCCTACCACCACCCCTTGAAAAGTACAGCATGCATTTGAGCATGTAAAGCAAATGCACAAGCAACAGCCCAAAATGCATGAAAACGAAAAAAGCAAGTGGATGAGATTCAAGCTGGCACCGCCTCAGCTGGAACAAAGCTGCAATGGAACAGAATTATTCCAGAACTTCCCGGCATCAAAGTGAAACCAATTTTCTCAGGGTACACTCCTATTCTGGAAGTTTCAGAGTTAGGCACAGCCACTGAAAAGGTGTGACCAGTGTCTGAACTGGTGAGCACAGCATATTCTGATGTAGGCATAGTATGGCTAGGCTCATGTTGGAAAAACCAGTTCTTGGTCCTAAACTGTAGATGGGTTTCAAGTCTAAAATCAGACCTTTGAATTGAGCCTGGAAACAAACTGGAAGAAGTGAGCCCTTCTCAGCAGTCAAAACACACCACATTCTGAAACAGCTTCAGTTTCTGAGAACTTTACACAGGAACACACAAAAGTGACTGTACAGATCTGAACTTCATCAGAGTATGTAAAACTGTGACCAGATCAGATTTGATCTGCTGCGTATCAGTGGAATTAAACCTGAGATTAGCTGTCAGCTCAGAGATATCTGAAATGACCCACAATAATCCCAATCTCCAGGAGGGAGATAGAGGAACCATAGCCCAGCTGTACTGCATGGTCCCTTTAAATTTTAAAGGGCCATTATTTTCTATGAGAGGAACTCCCATCTCAGGAGGCCAAATCTACTACCATTAAAAGTAACAGCTTTTAAATTTTAGAGGAACCATGTACTGTCAAACAGCTGAGGGGTGATGAAGGTAGACAGCATCCAAAGTGATAGAAAAGCCAAGTCTACCACCCTCAATGGAGCCACTAACTTAGGAGGCCAGGTCTACTTATAAGAAATAATAACCCTCCCCCCCAGGCCCGCTTGAATACTACAGTTGTTCAGTGACACATGGTGCTTAAACATTTAAAGGAAAATTATTTCCAATGGGATA
Organism: Eublepharis macularius; assembly: GCF_028583425.1. Classification (NCBI taxonomy): domain Eukaryota; kingdom Metazoa; phylum Chordata; class Lepidosauria; order Squamata; family Eublepharidae; genus Eublepharis; species Eublepharis macularius. The sequence goes on from NC_072799.1 coordinate 72,995,184, forward strand.
AAGACCAGGACTCTGGAATTTGCAAGTCAGTTCTTTACACAGATAATAACAGCTCTTTAAAAATGAAAGGACTCACATGAGCCCCTAAACAGCAGTGGCACATTGCTTCTCCCTGTCAGGATATGGATGACAGGATACAGCAGACAGGTCTCTGGACCATTGCATCAAGACACAAGTTCCTGGTTAAATGGTTTTTTATTCAGAAATCAGATCATTTCCGTATACAGGTCCATAGTTTACTTAGAAACAAGAAAGCCTCCAAGCAGTACAGCTTTCTTGATAGGGATTTCAAGAAAGTTCAGGGCTAAATACTCAAACATTCCCCTCCTCCCTAACCCACAAGTTTGAGCGGGAAGAAGTCTGGGAATCTCTGCTGGGGTGTATACACCAGCTAGACAAGACAGAAAAAGGCATAACAGAAACGGTAACATTTCAGACATTACAAGGTCATTTCGGTGAGCTTCAAAGAAATGCACAGATTACGCAGCTTCTTTCTCAGGCAGGCAGGAAGAGAAACGAAAGTGATGCATATAGCATTTGCAATATGAAATCAAAACACAGTAGTAGCAATTAGCATCCCCTAGAACAATGACATGGATGTAGGGGTTACAGACATGACACTCCCTCCCCAGTCCTGCTACCTCTTGTAGAAGGAAAAATGGGGGAAGGGCACACCAAAAATAATGGTCCTGAAAATTTGGAATCTGAAAAAATGTATCTTAAACATTATTCTGAACAACATTTTTGAAAATTTGGGCTAACAAAAGCACACTCTTCCCAAATCCCTGAAATGAAATTAATATGTATTTGCCCCCCCCCCCCCATTCGGAATGAAGAGACGGACACAAGACTTGGGTGAAGAACAATGCCATTTATTGACCAATAATAACTTAAGAATGGCAAGGGGTATAACTAGCGGTACAGGTCGTGCCAAGGGGTCTACTGGACCTCCTCCTCAACCTGCCTGGGTGAGCACCCTCTGCCCCAGGCGCGAGCCATCCAAGCACATGGCTGTAACCCAGCTGGCCAGGCCAATGGTTCCCCCCTTAAAGCTCCATACACCCCCAGCCATGAAGCCCGAGGGCAGGACTTGTACAGGTGGTCCCACGGGCAGTCTGCCCTCTTAGTTGGCAGCTGTCCAGCCCGCCAGCAGATCCCAGACAGACCCCCCCATTCCCCACCAATGAGGAGGTGCCACCGGGTGCTCACCGGCCTGCCCTGCCTACCCAAACTAACCTGCCAGGAACCTCAACAACTACAAACTGAAACTCAGAAAAACTCACTAAATAGCAGTACAAGGTAGGTGGAAAACACCACTCCCCATGAGGCTAATCAGGAAAAGGGGTGAAAAAATTCCTACCTGGCCCTGTTAAAACAGCGACCGGCTAATCCTGTACTGCAAAGAAGGGTGAGGCGGGTGGGTCGAGCTTTCTGCACCAGCTGCTGAGGAGTGGAAGGTGGGGCCAGCCTATATAGACCCAGGCCCCTCCCCCCAAAATGCCCGAATGCCTGGAAACGCAGCATCCTTCTCCCCCTCCGTGCGGGGAGGCAAATGGCGGCACCTGGGTAAGCATGCTGCGCATGCTCCGGAACTGCCTTTTTTTTTTTAGTGCACACTCATACTGCTCAGCTTCATCTTATGGACATTTTGAACATGCAAGGCATCTTCTAATGCTTTACTTAATAGATGATTATGCTTTTGTGAACCATTTCCGGCTATTGATATTAGAACACATTTATTTATTTAACTGCTTGTTTGTTTACTGTCTGCTTTTGTCATTGAGACTCAATGCAGATTATACAGTATAAACCAATATAATCAACTGCTAGGACATTCAATAGACAATACAATAGACAATACAATAGGGTATCGATTACAAAAATTTGAAAATAAGCATAAATCCAAATACAGAGCTGAAAAAAAAATAAGCAATTTGGCATGATGTATTGTCGAAGGCTTTCACGGCCGGAGAACGATGGTTGTTGTGGGTTTTCCGGGCTGTATTGCCGTGGTCTTGGCATGCCAAGACCATGGCAATACAGCCCGGAAAACCCACAACAACCAACAATTTGGCATGACATATTAAATGATGCAGAAATGACCCAGTAGGAACATATCTACAGTAACAGTGAGTACAGAGTATTATAGTCTACAGCCTCTATCCCTTTACCAAAGTATATGAACCATTTCCTTACAGCATAGCCTATTTCCAGCATAAGAAAGCCCTCCTGAATAATCCAGTTTTGCATAGTTTATAAAAACATCAAGAGAGCAGGAGCTTTTCTGACCTTTTCTGGCAGGCCATTCCATAAGGGTGGGGCCATCACAGAGAAAGCTGTTGTTTTTTTCCCCATTTGTAGGGTGATGCCTACAGAAGGACCTGTTCAGATTATTGAAGCTGCCATGGTGGAACATAGAGGCAGAGGCAGCCACACAGATATGAAGGGCCAAGTCTATGAAGGGTTTTGTATGTGATAGCCAAAACTTTGCATTGAGCCCAGTAATTGATGGGTAGCCAATGGAGTGACTGCAGAATGGGAGCAACAGAAGATGAATATCAGACCTTGACTTTCCTGGGAACTTCTTGGACTATTTCATTAGCTACTCTTGGAGGAAAAAAATGCTTTACTAGATGAGTCATTGGCCTGACCCGTCATGCTTACTACAGAAGCTTGGATCCTAACCCTTTCTTACTCTCCATAGCTCTGTCCTTCATTGTGAAAGCAGTGTCCCAGTGCAAAGAAAGTTTCTTGAACTCAAGATGTTTCCTGATCATTGTGATATGGTGATCTGGTGTGAGCAAAAAGCATCTAGCATTGAAGGAATGTAATCGAAAGCAGAGTGCACTGCCTCTGACAAAGAATATAGTGTTGTAAAAATGAAAGACAAGAATGAAATTCAAGCCATTATTTACTAAGCTCTCCACCCCATGCCTTGTGGATGTAAAGCAACATTTTCTTTATTTTCCATTCAAAGGAAAGAACGAGAGAGTTACAGAGTAGGAAAAAACGTGTCCATATGACCTGAAAGATTAATAAGGCACTGCTTGCTGAATTATACCCTATATTATAAGTTAGGTTTCTGCACTCTGCAGAGTGTGAAATTGTATGGTGTTGGTTCTGGAAAGCAATTGGACAAAAACTTGCATTACAAAAAATATAACATGCAATAGTATGAATATTGTACTTATGCTTCTCTGTTGGACCAAATCTTAAAACAGAAATGTTTGTCCCAAAAAAGTTTATCGTTGCAAATTGGGCTGAGTAATCACACCCCATCTGACTAGCTTCCGATTGTCAATGACTTTATAAACACATTATCCATCCTACAAGGCGTGCCATGGTTGATAAATTGTTAGCCTTACATATTGACCTTTTGGGAATCAATAAATTTAGAGACCTAGAAAAAGAGCTTAGTGGTTTCACCTTTACTGAGGAGGTCTGCCAGAATCTTATAAATATGTGCTTCCTTTATCTTTCAGAGAGATGAAATCGAAGACAGGGGGTATGCTTATGGGAATATCTAATAGCCCTAAATACTACAATATTGGACTTGAAGTTGCTTGGTAATTTTTTTTTAAAAAAATAAGCCTCTGACATTCATGTTTATAAGTTATTGTATTGCTTAAGTTTGATTGTGGTAGCTGTTGGAGAATAAGGATGGAGCTGAGATAGAGAGATGGAACAAATCAACAAATGAATATTAATTCTAATCAAACAAAGGCCACTTCAGTAGCTGAAATGTTAAAATCATCTCATGAAACTTTGTTATGTCAAGTTTCACATGGTGAATTGTTTGTTTAAAAGTGTCCCAGCGTATATGAAAACTTAGTATCTCAGTCAGAGGCAATGCTTTTTTTCTGGGGGGACTCAGGGGTACACATACCCCTAAACATTTTGTGAATCTAACAGGAGAAAGTAAAAATTTTTAAATGTTGGAATTCCCGCTAAACCAACTCCAAACATATTATTATGGATATATTTATGTGATTTGTTAAGTTTTATGTAGCGTATGTTGGCAACAAAGATGTTTAGTTATATTTAAACTCACTAGGACTGCTGTTCGTCTTACAAAGAATGGAACGTCTTTGAGTATCGAACACGCCATCGAGATCACTGGCATAATCGGTGATCGTTAGGGTGCAGACAAATACAGACAAGTCTTCTCTAAGCCACTTGGAGTGCTGGTAGTTGGAATCTAGCATGGTGATTGGTCAGTCTTGTTGCTACCCCCGTTGGTGGCGACCAATTTTTCTATTTGTGTACGTTTTGCTCAATGAGTGCAAAGAGTTTGTTTATGTCAAAACTCTTTGGTTGTGTGCAAGTGTCACTATAGAGGGGCTTGATTGGCAATATTGCTACACATAATTCTCATCACCAACAGTCTTCTGACGTCATTTCCTCATTTCCTCATGCCAATCTGGAACTTATTGTGAGCTGTGTAATATGAGGTAATGCACGTTCGTGGTAATTTTGTCCATTGACTGCATTTATTTTTCCGATTTGAACTATAAAATGGTCATTTTCTTGAGTCAAACTGAGAGTACCCCTAAACATTTTTTTAGAAAAAAAGCACTGGTCAGAGGATTAGGAGTTTGTTTTACTCCATGCCTTCTCTCTCCATCATTAAGCCTGAATATTTTGAATGAAACCATGTCAAGTATGCTATGGTGTGTCCTATTCAACTATTCTTCCTCAGCCAGTGAATGTTACAGTTGGCTATACATTCAAATAACAGTTACTCAAATATTTGTATCTTTTCTCCCTGAAATTTGTCAAGATTATTCAGCCATCCCGGCCAGTGGCAACAGCCACTCAGGCCGGTGGCTGCTTTTGCCTCCTTGGAAGGAGGAAAGCAGAAGGCACACCCTGGCATCCAGGGCTTAACATTGGGGGCGCAGTCTGTAGCCTTAGCTGGCTTCTCCGCCCCATTGCCTTCAGTTGTGCTTCGTGCTTGGCCCACCCACCTCACCCTATTGCAGTGCAGGATTAGCCGGTCACCTTTTGGGGCCAGGACAAGCCAGTCTCCCCCTGCTGCTGTATGGCCGGGTGGGGGAGCTTTACAGGGGTGAACCACTTCTCCTGGCCAGGCTGGGTCCCAGCCATACCATGGATGGCTCGCACCCAGAGCAGCGGGTGTCTCGTCCAGACAGGTCAGGGTGGGGTCCAGGAGTGACCCCAGGGCCTGACCTGTACTGCTAGTTAGGCCCTTGCTGTAGTTTATGTTTAATTGTTGTAATTTTAATAAAGCGGCCCATTTTAGAACTTAAATACTGTGTCTGCCTTTCATTCTGACTGAGGGGGCAATACCACATGTAGAGCTTTGATCCCAAACAGATTGATTGAACAATCATTTATGACATCGTTTTTTCAGACATTATAATGGTACAATGAGGGAAAACTAACAGTGAAATCCTAAGAATAGTTACTCCAGTCTAAGCCCATTGAAGACAATGGGCTTAGATTGGAGTAACTCTGCTTAGGATTTCACTGTAAATCTACAGCCATTCCTAAGTCTGTATATTGAATCTGCCTGTAAGTAAGCAAACTAAGATGCATCTCGATGTCCATCAGTGCTTTTTCAGAGGTTGAGCACTTTGTGTCTTGCAACTCTGTTTTTAAGCAAATAAAGGCTAGCGCCATTTGAATATAGTTAGAAAAAAACAATATTGCTATCGATTAGGGACTAAAATGGACTAGAAGATTCTTGCCGTGACCTCCTCTTCTACTATTCACCTATTCAACTAAAAAGCATTTAACTGTATTTTTGAACCTTTTCTTTTAGGACATTTAAGCATAATTCAATTAAGGGTTTTTAAAAGAAAAGGTTAATTTAAGTAATGCTTTTGACCTGCTGTCCATTTGCTAGCTATAAATTATTAACCTCATGATACTGCTCTCGATAATAATTTTGCTTATTGAAGACAACACAGGGGGCCACAAAACTGTATGCTTTTCAAGCAGTGGTGATTGCTTTGTACACTACAGGTTTTGTAAATGAGTTTTAAGACAAAGGGCAAGCAGTATGATCCACCTAAACCCGGTAAGAAGTTCTTAAAATTATAGCTCTTACGGTGCAGTACAAATGAGCTCCTGAACTAAGGTAGCAGCTGCCACATTCAGAAGAAAGGTCACATTTCTGCTGTAAATGGACAGCTTGTCCTTTGGTACAGGTGGGTGGTCTCCGCTGATCATAAATAGCACGGCACCAAAAGGCATCAGCTCCTTCAGGACAGAAATTGAAGGGACTTGTAGAGTATATTTTGTTCTGCCTTAACATTTCTTTATTGGCTTTGGATTTACTAACAATACTGCAACAGGCATATTCCCTGTACAAAAGTGGCCAGGTTGGTGGCATAAGTTATCCTTCCTAAGTTAAGCTATAGGCTTAGCTACTAGGGAGCATGTTACCATTATGACTGGGTGGTGGTGGAGAGTGCCCTCAAGTCATAGCTGACTTATGGTGAACCCTGGCAGGGTTTTCATGGCAAAAGACTAACAGAGGTGGTTTGCCATTGGCTGGCTCTGCAACGCTGGCCTTCATTGGAGGTTTCCCATCCAATTACTAATCAAGGCCGACCCTGCTTAGCTTCTGAGATCTGATGAGATCAAGTTCACCTGGGCTATCCAGGTCAAGGCACCATTATGATTAGTTATCATTACATGCAGCGATTATTTTTGCTTTCTGTGGGTGCTAGGTTTAGTCCACAACACGCATAAATTTGATAAATGGAGTGCATATATATTAAGAGCATTTCCACTATTCACATAACAGGTATAAAAGGTAAAGATCTGTAAACAATTTCATAGGTGAGTTCTGAGTGCTTGTACCTATTCATAACTGATAAATCATTTCAACAGCATTTATCGAAGAAACTTTGACTTTACTGAGCCAGCTTTTCTGTGGTTGGTAGCTTTCCAGGCCTCATCTGGATTTTGTTGAACCTGTCACCCAGCCTTGTCAACCCCTTGATCACTATAAATCATCACCCTGTAATTAACTATAGCATTTTCCAGAAAAACAAAGTTAATTTCCAAACTTTCCAAAGTTACTTTCCCTACTACCCAATTCCCCACTATTAAACATTCAGCTGTACAGAAATTATCCTAATGACCCTATAATGCCTTCCACCTTTTAAACATGAAATTTAATGTCTGTTTTTTTGGGGGGGGGGATAGAAACAGCACTAGCAAGCTGCCTTGTACCGCTGAACCACAGCCTTCTTCAGTTCAGCCCATGTTATTTTGTTCTAGCTGCTCCTTTGTATGTTTGACTTTCACATACAATCATAAATATATAAAGATTTGTTTGTGCATGGCATGCATATGTACTGTATGAGTGGCTCCCCAGAAAGAAACTATACTGCTGTGGCAGGCTCATTGATTTGCACCAATGAAGCTCCCTGGCTACTATCCTGCCCACGTGCTCTGAGCTCAGCCAGGGAGGTGTGCCTTGTTGTTGTTTTGCAGGGAGGAAAAAGTGGCCCCCAAAACTGCAGGTATAACTACTTCACAACACCAAGACCACTTCGGTCACTTTACTGTTGCAGGCCAGTGCTGAATGGGGGAGGAGAGTGGGAGGGGGGCATGGCAACAAAATACAAGACAACAGTGTTGGAGTTGAAAGAGGCCACTATTGATATTACAGCTCACAGAGCATTGACACTGCATAGGGCACTGATCCGAACATCAGCTGACCTGCCTGCCAGCCGATGACCCACTCTCCTCCTAAGACCGCTGCTGAGCGAGGGAACCATGAGATGACAGTCAGTAGGACGCCACGTGGGGGTACACTTCTGTGTGGAATCTGCCAAATCTGACAGCCCCACTGAGCATGCACTTGCCATGCCTCAGTTCCCAGACACCTTAAGGGGATCACCATAATAGGGAAACTGAGCTTGCAGGCCCTGTTTCTCCACAAACAGATTGGTGCCCAATGCCCAATCTGCCTGCTCACTCCAAAGTTGTGACAAAAGGGAGGACTGGGTGGGATGCCAGCCAAGAGCTGAGGGGTGGGGGTCAGCTCCCCTGACCAGGGCTTGCAGCGGACGTGCATGGACTGTGCCTCCCAGGCCCTCCACATTTCCCTGCCCCTCACTGCAACGTGGCAGCCACCATGCCTTCCCTGCCCCCTCCCCTGCATGGCCTGCAGCCTGGGCCCCAAGGTGAGTCTGGGGGGGGGTGTTTCCTGTCCAATTCTTTCTTTCTTTCTTTCTTTCTTTCTTTCTTTCTTTCTTTCTTTCTTTCTTTCTTTCTTTCTTTCTTTCTTTCTTCAGAGCAACAGGACGCTTTCTCAGCCCCCCTCCTTGCATGACACCCCCAGTAAAGTAAAAACAACAAATGTATTTCTCTCGCTCCACTCACCTTCCCCTCCTCCCTTTGCTTTCCTGGCTGTCTCTCTTTACTTCCAACCAAGGCCAACGTGAGGCTAGCCAACGGGGATTAGGGGTGAGGGTTGCTTGACAGGTAGACATGAAAACACACACACTAAGTCACACACATGTAGCCCAGGCAATCACCCAAGCAACAATCCATAATACACACACCCCAAATCATGTCAAAACATTATGTAAGCCATAGACAACCTAGCTCCTCCAAGGCTCCTCGCTCTTTCAGTTGCGGTTGCAAAATGCTTGCCGAAGAGAAGGCAAATAGTTTCCTGTCACCACCCCTAATTGGCTGAGACCACTTAACACCACTTGTAATGTCTTGTTTGCACTGATGCAGGCTTGAGCAAACTGAATCCTTGGCATTGATGCCATGAATCTTCCTTTGATCAGCAAGAAAGGGTATATCAGGGATCATGGAACCTGCATATACAAAACCCATGTGGGACAGCAGCTTTACTAAGAAGGAGAATTGGGCAAGACTGAGGGAAAATGTTGGCTGGATCAGATCTTAAGAATGCAATCCTATGCTGATTTACAAATCATTGATTTATACTGGAGTAACTCTGTATATGGGTAACTAAAACAAGGTCCCACCATTGCTATAAAAGATAGTATGGTGGTGTAAAATGATTATGGATTTAAAAAGCAACAGTTGTTTTCAAAATATTCCTTTTAATTGCCCTAATGGGCGATGAAATTAATTAAGAAATATCTTGTGGCTTCCTATCACTTACAGTAAAATATTGATTTAGCTAATTGAATAGCTTGTACTTGGTGAAAACATCATCAGACAGCTTTCATTTTTGGAATTCAGAAGTCGAGCCTGCTTCATCTTTTCACTCCCACCCCCCAGGATTCTTATTACCAATTCTTACCTTCTTTATCCTTCTCAGATTAGCAGATGTTGAGTAATGTGAAAAGTAAAAGAGTTCTTTTCTTTTGTTTTCCATTGTGGGAGCCATCAGTTGCTTACATTAACCTTTACAGGAAAATTTCTGAATGTTTGAAAAAAATAAAAATACATTCCCTTTTCTTCTCAGCAGTAGTTTTTACTGTAATTTATACAGGCTTGCCCGGTAATACAGATTTAATATTAGGACATAAGATTTAAGGTAAGATAACAACCATAAACAGAAAGTATTAATTGTGAAGTTGTGAGGAGAGATGGACATGGACCAAAAAAAAAAAATGAACGTGATGTTTGTTGTTCATTGCCATCCATGAACAGGGACTCACAAACAACCACAAACATGGCCCTGTTCACCAACATGTTCGTAGTTGGCTGTTTGTGGGGGCCAGCAGGCTCTCCTCCAGCCATCATCCATGTTTGGTCAAGATCCCTTCTGCACCACTCCCAGACACCTGACCTAAGCAGGCACCAGGAAAGGTACCAATAGTAAATAATAGCTTGGCCCCAGAGCCTGGCAGCAGCCCTGGAACTTGAAGGGGTAGATCCCTACCACACCACTCCCAGAAACCTTACCTGAGCAGGCAGCAGGAAAGGTACCAATAATAAATAATAGTTTGGCCCACAGCCTGGCAGCTGTCCTGGAACTTGAAGGGGTAGATCCCTATCCTACCACACACAAAGAAAATTCAAGCTCCAATGCACTCTCTCTATCAAAATGCCAACAGCAACTGTCTCTCCCTCTCCACTGTCTGCAAACTAAGCCAGAGCTGGAAGCCCCTCTCCCACCTGGTCTTTGCTCCCTTGTTGTAACAAATTTGAAGCTCCACACTTGAAAGGAAGATCTGCCTATCAAACTGAATTGAGCTTAGATTGGGGTTTCTAGGGCAACAGCAGGAGTTCAGACAGAGTTCAGGCAGTCCCTGCCTCTGGTTGCCAAGGGAATTGATTGCAGGTGCCAGACTGTCTGGCTTGATGAATAGCATTGAACAGCCATGAACGAGGCTTGCAATGACCACCTGTTCATTTAGAATGAGGCCTCATGAACAGAAGATTGGGCTGTTCGTGGCTTTTTTTGGTTCATATTGCTGTTCATGCCCATCTCTAGTTGTGAGCAACCCAGTATAAGTGTAGCTGTAGAAACTGTTAGGATTGTGCATCCCCTCAAAATCGAGGTAATCGATAACCTTGAAATCCATGTCAGATTCTCTGATCTGAGTTAGACAATCCCAGATTTATCCTATGGGGGGGAAATGTTCTGGGGGCTGGGGGGAATTTTTAGAAACCCTGATTTGATTATTCTTGACTATATGATGGATATTGACAAAATATTAGATCTTAGGAGATATAGTAGGGAAGTTTTTTGTTGCTTTAGATCAGTTGCTTCCTTCCTCACATGCATTTGGCATCCTGCAACAGGATCATCAGAAAAACAAGTTTGTGTGCAATTGGTTATAGATGCAATCAAACAGTTCCCTCATATATCCTGGATTGTGAGTTTTTTTTAAAAAATTGTAGCAGGACTTTGCTATATTTTACAGCTGTCTGTTAGCTAACCTTCCAAAAGGTGGTTAGAGCATTGGTGTTTCTTTCTCTATAAAAAATACTTCCAGATTATTTTCAGTTTTCAGTAGACAAAATAAAATGGGAATGCACAGACATTCAGACCCTAAACTTGCTGGTAACCCAGACAGATGCATTGGTGGGTCTCCTTTTATACTGCCCCACTTGACCAAGGGACTCAGGCTGATATTTTGAAACTCTAGCAGGAAAAAAAAATATCCTGGTTAGGGAAATGTCTAAAACAGAAAACAACTGAAAAAAATGTACAGGCCTCCATAAGATCTAAGATGGCTAATTGAATCAAGTCTCACTCAGAATGTGTGTAGCTGGATTGCAGATCTCAGTTCTGGAAGAAGGAACTGATGAAACCAGCTAGACTGCTGCAAGATTGTTGTTCTAATCTTAGCCTTATGGGCCTGCTTGAATGTGCAGAGAGCAGAGATAGGGATCCCAGGTCCACCAGTGGGGGCAAGTGACCTCTCATTCCCACCCTCCATTCCCGCCACTACTCACCTGCCTGGTGGAGGGGAAAGGCAGAGGAATAGGCCTCCTGGGGGTGCTCTTGGGGTGGTGCAATGACATTACTCCTGGGAGTGATGTCATTGTGCTGTCCCAGGAACATGTCCAAGAGGCCTGTTTTCCCCATCTTTCCCCGCTCCCTGCTGGCCAGGGGTGTGTTGGCTGGGGACAATTGGTGAACCAGTTTATATGCTGGTTTATATGCTCCCAGTTGATATGCTCCCTTCCTGAGAGTGACATTGTCACACAGGCCTGGAGGAGCAAAGAAAAGGTGAGTACCAGTTCCCTTTCCCACCGGGAGGGTAACAACAACAACATTTGATTTATATACTGCCCTTCAGAAAAGCTTATTGCCCACTCAGAGAGGTTTACAAAGTATGTTATCATTATCCCCACAACAAAACACCCTGTGAGGTGGGTGTGGCTGAAAGAGCTCCTAGAAGCTGTGACTCACCCAAGGTCACCCAGCTGGCTTCAAGTGGAGGAGTGGGGAATCAAACCCGGTTTGATTAGCATATAGGGACCTGGCACTCCTAAGCAAAGATATGTCAGGGTTTTTGGACATACTTCTATGGGAAGTTTTAGTTCTTCCAGAGGCCTATGACCTGGAAATAAACAGAGGTCACTATGCACAGGCCAATAGACCTGTTTCTGATGCCCCCCAAATCTATTATCTTTAAGCTTCTTTGTTTCACTGCAAAAGTAGACCTGTTGAAAAGGGCATGTACTAGAGGCTTTTTTGAAATGGGATGAAAAGTAGCGGGCCTTGTATCTGTTCCCTGACTTCTCCAAAGAAGTGGTGAATCAGAGACAAGGCATTTAGTATGTGAAATCATTGGTCAGAAGAGAATCAAAGTTGTCATTTCAAATACCCAGCAACACTTTGTCTTCAATATAATAATCAGCTGAGATCAGGGCTTTTTTTCTGGGAAAAGAGGTGGTGGAACTCAGTGGGTTGCCCTCGGAGAAAATGGTCACATGGCTGGTGGCCCCACCCCCTGATCTCCAGACAGAGGGGAGTTTAGATTGCCCTCCATATCGTGGCACAGAGGGCAATCTAAACTCCCCTCTGTCTGGAGATCAGGGGGCGGGCCACCAGCCATGTAACCATTTTCAAGAGGTTCCGGAACTCCATTCCACCATGTTCCAGCTGAAAAAAAGCCCTGGCTGAAGTTAATCTGAGAAGTAACTGCCCAACCTTTCAATAATGTGTTGAAAATCAGTGGCCAATTGTTTTTAAATCTGCATAATTCTATGACAAAGGCTCCATACCTGTTTCAGGTGGGGATAGATTGCTTTCTTAATGCTGTGCAGGTTTACAGACTGAATTCAAGAGGTTGTTTTGTGCAGTTAACAAGAAACTTTCAGCATGCCTGCACTTTGTTTTTGAAAACCAATGAAATATATGACATTGATTCAGCTCTGCCTTTTTCTTGATGCAAATACTAATCCATTGAAAGAGATCATCTTGATTGGAGTTGTGTGATATTTTCCCCTTCTCTCTGTTTAGAATTAGGAAAGAGGGTAGGTTTATCTATAATAAAAAACCCTCCAAATTTTAAAAAAAAGAAACAGAGCACATACACAAGTGGAAATGTGAGGATTTCTCTTCAAAGAGTCCTTGCAAAATTGGTTATGCAATTTTCTCTCTTTTTAAAGTATTATGTCCCAAATATCACCAGAATGTCTTCTTAAACACAGAAACAATTCTAATTAATTGGTAGAGCTATGGCCAGATTCTACCAGATGTGTAGCACAAAATAGGAACAGCCAAGAGACTACATCAACTAAGAAGTCCAATTATTTCACAATCGAAAGTGCCCATGTCCTTTGCTCTGATGCAATCTATTTACTTACATATTTTTAAACCTCGCTCACAACCTGTAGGAGGCTCCTGGATAATTTACAAAAGAAAAACAATAAAACAATGCAGCTAACCTACATAAAACACATTTTTTAAAAAAGTAGCAATAGATTATCAGTTTAAAAGAGGAGAGGTAAAAATAGGCAAAAATAACTCAGTATAAAAATAAATTACGCAGAACTAGCAGCAAAGTAAATAACCCTTGCCAGATAACAGCAAAATAAAAACATTTCAAAGTCGTTCTCTAAAAACAGGTGAGGAAAATATCAAAAGGATGTTACACATAACTGAGTCTCTGTATTCATATGATGCTTCTCTTTAAAATAATTAATTGGAAATCAGGGTCTAGTTAAATGTAACAGAAACAACTCCGTGGCTGCTTCCACACACATTGGATAATCCACTTTCAATACTCTTTAGTGAACATTTGAAACTGATTTTCCATGTGTGGAACAAAAAATCCACTTCCAAAGGATTGCAAAAGTGCATTGAAAGTGCATTATTCAACGTGTGTGGAAATGGCCCATGTGTTTAAACATGGAACGTCTAGGGGAATACCAAATTCACTCCCATCTCTGCTACCTGCCACTTCCTGCCATTCATCTTCCTTTCCAAGAGTTTTATCTTAAGCTGAGCTGTAATGGTTGAAGTGACCAATGCCAAGTGACCAATGCCCCCCAATCTTTGGGGGGAGGGGAGATCCAAGTGGATTAGCTGCAGCCACAGGTAGAGTTCAGCATCCCCCATTACATATGTTCCGTTTGCTGTAAAGACTAGAACCCACCTCTCTTTATTATTTAAGACATTCCAACTCAGTGAATTTCAGCTGTGACATCTTGTTCGAACTTGACATAGTACCAAATAAGTTAAAGAGAACCCAGTGGAAGCAAGGCCATCCCATATTCTGTTCAGCCAAAAGCTTCTGTGTAAGGGTCATCATGAATACTGTTACTTAAGCATTTGGCCATTAGGACAGCATGGTTACCGTGCAATAATCTCAGCCCCAGGAAGATAACTATATATTAGATATAGCTGTGTGCCTATAAGCACCCCAGGGGCAATTATCATAATAACAACACCTGCTGAGTTGGCCTTGTTGCCACCATAAAAATGTCCTGTATTGCTCAGTAGTAGTGACATAACCCAGCACTTAAGTATATTAATTTTACCACAGGAAACTGCCAATTAATGTTACAGTGCTTAAGCAATTTGTGCTCCGAGGCTACTGCAAAAGCCCATTAAAATGTAGAGCAGTCAGTAATGTTCTTAAGAGTAGCCTCAATAAATGTGTGTTGACTTTTCAAGTAGGAAAGAGCTTTGCAAGGTATGCTTAACATCTTGAATTGTAACAACCCAAGGCTCCCTATTCATGGTTGACATATAAAAATAGATACTGGAAGATAGGGTTGCCAGATACTTCCAATCAAAATACCAGACATTCCATGTTTTTCATGTGTGCGCATAGTTCATGTGTACTCCAGAGGCCCCAATAACATCAGTTCTGGTTGAAAACTAAAAGCTGTGGGGTCTCAATGGGGTCAAAATTGCCCCAAACATAGCATTTTAGCATACAATCTCACAGAGTATAATCCTAAACCTGCATATTCACAGTGGAGTTCAGTCAGTCTTTCAGCCTAGTTTAGGATTGCAGCCACAGTCTGTTTCATTTATGATACAATAAGAAAGAAACACACCTCAAATCATGTACAGAGGGCCTCATCTTCCTCCACACACACACCCTCAGTTCATACATACTATTCTTTCTCCCTCATCTAACTTTTCTCCATCAGCTTCATGCAGTCTGATGTCACGCAGCAAACAACGTCTCTCTGTTTAAACACTTATGTTCCCAGCTTCCCTGGAGCTCCATTTCTCAGTTTCCTTGGCTGCATTATTCACTGCTTGAAGGTGAAGGAGTGAGGACAGTTCTTGGGCTCTCCCAGCCTCCACTGTTTCACTTATTTCATGTTCCTCAAGTCCTAGATGCTGGCAATGCAAGCAGAGCAACCATTTTGGAAGAGGGCAACAGAGAGCCAAGATACACTTGTGGAGAGAAAGTGAACGGCAAGTGAACAGGGAGGAATACACGTGAGTCTGTTCACTTGCCAGGCAAGTGTAATTTGTCATTTGTAGCTTGGCTCAGAGTTTAAATGATCTTTTTGTCAAGGGAGCCTGGAACTGCCTTCAGGAAAGGTGTATGTGTGTTTTAATGATTTAATCATTCTCTCATATTGATATTTGGTTGTAGCGGGTAGGGAGAGGACCCTGCCTGAATCTTCCTGTGTTTGGATAAAGTAAAAAGTGAGAGTTGAAGGATATCAACACGCACCCCCATTATCTCTGGGCCAAGCTACACATGACGAATGACACTTGAACGGCAAGTGTATTTCTCCCTGTTCACTTGCCCTCCACTCAATCCACTTGCCGTTCAAGTGTCATTCGTCATGTGTAGCTTGGCCCTCTGTCAATCATCCAGCTCAGGGAGGCTCCATCACTCACCCTGGCCATTAACTTGAAAGAGAGGGAGAAGGAAAGGGATTGCATGGGGAATTTTGACTAAGCACGCTGCCATTTTGAGACACAGGGCCAAGCTACACATGACGAATGACACTTGAACGGCAAGTGTATTTCTCCCTGTTCACTTGCCCTCCACTCAATCCACTTGCCGTTCAAGTGTCATTTGTCATGTGTAGCTTGGCCCAGAGAATGTGATGGTGGCTGAGGTGACTGGGCAGTCAACTGGCTGCTGGGTGCAAGAAGAGGGGATGGAGGCAAGGATGCGGAGCCCAAGCTCTGCTCTCCTCAGCAAGGGCCAGAGAAACAAGACAAGACAATATAGAAAAGATACAGGAAATCTGTGAATCTCTGAAATACTTTTCAATGGCCACCCCTGGCCTTTTCCATTCTGGCACCACCTAAAGATGCTAACCAAAAACAGGTGCAAATATTTATCCATTAATCCAGAATAAAGAAATATTCTACATTGTTGCAGACATTATTTGTGCCTGCCCTCCATTTAAAACTTTCATATCAGGGAGCACAAAGATGAACAGTAATAGATTTGGGAACACTTCAGACTTTATGTCAGGTAGATCTGGGGCTGGGGCTCAGTGGCAGAGCTGTTTGGCTTGCAGATAGTCCCAGTTCAATAGCCAACAGCTCTAGTTAAAAAGATAAGGTGGTATAGAAAAGACCTCTATTTGAAACCCCAGAGAGCTGCTTCCAGTCCGAGTAGACAATATTAACTTTGATATTACTATGGTCTAATTCAGTATATGGCCGCTTCATCTAATCTACATGACATATGTCTCGATCAGTTAGAGAGATCCATCTAATTGAAAACCACTTATTTTAGGAACAAAGATCAGACGCATGATAGATTGCTGTTCTATTCAGTAACTTGCTGGGTTGTGTTTATAGCTCAAAACAATCCTTTTCAGATCCGCAAAACTAATTGATATAACTTCACACATGCTGTCAAACAGTGTGGTTTGAACTTCTACCGAGTGCATTGTAATGTAAGTCAGATTTAAAATTCTCTACTAATTTTGGTTTCTAAAACTCTGTAACTGTTCGCTCTTAATGTTCCTCCTATCATTCAAATAATCTCAAAGTGGATCGGAGAGAGAATTCAGTAGGGTAATTTCTGTAACAAGCAAGTAAGCCAAGAAATTTTGTAATTAACAGCTCTTTCCTGTTTTAGCATATGCAGATGTAGTTATTTAATTGCCACTTTACTAGCACTACATAGATTGGATGCCTTCTAATGGCATCTGTACATTTTGTGCTTCACTAACATTATAGGACCCATCACTGTGATCTATATGAGAAAGTATATTGCTTGAGTTTGTGATAGAAGAAAATTGCACACTAAATGCTTAATAGAAGAGGGCTTATTTTTCTATTAGTATCGGAGATTGAACTAACTAATGCTTTACAAGGATCTGATTCGCTCTGTGCTCTGTTACTATCTAGTTATGTGACCCCAATCAATATTATATTGGTGCTTCAGAAAAAGGAAGTTGCAATCTAGGTGGAGTGGAAATACTGAATCAATTAGAATTTTAAAGTCAGAAACAACTTGGTTATTTGTTTAAATAATTTTAATACATATTTAATTCATGTCACTGCTGGAAGGAGATCCAAGAGGAAATGGAATCCAAAGGGAATGTGTGTTTTTATCTAGGAGATAAAACTCCAATAAATTGCAAAATTAAAGCTCTCTAGTTCAATGATAAACCACTGGGGCTGTGTGACTGTTAACAATAGAAACTAATGGTCAAACTGCAAGTTATATGCAAATGCAGGCACCTTTCAATCAGTCTTTTTATCAGGAAGGCAAAAGTGGCAGCACAGAAGAAGGTAGGAAAGAGAGCAAATCCTCCTTCCTTGCCTATTATTTCCTTGCTCCAAAATATTTCCTCTAGTGGCACCTCAAAGAATAAGCACCAGACTAGATGTTACTCCTTTGGGTGACTTGTGTCTGGGTTGTCCTGACTAGACATGGGCACGAACCGCATTATGAACACTAAAAACCCATGAACCGCCTGATTGTCTGGTCGCGATCTGGTAGTTCGTGAGTGTCCAAGGCCAACGAACCAGCATTCATAAGAAGCCTGGTTCATTGCATCTATCCGCGGTTCGTAAAGCCAGACAGTCAGGTGCCATCAATCAATTCCCTTAGAAATGGAGCCAGGGGAATGCCTGAACTCTGTCTGCGCTTCTTCTGTCACCCTGGAAACCCAAACTCAAAAACAAACGGTAGGGTTCTTAAACCAACCAAGCAACGACCAGAGGCATAAGCCTCAGAACCCCAAAAAGAACACTACACGGTGTAGAATTACATACAGTTCTGTATAAGTGCAAACAAAATTATATATGCAATGAATTACAGTGAATGACAATAAATATATATCAAAACAGTCTCATCAATCGTCCAATCGTTCTGTTACAATATAAAGTCCGATCCTGATGGGTAAACCTTCAGTAAATACCGATGGTCTTATTCAGACCTTTGAAAAGGTGGTCTTACGTGATGTAACTAAATTGGAACAGACAGCATGTAAGTCATGGCAGAATATAACAACGCAAGAACGGGCTGTGCTTAAAGGTTTACGTGAAGACAATTCTATTGTGATTAAACCAGCTGATAAGGGGGGAGGAATTGTTGTATTAAACGCCCAGGATTATGTTATGGAAGTTAGAAGACAGCTGGCGGATAGGACATCCTATAAACCCATAGATCAAAATCCATTGAAAGAAATCTGTCGGGTGATGAGAATTGTTGTGGACGAGGCTTTGGGCTCAAATGACATCTCACGACAACTTCATCAGAGCCTAATAAATACAGAGCCTCGCACTCCAGTTTTCTACTGCTTGCCGAAGATACACAAAGGCATTTTTCTTCCCCCCGGTAGGCCAATCGTTTCAGGGACCAATTCGATCCTGGAACCGTTGGCAAGGATGTTGGACCACGTTTTACAACCTTTTGTGACTAATCTGCCTGCTTACATCAAGGACACGACCACCTTTATTAAGTTCATTGAAGAGTTGCACATTCCTGCGGACGCCCACCTGCTAACACTTGATGTACAGTCATTATATACATCCATCCCACACCATGAGGCTAGGAGGGTAGTAGAGAACAGTTTAAGATTGAGAACATCCGACACCCCACCCACTCCTTTCCTGTTAGACTTATTGGATATCATATTAGAAAGGAATTATTTCCGTTTTCAAGAGCAATTTTACTATCAGGTTAAAGGAGTGGCGATGGGGTGCCCTGCTGCCCCATCCATTGCGAACTTGTTCATGGGGGATTTTGAATCTCGATTTATATTAAATAATGTGCATAATCCTTTCTTTGACCAAATTATAACACTAAAAAGATTTATTGATGACCTCTTTCTTGTGGTTAAGGGGGCTGACATGGTGGACAATTTCATCAACTGGCTAAATGGGGTGGATCCCAATATCCAGTTCACCGTGCAAGGCAATGCAAATAGTATTCCATTTTTGGACGTCATTGTATATAAGATCACTGAGAACCGGCTGGGGGTCATGCCCTACCGTAAACCTACGGATCGGTCTGCTTATTTGTTCTATAATTCATTTCATAGAACACAGTTGAAACGTGCTATTCCCTACGGTCAGTTTTTACGCCTCAAATGTAATTCTTCCCAGGATGAAGAGTTTAGAAGGGAAGCTAAGAGGTTGAGTGATGCTTTCATCACTCGAGGCTACCCAAGTAAGGTAGTCAGACAGGCTTTATGCAGAGCCAATGGAGTCACGCGAGAGTCACTTTTACAAACAGACAAGGAGAGAGTGGTCGAAGGAGCAGGGGTCACATGGGCTCTGGATCATTCGCAACATTCAAGAGGAATAGTGAGTGTGATTAGAAAGAATTGGCACCTTTTAAAAGAAATACCGGGGTGCGAGACCCCTTTAAAAATAGGTTACAGACGCACGAGCAATTTGAGAGATATTCTGGTCCACTCCGACTACGGAGGAAATGAAGGACAGCGTGATTTACCTATAGGACATTTTGCGTGCGGTCATTGTAATGTTTGCGATTTGTGTGTATCCGTGTCTATGATTATGCACCCAATCACCAAACGACCACTATACTCAAATGATTATTCAACCTGCTCTTCTGTCAATGTCGTTTACATCATTAAGTGCACCTGTAACTTACTTTACGGAGGGAGCACTACTCGACCGGTTCGCATACGGATACAGGAGCATTTGTCCAGAATTCGAACTAGAAATATGACAGCTCCGCTAGTCGAACATTTTTGCACTTGCCATGCCGGAGAAAGGGAATTGGTCTACTCAGTGTTAGAGGTAAAGAAATCCAAACCTTGTAATAAGACGGATCTGTTGAGGGCAGAAGCCCGCTGGATTTACAGAATGAACAGCTTAGTCCCGGGCGGTCTTAACAGTGACATTAATTGGGCTGTTTTCCTTTAAGGCGGTGTGAAATGACTAGTGTCAATTAAAAATCACAGCATTTAAGTATGAAGCTTTCCAGCAGCGAGCACCCGCACTGATATTATTTGCAATCAGCTGTTGTAACGGTCCTAAGAAAGATTTATGGCATTCTATTATGGTGTATGATATGTGAGTATATCTTTCATAAATTTGGTTTGTAATACATTTAGGTGTATGGGGCAGTGGCTGTGTGATGTATTTGTATTTTCAGCATATGACCTGGCCTTGTTGATAATTGGCTATGAAGAAGAAGTGCCGAAACTAGCAGAGGTGATAGCTGGCAGGCTCGTTGCCAATCTCCTGGCCAGTCTTCTGGTTGCACATTCAGGCCACTATTTGGACTATAAAATGATTGGAGTTCGGATTGAACTTGGTATTTACTGAAGGTTTACCCATCAGGATCAGACTTTATATTGTAACAGAACGATTGGACGATTGATGAGACTGTTTTGATATATATTTATTGTCATTCACTGTAATTCATTGCATATATAATTTTGTTTGCACTTATACAGAACTGT
This sequence comes from Eublepharis macularius, assembly GCF_028583425.1. Lineage (NCBI taxonomy): Eukaryota > Metazoa > Chordata > Lepidosauria > Squamata > Eublepharidae > Eublepharis > Eublepharis macularius. The sequence continues at coordinate 73,015,938 of NC_072799.1, forward strand.
ATGTAATTCTACACCGTGTAGTGTTCTTTTTGGGGTTCTGAGGCTTATGCCTTTGGTCGTTACCCTGGAAACCCAAATCAAAGCCCAGCTTACCTTGATCGGCAAGTCTTCCTTCCAACCATGGAGTTGTAAAGTGGTTACAACTTGGGAGAAGATACACGGGGGAGGGGGGTGTTATGTAGCCATGGGCACTCCAATCTCATCCCTGCAAACCCTGATAGGCAGCTGTTACAGCCTACCACAGACCCACGAACCATGAACCCCGAACAGGTTCATCAGCGGGAAATGTTGGTCACGGTTCGTTAGTTTGGTTTCATCGCCGGCACCGAACCACAAACCACAGGTTTGTTATTTTTTTTCAGTTCGTGCCCATATCTAGTCCTGACACAACTTGCATTACCTGCAGTTACAGAACAGCTGCAGAGAATTTTCTTTTTAAAGATCAGAGGGATCCCTTTTTGGTTTGGAAATGTGGCATGGTCCTTTCCCCACACATCATTTTGAGAAGCTGACATGCCCCCCCTCTCCAAGCGGGGAGTCATTACATAACATTGGAGTAGCACATGGAGTATTCTGAGCATGTGCCACTCTAAATGTATGTAAACAACTCACTGTTGGGGGTTGTTTCAGGTTCTACTCTCCCACATCACAGGGCTAAGCTACAAGTGACGAATGACACTTGAACAGCAAGTGAACAGACTTACATGTATTCTTCCCTGCTCACTTGTATTCCACTTGTGCTCCACTTGTGCTCCACTCGATCACGTGATCTAGTGGAGCGCAAGTGAACAGGGAAGAATACATGTGAGTCTGTTCACTTGCCATTCAAGTGTCATTCGTCACTTGTAGCTTGGCCCATAGTTCTAATCCAGTCACTGCCTGTGATGACAGCATCATGACTCAAGTATCAAAATGGTAAGCATGAAGTAACAATCATTAAGTGCTCCCACCTGTCATAATGGCTTGTCCACAACGGTGTTAAAATGTCACAATAAAAGTTTACTCTTAAATATATCAAAGATAAAACACACACACAATATTTTTTAAAAATCCTCAAATAACAGAAGAAAAAACAGACGGAATGGGCTGAACGTTTACTATCTAGATTCACTCGGATCACACACTCCTATTCCTAGTTCTCAAATCTACCCGTAAAATCTAATACATAAAGAATGTCAAGATACTCAATGAATACAGAATAATCCTACAATGATTAAGAAGTCTGGCCATCCAGACCTGCATATTCCTGGAAAGGCCCAACATTTCCAATAGCAGATCGTTGTCATTGATCCATTTACCTCCACTCCAACAGGGAAGCTGAAAATTCCAACCTCATGAGCACCTACATGAGCACCTACATTCATATACCTTGAAAGTATAAAATGTTTTCATTGGTTGCTGACTGGAGACTGTCCCGTTTATATTCAAACCAGATCGTTACATCCACTACAGCAGCCAGTTTGTCTTTCACCAATATCAGATGATGTTTTTACAGGTCTGTCCTAAAGTGTGGCTCTGGGGGTTCAGTCTTCTTGCCTCATCAAGTCACAGATCTGTTTGTGCCTCTGAATTCTAGTTCCTAGAGTTCTTGGGCATTGTCCCCAAATCTTGGAAGTCATTTCACATCTGGCATCACATTTGTTCATGCTGCATTAGTCCCCTGCCACCCTTTCCCAAGAAATTCCCTAATTCTCATCTTGGGCAGTTTAAAGGGCCCTGCCATGGCAGGTCCCTTTAAAGTATCAGCAGACAGTCAGGGGGATCCCCCCCCCGCCGCCTGTCAGCTGATAGTTTAAAAGGACTTGCTGCTTGCAAGGCAGGAAAGGGCCCTTTAAACTGTTAAATGCCCCTTTCCCTGCAGCTCCTAAGCAGCTGGAAAGGGGTCCTAAAACCCCACAAACCACGAACCATGAGCTGGATCATAACTGGCCCCAGTTCCATGCCAGTTGGTGGTTTTTGGGTCGTTAAAATCCACAAACCACGAATCTCATGGTTTGTTTGTTTTTTGGTTCGTGCCCATCTCTACTCGGATTGGAATAACAAGTCCCTAAAGGAGTCCTCTGTGAGAGATAATGAAATGATCATCCAGATTCCAGACCTTCTCTACAAATAACCCAGAGTACATTTGTTCAATAGAATGAAATGCCTTGACTGTATCAACCAGGGCCATACCTATCTGGATGATCTTGCATCTCTCATAAGGAACTGCAATACAAAAAAAAAAAAATCATCACGGGTGCAGCAATAAAGCCTCTCAGATTCAGTTGGCAGGCCAACAAGGTATGCTGCCAAGATCTTAGAAAACAATATAAGTACAATTGATCCTGTAGTTACCTAGTAGCCAGCTAGTCAAGTCATCAGCATCCATAGATTTCAGGAAAAGAATTGAGCTACGTTCCTTGATTGCAACCAACCAAATATTAAATAAATGCTGTAATCTCTTGCCATCTGGGTCCCCTCTCTTTATGTCAACAAAATTAAAACCATCTGGCACTGATAAATAGCCTTCCCTAATCATATTCAAATTACTAACAACCTTCTCAGCAGAGATAAGATTATCAAAAATAGCATGGTTGGCTCGCCCATGTGACTGGAATCCTCTTGGGCTCTTGAATATATCGACAAATTCCGATTTGTTTTTAAAGACCTCAAGGATTTCTTGATGAGAGATGTTGGACTGGCAATCTTCTATACCATCCAGTGTCAACTATGCTACCCTCGCTTGATCCTTGCACTCTCCTATATTGGGCATGGTTGGTAGATCTCATCCACTCATGATTCCCTGTTATATTGGTTTAATCTGTTGATACATCCTTCCTCCTCACACAGCCCTGCAATTCTCCTATCCATAAAGGATGAAAGGAATTACAATTTGCTTTGGAAATTAGTTGTTGAAATTGCCTAGAACTACCAAAGAATGGATACATGACTAGGAGTACAATCCAAAGAGATACGCTCTTCTAAGCCCACTGACTTCAGGGGACTTAGAAATGTGTAATTCTGCTTCGGATTCCACTGTAGCTTGCATGCGCTCTTTCCATGCTCTGAATGGCGCCTGGAATGTTCACCTTCTCAGGAATCGTTTGCACTCCCTCTCTTTAATGTTCCCAGGTAATGTTTGATGTTGTTGCTAGTTATACTGTTTCAGCGGTCCTTTTTCAACATGCAATTCTGTAAGATTTTCTTCAGAAGAAAAATGTGTAGAAGCACGGTGTTTTCTTCAGTCAAGGTTTTTTTTCAGCCCCCCCCCCTTTTTAAAGTCTTTTAAAATGTAATTTCATTAGCTGTGATAGTTTCTGAAGCCTTCATCTCTACAACCAGAGTTTCATTTGGATAAGGGAAGCATACTCTATTAACAGCTTCAATCGGGGACAAAAATAATTTGAGCTACTAGATTATAATTAAGGAATAACGTTCACAGACATCGAGAACATGAAGGAACAAGCTTCTTTTATGGATGATTAAATGATGAAATAAAGCTGAAATATTTGATAGCTTGAATACGTTTTTTTTTTAAAAATAAATACTCCATTGTCATGAACCTCTAGATATATTCAGACAGACATGAACACACTACACATCTTGTTCACACCACCAGCTTCTCCACATGCAAGGCATGTGATTAAACTGTTTCTGCTTTGAAAAACCTTAAAGCTCTAATTCCACCTGGCATCTGAATGCATGCATCTGGGTAAATTTGAATTTCCACCCACTAACCAGATTCTAAATATTGGTTTAATCTCACTTAGAAGCCTGAATTGTAGAGCCATTCTAAGCCCATTGATTTCATTGGACTTATAAGGGTATGCCTCTTTAATGAATTTCAGTGGGCTTAGGCAGGTGTAACTCTGCTTAAGATAGCATTCTAACAGCGCAATCCTATGCAGAATTTTTTCCAGTCTAAGCCCACTGAAGTCAATGGGTTTTGACTGGAGTAACTCTGTATAACATTACAGGCTAATCCACCTAAACACCTGCATTTGGATGTCAAAGCACACTGCAGTTTTAGTTAAGATTCCAGAACCCACACAAAAAGAAGAAGCGCAAGAGAAGCATGGAAGCATGATAATGAACGGTGTTCATGCTGCCCGTCATCTCTGTATGTCAGGACATCTGAATACATTTTAAGGCTAAAAAGAGTGCAAACAGCAGGGTTATTGTGAATTTCCTGTAAATACAAAATTATAGGAATAATATATAAAATTATAAATACTAACACTTAAATTTTCATGATACTGCATGGTCCCAGAAGCCAGCAAAGTGATCCCTACTGTTTTGAAGTTTCTGTTGGTCATGGGTGGGGCCATGCAGGGTCTGCTGCCGATGGAACCACTGTTCCAAAGATCCATCCCTCCCCACACCCAGCCTCTTCCCCTCCTGCCCCCTTTAGCCTTGGAGTAGACAAGAGTCTTGACTGGCTGCCACCTCTCTAGTTCTAGGATTTTACTGGAGAGGGCCGAGGATGTACTCCATGTCCCCAGGCAACCCCCTTTTTGATCAGAGCATGCTCTGATACATGATAGAATCTGAGGTGTGAAGGACTCAGACATAGTGATTGAGTTTATTAAATAATACTATAACAGTTAAGTAAATAAGAGAACAGTTATAAAAACAGGGCAAAATTAATACAACTTATGAATGCACCTGACACCTACAGTCCCTTCTTTGAGTGCCCCTGCCTTCTGATTACACAGGTAGCAATCCAGGACAGGGCCTTATCAGTCATGGCACCCAAATGGTGGAATTCTCTCCCCAAGAAGTTTTGTTTATCCCCTTCTGTTGCCAGAGAGTGAAGACTTTTCATTTGTTTCATTTCACTTTCCCTTAATGATCCCCCCTTCCTGGCCCAATGTTTTAATGGGTGTTGTTGTTATGCTTCTGTGTGTATGTTAATTCTGGTTTTAATTGTTTTAATGATATGTTTTAGGTTGGTTCTAATGGCTTTTAAGAAATAATGTTATTATGCATGTTTTAATTTGCTAACTTGCTATAAGGGCAGGAAGGCAGTGTATAAATTTTGCAAAATAAATAATATTTCATGGGGCAAAACTCACACAGAAAAGAAGCCTACTGAAAAACTGCAAAGTTCTCTAACACAATTGCCTTACTTTGTTCCTATTTCTGTCTTAATACCTGATCCCAGTAGGCCAGACTTGCCCCTACCATGGCACAACTCCCTCCAAAAGTAGCCTCACTGCTGGTCAGATTCAGGGACCAAACACACTCCTTCTCTGTGTAGGGTTTTATATGCTTTTTGTCTAAGCTGTACTCCTCCTCACCAGTGATTGGCTTCTTCTTTTGCCACCATTCCCCCCCAGCCCAATCAAAATGTTTGGAGGGTGCTTGGGAACAGGAAGCCTGTTGGAAAATTTACACAAAAGCCTCAGGCCTCTGTGGAAGACAGGGCCGGATCGACAGGGGATCAGAGGGGGTAGTCTGCTCCCGGCACCGCCAAAGAGGGGGCGCCGGACGTAGCTGCCAGCCCCGAGAGTGCACTGCCAGCCCCGGGAGCATGCCAGGGGAAAGGCGAACAGTGTGGGTGGTCTCCCAGCCACCCACACTGCCTTTTGCCTTTCCCTCAGGACAAGGGGCGGCCGGCTTGCCACGCGCTCCTTGTCCTGGGGAAAGGTGAATGGCGTGGGTGGCCTCTCAGCCACCCGCACTGCCTTTTGCCTGCCTCGGGAGGCTGGGAGGCTGCCCGCGCCGTTCGCCTTTCCCCCCCACCCCCGTGGCAAGCCAGCTGTCCCGGCGTGCTGCGGAGCTGATGGCAGTGGCGGCAGCACAAGTGGCTCAGAGGCTGCCCATGCTGTTCGCCTTTCCTCAGGACAAGGGGTGTGCAGCAAGCCGGCCACCCCTTGTCCTGCAGGGCAGGTGAACGGTGCAGGCAGCCTCCGAGCCACTTGCGCTGCTGCTGCCGCCAGCTCCACGGCGCGCTGGGACAGCCAGCTTGCCACAGGGGCGGGGGGGCACCCCAGCATGATGGCGTCACTCCCGTGACGTCATCATGCAGCGCCAGGAGCGTGCATGAGCTATGTGTGTGCGCAACTAGCCTGACTACAGTTGCCCTGGGCACTGGCAACCGTAGATCTGGCCCTGGTGGAAGAGGGGCTTCCCTGGGGCCTGTAGGCTACTTACTCTTTAGCCTCAGGAGGACTAAAGTTAAGACACTCTCCTATACTAGTTCAGGTGAAAAGGGAGCAATATGAAACTACTTTATACTGAGAATTGGTCCATCTACCTTGGTGTTGTCTACTTTGACTAACACTGCTCTCTAAGGTGTTAGGAAGAGCTGTTTCCAGTCCTGCTGAGTTCCTTTAACTAGAGATTGAGCCTAGGATCCACTTCCTGTGATCTACCACTGAACCAGGGCTCATTTTGAGGAGGAACACACTGGAATGCACTTCCAGCAGTTCTCCAAAGAGGACACATGTCAGGTGGCCCCACCCACCTGACTCAGCCATTTGGGCCTGTTTTGGCCTGGATTGGGGCCAAAGTGGCCAGGATCGGGCCTCTGACGGGTGATGGATCACTCTTCCACTCAACAGCAGTCCGATCCAGACCATTTTTGGCCCCTTTTCGGCCATTTTCAGCCCCTTTTTGCTATTTTGGACCCAGTTTCAGCCCTGAAAGGCCAGGATTGGGTCCAAAACAGCCAGGATAGGTGATGTCAGGGTGTGCAGCATATGCAAATCAGTCATGCTAATGTCACACTTCTGGTGATGTCAAGGGGGATGGCATATGCTAATGAGTTATGCTAATGAGTTATGCTAATGAGTCCCTCCAGCTCTTTTTCTTCGAAATGACCCCTGCACTGAACTATGTCCACAATCTAATATATGAAGCTGTCTTATATTGAGTCAGATCCTTGTCCCATCTGGCCAAGTGTTTACCACTCTGGCTGATAGTAGCTTCCCAGATAGTGGGCAGAAATCTTTCCCGGCTATGTGTCATGGGTTTCCCAGGGTTAGTGAGGCAGGATGATTCCTCGGTGAAGGAGAAGGAAATGCCCCTGAGCCCTGGCCTGGCAGGCACTCCTTACAAGGCAGAGTCCTCAATGCCTCCCCAAAGGACCCTTCACAAGCACTGACACTGGCCCCTGAACATGGAGGCCTCAAGACGGGGAATCCCAGCATGGAGCCATCAGTTTCCAAATTCACCATATTCTCTCCTAGGAGCACAGAAGGTGAAGAACTAGAGATATGGGCAGGAACAAGTGCAGGAGTGGCTTCCAGGCAGCCTGAAGCCTCCTCTCTACCGAGGAAGCAGCAGGAGACACTAATGAGCCACTAAAGGATCTGGGCCCTCCTATTCCTCATGAATTGAGGAACTGACTCCGCATAATCTATAGAGAAACTCTGCATATATGCCTACAGAGATTTGGGGGGTGCAACTGGGATGAACTTGTATGCAGCCTTGCTTATTTGCTTGTTAAGCTGCTGAACCTTGTTGCCTGAACCCTAAACTTGCTTTTGGACCTTGCCTCTGGACTACATTCCTAACCTTTGGACTGTGACCCTAGGACCCTGTCTACCAGGTCCTGTAGATGTGGAAATTTGTTGTTGTCCAGGGCTTTGTCTTCAGCCTGGTGTGCTACCTAAGATCTTTTAACTGAATATATTAGGGGTTGAAAATAGCATTTCATGAATTCTAGGCATGAGGTCGAAGATGTCATGGATACTCTTGGAGATACTTCACTTCTTTCTAGCCTTGCTTTCCCTTAATCCTTTCCCTGAAGTTCTCTATGGCATGGCAGATCTCACTAATTATTGCAGTCTACATGTAGAATGTCAGTATGTTATTATGGGGGCCAATTTAGGGTAGGCAAATTCTTCAGGAACAGCAAGTCCCTGAGGACATTTCCTTGTGATAATGGGTTTGCACTGAATGTTAGAAAAGCTATGATGGGATGGATATTGCTTATGGCCTTAATGTTATACCAGTTAATCTGAGCAGGAAAAAATTCTTTTCATAAAAGGTATGATTATATGACCTTAGGACTTACTGACCCTGCAACTATTAGATTTCAAAAACCACACTAATGACAAATTTTCCTTCTTTCAAAATTGCCAAAAGTAATTTATTGGTCTATGAAAACATCTACAGGCCAATCTTTTTCAATAATGATTAATGGCCGATAAAAAATAATTATTTCCACTTTTTAAAAAGTTCTTGAGTGAACAGTATTTTGGAATGCTAGATAGTTATTTGGGGGCAGTTTTGTGTTCACATATATTATCAAAGCTCTACTTCAGGATCTTATTATGCAGTTCTCATTCACAGAAAAATCAAGCAAATAAATCTTTCCAGACCTGAAGTCAATGGAGCCCTATTGGCATAAATGCAATCAAGGATCACGCTGCAGGGGACAGTGTCTCTAAGGTGAAAGAGTGTGAACGTTTTTGTACATCTTTCTATATTTTATGCACCCATACATAAATGTTTTCACATGCGTTTGACTTTCTTGGAAACTTTACAGTACAGACTTTCCCCCATTTTTCTTTCCTAGCAAAATTTGTTGAAAAGTTGAACAAGCAAAAGACAACTTTGCTATTGGGAACTATGAATCTATCTGAATGCCAATGAGTGCTAACTGTTGCTTGATATATGGGAAAGGCCCCAAACCCATTTATTTCCTGCTGAGAAAAGAAAACTGATTCTGGGATACAGAGTTTTTGTTTAAACTGTTTATATCATAATGAAAAAGAGAGTGTCTTCTATCAAGAGCCATATAAATAAGCATCACCCTCACTAATTAACTCATAAATAATTATAAAATGCCCAGAACTTTTTCCTGTCTCCCTCCAGATTGGGGAGGGGGTGTGTACTTATTTCCACCACTTTTAGAAGGAATGAGGGAACAAACATGCTGGGTAATTGGGCTGTTAGGCACCCTTTTTGTCCAAGTTTTGGCAGCCATATAAGAGCAGCTCAGCCTCTACAGCCAGACTTTGCTTGAAGTTACCCTCCCATTGATCCTAGAGTTGACAGCCTAAGATGAGCTGGCTCCCTCAGGGCTGAGCAGAATTTTTTTGAGCAGGGTCTGTTAAATTGGCCTTCCTCTTTGCCTACTTCATATCGTCTGTCACAGTGTGGATATGTTGCTTAAATAGGCCTGGTCCCAGGACTGATTAAGCCCTAACTGGGTTGGCAGAACTTGCAGGTAAGTAAGAGATCAATAGGATCAATAGGAAAACTTGGCAAACACCCTGAGGCATCTATTCATAAGGGAGTTCACCCAAGCCAGTGGAATCTGTGCAAGTGTCCTCAGTCATGAAAGAGTTAAATTGTTGTTCTGTTTGTTTAGTCAGATAGCTAGTTAGCATAGGACCACTTAGGCTTCAAGAGAAGTTCCTGCCAGAGGAAGTGGGAGTCTTTAGTCTTAGGCCGTTTCCACATGCTGTTAAAGAGACGGTCTACTTACTGAAGGCTGGCATTTTTTTCCACATATTCCAGATGCCTCCAATTTCAAAGCGGAAGCAGGCCGTTTGTCTTGCGTCTAATCAGCATCTTTTCTGAGATTGGGATTTCCCGCTCTTTCCTGTGCCGGGTCAAGGACGCTGATCAGACGCAAGACAAACGGCCTGCTTCCGCTTTGAAATTGGAGGCATCTGGAATATGTGAAAAAAAAAGCCAGCCTTCAGTAAGTAGACTGTCTCTTTAACAGCATGTGGAAACGGCCTTAATGAGAGAATCTAGGATTGTATATTGGATGAGCCAGTTTATTGGGGGGCAATTAGCTAGCAACATATACTAAGGTTTTATTGCTCTTTGTTGGGTCGTTGTCTGCTGCCACTCCACTACTACTACTTCACTAGACCATGCACTCTAAGTTCTTCTCTCTCTAGTACCTAGTTGAGACTATCAAGATGTAGTCAGAAACTGTTTGTTGTTTTTCCTACCAAATGTACCCTTTTTACCCTATTATGTAGTAAAGTATTTTTATAGAGCTAGAATCACAGAAGTCTGTCTACTTATTTCCAGGGCTTTTTTTCTGGGGAAAGAGGTGGTGGAACTCAGTGGGTTGCCCTTGTAGAAAATGGTCACGTGGCTGGTGGCTCTGCCCCCTGATCTCCAGACAGAGGGGAGTTTAGATTGCCCTCTGCGCTGCGGCGGCGCAGAGGGCAATCTCAACTCCCCTCTGTCTGGAGATCAGGGGGCGGGGCCACCAGCCATGTGACCATTTTCAAGAGGTTCCGGAACTCCATTCCCCCACGTTCCTGCTGGAAAAAAGCCCTGCTTATTTCCATTGAGCTATAATCAAACTCTGCAAACTTATTGTTATTATTATATCTAATTGCTGTGCAACTCCCAACAGCCAGCGACTTATCAGCTACAGGACTTGAGAGGGGGGGGGGCTGGGGAGGGAATGGGAAGGAGGCTCTCTTGGTGCTGAGCAGCATTTGTGTGAAATCTAGTCACTGTACAGTACGGGGGATATTACTGAGGCTGAACACTTTTCTGTGCAATTCTGTGTACGTGATGAAAAACAAGGCACAGCAATATCAGTGGCACTGAGTTTGGAGTCGTGGAAGGGTTGATCTCACACAGGCTGCTTTTAGCGGACCCACACAATTTGCAGTGTTAGAAATCAGAGATAATATTTTGCTGCAGATCCTTTTTTTTTTTTTTTTTAGTATACCAAGTTTAACCCATACATTTGTCTTGCGTTTTCATTCTGGGGAATGTGGGCAAATACCTCTAGCAACTCATTGATTACAGACATAACCTCTGTGATGTTATCTTTTGCTATTAAATCAGGAATAGGGTTCTTAGATTCTTGCTCTTGGGTTCACATAGCAGGAATGGGTGTGTTCAAAACACTGTCCATTTATTACATCTAACAAACCAAACTAACAAGCAGTGACTCCACCACCACACACCGATAAATACAGCACAACCTCCTGCTGGTCCCATGAATTCATGGTTCCCATGCACATCCATTTACCCCCAAGAGTTTGCTGCACACTATCCAAGACTTCCTGTTTTCTAGAACCTATAGAGATTTAGATACATTTGGGTATATTCCTTGTAGGAGCATTGAATGCATGCAGGACAGGAAATGGAAAGGCCGGTGTTTGATATCTACAGTCACTTCCATAAGCTTAATTGGGCTAGTTTCAGATCATCTTCAGGAACACCAGCAGTCTAATGAGTCAGTTTCATGAGTGATTGATTATTGGAATTATGATTAAGCCACATTTGGCCATTTCCTTTCTGTTTCCAAGTTCACATTTTAAAGGGAATAATGGCTGAACAGGCTATGCCAAAAAGATCTGGCTTCTTGCTTATATAATATTTTACAAGTGGTATGAGAGAGAATGCATTTCACATGTGCACTCCAAATGAATAATTAAAGTGTAATGTGTGGATATGACACAATGCTATCCCAGTTTGATCTTCCCCCATTCCTGTTACAATAGATCCATTTGTGGTTGGTGATTTGAGGTGTAGATTTAGTGGATTCATCTGAAAGGTACTATTATAATGAAGATATCACAAAAAGATATATCATAATAAAAACTTGGTATTTCAAAAAATACTTCATCCTAACCAAGTATTTAAAATTAATTTCATGGCACAAAGAGAATACTCAATTACAAAGTGAATGATTATGGTCTGCCATAGTGAGGCGAATTTTTTAAAAAGAGAATTGTGTTACGCTTCTTCTTGTGAAATATGATCTTGCTTTGTTTATACATTATTGGATTGTTATTATTTTTTCCAGACAAAAGAAAGGAGAACAACATTCTTTTTCATTCTAGTCATAATTCATATTCTTTTCCTTCTGTCTTTGCTTTTTGCACATTCATCAATCCAGATTAGGTGTGCTAACATAATAACGGTGTGGATCCACTTCAGTTCCTTGTTTGCTTAGACGTGAAATATGGGAGGAACGGTAGCTCAGGGGTGAAGCATATGCTCTGCAAATACAATCCCAGTTTTTGTCCTCCCTATCTTGTGATTTGCCAGCCACAATTGATACAGTATGTGATCTAGAGGCCCCTTGGCCATCTACTGGGCCCATGTTTGATCAATTCAACCCACTCTCTGGAGATGAGATTGGCAGGATCGTGCAAGCGGTGAGACTTACCACGTGCTCCTTGGACCCATGCCCGTCATGGCAGGTGAAGGCCAGTGTGGATGGGCTATGGACTGCCTTGGAGGCCATTGTCAACATGACCTTGAACTCTGGGGTCTTTCCTGGAGCATTGAAGGAAGCTGTGGTTAGGCCTCTACTGAAGAAACCATCTTTGGACCCCACTAACCCGGTCAACTACTGCTCAGTTTTGAATCTTCCATTTCTGGGTAAAGTGATTGAGTGGGCAGTGGTGGAGCAGCTACAGGGTTTCCTGAATGATTCCTCATCCCTAGATCCCTTCCAGTCCGGCTTCCACTGGGTCACGGGATGGAGACGTTGCTGGTTGCCCTCACTAACAATCTCTGCAGGCAGCTGGATCATGGCGGATAGGCGCTGCTGATATTGTTGGATTTATCAGCAGAATTTGACACAGTCAATCATGATCTATTGACCCATCGCCTCACCAATGTGGGGATACGAGGGACTGCCTTACAGTGGCTCATCTCTTTTCTCCACAGTCCGGACCGGGACAGAGGGTGGCACTTGGAAAAAAACTGTCATCGCGCCACCCATTGGTGTGCAGTGTCCCTCAGGGAGCGATATTCTCCCCACTATTGATTAATGTTTATATGCACCCCCTCGCCCAGTTGGTGTGGACTTGGGTGTCATCAATATGCCAATGACACCCAATTATATCTGATGATGGATGGCCGGCCCAACTCTGCCCTGCATGTCCTGGAGCGTGCCTTCGAAGCTGTGACTGGGTGGTTGAAACAGAGTCAGTTGAAGCTAAATCCCACAAAGATGGAGGTCCTGCATGTGGGTCTGGGGTCCACGGGTATGAAACTCCGGCTCCCCACTCTTGATGGAGCACTGCCATCTTGGATGCCTCCTTGATTGTGGAGGCACAGATCGCAGCAGTTGTCCGGTCTTCATTTTTCCATCTGAGACTAGCCCGGCAGCTTGTCCCCTACCTGTCGACCCACGACTTAACAGCAGTGATCCAAGCAACGGTTACCTCTAGATTAGACTACGGCAACTTGCTCTATGCAGGGCTTCCTTTGGGCTTGATCTGGATATTACAGCTGGTTCAAAATGCAGCTGCATGGGTGATTGCAAGAGTCCCAATAGGGGAACATATAACACCTATATTATGCCAGCTGCATTGGTGCCAGTTGAGTACTGTGTCCAATTCAAGGTTTTGGTGCTGACCTATAAAGCCCTATGATGACATTAAATGCTTCTGAATGCACACACACTGTGCCATGTGGTTCAATCAGTAAGGAGAGCTTGAGAGATTGACAAAGAGACAGAGGGAATGAAAATAGAGATAAAATCTGTCCAGGTTCCATGCACAAGTTTCAGTCTTAAACAGGGACCTCCAAATGTTGGGAAAGCTGCTAATCCAAAAAGACAGGGAAGGCAGTAGGTCAGAGCTCAAATGTGCCCCATACTTTTGGGTGCACATCAACAGCAGAGCAGCAGAGCCCAACTGAGCATGAATACATTTTGCCAGGACCCATGACAGTGACACAAGCAGTCATCCAAATAAGGATCTAGAAGGAAGAGAAGTGGGGAAGCATATAATATGCACCAACAGAAAATTCTATAGTACTACATGAAAGTGAAGTCGGAAAAAAACTCAGGACCTTTGTGGGAAAGATTCTGTTCCCAGTTATAGGACCAGTTTCTTGAATGAAAAAACCAAAGGGTTTTTTTTTCCTCCTGAGCTTGAAAAACAAGAAGGAGAGTCTTGGTAACTATTGTATATTCCCTCACTGGCCAAGAGACTGAAGGAGGGATGTCCTTACTCCTGTGGAAATTTCTAAATAATAAAATAGTGGGCAGATTTCTGGACAGAGAGAATGTATGTTGGAAGTAAAGTTAATTTATTCTCTGAGCTGGTGTTTTGAGGAGAGTCTAACAGCCTAAATTATATTAATCTGGACTAACACCTGGATTAGAAGATTCTTAGTGGGGTATGCTAATGTAGATGTAGTTCTTTCTCAGGCCTGAGTGTGAGGGCAACTAGTTCCTTTGCACTACTTATGCTGTAATTAATTAGTGCAAGATTCTGAAAAATTGTCTGAGTGCTGGACACAGGATGAGGTTTGTTTCTCTAAGGGCTACTATTTTTCCAGCGATGTGGTATGATTGAAAATAGTGTGACATTTAATTTTTTTCCTGCTGGTTCTCAACCTGAAAATGAGTCCACCACACCTCATGTGTCTGACAGAGAAGATCTGATCTCAATGCCAAGTTGAATGGAATAGAAGTAAAGACAACAAAAATGGAGAATCCATGACAACGTATGTCATATTGCAAATACAATCTTAACAGGCATTGTGAAATCCAAGCAACCTAAACTAAAATTTTCTTCAGATTAATTCTTATAGAATGTATAACTGCATCAATGTGATTTACTAATAAACCTATTTATTATTAATCTGTTAGCCTTAACAGTCTTCTACAATGCCCAGAAATTACCCAGCATGGCTTGGAAAAATGCAGCCATTATAAACCTCACACCTGCTGAGCAAAAGTGCTTTGGGCTCAGCTTGTCATTTTCCCTGGAGTTTCGAAATCAACATAGAAAAGAACAGATGACAAACCTTAGTGTACCCCCCCACACACACACACACACATTAAAAAAGGAATTTGTCAGGGAGGATCACAAAGAGGATATTAGAATAATCTCAGAGTACAGGTTTTTTGGTGTTATATTTACTGCAGGTACAAAATAGCATTCTGCCTATACATTTAAAACAACGCCTCCATATAAGAATAAAAAAGCGTTACAATATACCACATGGGCATTCTGTATTTATCAGCATGTTTTCCACTTGCCAGATTGACAACCAGCCACTATGGACTGCTCATATATACAGACAGTTTCACACAGTGAGTTTAGGTGTGACATCCCACCCATAGGGGGTATGACATGAAGAGAAAACAGTGCCTAGCTTGCATGTGATCCTTGGACAACATCCTTTACAACCGTTTTCTTTAAAACATCAGCTTGAAAAAGCAATGCCTGCACTGCATGCTAATGTACGCTAATTATTCAATTCTTTTTTTAAAGAAATATTTTCAAATAAACAGGTTGCATGGCCTCGTAAGGGTCTAGTAAAAAGGTAAAGGTAGTCCCCTGTGCAAGCACCTAGTCATTACTGACCCATGGGGGGATGTCAAATCTTGAAATTTTCTTGGCAGACTTTTTATGGAGTGGTTTGCCATTGCCTTCCCCAGTCAACTACACTTTACACCCAGGAAACTAGGCACTAATTTTACTGACTTCGGAAAGAAGGAAGGCTGAGTCAACCTTGAGCCGGCTACCTGAACCTGGCTTCCACCAGGATTGAACTCAGGTGAGCAGAGCTTGGGCTGCAGTACTGCAGTTTACCACTCTGCACAACAGGGCTCTTAATAGTACTAGTACTAGTCTAGTACTAAACAGATAAATGCAGAACCATGCCTAGCTGAAATCAATAGGACTACTATGTTTAAGTAAAAATGCTGGGAATCAGACTAACTATGGAAAGAAGTTAGGCAAAATGTTCATTTGTATACAGTTTCACAGAATAGAAACATATGACCCTTATTGTGTTGGAATATGGATGTGCTCACAGATGTATCTGGTCCGGATACATACTGGAAAAAACCTTACGAGGAGGACATTTAGCTGTGTGTGATATGTGTCATCAAATCACCTCTGGCCTATGACAACCCTATGAATGAAAGATGTCCCAAACGACTGAGCGTTAACAGACTTGCTCAGATCTTGCAAACTAGAGGATGTGGCTTCTTTTATTGAATCCAGCCCTCTTACTTTGGGTCATCTTCTTTTTCCTACTGCCTTCAACTTTTCCCAGCATTATTGACTTTTCCAGAGAAAAGTATGATAGTCTCAGTTTTATCATTTTAGCTTCTAGGGAGAATGATGTGATCTAGAGGCTATTTGACTATCTGATGATATTTGTGATTTTTTCAGAATGTAAACTAACTCGGATCTGAAAAATCTGGAATTATTTCAGTGCATCCGGGAATACTCGAGGAAACTATTTTAAGGCTCTCAGAACTGTTTTTCTTATGTTTTTATTCAAATTTATAGGACTCCCAGGCAACAGGAGGGAGGGGGGAGGCAGCTCTTCCAGGCAATGGTGTCAGAACTGCCCAATCATGATGAGTTTTTTTCTTTCATCCCTCCATGGCCCTCTGAGCATGGGGGAAGAGGCTAAAAGGTTAAAAGGTGAGCAGCTGAACTTTTCTATATTTTTTATTTTCCTGGAGAAGTTGTAGTTGGGAGGAGGCAGTCTTTTTCCCCTTTCTCTTCTTTTCTTCAGAAAATATTTTTCTTGGTTTTGTTTGGCACTTTTTTGAAAAAGGATTTGTGCTTGGGGAGGATTTTCTTTTTTTTTTTTTTTTATTAATTTTTATTGAATTTTGTTGCAACATATAACTTACAATCATAAACATCATTTCAAGTCAGATCAAAAGTTTAGTTTACAATACATTATTAACCTTGTGTTCTTGAGAATTAACAATAATAACTCTTTATGATGACTCAAATATACAGTTAGTTTAGTAGAACGAGAGGTAACCATTGTTTGTTATAACTTGGAAAATTTTTGAGTTGGGCTGCAAATTGTATTCTTCTATATATTCCAAGAAAGGGAGCCATTTATCAATAAAACCGGTATTTTCTGTGAAACGCTCTGCATTTTGTATATCGTTGCTTATTTTTTCTAAAATAAAGTGATTCCAAACTTTGGAGAACCAAGTCTCAATTGTTGGTAGTCTCTTTGATTTCCAGACTGTTGCAATAGTACTCTTAGCTGCAATAAAGAGTGATGCAATGAGTTCCTTTCTGATTTTAGGGATATGCAAATTTCCCCATAGGTCTAGAAAAATCATTTTCGGGTCAAAAGGAAGTTCATAATTAGTAATGTCTTTAATTTTCATTAATATCTCCTCCCAAAATTGTCTAATTTTTTTACATTCCCACCAACAGTGGGCAAAGGTTCCCTTTTCACCGCAATTTTTCCAACATTTAGGGGACGATTTATTAGATATCAATGCTAACTTTTGGGGGGTTAGATACCATCTATGTATCACTTTGAATGTTTGAAGTTTTGTTACAATGACTTTTGAGGTAAATATGCCAGATGACCATACCTCATTCCAAGCCTCTGAGGATTTCTCAATCGAGCAGTCCTTACTCCAGCTATTTTGGCAACTTAATTGCTTGTTCTCCGTTGCGTTTAATAGTATTTTGTATAGACGAGCTATCATCCCTTTTTTTTGTTGTGAGGAGGAATTTAAAATTTGTTCAAATTCAGTCAGAGGTTCTTTCATGATGTTCCTTAGTTTTATTTTCTCCGTCATGTGCAAAAGTTGTAGATAGCTAAACCATTGTAGTTTACTTTTTAGTTTTCTCTCTATATCTACCTTCTCTAATAGTCCTGACTGTGTGGTGATGTCAATTAGTCTGGTTACTTTTGCCTGTCGCAGTGTTAGAATGAGGGGCCGGTCCCACCCCGGTAAGAACCATTCTTGATTTATAAATGATGAGAATCTGGATAGTTTTGGGACTAATTTGCTCTTACTTTGGTCCCACGTCTTTAAAATAGACGATATCACAAGACCGGTTTTAATATTTTTTGGTCTATTAATTGGTTTATTCCAAATTATGTCTGTGATGTCATGATGCCTTAATGAGGATTGCGTAATTTTAATCCAATCCGGCAGAGTTGAATTAGATGTTATTTGCAAGAGGTTGGCCAGTCTTGCTGCTGATTGGTATAGTGATAAATCTGGATAGTTGAAACCTCCATTTAGTGATTTCCTCCTCATAGTATTAAACGCAATTCTCGGATGTTTGTTTTGCCATAGGAATTTATTGATCAGTATTTGCCATTGTACTATTAGCGATCTGTTTATGGTAAGAGGGATCGCTCTAAACATATAGAGAAATTTTGGTAATATAAAAGCCTTTATTAAATGAAATCTGTCATACCACGTGAGTTTTAATTTGTTCCAGTTAGTAATGTCTGTTTTAATTTGATTTGTTAATTTAAGATGATTCAATTTTACCAGTTCATTTAGGTTAGGAGAGATATTAACACCTAAATAAGTTATGTATGATGGAGACCACTGATAATTATATAATTTATTTATTTGTTGGATCATTTTACTATGGATATTAATGGCAAGGTAATAAGATTTTGTTTGGTTAATTGTTAATCCTGATATTGCTCCAAAATTTGTAAGTAGGGTTGAGAGATAGGGCAGCGAATTTAATGGGTCAGTTATGTATAACAACATGTCGTCTGCGAACAAGCTAATTTTGAATTCTGCGGAATTAACCTTTATTCCCTTTACTTGATCATTTTCTCTGATGGCAGCCGCGAAGGGTTCAAGGGCAAGAGCAAATAATAGGGGAGATAGGGGACATCCTTGTCTTGTGCCTCTTTTTATATATATGTTTTCTGATTGCATAGCATTTACTTTAATATTTGCTATTGGTTGATGATAAATTGCTCTAATTATATTTAAAAATTTTTCTCCAAATTCCATGTATGACAGTGTTTTTAAGAGGTATGATAGTTCTACCGAATCGAAAGCTTTTTCGACATCTAATGATAACAAAATAGTTTCCATGCTGTTGTGAGTACAATGATCTATAAGGTTTAGTGATTTATAAATGTTATCTGTAATGTCTCTTTTTGGTATAAATCCTGATTGATCTGTATGTATGTAGTTAGATATGAATGTGTTTAAACGATTCACTATGATGGAAGTGAAAATTTTATAGTCGTGGTTGAGCAACGATATGGGGCGGTAGGATGCTGATTTCAAAGGGTCTTTTCCCTGTTTGTGAATCACAATAATGTCAGCTCTCTCCCAGGTAGGAGGCATTTTACCTACATCTAGAATTGAGTTGGCCAAATTAGTCAGGTGTATTGCTAATAATTTTGTATATTTTTTATAAAATTCTGCCGGATAGCCATCCGGTCCTGTTGCTTTATTATTTTTAGCATTTTTTATTGCATTTATTGTTTCTTGTATAGTGATGGGTTTGTCAAGAAGCGTTCTGTGTACTTCCTCTAATTTCTTGAGACTTTTTAGTGATTTTAGAAAATAGGCTATTTTCTTTGGGTCAGGATTATTTGAAGAATATAGTTGTGTGTAATAGTCTTTGAAGACCTTGAGGATTGATTCTGATTTATATTGTATGACATTTTTGCTGTTATAAATTCTGTTGATATTATTTTGTGACCTTCTTTGTTTTACTTTGTATGCTAAAATGCGAAGAGTTTTGGGAGAGTTGGACCAGTGTGTCTGCTTAGCAGCCAGCAGCTGTTTATATATTGTATGACTTTCCAAGGTCTCTAAGATTTTCCTTTGCGTTAGGAGCTCACTATATGTTTTTTTACTACCTGTTGACTTGTGTTTGATTTCTAGAGCCTTAATATTATTTATTAACTCTTGCTTTTGTTTCAGTTTTTCTCGATTGATTTTTGCTGTAAGAGCTATTATGTGACCTCTGGTCACTGTTTTTATTGTGTCCCAAAGTATGTGCGCCCCAATTTCATTAGATAGGTTCTCTGCAATAGCTGTTTCTATTATTTTCCCAATTTCCTTAGTTGCGTATTGATTAAATAATAAATGCTTTGGTAGGCACCATTGATTGCTTTTCTGTGTCTTGTCATCTAGGTTGAGTGTCATTGTTACCCATGCATGGTCTGAGATTGTATTATTTCCAATTTCTATTTCCTCTACCTTATCTATAATAGTATTGGAGCTTAATATGTAATCTATTCTTGTATATGTGTTATGTCTTTGTGAAAAATATGTAAAATCTTTTTCTCCTTCATGATAGTGTCTCCAAGTGTCTATTAAATGATATTTCTTTAAAATAGCTGCTAATTTTGTTGTTTTGTGTATATTTTTTGTGTTTTGGTTATTGAAGTTCGATTTATCTAATTGATGGTTTATTATGTAGTTTAAGTCACACCCGATTATTAAGTCTCCTTCCTGGAATGTAGTTAATTTCTGCAATGCTTCCTCTATAAAGTCTAATTGGTGTATATTGGGAGCATATAACGAGGCTAGTGTAAGTTTATGTTCCCCTATTTTCCCTTTAACAAAGATGTATCTGCCTTTTTTGTCTTTGAGAGTTTTTGTTTGTTGAAATTGTATATGTTTTGCGATTAGGATGGCTACTCCTCTTGATTTGGAATTACCAGGTGCATGGTATTGTGCTTGTAGCCACCTAGCTTTCAATGAATCAGTATTATTATACCGCAAGTGGGTCTCTTGTAGAAAAATTATTTGTGCTTTAGTATGAGCTAAATTCGAAATCACTCTCCTTCTTTTAACAGGATTTCCCAAACCTCTAACATTGAAAGATAAAGTTTTGATTTTAGAACACATTTCTATCCTTGATTGTAATAATTACTCAAGTTCTACTCTTGTTTTCTATATTGTTGTTGACTCACTCTATGTTTTCCGACTTGGCTTATATTTTATAGTCTGAAGTATAAACTACTACTGCAAGTTGGATTTTCCCAATTATAAACAAGCATACATTATAATACCGGTTTTTTTTGATTAATCCGTCTCAAAATGAAAAAAAAAAAAAAGGGGAACTTATTTAAAAAGGTATTGCTATAATCACAATATTTTCCCTAGAATGCTGTTTCAAAGATATTCTGTTTAAACCACTCTCTTCAAATCGGTGTATATATATTATTAATACAATTCTTCTTTATTCTCCTTGTATCATAAACCTTTCAAATTATTTAGAGTACAGTCCAATAAAACCACTTGTATCTCTTCACCTCTTAGTACTGTTTTAATTCCTCTCTGTGTAAGTACCTCGTAGTGTTGTTCTTTCTCCCTTTTATGACCTTTCCTTCTCTTGGTTTCCTATCTTCGTTGCGAACTTTGAACTGCTTGTATTCGTTTTTTTTTTTTTTTTCCCCTCCCCCTCCCTATAACCACCCTAACCCCCCTCCCTTTCTTATACCCCCTCTCTCCCCTTCTATACTAATGAACTATATCAATGAACTATAGAATATAAATTTTTATTACTTTTACTTTTTTTTTTAAATTATTGCTATTATTTTTTTATTGTTATTTTTTGTTTATTAATTTTTGTAATATTTATATATAAATATTCTTTTTTATTATTATTATTATTTTTTTTTTTATTATTTTTTTAACAAGTATTGTTTTTTGATATAAAGATTGCTAACTATATAAATCTATATGACTGGTATATGCAACTAATTAACTATTCCAACACCCTCCCTTTTTCCCCCTTTTCTTCCCTCCCACCCTCACCCCCACCCTCACTCCCTCCCTATTACCACCTTGTACCGTAATGAACTAAACATATCACTTCGTTGATTATATTATCAATGTACTATATTCCTATTAAAATTTATTCAAGGTTAGCCCTCTCAAACTGATGAGTTAACTTCACTCACCGGTTGTGGAAATCAACCTCCCTCCTTATCCACTTATGAGAGCTAAACAGATCTATATGAGCTATGTTAAGAGCCCCCCCTCCCCCAAAAACCTCTGAGTTTGTACTTCTATCTACAGTTACACCACTTCTTATTTAAACAGGCTGTTATACTATCAATCATTTTACCAATACGTTGAGAGACAATGATGAGATAATTCAAGTGTCTCTAATGGGGATCTTGCTCCCTTTCTGAGGGGATAGTAGTTCAGAAGATTTTCTTTTTTGGTTTTGCTTGTTCGTCTCCATCGGCGTTTCCAGCCCGACTGCGTTTAGTAACTCCAGTCCCGTGTCTATATCTGTTGCTGTATACCTTTTGCCTTGATGAAAGACCATAAGTTTGCATTGATCCAGCCATTTATATCTTCTGTTCGCTCTTTGCAGAGTCTCAGAAATTGGCTTGAGTTCTCTTCTTTTGGCAAGTACTTCCTTTGGTAGATCAGCAAAAATATATACCAATTTGCCTTCACATTTGAATGATCCTCGTGTTCTGGCTTCTTCCATTATCTTTCTTCTTGTTCTTTGATCTGGTATCTCGATAATTATATCTCTCGGGCGGTCCTTATTTTTATTTTGGTGATAGGGTCCCACACGATAGGCTTTTGTGATATAGGGATAGACTCCTTCCTCTAGCTTTAATTGCTTAGCTAGCCAGTTGGCAATAAAGCTTGTGAGATCTGTGTTATACGTATGCTGTTCATCTATCCCCCTTATCTTAACCTGATTTTGCCTGGCATTTAGTTCGAGTTTCATTAGTCTGTCTTGTTGTTCTGTAATTAGTTTTTGCATGTCTGTGACGTCCTGTAGAGCTTTCACACTCACTTCCATAGCTTTATCAGCTTTATGGTTAACTGTTTGTAAGTCGTGTTTTATGTCCGTGAGTTGTGTTGTGATCGGATTAATGAGTTTGGCCATTTGATCTATAATGTCCTGCTTTAATTGTGCTAGCTGGGGGTCCAAATATTTTTCTGGTTGATTTACCTCAGTCGCGCCGTTTTTTACAATGAGGTCCGCCATTTTAGCTTCCTCTGTCTTGCCGCGTTCCTTCCCCTTCGGCTCTCCCGGGGTCGCGAAGAATGCTTGTAAGTTTTTCACCGCTTTCGTGTTGTTTTTCTTTTTCTTGATGGGGTTTGTAAGCATTATTTTCTTTTACTTTTTCCTTCTTGTGGTGTTTATTAGCAGGGTTTGGGATCAGGAGGGTCGGAGCGCTCTTAACATGCGTCCATTCCTCTCCGCTGCGACGCCACGCCCCCCCTTGGGGAGGATTTTCAAAGTTGTTAATGTTTTTAAAAGTTTACTTTTTAACATTCTTCTGGTTTTACAGTTGTTCATCTATAATTGTTTAAAATATCTTTGTGTGTTGTGTTATTTGGGGTGTGTGGAGTTTTGGGGTGTTCCTGTTGATTTTGAAAATTGTTGTAATCATTGCAGGAGATTCTGAAGAAAATTTATGGTTAGGTTTTAATAATAGTTAACTCTAGGTGTGGGTTTAGGTACTTAAAAAAACAAGGTTGGTTTGGCTTGAATTCTCTGGTTTGACACTGGTTCTGTTGGGCTTGTTCATTTTGTTTCTATTTTGAGGTTTTTGGTCAATGGTTGCTCTTTTATGGTTGGCTATCCATGTCTTTGAAATTTTTTTGCACCAGAAGCAGTACAGACAAGTAGAATGACTGATGGCAGTTTGTTCAGGGGGCCATAGAATTTAACCCCTTGGTCCAATTAACTTGAAACGTGAGGGTCTTAAGTGGACAGGCAGCACTGGATCCCCTGAAATCCAAACTTGAATCCCAAAACTGTATCAGACTCCCAAATACCAGTATATATGCTCTTTCCTTACCAATTTTTAAGTCAACATTCCTATTTTGGAAGGATTGCTTGCTTGCTTGTTTGTTTAATATATAGTCCGCTCTCCCCACAAGCAAGCTCAGAGCGGATTAACAGCATACAAATACATATAATAAAACAGATATAGAACACTGGTAGCAATCGTATAAATACAGCAATAAAAGTATACAAAGGGCCAAGCTACACATGACGAATGACACTTGAATGGCAAGTGGATTGAGTGGAGGGCAAGTGAACAGGGAGAAATACACTTGCCGTTCAAGTGTCATTCGTCATGTGTAACTTGGCTCTCAGACAGCCCACATTGCACCCTGTGTCTCACATCCTCAAGATCCACAGGATAGGGTTTCTGCGATTTAATAAACACAAGGTTGGGGCACGTTCCCCCCCCCCACACACACACACATACACTGGGGCCAGTTGGATGATTTGCCTTTGGATGTTTCAAAACTGACTTCTGAAAGCACCTCAGGCCTTTGATCTGCTAAAGAGTTGTTTAAAAATAAGTTGACCACGAAGTTATTGCTGGGTCTACTGAACTCATTAACAATAACTATCTAATCTGAATCTATCCTCCAATTGGGGCTGATCTACCAGAGCACTGACAGGCTAGGGGCAACAGCTTCCAGGAGCAGGCAATACAGGGAGAAGCATATGGAAGCCGCAGCCACAAAATGGTATCCATTCAACCTTGTTTCTTTGTCTTCAATAATTTTAACTCTCTTGGCATTATAAGAAACAAAAATGAATCCCTTTTAAGTTTGAATCAATATGTTTAATGGGAAGAGCCAATAGGGATACAGTAATAAAGACTGAAAATAAATAATGCAGACTGTTAATTACTGAAGTTGAGTGGAATTAATTTGTTAATCACCAAAGCCATTGGGAATAGCAGATTATAATATTCCTAGGGTTGTTCCAGGTAGGGGCTATTTTGAATCTATCCCTGACCTAGTGATCTAGAAGAGAAGATTTACATATATGAATCCAAATTACTATTTTGCAGACTGATAAGTTTCTTGGAATTTTGATTTTAAAATCCTGGGACTTGAAACATGCAAGTTTTGCCCTGCTCTTACATTTCTCCATTCATCCCTTTAAATTGAAATCTGCTTTTGAAATTATTCAATTGTTACAAGTTCCTTGAACAGATAGTGGGAAATGCCAGCCATGATTTTTAATATTGTTAGGATTTACTGGAGATTTTATGTGGAAAACTCAAACAAATTTGAAAACAAAAGACTCCTGAACGTATCAATTCACATGTGTTTGTGTAGTCTTTGATGTTATAGATTCAAACATCTGAGCCAAGCGGTATAAACTACGTGTGTAATTTTCACAGGATATCAGACCAGCAAAGCAGAAGAGAATGAAGAATTTGATGGTCAGTTTCTGCTTGTGATGATGATATTCACAGAGGATTCGTTTCAGAAATCTAGTATTCGGTAGTAAGAACCCAAATGAGCATTCCTCCACATCCAATGTGTTATTAGACTATTTCATTTTCTGTTCCATTTGCAAACTGGACTTCATTATCTCCCTGAGAGAATGGCTAGAAATCATAGGGAGAGATGTTTGCCTTCCAACTGTTTGTACTTTCCACGTCTGCTGGAGGTATTGGGGCTAGTTCCACTGCTGGCATTCAGTACACTGTGGTTTGGATTCTAAGAGGTGGCCAAGGAAAAGCTGGTGTATTAACTGTATCAGGCATTAAAATAAGGTGGTCTTTTAGGTCCTTCCAACTAGAGGGATTCTCTGTAATTTTTTATTGTACTTCATTTACTTAAATTCAACTATATGTTACGTATTCGATTATACAAAATAATTATAGAGCTCCCCAAATTCACATGACACCTTTCTACCTACATTTCTGCATAGTCCAGATACCATTTATATTGTATGCATTTACACACACACACACACACACAAGATATTGCCATGTGAGGAGTATGAATTCTTATTCAGTTCTGCAGTACTTTTTTCCCAATTACTAGACATTTGGACAGCTTATGTTTTTTTTTTTAAGTGACATCTTGAAGATGTCAGTCTGAATCACTTCTAGGCAGTTTCCCAATGAGAGTTGTAAAGGTCATACACAAGACTTGAAGAACTGGTAGTCACATTGCTGAGATTTAATATGCCTTTACCAAGTATTCATTGCCTTTGCTATTAACATATTCATTGTGTTACATTTGTTTATTTTATGTTTGCTGTTGACATTGGGATTGTATTGGTTTATTTGTCATTATGACTGCAACATTCATAATCAATAATAAATATCATCTGGAATGGAAGGAATAGAAATGATGGTCTTAGGAGATACATAAAATAACATGAACAGAGTCTTTTATGAATTTTTTTATTCTGAGCTTTAAGAATGGAAGACATCATGAAATGACGGTTTTCTGAGTTCTCCAACCATAACAATTGTGCAGACATGGACAAATTCATCTTAAATCATATCACATATATTGTGACATTCTACCACCTCCATACTCCACTCACAATACATTCCTAATCTGAGTTATACTATTATAAGCCCGGTCACTTCAACATACCTCAGTGAACTTAGACGAACATAACTCTGCTTAGGATTGGACTGGAAATCGCTTTTGGTCTTAATATATGTAGCAAAAAAGAAGGCAGTCTCTTGCCTTCAGCATTTGTATTACATATATTCCCCCACCCCCACCCCAAAAAACCCTATATATGACCTTTATGTAAATATAACCACTGCCAATGTAAAAAATGGCTTGTATCTGTAATGGGGAAAACAGCAGATCTAGTTTAGCTGGTATCCATAGTACATCACATGGTCAGATAAATGGAAGAGAGATATCTATATTCACAGGATGCAGCTGGTAATCTTGGCCTTTCTATAGCTGACCATGAAAATCTATGTGTTAAAATGTGAATGGAAACTCATAATCACATATTATTTATTTATTTATTTATTTGATTATACCCCACCCTCCCCACAGATGGGCTCAGGATGGCTAACAACATTTTAAAAATACATTAAAAGTCACAAAAACATAAAATCAATAATATTTTTTTAAGTCATTAAAATAGTCCAGAAGCAGGCAATTTAAACAAATATTGGGAGTCCGTATACGGGCATAGCAGATAGCCAAGGGCAGCCCCAGAAGAAGTGGTGGTCTTAGATGGAAGAAGGAGGACACCCGCTGGCACTCAGCCAAAGGCCCAGTAGAACATCTCCATTTTACAGGCCCTGCAAAACTGTAACAGGTCCCACAGGGCCTGGATCTCCAGTGGGAGAGTGTTCCACCAGGCCAGGGCCAGGGCAGAAAAAGCCCTGGCCCTGGTTGAGGCCCGATGGATGTCCTTCATGCCGGGGACCTCCAGGAGTTGCTTGACTGCAGAGTGCAACACCCTGCAGAGAACGTAATGGAAGAAGTGGTCCCACAGGTTCCAGTCTGTGAAGGTCTTTAAACACCAGGGTTAACACCTTGAACCGGATCCGGAACTCCACTGGGAGTGAGTGCGGCTGGCACAGCACAGGATGAATGTGCGCTTGGATTGGCATTCCGGTAAGGATGTGTGCCGCTGCATTCTGGACCAGTGTAACTTCCAGGCCAGGCCCAGGGGCAGCCCAGTGTAAAGTGAGTTGCAGTAGTCTAGCCTGGAGGTGACCATTGCATGGATTACTGTGGTCAGGTCCTAGGGTGAAAGATAGGGTGCCAGTCGCCTGTCCTGTCGAAGATGAAAAAAGGCAGACCTGGCAACGGTCATGACCTGGCCCTCCATTGAAAGTGTGGCATCCAAGGTCACACCCAGGCTCCTCACCATTGATGAAGGTTTCAATTGTACCCCGTTGAGGGCTGGGAGCCAGGTCCCCAGGTCGATTGCCCCACAACCCAGACACAGAACCTCCGTCTTCAGGGGATTCAATTTCAGGTGATGTATCCATACCATAACAGCCTCAAGACTCATGGCCAAGGAATCCAGAGCGAGATCATACTGGCTGTCCATCAGCAGATAGAGCTGAGTGTCATCTGCATACTGGTGACAACCCAGCCCAAAGGTGCAGGCTAACTGAGCAAGGGGGCGTATATAGATGTTAAATAGCATCGGGGAAAGAATCATCCCCTGAGGGATGCCGCATACCAAAGAATGGTGAGTGGACATCTGTTCCCCCAGTGCCATATAAGAATTTCATAAGAAGACATATTTCCAATTGAAATAAAACTGAAAAACTAATCATTACACAGAAAGAGAAACTACATATGAAACACAGACTACACAACGAACAAATCTCTGTTGCATTTTTTTTAAAGAAGTGTGTCCTGTTGCATACTGCTCCCAGTTATTGGGTGGTGAAATTTAACCATCAAAAAATGTTGCAATCAGTGTGCAGGAATTATTTTTAACCTACTGTTACTGATAAATTAAAAAAAAAAACTTTGAACCAGCAAATATGTTAGCTGTGTAAGAAATCCATTTTTATTGACTGAAGAGTGACTACTTAATTTTCTAAACCAATTACTTGAAGAATATTTGCATTGAATGCTAGTACTCCTACTGCTTTCAATTTGTTTAGATGTAAATCTCAAGAAGCCTAAAAATACAATATTTTCTTCCTATGGTAGACCTTTATCAGGAACTATTGGCAAAAGTATTATTGTTCATCATAGGAAACATGCCTAGAATCCATCTGCTTAGTCTCATTATTATCTGAATTCCTTCTCCATATGTCTCATCTAGTGTCCTCCCACTCTTGTTTTTCTTATTTGTATGTATTTATATGTTTACAGCAATGAGAAGCAATGAGAAATAGGGTGCTTGATCTAGGAACAACATGCAAAAATGGGGTTAACAATCTCATGGTGGGCATTGCAGTTCCCCAGGAATCATAACTAGAGATAGGCAAAAATAGGGGGGGGGGGGAATGAACACGACGTTCGTTGTTCGTTGCCATCCACGAACAGGGATTCACGAACATTGACAGACATGACATGTTCACGAATATGGTTGTAGTTGGAGGTTCATGGCAGCCAGAACGGCCCCCTTGGGACTTAGCTGAACTTGAGCCTGGAAAAGGAGAGTCCATGGGTCTCCCCCTTTCATGTCATTTTCTCTTCACAGTAGCAAAAACTGGACTGTCTGCTGGAAGCTAATTGAGGAGTTACAAACTGACCTTCCCAATGTCCAATATCCACCAAATTTGCAGGGGAAATAGTCCTCACTGTCCTCTGAGGACCCCCCAAGTTCCAGAGAGATTGGACCCTGGGAAAGCCATGATCCATGGGTCCCTCCCTTTCCTGTCATTTTCTTTTCACAGTGGCAAAAACTGGACCATCTGCTGGAAGCTACTTTGAGGGGCTACAAGCCAGAAGGAAAGTCAGAAGGAGTTCAGACAGAGTCCAGACAGTCCATGCCTATGTTGCCAGGGGAACTGATTGAAAGGCACCAGACTCTCTGGCTTTACGAACAGCTGACTAATGCCACGAAGAGGGCTTGGAACGAACACATTCGCCGGGAACAGGGCCTCACAAACAGCTTGCTCACAAACAGCAGATTGGGCTCTTCGTGGGTTTTTTTTATAATAATAATAACCTTCGATTTATATACCGCCCTTCAGAATGACTTAACACTTACTCAGAGTGGTTTACAAAGTATGCTACTATTATCCCCACAACAAAACACCCTGTGAGGTTGGTGAGGCTGAGAGAGCTCCAGAGAACTGTGACTAGCCCAAAGTCACCCAGCTGGCTTCAAGTGGAGGAGTGAGGAATCAAACCCAGTTCATATTGCTGTTCGTGCCCATCTCTAATCATAACTGATCTGCAGATTACAGAGGACAGGTCTCCTGAGGAGATGGCAGCTTTGGATGGCAGAATCTATAGTATCATGTCCCTACTGAACTCTTCTCCTCTCATACTGGGACCTCCCCAGTCACTGCCCCAAATCTTCAGGTGTTTCTGAGGCCAGAGTTGGCATTGGCAGCCCAATGCAAAGGCACAATGGTCCTCAAATGTATGTATTATATGGTACTATATGTACTATATAATATAAAATTATATTTTCTTTTTACTTTTATAATAATAGGGTTTCCCCCTTCCCAAAGCTGCTAGATTAAGTGAGCAGGGACAAAAGTTTCAATCATTGTTAACAGAACTTTGAGCTGAGCTGAAACCATATTTTGAGTTTCATTTTCATTACAGTCCAAAAATACCTTGACGAGGTTTTGATTGCACCCTTGGTGAGGTTTTGATTGCTTCCTTGAAATTTCATCTGTTTTATTGAATTCTTAGACGCTAATCATATTTCACACAGAGGTGAGCACAAGTCCCCACAGGGTGCCTTTTAGGCTCCAGGGAATCTGTGCATATCCTCAGTCTTCAGGGCAATGTTCAAGAAAACTTTTACAGGTAGAGAAGGTGTCTTGTGTTTGGAAAGATAAGCTTACAGACTTCACAAATCCCTTGCTCCTAAAGACTTGGAAATTTCCCTGAGCTGGGCCTTGTAGCAAATTTCAGGACCAAATAGATCAATAGAGTCTTTAGAAACAGATGTTTTGTGACTACTCTCCAGCACATAGGCAAGAAGCAGAGAAACATTTGTGATTCTTGTAGAATTTGCTTAACTGTTCACCAAAACTATCTTCCCTCATAGGACATGCAAATCTTAGCACAAGTCTAAGCACTACCACCATTCCAGTAGGCCATTATGGTGTTGGCATGTATGGCTGTGATAATGGTCATTGCCCATGCCACAACTGTTCAGATTCTCCATAGGATGGAGGTGGCAGCCTGTCAACTTGTGCTGTCTGACTTCCTCACTGTCCTCATCTCAAAGGACGAGATGACTGCCCCATGTCTTCACTGGGCTATGGAGGATCTGTAGTCTTATACTCAAGAGACAATGCCAGTCCATTCACCCTTCTAGGAAGGGGGAAAAGGAAACATACAGTTCAAACACAGCATTTTTCATTAAAAATACCTGAACTAAGGGATACATTTTAATGATTTAAAAAATGGCAAAAAAATCTGTTAAATACCACAGATTTTAAAAATCATGCAAATTAGCATTTTTAAATAAAGAAATGAGGGAAGGACAAAGAAGGTCTCTTCTTCGAATGGCAAAAGGATAAAAAATGCACAGGTTCAAGCAACCCCCATGACAGAATTAAACAACAATATTTTGTCCTCCTTTCTAACGTGATCCCACAGCTCACAGTAATAGCATCTAATGATGAAAGAGTTCTCGCTTGTCAGTCAGAATGTCAGAAAGTGCAAACAGATCATGCTATGCTTTACAGGAATGAAACATGCTCTTTGCCCCCAGTTAGAGATGAAAAAAGGACAACCATGGTGTTAACATTTTTAATTTCTCAATTAGCCACATGAGGTCCAGACCTTTTATATTCTCCTAACGGTACTCTATGTGTGCTGATTTGGATTAGCTTCAAATCTAGCACTGACATTTAACATTAGTTGTATGAATAGGTTAACATCATTTATATAGATTTGGCTGAAATATCAGTTCACTTGCCTGGTTTGAGGTGCCTTTTAAATCAGCCCCCCCTCCTCCATTCTTTCTGATCATTTCATTCCTCTCTACCAAGCTTCCCCTGACGATGGACATCAAGATTTATATGCCAAATTAAGGGGGGTATGTGGATACAAATTCTTAATTAAAATATTCTCAAATGATTCACAGAACACTCCTAAGCAGAGTTTACACCCATCTAAACTCATCAACTCTCTGAAGCCCTTTTGCCTCAATGGACTAAGAAGGGTATAACTATGGTTGTTGTGGGTTTCCCGGGCTGTATTGCCGTGGTCTTGGCATTGTAGTTCCTGACGTTTTGCCAGCAGCTGTGGCTGGCATCTTCAGAGGTGTAGCACCAAAAGACAGAGATCTCTCAGTGTCACAGTGTGGAAAAGATGTTGGCAGGTCATTTATGAACCTCCTCAGGATACAGTGAAGCCTCCCGCCATTAGCATTCCACACCCCGGGAAACTCTTACAGGATGACTCAGCTCAACCCCACCCCTCCTGAGTAGATATAAATGACCTGCCAACATCTTTTCCACACTGTGACACTGGGAGATCTCTGTCTTTTGGTGCTACACCTCTGAAGATGCCAGCCACAGCTGCTGGTGAAACGTCAGGAACTACAATGCCAAGACCATGGCAATACAGCCCAGAAAACCCACAACAACCATCGTTCTCTGGCCATGAAAGCCTTCCACAATACAAGGGTATAACTCTTCTTAAAATTGCACTGCTAGATAGCTGTTGACAGGGTTGCCGGCGCTCTAGGGCAACCCGAGTCCAGCCCCACGCACCCAGGGCAACCCGAGTCCATCACTTCTGTGATGTCATCATGCAGGGTGGAGCTTCCTGCCTGCATGGCAAGCCGGCTGCCCCAGCATGCCACAGAGTTGGTGGCGGCAGCGTAGGTGGCTGGGAGGCTGCCCGTGCCACTCACCTGCCCCGCTGAGGGGGCGGCTGGCTTGTTGCATTCCTCCTGTCCTGTGGGGCAGGCGAATGGTGTGGGTGGTCTCCCAGCCACCCACGCTGCTGCTGCCAGCTCTGTGGCATGCCGGGGAAGCTGGCTCGCTGTGTGGGTGGCATGTTGATGGGGCGGCAGGCTTGCCATGTGCTCCCTGCCCTCGGGGCAGGTGAATGGTGCGGGCAGGCTCCCAGCCCTCTGCTCAGCCCCCGCATGCTCCCAGTGGCTGGCAGCTGTGCCCGCCCCCCCCCCTCTTTGATGGCGCCGGGGGCAGACTACCCCCCTGCCCCCCCTCATCGATCTGACCTGGCTGTTGATGGTCACAGACTCTGTTTTCTAGGAAAATAATATAAATGCCCTTACTCATAAATTCCTCATTAATACAAGCATGCTGGTGATTGGATGCAGCAAATGTTTTATTGGCTAACCTGAGGAATGTTTCCTCATTCATTCCTTGCAATACCCTCATAGAACAGAGATAGGAAGGGAATAAAATAATTAAAAAGCAGAGAGGTTGATATGAAGTATAGTTGTGATATGCATTGTGAACCCGATTGATAGGCACTGGCATTGTTCTAAGATTAGAAAAGAAAGCAAGAATGTAAACCAAGTTGTTTAAAGGAAGATGAAACAAGATTACTCCATTACTCTGATCAAGAGATTCTTGCACAGGGTGATGAAATTTATACATAGAAGGAGAACTACATTTGTTACATCTATACACAGATTCATATAAAGATCTGTTACCTGTTCCCCACAGCCTAGACAGACTGTGCTAGCATCTCTGACTATGATGGGCAGGTAATCTTTGGGCTGAGTGCAAGGGAAGAAATGTTGTAATAAATGCTTCATACCTTGGAACCCATTTGATAGTCAGTGCTAGTCTGAGAGATTTGCTTCATGCCACAGTTTCGAAGTAGTATGAATTTCTGCTTCTTCACAGATGCCCCCATTGCCTGTAGCATTGTGTTACGATTGGTATGTGTGGATAACACTGATTAATCAACACAGACTGAACTTTTGTACTACGTTATATCAACTTGAAAAATATCGCTTATCAGTTTGGTGTAGTGGTTAAGAACACGGGACTCTAATCTGGAGAGCCGGGTTTGATTCCCCACTCCTCCACAAAGCCAGCTGGGTGACCTTGGGCGAGTCACAGTTCTCTGGAGCTCTTTCAGCCCCACCCACCTCACAGGGTGATTGTTGTGGGGTAATAAT
This sequence comes from Eublepharis macularius, assembly GCF_028583425.1. Lineage (NCBI taxonomy): Eukaryota > Metazoa > Chordata > Lepidosauria > Squamata > Eublepharidae > Eublepharis > Eublepharis macularius. The sequence continues at coordinate 73,049,096 of NC_072799.1, forward strand.
AACACTTTGTAAACCGCTCTGAGTGGGCATTGAGTTGTCCTGAAGGGCGGTATATAAATCGAATGTTATTATTATTATTATTAGAAAGCTTTCATATATTTGCTTGAGAATCATCATAATGAACATATATGTGTGATTTTTTTTGAGGGATTGCCTGGAGAATAGACATGGGCACAAACAAAAAAAAAATAATGAACTGGCGGTTCGTGGTTCGGTGCCGACAACAATCCCGAGATCACGAATGACAACGAACATTTTCTGTTGCCGAACTGGTTTGCGGTTCGTGGTTTGTTGGGTGCGGAATGGTCCCCCCGTGCACTTAGAGAGCCCATATTCCCAGGCAGTGTTTTGCAAGCTCTCCTACAGCCATCACCCAAGTTTGGACAAGATTGCAAAAGGGATCTTGGAGTTATATCCTCTCCAATCCAAGGCCCCCAGGAAACTCCCACAAAAATCCAAGCTGAATTTTTCCCCAAAGGCTAGCAAGTGACAAGCAAGAGCTCTGTCCCACTCCACTGCTCACTGAAAGTGAAACCCCGCCTAGGAGCCCACGGCTATTTATAAGCACAGGTCCCATTGAGCAATGCAGGAGGTCTGTGTTTGGCCATCAGAGCTGCCTATCAGGGTTTGCAGAGATGAGATTGGAGTGCCCATGGCTACAGAACACCCCCTTCCCCCTCCCTCCCTTGGGTGTCTTCTCCCAACTTGTAACCACTTTGCAGCTCCGTGGTTGGAAGGAAGACCTGCCGATCAAGTTAAGCTGGGCTTCCATTCGGGTTTCCAGGGCGACAGAAGGAGTGCAGACAGATTTCAGGCATTCCCCTGGCTCCGTTGCCAGGGGAATTGATTGCTGGTGCCTGACTGTCTGGCTTCCCGAAACGTGGCCAAACACATTGAACCAGGCCTCTTCTGAACGCTGCTTCATTCTACATGGACAATCACGAACCACCGGATTGCGATCGTGTGATCGCCATTTTCGTGGGTTTTTGAAATTCATAATGCGGTTCGTGCCCATCTCTACTGGAGAATATTCTGCTGACCCAAATCTTACGTATGTTTATGTCATATATGACATACATAATTTGGTCACATCATGAGAAGACAAGACCCTCTGGAAAATCAATAATGCTAGAAAAAGTGGAAGGCAATAGGAAAAGAGAAAGACCTAAAATAAGATGGCTTGACTCAATTAAAGAAGCTATGTCCTCTAGTTTGCAGGATCTGAGCAAGTCTGTTAATGATAGGACATTTTGGAGGTCTTGCAGGTGCCAGCTTGCATATGGGCAAAATCAACTGCAGCCCATACACGGGCCTTCTCTGTGGTTGCCCCTACCCTATGGCACAGCCTGCCTGAGGAGGTCAGGAGAGCTCCCATTCTTTTGGCTTTCCGCAAACAATGCAAAACTAAATTATTCAGAAAAGCTTTTTTACTCAGATATGAGAGTTTGGTGTAGTGATTAAGAGCGTGGGACTAATCTGGAGAACTGAGTTTGATTCCCTACTGCCCCACTTGAAGCCAGCTGGGTGACCTTGGGCCAGTTACAGCTTCTAGGAGCTCTCTCAGCCCTACCCACCTCACAGGGTGTTTATTGTTGTGGGGATAATAATAGCATACTTTGTAAACTGCTCTGAGTGGGTGTTAAGTCATCCTGAAGGGTGGTATATAAATTGAATGTTGTTGTTATTGTAGGGTGGGGGTCTTGGATGTTTTGCTAATAGGAGGGCGGTACTGTGGGGAGGGGGTCTCGGATGTTTTGCCAATGAGTTGGGAACCATGGGCTCCACCATTATGTTGCTTTATATATTATCTGTTGCTTTGAATATATACTCGTATATACTGCTTGTGCTTCATGTTGTTAAATGTCAATCCTAGAACTTATTATGTTCTGTTTCAGCAATCCTTCAACCCTGTATTGGATCCTTGCTAATGCTATGTCTTTGTAAACTTGTATTCATTTACCCTATGGCATAGTTTATGGAAATGTCCTTGACACTGTATGGAAATGCCTGCCCTTGTCCTTGCTACTGATTGTACTGATCTCACACTATAATCCGCCTTGAGTCTCAGTGAGAAAGGCGGACTATAAATGACATAGATAGATAGATAGATAGATAGATAGATAGATAGATAGATAGATAGATAGATAGATAGATAGATAGATAGATAGATAGATAGATAGATAGATAGATAGATAGATAGATAGATAGATAGATAGATAGATAGATAGATAGATAGATAGATAGATAGGCCGGAGGCAACTTGGCAGCACACACAAACCATACATGACATTTTCCTGCTTTTCCATTGCTGTATGTGGCAAAATGCTCCATCTCACCATTACTGAGTTACAACAGTTTTTCAAGACTGGGAGGGAGCAGGATACACACTGCTGCTCTTTCATCCAAATTACCCAGGAGGAAATACGCCGGTAAGATGATAGAAATAAGATTAGTATTCTATTGTTGATTGCACTGGGCTAAGTTTTACTCTGGATCTTCCAGATCACTTTCTATATATAAACAGCTCCTTTTTACAAAAATCCCAACAACAGCAACAGAATCTCTCAGATCATGTCTGTTATCCTCATAAGATAATATACTACACACAGCCTCTGGCATCAGTTCACAGCCTGTGCTGCTAGATCGCTCTGAAGATGGAGGTAATTGGGTGGTACAATCAATAAAGGGGAAGAGAAACAGGCCAGCATGCAAAAATTGCACTCTGATGTTCCTTCACATCTCAGGAGCTGATTCCCATGCCTCTTCTTGTGGTCCAAAGCATTGAACCAGGCATACAGAAAATACTCCAAGGGCCTGCCTTCAGCCTTCCAGCTATCCGGTGTGACCATAACCTGTTTTACAACGAGCCATTTCAAAACAGAATGAGAACTACAAAAGCCTAATTAGTGATTGTGCTGTTTCTCTTGTAGCTGGCAATTGATATTAGTAGGGGAATTAAAGTAGAAATGAGGTGATAAGAAAGGCAAAACCTTTACTAATACATGCTTGTGAATTTCAATATTTTCCCCTGGCAAATCAAACAAAGGTGTCTTGATCCCTCTCCTAAATTGCTCAGCTTCTTAGAGCCCCGTGGCACAGAGTGGTAAGCTGCAGTACTGCAGCCCAAGCTCTGCTCACAACCTGAATTCAATCCTGGTGGAAGCTGGGTTCAAGTCGCTGGATCAAGGTTGACTCAGCCTTCCATCCTTCCGAGGCCAGTAAAATAAAAACCCAGTTTCCTGGGGGTCAAGTGTAGATGACTGGGGAAGGCAATGGCAAACCACCTCATAACAAAAAGTCTGCCAAGAAAACATTGTGATGTGACGTCCCCCCATGGGTCAGTAATGACTCGGTGCTTGCACAGGGGACTAACTTTACCTTTTACCTTAGGTTCCAAAACAAGCATCTCAGAAGATGCACCTGACCTAATATTTGTAAGAAATACTTCCAGAAATCCCTGGAAGAGTTCTTGGAAAAAATACTTTTATAAATGTACCTTTTATAAAATTTTGCCCCAATGTCTATTTTTACGATTACAAAACTCAGCTCAAGGAAACATTTTTTTTAAAAGTTTGCTTTAGTGGCACTAGTTCTCTATTTCGATTCTACTCAAAATGGTGACCAATTATTTCTTTTCATTTTCTTACAAACATAAGACAAACCCTGTTGGATCAGACCAGTGGTCCAGCTTATCAAGAATGTTTCACAAAATGGCCGACCAACTAGGAGGTCAGCAAACAGGGCCAAGGCCTGTCTGCGCTGAGATATAGCTAGAATAAATTGACAAATCTATAGTCCCTGAATCTATCCAACCTCTCTTCAATGTGATCATGCCTTATCTGAAATAACTGCATTTAGAAGTCACTTTGATTCAGTCCGTTAGATGGCGGTAGGGCTGTTAAAGTGGAATTCTCTTAATTTCTCTTGGCCAAATTTCTTCCTGAAATCCAGCAATCCATTTCCATTCCTCTTTTTAAGCATTTGAGTCTGCTTTGAATCAATTCCTCTTTCATGAAGGGGAAGATTCAATTTAGATCTCTAAAAAGTAATGTATTTTTTATTTATATACTATGAGCACAGTTGAAAAATTAAGAGCGAGGTGAGCCATTAAAAAAACACAATTAAACATAAGCCAAGTCTTGTCTGAACATATTCTTGATTCATCAAACTGCTTTTTACACTTGTCTCATATGGGGCAGGAATGCAGAGGTGAGGCAATCTGCACTATCACATGGTTTAAAAAACTCAAAGATACATTCATGAGAAACCAAAGAGAATTCCTCTTTTGAAAGAGGAGAAGAGAATAACAGGAATTGATTGCCATATCTAAAAAAGAAAATTTCAGGGGGGGGGAATCCACTCCTGTAACAGCCCTTGGTGGAAGTACTGCACATCATACTGGTCAAACTTCACATCTCACTTCCTCAATTGAAACATTGTTTTAAAAAACCCCAACCTTCACAGCATGGTTATGCACTAGAGTTGCAATTCTTTAGCATTATCTTCTGAGTCTGTAGAAGTTGAATATTTGGAAGTGGGGCTCTTGTATCTTGACACTGGGATGGTTGCAAAGAAATGCCTGCTTTCTAACAAAAAAATGTTAGCATCCTGTTTTCTTTTCATCCTTCCTCAATCCTGAGACCATACGTTCCCGAACATGTTTGAGTTGCAGCTATTCTGTAGGATGTTTGTTGTGAGATTAAACATTCCATTAACCAGTTTTAAAATTTAAGAAAGGGACCATTATTCTTCTTCATTGTGCTAATACACTCTGCTTTGAAAATCAGAGTAGGCCAGGCAGGTTATTGCAAAGGGAATAAATACAACAATCAATGGGTGGTGAAGAACCTTCAACAATTTGTAAAAGAGGGAAGTCTCAGGTAGGTTTCTTGCAGTGAAATCCTAAGTAGAGTTACTCCAGTCTAACTTTGCTTAGGATTTCACTGTTGGTGTAAAACCAGGGATGTATCATGTGACATGAAGACAGGGGGATTCCTATTTCTATTTTGTAATCAGAAGCACAATTTAATTTTGTTTTCCAGATTTTCTTGGCATCATTAATGTATTCTTCTTTATAAAAATACCACTTGCCTGGCTTTTCATTAATGTAAGAAAGCAAAAAACAAAAACAAAAAAAGCAAAACAACCCCCCCCCAATATTTTCCTTTCATGAGTAGATGGGATACATACGTCTGAAATTGAATGGAAGTATGATTATAAATGAATGATTTGGGACTAATTTGCATTGGCTTGGTTTGCAGAGTTGGCTATTAGCTCTGTGTGATGTGTCTGTGTCCAGGTGTTATGATTTCATTTTCACGCTGTCCATCTTTCCCCTCTTACCTTTCAAGAGATTGTCTCATTCTCCCTCACAGCAGTCTAATGCAGTCAACCTAGCCTCAGGCCCAAGTCCATTCTGGGTTTATGGCTGAGCATCTGAACGTCCCATGATTAAACCAAGCAGCTTAATAACAGCTTCACACTGAACCTAAAGGTTTAATTGTGACTTTCAGTTGCTGAATAGTCAAGTGGCCTCTGAACATCTCAATTTATGAGCCTCCTTGAAGACACCTTCTTGCTTCCCAGGCCAGCAGGAAAGATCAAAGCAAGTGAATGAGGAGGGTGTATTTCACCAGCCTTCCTTGTGTGCAATGGAATGGTCAGTACAATCAGGGGACAAACAATCTTGCAGGGGAGCGGGGAATCCGATCCCATACTTTGATATTCCTCCCAGCAGCTCTCTCCCTCCCTCACTTCTCTTGCGTCTCATCCCCCCATCTCCTTGTTGGCCTTTTCCATCCCTTTTGCAAACCCTCCTTGTTCTCTTGTTTTTTTCCTTTCTCCCCCTCACTCTTTCACTGCTTTCTCCCCTTCCCTGCTGTCTTCTCTCTTCCACACCATCTTCCACACATGCACCACTGCTGGCTACTCCTTTTCCTGTTGCCTGTGGTGCTTCTACTGCCTGCCTCCCTTTTTAGTGTAGCTAGAGTAAGGGTAGACAAACCTGAGGGCACAAGCCTAAAAGCAACATGCCAGACAATTTAGGTGGGCACACATGAGCAGTTTTGTCCCCGGAAGTGCTGCACTTCTGGGGGACAATATTCAATAGGAGGGGAATGTCTTTAGAATTGCAGCCTTTGATTGAAGTCTGTACGTTCTCCCTTGCAAGTGTTTCCAAACCTGATGGGGGGACCTGATTGAAAAGGAGTCAATGCCACTGACTGGGTAGTGATGTAAAAAAAAAAAAAAAGATGAACTCATGCACGTTGTACCCATTCCCTCTTCCTGCCAAAAGAGTTAATGAATAACATAAGGGCTATCTCACCTTGGGATTCCATTGGTAAATGCCATTAAGGAAAACAATATGCTGCCATTGCTGCGCTGTAAGAAACAAAACAAACACACAAAAATTTTGGTGGGAGTGTGTTGTTATGATTTGGTTCCCAGATTTGGTTCACTGTTCCAGAAGCTGCTTTAACAAAACGAAACAGTGGTTTCTAAGTGTATTTCCTGCTGTTTTGTTTTATACACCCCTAGTCATATCCCTAATAATTAACAGATTTCCAAATGCACCAAATCACAGAGGTGAACACATTAAAACACGCTAATTTTGGTATAGTGTACTGAGCCCGGAGCTCCGAATGATTGCAGCCCAGAGTGATTTCAGCCAAACAAGGTTCTTTATTTGCAAACCAGAACAGACAACAGCAGACACTACTCACTATACACTACCACACAGACTGAACACCCTCACTATATATACCCTCACTATATATACAGAAGCTCCACCCCAAGAATAACTGATAGACAATGAGAACACATACTTTACAATACCATCATTTGCATAAACTATATACAATGTATGAAGTAGGCAGGCCACTGATTGGTCTTTATTATAGAGGACCGATTGGCTGCTGCCTTGAGAAAGTAACCAGTGATATTGCAGGGATTATGGACCAATAAGAATGCCGGCATTGGGAGCCTTGACTGAACCTTAAGCTCAACACAGTATAGTGCATTACAATCAATACAGTAAATCCCTTAGAGGACTTGCTCGGCCAACTCAGCCCAGTACACAACATTTGGTATGGACACTTTACACAGATTGCAGACAGGGAAGAAATCGCATCCAGAATTAAAAGCACCAATGTTCTTTTCTGGGTATAAATTCTATTGCTTTGGTAGAAAAAAGAAGACAGGATTAATTTCTAATGGTTACAAACTGACGGACAATTCTAGTGGTGCACATTCAGAATAGAAATACAATACCAATGTTGTACTTAAGAGACTTTGTCCCTGAGGGACACTGCTGAGAAGACAGCAATAGCTTTGAATCTGTAGACCTTGGATGGGCTCCAACATGTCAGTTCCTATATGCTTGGGAACAGAAGAGTTCTTTATGATGGAAGCTATACCAGTAACCTTCATAATTTCCTGAGACACCATCTGCATTTTTATTGGATGTGGCCCAATAATTACTCTCCTTTTTCAGCAAGGAATATGTGCACTAGATATAGGGAATAGTGCATAAGTCCCTGTAATTTGAACAGTTAACTTATACACAAATTCCACTTTGTACATAAGAGATGCAATTTGTGCACTGATGAGATATTCAAACAAATTGGCACTTCACACCACTGTGGGAATAAGACTTTCTTTCCCAATCACAGCTTTTCACAAGAATTAAGCAAATTAGGGAAATAAAGGTCATTAGCTAAAATTAGATTGCACTGTATTTAACAGGTGTTTGGGTCTATTTAACCCTGGGAGTAGATCACAGTCCTGTCCAAGAAGTTAATCGTGCAATAACTGTACAGTTTGCACATTAATTTCTTACATTTTAGGCTACGCTATTGCTTTATTGAACTTTCTGGCAATTGCTGGGTTTGCATGTGGACAAGGGTTGCTATTGTAATTGTAAGGGATAGATGCAATCTCTGTCCCGGGAACATTTAGCAGTTTATTGGATTAATGTTCAATTATATGATAAATAATCAAAGAAAGAAGACTAGACTTTTGCGGCCTGATAGGATGGTACAAAACAAAAATGGTTAGATTTATTGTTGAAGTAGAATAAAGATTTGTATATTTTTTACTGTATGAGTGTCTGAGGCAGGAACCTGGCCATGATGTGGACACTGTCAGGAGCAATGAGCTGTCACTGTTCCAGCCTCCCTAGAGGTGTGGGAGAAGTAGGCAGCAAGCCTCCATCCAGACACAATTACTGGCAGGAGGGATAGAAAGGAGGCAGGCATCTGGGAGTCTTTGACAACTGGGCAGGAAACCAGCCAACAAACCTCGGAGGGCTGGAGCAGAACTGGCACATTCCAGCTGAGCCACTGATGAGGAGGAAGTGAGGGATGGTGTCATCAAGTCGTGCCCAGAGGGAGGAGAGAACTATGGCCTCCAGGGAGCTGGTAGCAGCATCCTGGAGGTGGATATAGAAATTGGGGAAGGTTTAGATGGCCAGACAGGTCATGCTGAGGGCCAGGCAGAAGATGCTCAGAGAGTGTTTATGCTGCTGCCAGAAGGACTACCCTTCTCAGGCAGATTGAAGAGAACAGGGGCTGCAGCCCCTCTTCATTTGTATCTGAAGCCTGAGGGATGGATGGGTGCCAACATGGTGGAGGGCCAGCAGGTGGCCCAGGGGCAAGAGGGGTATGACGATGAGTCAGCACACAATTATGGAATCACAAAATCCATCTAGTTCTATTGAAACGCCTGTTATGACAGTTACTGTTATGGTTCACTATGCCAGTGGATGTAGCAATGGCCACAGGCATGGATGGTGTACTTCTTATGTTCTTATTATTCTGGATCTGACACTTTTGCACTTTAACGCTTAAGGTACTGCTTTGTCAATACATTTTGATACAGTGACTTGAGATGTATTGCCTTTTGCCAGCCACCATTATGTCTCAGGATCCCCTGCTTTTGCCAGAAAATTTTACAGTACAGTCGAATTCGATTCTCCAGGATTTCAATAAAATAATGTTCAAGCCTGGTTGTTTACTGAAGTTCTGTGGTTCAGCACCGAAGTTCAATGCTCCCGTGGGAACCCCTTTGCCAACATTGTGCCAGCTTGGTACTGTCTGCAAAGATCCTTCTTCTGGAGTTTTTCTCATTTCCCACTGAGCACTCACTGTATCTAGAATGCGGCCATACACGGCAGCCACATGTGGCTTTGGCCGTAGGGCCGTACTTTGCCTCCTCGGAGGGAGGAGGAGCCAGCTTTTCCCGGCCATCCGGGTCTCTCCAGGGGGCGGGGCGGAGATAGAGCCGTTCGGCATCTCCGCCCACCTCCATGCAGTTGCTCCGAGCGATCGGCCCATCCTCCTCTCCCTGTTTCAATGCAGGATTAGCCAGTTGCTTTACTAAGAGCCAGGTAGGAATTTTTTCCTGCTCCCCCTGATTGGCATAGGTGGGGGGCAGGTGTTTTTGCCTACCTTGTATTGAAGCAGAGGTTGAGATGATGTTTAGGAGTGGTGCTTTGTAGGCCTCCCCTGGCAGGAGAAGTTGGGAAATAGGGAGTGGGCTGGTGAGCACCCCTTTGGCAATTCCCCATCGGTGGGGAAAGGGGTCTCTCAGGAGGGATGGTATGCTTCATGGCTACCACCACCTGTGCAGATTGCCTCCAGGGAACCCCAGGTGCAAGTCCTTCCCTCATGCTGTATGGCTGAGGCTTTAGGAGCTTGAGGGGGGAACCCTTTGCCTGGCTGGCCGGGCCGAGGCCATTCCATGAATGGATTACGCCCGGGGCAATGGGGGCTCGCCCATGCAGGCAAGGCGGTGGTCAGGGGTGACCCCGTGGCTTGTCCTGTACCGCATAGTTTGCCCTTGCCGCAGTTTAGTGTTGATGTTATGTTTAAAAAAGCGGCTATTTATACCAATAACCTGTGTCTGTCTCATTCTTCCAACTGAGGTGGCAAAGTCTATGATGGCAGAGGATCTGAGGACATCTTCTAATATTATGTAATATTGTAAGGCTGGCCTCTATATTTACAACTCAAGCAGATCAGCATCAACAAAAATATGGGTGGATCCTCTTTACTTTATGTGTAATGCCGGAGGCACCCTGGGTCTCTGGATCCCCTTCCATAATCTGCACTTTTATGCTTCTTAACATATTTCAAGAAAGCTCTATCACAAGAGTAGAAAAGAGCAAGAATTCAGTAGCACCTATAAGACTAACATAATATAGATAGGGTATGAACGTTCATGGGTCACAGCTCACTTCTTCTTTTAACCAAGCATTTAGGCCTGGGTTGCACAATGGGAACAGTCAAAATGACCAAGAGAGGCACTGGCAGAGAACCAGAAACAAATGTGTGATATGCAAGTTCAGTTGCCAGTCAGCAAAGTAAGTTTATTGAGAGCAAAATTCACTCAGCAAACTGAATCAGATGCATTGACAGCGTCCCCCAGGTTCAAATACCCAGTGAAGTGGTAGACCAGTTGTAACTAAAAGCATGTAAAGCATCCCTGGTTGTTTCTTATTGCTACAAAACAAAAGAAGGATCATTAGAGAACAAATATGCATAATAATTAACATGGCAACAGAAATCCAATTCTGCAGTGTTTAACAAGCCTACAAGGCTGAACAGAAAACAAGTCCAGGTTGACTTGTTTCTGCCTCTTCTCTCCAAATCCAGAAATCATGAGAACTGCATAGTAATGATATCATCTATTGTTGTTTTCATCAAAGGTTTTTCTCTTTTTAAAACAAAATACAATCCCACACAAACTGCGTTCCCCTTTTTGCTTTTTGGAATTCTTGTTAGTGGAATTACACACATTCATTATTCTTCTTGGGAATCTTGTTGGTATTTTATGGTGTATCAAAGGAGCCAAGATATTCTGGATGGCTTACTTTCTTGTGCAGTATCTTCTCTCCAACAAATTGGCCTTGGCACTGTTTTGATTATTGGGTTATTTTCTGTGCAGGCATCTCTGTACTTTCTTTGTTATGGCTTTTAGTGTACTTTTAGAGAGAGAGGCAATCACTCTTTTTTGTTGACTCGATCCCTTGAAAGTTGTCAAAGGCTGATAGAAGCTTTTTTCTTTACATGAGGTGAGACCCATGTTCAGTCACACCCAGCATGCTCCTTGGAGCCCTTTCCATGTTGAAATGATAAAACTTAACTCTTGGGCGATACATACTCTGCATCATGGCTGTACAAACTTCATACTTGCATCACTAACAAAAGCAAGATCAGAGTTTTTTTTAATTTCTTGAAGCAAATATCTATTTTTTTTTAAAAGACAAATTTTCAACAGTTAATGTTTTTTCCTCGATCAGGAATGTAGGGAATCTCCTGGAACTTCAGCCATGCCATATTGTCAGGTCATAAAAATAGCTATTGTGTTCTTCTATTCTCAGTTGTGTTCTGTTCTCATTGTGTTCTTCTATGCTCAGTTCAAGGTATTGGTTATTACATACAAAGCTCTTCGCAGCTTTGGTTTGGCATACCTATGGGACCGCTTCCCTTTCTATGTTCCTCCACAGCAGCTTCGCTCATCTGAACAGGGTCTCCTCCAGGTGCCAGGCTGCACATGGGTGAAATCAATAGCAGCCCATACATGGATTTCCCCTGTGGTGGCCCCTATCCTGTGGAATGACCTGCCTGAGGAGGTCAGGAGAGCCCCCACTCTCCTGGCTTTCCACAAACGATGCAAAACCGAACTATTCAAAAAGGCGTTTTACTCAAATGGGAGGGCTGTATTGTAGGGATGGGGTCTCAAATGCTTCGCTAATGAGTTAGGGGCCATAGACTTCATCACTATATTGCCTTACATATTATCTGTTGCTTTAAATATGTACTCCTGTGTACCACCTGTGCTCCGTGTTATCTAATGTCAGTCCTAGAATTGATTATGTTTATTATCTTTAAGTATTTTTTTCCTACTCTGTATTGAATTCTTGCTAATCCTATTTCTTTTAAACTTGTATCTATTTACCCTATGCCAGTGTTTATGGTGGCGGGGAAGGCTGGAGCCGCTGCTGATCCCCCCGCCTACCACTGATAGTTTAAAGGGACCTGCCACTTGCAAGAGGCAGGGAAAGGGCCCTTTAAACTGGCTCCAAAGCTTCCTGAAGCAACCCGAATGCTGGCCCCAATTTGGGAATCCCATATCTTTACAAATTGGGTCCGATTCGGGTGTTTTATCCAAATCAGAAACCTGAAGTGCACACCCCTAATACATATGTATTCTGCTACTTCCCAGCTTGTTTGATGATGTATAGTAAATCCATGGGAGGCAGTGGCTGTGTATTGCTGAGCTGGTGCATAGCTGCATAGTTATTTCTTCTTTACTGATTTTGAGAGGACAGCCCCAAGCAAGAGAGAGACTGGACTAGAACTGCCACCCTCTTTCCTGCTTGAAGATGTTAACAGCTCTCTGATGATAAGAAAAGCTGTATCTCTTGATTTCTCAACAGAGATCTGGAATGATGATAAAGCAGACATGAGATGAACTAGCATTATGGATAGGAAAGAAATTCTCCATTTTGTCAGTTCAAACTGAATCATAATGTTTTGAAGAGGTATGGAAGCACCATACATCAGATGTATTCAATTCCCTGTCAGAATTCAAGAGGAGGGAAAAGAGTGTCATTTGTATGCCCTGAGACATCACTTTTACTCCTTTCAGAACTTTATGTTCCTTTTCTTTTTCAGAGAGCAAGATCTGGGTCCAATAGCACTTTAAAGATCAACTAGATTCTTAAGATATGTAGTTCCTTTATATTTTGTTCTTTGTTTTGCTTTTTAGTTTTTACAAGTATGAAAGCATGATAATAAGAGCACTGATGGCCAATGAGCTGTCATTTTCTTCTCTTGTTTTCCTTCTTTCTGGGGTTAAAACAGTTGTGATTGGTATTTTAAAATGAAACTATTATATTTCTCTCTAGGTGCCTTGGGCTATTTCATAGCTGTGGTTTGCAATGAGATCCAGAAGTAGTCCAGAGGTGGGACATTGTTTTCGTTACAATTACTAAAACTTTGCTGTCACTCAGTTCCCGTGTGTCCACCTGCAAATGTGACATGCCATCTCCTGCCATTGATTATTCATACTAGTAATAACCTTGGACATTCAATGTTCCTCCTAATCCTCCATGCCCCCTGCCCACCAGTAAGTATTTTTGATATTTATTTTATTAAATTTATAGTCTGCTCTCCCTGCAAGTGGGCTCAGGATGCCAAGAAGCAGGGCTTTTTTTCAGCAGGAAAGCTGTGGAATGGAGTTCCGGAACCTCTTGAAAATGGTCACATGGCTGGTGGCATTGCCCCCTGATCTCCAGACAGAGGGGAGCTGAGATTGCCCTCCGTGCCGCTGAGCGGCGCGGAGGGCAATCAAAACTCCCCTCTGTCTGGAGATCAGGAGGCGGGGCCACCAGCCATGTGACCATTTTCTCCGAGAGCAACCCCCTGTGTTCCACCACCTCTTTTCCCAGAAAAAAAGCCTTGCCAAGAAGTATATGCCAGGGATTATCCATTGTGTCTCTGCAATATTTTATGTGCTTCAAACTTACCCTAAATAATAAACATAATAACACAACAGCAAGAAATGAGCCCAGTGGCACCTTAGAATCCAAAAATATTTTTAAGATTTAAACCTTCAAGAGTCAAATGTCCCTTCTTCAGATGCAAGTAGAAGTGGAAATCTCTGAGCCTTTATATCCCAGTCAGGAGGTGGGAGGGGTGAAACTATGAAGGGTATCAGGGTATAAAGGTACAATGTTACAACGCAGCTGATTAGAACAGAAATTAGCCTCTGTAGTAACATAAGCCTCCTATGTCTCGTTTCAGCCTCAGAGGTTTCATTGTTCTGAACTTACTTTAAATTCAGCAATCTTTCATTGTAATCGTCCATGTTAGAAAATACATTATTGTGAGTGAGAAGCAGTTTAAGATTAGGGGGGCTGTCTGTAGACAAGAAAATGTTTGCTACAGAGTATCATTATCCAGCATAGGCTGCAAATATGATACACTCAACTGGTTTGAGCCAAGGTCTGTATGTGACCACATGTGGCAATCTGTTGTTTCATTTGGGCCTGTCTTGCAGCAGGTTATCCCTTGGTATCATCCAGGCTTTGTTTATCCGTTTCTTACCTGCATCAGTATATCCTGCAGGTAAGAATCTCTTTCAGAGGGATTGCAACCCATGGAGTTGTAACGTAGAGCTTGGCTGAAGACAATGGATTGTTTGGTGTGTTTAGGATGGTAAGTGAAAGCATGTAGATATGTTTTTCTGATCAATAGATTTCCAATATAAGGTGGTTCTTAAGCTTCCATTGTGTATTTCTACAGTGGTGTCTGGAAAATGTACTTCCTGTGAGGTTTGATTCATGGTGAGGTGGATGGTGGTGCAGAAGCTGCTGAAGGCCTGGCGAAATTCCTCCAGTATTTCTTTCCCATGTGTCTCATGATAATAATTCTACCGTTCTACTGCAGACTAACATGGCTTCCTACTCGAAACTATAATAACAGAATTATCCTTGGAAAAACTGGGGGGATTGTTTCTACCATAGTAAGACCGAGGTTCTTTAATAGAGTGGTTGATGGGACATACGATACAAAAGGTTAAGAACTACTGGCATAGAGAGTAGTTCCATTAAGCAAAGTTTTTTTATGGTTCTTGATGAGATTTACAGTGTATGCCATTTTAAAAATGAGGTTGCTTATGATACTTTAGTATAAATAAACGAAGCCATTTCTTGACTTACGCTTACACTGCAAGACACTTACCTTTTGCCTGCATTTGCATTTATTTGTTTGTTTATATCCCATTTTTCTCCCCAGTTGGGACTCAAAGCGTCTTAGTTCTCCCCTAATCCATTTTCTCACAGCAACAACACTGTGAGTTAAGTGAGGCTGAGCGTATGTGACAGACCCAAGATTACCCAGTGAGCTCCCGTGGTAGAAGTGGGAGTCTCGAACTTGGGTCTCCCAAGATCCTAGGCTGATTTTCTATCCACTGCTTGTTTTTTGAGCTGTCATTCTACAAACCAAATGCAAATGCAAATGCAACTTGGCACCAATCAACCAAAAACCAGACACTGCACTAGAAGTTTAACTGCTGATTAAAAGTTAGTTGGACTATGCTGATTACTTGAAAAGAGTTGGTGCCTGTCTGAGAGAGAAAGTTCACTCAAGACGTTGCCAGTGAGAAAAAAAAAAACAGGACTCAAGGCACTTGCTGCTAACTGGATTGACTAATATGAAGGAGGTAGATATCCTTAAAAAGAGAGTGGCATGAAAACATTAGTTCTAGATTGAGAACAGAAACTTTGCATGACAAATACAACCAATACTGGGAACTAGAGATTAAAACCTCATTAAACTACCCAGGACAAATTAACATTTTTTCTTGTAGTTTACCATAGAGATACCTAAACAACAGAGAATCCATTCCCATCTCAAGGAAAGAGGACCAGCGGTGAAATCTGCTTAGGATTTCACTGAACATAACAGAACCAGAAATATTGCAAACATTGTGACTGACATTTGGACTTGTTGAATTTGAAATATCACTTTTTGAGGAGTCTTTTGATTGCCTCAGTTATTACTCATTCAAAATGAGCAATACTAGGAAAAAATTTGCATTTGTGCAGTGACAGCATTGAGGACAACAATCAGCTGTCTAGCTGGTGATCATATCATGATTAGAGATGGGCACGAACAGCAATATGAACAAAAAAAAGCCACAAACAGCCCGATCAGCTGTTTACAAGCAAGCTGTTCATGAGGCCCCGTTCCCCATGAACATGTGTTCATTCCAAGCCCTGCTCGTGGTGTTCATCAGCCATTCGTAAAGCCGTCTGGCACCTTCAATCAATTCCCTTGGCAACATAGGCAGGGACTGTCTGAACTCTCTGAACTCCTTCTGTTGCCCTGGAAACCTCAATCTAAGCCCAACTTACCTTCCAAGCATGGAGCTCCCATTTTGTTACATGGGAGAAAAGACCAGGGAGAGAGGGGGGGTCTGTAGCCATGGAGACACCAATCTCATCCCTCCAAAACCTGTTAGGCAGTTCTGACCACCAACCACAGACTTCCTGTATTTCTCTATGGGACCTCTAATTATAAAAGGCACCGTGCTCCCTACTCTGGCTTTCAGTTTCAGCAAACAGACAGTGGAGTGGGAGAAAGCTGTTGCTGGCATTTGAGAGAGAGGGAGAATGCATTGGGCTCTCTAAGTCCCAAGGGGGGCATTTTGGCCCCCACAAACATTCAACCATGAACATGTTCATGAACAGGTCATGTTTGTCGATGTTCGTGAATCCGCGTTCGTGGATGGCAATGAACAACGAACATCGTGTTCGGTTTTTTTCCTGTTCGTGCCCATCTCTAATCATGATTGATTATTGTGCATTTGACTGCTGTGGGTTGTCTCTTGAAAAAGCAGCCAGTTAAGTTGTATATATTCTTCCATGTCCTCCTCTTCCCTTGCTCTCTATAGCTGGAAACCACTCCCACCTTTTTATCTCTCTTCCCCCCCCCCTCAAGGTACATTCTTCCAGTGCTAAGAAAACCTTTGTATAAACTAATACAGAGTTCTCCCCTATTGTATTTAAAGTGAAATTGGGCACGGTTTCAGCAGCTGAAATAAAACTGGTCAATTTCACTTTATATTTCTAGTCAGAGCTGTGTTTCCATTGAAATAAAGTAAGCTGAGTGATCTCCCACTGTACTGAAAATGAAATAGACTAAAGCAGATAGGATCCAGTTGTAGGTATTTTTTGGACATTGAAATTTTGTGTTCGAGTGCCGATCACAGCTTATGATTAGAATTTAATCCAAACAAGGAGGTGGATAACTATCCTTGAACAAAAAACATTTCTATCAGTTTAAATAAAAGCCAGATAACAAGCAAGCGTATGTCCAAAAAGAGATCTAAAAATGAGCACAAAACAGGTATCACTCTAGCATAAAGAGATCCTTAGATTTTGAGGCTTAGGGCCAAGCTACACATGACGAATGACACTTGAACGGCAAGTGTATTTCTCCCTGTTCACTTGCCCTCCACCCAATCCACTTGCTGTTCAAGTGTCATTCGTCATGTGTAGCTTGGCCCAAAGAACCAAGGGAGGGACAAAAAGGGGCTTCTCCAAAGTTAACATATCTCGCAAAAACGGAAAATTGCAAGGTTTATCCATCCACTGTTATGGAGCTGTTAAAAGCACAGGAACTTCTGTCAGGAGAGAAAGTGGGAAAACTAGTTGGCGCAAATGACAGTCCCATTGCATGATGCACTTTCTTTATATAGTGAGAGTTGTTGAAATCCTTGGAACTTTTACACTCAAAAGAATGCAAGGGGAAGCAAAAGTTCAAATACAAGCAGTGATGTGACACAGCTAAAAGTGCTGCCATTTCTCACAAGAATAATGTATTGATTAGGAGCCTTTTAAAGGTTAGGGAAAGATAGCAGCTTGCTCTTCCTCACTCAGAAAAGGCACATTGGATAGGAAATCAGTTTCCTTTAAAATGTGGTATCAGTATTGTTTATTAGATTGAAAACAAACTCATGGAGTTCTTAAGTTTCCATGGTCAGAAAATATAACACATAAGGCAATTCCTTTAAAAAAATAGCTGGGAATAAATATTAATAGATCTTACATTTCAGCACTTTTTCGTACAGTGTTGGATCTTACAAATCTGATCATACAGAAGTTTTCACAAAAGTAAGTACCATTGTATATTAACAGGGTTTAGTCTTAAGTATGTTCACAAGAGACTGCACACCTGTTCTTTGTGGGTCAATGGGATTGCAGAATGCAAACTTACAAAAAAAGTGCCTTAACCAAATCTAATACTTCTTCTTCTTCTAAGAAGTATCAAATAGCCTAGTCTATACTCCCCAACCCTGTCCCTCACCTAGCTATATCTTTGAGCTATATCTTATGACACAGCCTTATTATCTGGATAGAAAGCCCTTCTGAATAATTCAGTCTTGCATAGTGTGAGGAAAGTTAAGACAGTGGGAGCATTCTTGATCTCCTCAGGCAGGCCATTCCACAATGTGAGAGAAAGAACATGAATGGATAGTTGTTGATTTCGCCTAACTGCAAGGTGGTATCTGCAGAAGGTCTGGTTCAGATGAGTGAAGCTGCCAAGGTAGAACACAGGGAGAGAGGCAGTCACACAGATATGAGAGGCCAAGGCCATGAAGAGCTTCAAATGTAATAATCATGACCTTGAATTGAGCCTGGTAACTGATGGGTAGCCAATGGACTCACTGCAGAATGGGAGTGATATGCCTGCTCCATCTAGCTCCTGAAAGCAAATGAACTGCAGTGTTTTGCATCAGCTGGAGTCTCCAAGTTGACTATGAAGGGAGACCAGAAAGGGTTAAAACTTCACAGTGAAATTTCCAATCACATGTCATTTGATTTTTCTAGTCTGATAATGTGAGATCACAGGATTCAGCATCAGCCAACAAACTGATGGTTAGGGAGGCAAGACCCTCCATAAACTACTTTTATAAACGAATTGATTTTCAATTGTTTTCAAAATACCAATAATTGCTAGAATGCACCTGTCATGATGAGGGCATCTCAATATGGCCTGTGAATCACCTTTTCAAAGGCAGCCTGGGAAAACATCTTGTTTCAGCAGGGCAGGAAACCAACCTTCTGGGGATATTTGTTATAAACTGATATCCTCAGACGGATAAAGGTATGTGGTTCTATCCTTTTGGTACCATCATAAAACCAGAGGCATGAGAGAAGTGACTAACGTGACAAGGGGCTAGCTAGCCAAGGAGTTTGGGAGAGACCGGTTTTTAAGGGAGGGAAATACTCCCCCCTGGAAAAGAGGGTCCAAAAAGACTTTGTAGTCTATTGTGTGAACAGTTCAGTAAAATGGAGAATGAAGGGCCCTAGAGGTTGGCTTGCCTCCACCTACCCAAGCATCAAACACCCATCCCAACAGGGGTGCCTCAGGTACTGTTTGGCAGCTCAAAAGGGAAGTTAGATATTAGAGTTTTGGTTTTCTTACCTTTCTCATCTTAGTTGTTAAGCCCTGTGCCCTTCTATATATATTCTTGCCCTTCTATATATATTCTTGCACTTCGTGTATTTTATAGTCTGCTGTAGTACAATAAAGATTTTTCTTTGATTAAGTCAAGCTATGTCCAAGCTTCACCTACAAGCCTTCTGCTCAGCCATGTCCTGGAACTCTGCACATGCACAGAGGCTCAACAGCTTCCTAAACAGCTGGTGA